>NC_135531.1:172585165-173189451 GCF_045843805.1 Urocitellus parryii
GGTGATTCTCCAAGTGTGGTCCCGGGACTGGCAGCATCAACATCACCCAGGACTTGTTAGAAATTCAAGCAACATATTTTAATAAGTTCTTCAGGTAATTTTAATGTATGCTCAAAATTCGGAGCCCCTAGCAGAGGGGAAAGAGGATGAAGGAACTATAAGACAGTGCTGGGTTCCCATCCCAGTTTGTGACTTACCATCTTGGGCAGGTTACATTTCAACCTTTGACACTTAGCTGATTAGCAGGAACAAGATGGGATTACCTATGTGAAGTGTGGGCACCAAGATGGCAGACAGCAGCAAGTGATGTGACCTTCTTATGGCTCCTCTCTCCCACCAACCCTGATCCCTGGCACTTACTCAATTAGCTCCTCACCTACAGATGTTAAATAAGAATAGTGCAGACATTTCCTTCAACACCTGACCCTAGAATCCTTAAAGGAGAAAGAACACTAAAAATGAAAAAGTATCATTGGCTGAAGAGGTACGGCTTGGGTAAGTGGAAGGCATTATTCTGGAATCTCCAGGGGGATGACCCCAGGAAGCAGTCACTACTCTGCCCTGCCTTCTTTTCCAGTAACTTTGTCCAAGGATTGGGTTTATGTCAGCTGTCCCTGTTTCTTCTCCTCCTCTACATACCTTTCCACTCTAGCCTACATCATCTCCCTGTGAACTAGGGTCCTCTCGCTGTCCTGTGAAGAGGTCATTCTCATCTTGCAGCTGGAAAGCTGGAGAAGTTGGTGGCTCCCACTGGGTAACACTCCCAGGATTGAGCGACAGGACAGGTAGGATGCGCCTCACCTCTACCTCAAGTTCTCTCTGCTCCATTCAACTGGGTCTGTAACTTCTAAAGTGGAGGTATGACAGGCCATGTGTTTGTGTGTGTGTACCTCCTGACTGTTCTGAAAGTAGGCTTCTAGAGAGCAGAGACTTAGGGATCCCTGCAGGTCAAGAGGCATATTTTGAACTGGGCAAAGTCAACAGCCAACTAAAGATTCAAATGTAAATTAAATGCACTCTCTTAGGTAAAATAAAATTCTCAGGCTTAGTCACCTCTTTACCCTTCCACACAGCACCTTACAGGGATTTGGGAAGGGTTTGGGTGGTTTAAAAAAAAAAAAAAAATCAAAGGAGTTGGGAGTGAAACGGGAAGGCTCTAAGTGATATATATATGCTCCAGACTCCACATTGTGTTCTTCATTCAGCTCCCTGTTACAGCTCCCTGTCTTTTCTGCTGCCAATTTCTACATGCACCAAGAAATGCTGACCATTCCCCAGCATGGACTCAGCACAAAATGTGAGAACCCAGGAGGCAAATTTTCCAGTGTCTTCACATCATGAATGATGTTCAAAGTGCTGCAGTTACTCCACAAATAAATAAAATGACCTTATTCAGTTTTGCTGAGGGAATGAGGAAGCGCTCCATGGCAGTGATATAAACACTGAAGCTGCCAGCAGCCTCGATTGCAAAGGGCACTGATATACAAATAAGGTCTGAGCTGAAGTCTGCCTGAAACCAGGGCTGTGCACTCCTAATGGCTGCTTTTGCTACTTTCAGCCAGTCTCCAGGGAAAGACGAGATTTTCACCCTGGACAATATTTTCACATAAGCCAGATGAGGTTGTGAAAGTGGGTGTCATAGAGATAATTAGAACTATCCAAATAAAGAGTAATGCACAGTGTAAGTCAATTTGGGGGTTTTATTTTTTCTCTTTCAAGTGGTATGGGCAAATACGTTCTCTTTTATTTTTCTATGTGGTATGGGCAGATTTTTTTTCTTTGTTTGAGGTATAAATACCTTTTTGAGACTGAAAAAAAAAAGATATTGCCTTCAAGAGTTTAAAACAAGTAGTGTTCTCAGTAGATTAAAGACAGGGATAGAAATAATGCCTAGCTATAGAGCCAACCCATGTACTTGGCAAGCATAGAAAAAGCCACATTAATTCTCTACCGAGATAACACAACATCCCCGAATAAATACAAATTAAGAGACAGCCACTTGGTGGACTTTAAAACAGTGCAAGAAATGGCTTTCAAATCTGAGTAGAATCTTAAAGAACATGATACATTAAGTGGAAAAACAGACACAAAATTTTAGTATGTATATCACAACTAAAATAAAATATAAAATGTAAAAACCATAAGATAAAAAATAAACACATGGAAAAGATAGCAACGGTTACACTGTGTTGGGGGAGCTGTTTTCAGCAGGGGAGAGTTTTCCCAGTTTTTATAATATGGTTGCTCTTCTTTTCATATTCGATTGGAAAAATGGAGAAAAATCAATGAAATTGTCTTCAACCAAGAAAATGTTGCTAAATGTATGATTTCAAGGAGGCAGGGGTGGAAAGGAATCTGGGTGGCACCTTCAGAGGTGCCAGGACCCTGTGAGGTGTGTGATGGGGCAGAGAAGGGAAGGCAGGCTTGAGGCCAGAGAGCCTAGGGTGGTCAGCACTTGGCTATAAGGTCTGAACGTGGACAAAGGGAAGGCACTGTGGCTGTAAGGAGGAACAGGTTAAGCTTTCAAGAGCTGGCTCTGGAGACGTAAGAAGACCTTAGAGGCCAGTGTGGAAGCCACTCTTGCATTCGGACAAGAGATAAAAGCAGAAACCAGGGCCTAGAAAGAGGAACAACAGGATTTACCAGCTTCTGGAAAAGGCCATCACTTAACAGTACTAATCAAAAGGCCTCAGTGTTGCCTGACCACCAAGTTTCTCTAGAAGCTGCTTAGGAAGGGATCAGGCCTAGTCAGCTAACACATCCTAAAATGTCCAGCTGTGAGCAGAATACACAGGGAGAGTCATTCCAGAGACCTTCCAAGATGTTGGTAAAACAATACAGAAAAACAAGGCTTTTTTGACAACAGAAACCCATCGGCTTATCGAGAAATTACAGGAGAAACAGAAGAGTCCAAGTAAGAAACACAGCATCAATATTTTTAAGAGGCAACAGCATTTCAGTCTAGCGTGTTTCACTTCACTGCTTCTAAAGATGCAGCACGAATGTGTGTTTTTCTCTTTTTCTTGTGCTGGGCTCCCTGCACTGCACACCTGCCAGAATACAGCTAAATTCCTAAGACAGATGAACTTGAAGACATGATTCGCCAAGTATAACACTCTTTCTGCAGTCTCTAATATTTTTTTCATCATGCATCCCAACAGTAGAAAAAAATAAACATACAAGAGTCTCAATACACTGCAATATATGTGCATATTTATACATCAATTATATGAGTACTATCAGCCATACATAGAAGCCATGGCAAATGCTTTAAAAACTAACAAGGCATGAATACTAACTTCTGACGTCTTTTTCTTATTTTTAGATGAACAGTCTTTCCTTTCAAACCACTAGAATAACCACTAGTTTACCCAGCCAGTTGGACTGGACCCAACTCCTTTGTCATGTGGGAAGCAAGGAATCTCCGGCAAGGCTGCATCCAAGTTCACTGTGGGGAGGTCCTGGATTGTGGGGTGCAGGAGATACTGTTTTCTACTGCAAATTCTCTAGCCCAGGCACAGCTTGACATGATGAATATCTGGAACTGCTTCATTTCCCTATTCATTTGCATACTTCCTCTATTCAAGGCAGCCTCGTCCTCGAGAAAGTTTTCCATCAACCGGTTACCTGATGGATTTAGCAGCCATTGATGATGACTCACTGCACCGTCTCATTAAGAGTTTCAAAACGCTGATTTTCTAATTCTCTATTTCTTTTACATTTATTAGCCCTGATTTTCCCATGATTAACAACTTTTTCTCATCAACCACTTAATTACCTTCAAATATAATTTGTGCTAGAAAGGCGGGAGGATCAAAGCTGGATTCCCCACCCTCTCTTTCAGAGTAATGAGTTGGTATCCTAGCAACTTGCAAAGGTGACCGGCTACATTTTGTGGGACTTTTCTTCCTCGGCACATCATTCTGGACTTATTATTTTTTACGTGTTTGATTTCAATCCAGTGCAGTCAGTTTTCTTTTGATGCTCAGACTACCCCATCTGGGGATCCTGTGTCCTCCTAACCCCACCCCAGTGGTCCTTCTTCACTTCCTTCCCTTTTGGCATAAGGCATCCCATCTCAAATATCTCTGGCCTCAGACCTAAAACCAACTATTTATCCTTGGAGGCAGCAAAAGGTATTTAGGAAATCCCAATCAGAGCACTCGAATATTCACTGCCACTCACTCAGCTACCTTTACTCCTCGTTCTTTCCAAAGTATATAATTAAAAAACATTTTCTTTTTAAAGAAAAAAAAGATATTCATATTGATATTTCTTTTTCAAACTAAAGAGTGTTTTTTACTTAAATTCTTTAAGTACTCCTCTTTCTTATATACTGAAAACCTTGTTCCCTATACTATAACAGTTTCAAATAATAGTACAAATATTTCTTACTATGAATGCATGATCAAAACACTGCTTTTGGTGTTATGAGTGATTGCTGATGTTTGGGCATGCAGGTTTTTTTTCCCTTTTTTTTCTTTTTTTAAAGGCAATGAAACGTGTTAAGCTTCCTCCTCATTTCTGAATTCTGAGTCAGAGTTAGGAAATTAATACCCCTCCCAGCCTGATAGAATTTACTCCATGTTTCTGACCATAGTTACATTTTAAACAGTGAACTTCTTTCAATTCAATCAACTAATAATTTTAAACCCTCCATCCATGAAAACAAAAATAGGTTTGCCAGACGCTGTATTCCACCATTCTACCCTTTCCTTCTACACCTCTCCTTCTACAGCCTAGAGACAGGGAAACGCCATCTGTTGGAGGGCCTACTACATCATTCAGTCAGTTTGGGCCATTTTGGACATAGGAAACACCTTATGTCACTTACACTCAGTTCACTTTTTAAGTTCCTGTGTGACTTGCCCTAATCTCCAAAAGTTTCATGCAAAGTCAAACTGTAGGCTAACTCTAATGCCTCACCAGGCTGACAGTCATCTGTCACCTAATGTGCCCTGAACTGGCCCAAGGGCAGGTTCCGAACAGGACAATATAGCTCCAGGAAAAATAATAATGCTGTCACACATACAACACGTTCTCGTCAATTTCTCTGAGCTAAAAAAGAACATTTAAACACAAACCAATTATTAGCTGTTTCCTTTCTTAATTCTCCCTCCTCGGGCCCAACACCTAAGGGTTAGTCCAGGGTGTTCACAGTTACATTCAGTGAGCTTTGGGTGGTTACCTACAAAGAGAAGTTTGGGCAGCCACGTGGGGAAAAGGCTGGCCACAGGTTTCCTAGTTCCTGACTTGACAAACCAAACAGATTGACAGATCAGAAACAGGAATCTCTGGATTAAAATTATACTGACATTTTGGGGAAATGGGCAATCTTTATTCTGTGCATCCAAATTAACTGCTTAACTCATGTGGCCTTCCATTTCTAGAAGAGAACTTGTCACCTTGTCACTATGGTGTGCTGACTTAAATAAGAAATTTATTTTGAGCCCAAAAGCTATTAGGTTTGATACTTGGCTTTACAGCCCTCAGCTAATGAAGACCCGAGGCTAGAGGCAGGTAAGAAATGGAGACTATGGGGCAAGTAGACCAGAGAAACAGAAAACTCCCAAGAGTCTTGCCGTGGGGCCAGTGTCTCCTGCACTCTGCCCTCACTGCATCACTACACACAATATTCACTGTTGTTGACAATGACAACACCAAGTCACCAAGAGAAGGCATTTTATTCTGGGTTGGCAATTTAACAAGTCAATAAAGCACGAAACAGTTTAAAATAGTTCCAATTAGAAAAGGCTAGATTATTTCCTCTTTAATAAGTTTGATGCTTAAATAGCTAAAATGGAATTACCTGTAAAATGGATTGACCTCATTTCTCATGAATGATGAAACAGACCCTCACCAGCATGCTTAATGCCTGCCAAGCTGGAGGCCACCAAAGTCCTCCCCCACTTGGTTTCTCAAGATCATTTGTATTGAATATTTTTCCACCAGAACATTTTTGAGGCTTTTCACAAAATTCTCACATAGGTTTTCAATTACAGAAAAATAAAAATCAATGATTCCCAATGCAAAAGCCTCACATTTCTACAGCAAAGAGTCCCGAGTAAAAATTAGCAAATAGATGCTTATTTTAATTAATTTACCCCTCTACCTTTGGTGGCATTCTGGAAAGCAGAGGAAAAAACACAAATACTCACGGAACATGGTATAAAACTGTTGAGGGTTCAGATTCCATTTTCCCCAGGGAGTCTTATGGCCTTTAGACTGGGCATAATTCGCATGATTAAACTCTGGTTCAGTTCCAAAGGAATCAAGGACTCGGAGCATACACCTGAAAGAAGAAGAGGTATCTTTAAGCCAACCACCTTGACCCCAAACTATAAGTCTTTCACCTTGAACTTCAAAAGGGAAAAGCTCTAATCCTTTCTTCAAAGACTACCCAAAATGGACAAATAATGTATATTAAAAATGCTATTATACAAGAATTGAGAGGCTATTTTTTTTTTTTTGAGGGGGTCCTGAGAATCAAACCCAGGGTCTTGTGTAGTCTAGGCAAATATTCTACCTGGAGCTCTATTTCCAGCCTGAGAAGTTTTAAAACAGCTAGCATACAAACATCTCCATGCAGGACTTGAGAGCCTAAGTCATCACACAGCAGATAGCATTTGCTGCAGACTGGATGACTAATCACAGAGGTGGCTCCAACAGCAGTTAAATGAAAAGTTCCATGAAAGCTGGATCCGGGGACCGCCATATTCTCTGCTGGGTGCACCCAACCAGAGTTAAGGATATAGTAGGTGCCTAGTCAGCAGATATTGAAAAAACAAAGAACTACCATCTCTGCAGGTCTTATTCAGCTTAAAGCACAGGGTATGCATCACCTCTTTCAGCCCTTGTTCAACACTTACATTACCTAGGCTATTTGACTTGGGGTAAAGCTTATGTTGTAGTTTGAGGTATTCCCTGAAAGTTCCTGTTTCAGAAACTTAATTTTCAAATTCATATGCTTATGGTAATTAGAGGAGGAGCCTTGGGAGGCAATTAGGGTAGAGGGGATCATGGAGGGGGACATGCTGGCATTAGTGACTTTATGAGAAAAGCAATAGAGATCAGAGCTTGCAGGCTCCTTCTCCTATCACATGGTGCCCTCCACATGGGACACAGCGAGATGTGACCTATCCATCTTGGAGTTTCCAGCCTCCAGAATGGTGACGAACCAGTTTCTTTTCATTATACATAACTCACACTTAACACAAAACAGACTGGTTAGTTGACGTAAATGTTGAACAGCCGATGAAAGAGATAAAGAGACCAGATGTCTCCTGCACACTTAAAAAATGGACTATGCTTAGAATCTCATTTCATAGGGAGTGCTGGGTTTTATGTATTTATTAACAATAGAACTTTACTGCTTTGTCCTGCAGCCTGAAGAAATACAACTGAAGATGTTTCATTTGGCTGTTTTTCCAAGGCCTAAAACTGGGCCAAATCTAGCCTACCACTATTTTGGGGGCCAGGAACTAGGAATGGCCTTTACATTCTTATACGATTTTTTTTAAAAAAGAGAATAACTTTGTGACACATGAAAATCATACTTCCATATTACAAAAATAAAGTTTTATTTGAACACAGTCACATCCCATGGTTCCTGTGTTATGTGTGACGATCCTCACTCTATATAACAACAAAGCTGAGAAGCTGAAACAGAGAATATACACATGGGTCACAAAACCCATTACATTTATTAGCTGGCCCTTTACAGAAGTTTTCTAACCACAGCATTGAAGGGCACAAAGAATGACCAATTGAAGAAGGAAATTAAGGAATCGAACCCTGTGCCTCACACATGCGAGGCAAGTGCTCTACCACTGAGCTACAGCCCCAGCACTAAAGCCCACATTTTAAAATCAGATGACAGCAATGACTTTTAAGAATTGCATTTAGTTTCTTTCTTCTGTTTCCTACTATTAGGAAGCCATTATTTCAAGTTTTAATTTTTACTTCAATATAAAATTCTGAAAAAAAATCAACTCAAACACCAGATTGAGTTTTCCAGGAAACATGTTCATAAATTGCAATTTTTATGTGATTTCCTTCCATTATTTGCCTAGACAAGGAAAATAAGAAAAGAAAGGGAAAAGCTGTAACCACACAGTCAAATACAAGTGGACCACAGAAAAAAAATTTTTTAAATTTTTTTTTTTTTTTTTGTGTGTGTGTGTGTGTGTGTGTGTGCGCGCGCGCGTGCGCACCAGGGATTTAGGAATTAAACCCATGGGTATTTTACCACTGAACATTCCTAGTCCTTTTAAAAGAAAAACTTTTTTTTGACAAGAGTCTCCCTAAATTGTTGAGGCTGGCCTCCAACTTGCAATCCTCTTGCCCCAGTCTCCCAAATTGCTGGGGATTTCATGTATACCCCACCAAGCCTGGCTCTTGTTTGAGATTCTTGTGTGGCTTTCATGGAAGACGCTTTATCACAGTGGCAATATTCACAACACCATCAAGGACTTATTTTCAGCCTGGCAGACAGTGGATAGACAGAAATAGAAGCCCACAGTCCAGGAAAAAGAAGAGACCCAAGGGGTTCCTTGATTCTTCTTTTCCCGGATTTGTCAATATTAGAACATTCTTTTTCTTAAGACATCTCCATTTCTTATTTATATATATATTTTCCTTTTAAAAAGGAGGAACTTGTTGAATCAGTGTATTTTCTCCTGAAAAATATGGCAGTGTTCAGAACATGGCAGGGGTGATGGGGTGGCTCTGGAAGGGTCACTCTCAGAGGAACGGCAGTAGCAGGACGCATGAGGATAAGGAGCTTCTTCCACTTGCTTCCAATCACCATCTACACTCCTCTCTAGCATGGGCTGGTCACCTTATTTTTAATTTGGCATTTCATCCCTGTCATTTTTATATTTGGACAATTAAAACAGAGAGTGATGAGCAATGTTGCCTAGTGGGGGCCTAACTCCTGAAAGCCTGCACTGGGTACAGAGCCGAGATGTAAGGGATGGGATGCCGAGTTCAAGGCAACCGAAGGCAGCGATGATCCGATGTCTCCTGGAAACCTACAATTCTGCCTCCTTTCACTGGAGACTTCGGCTTAGGTACTGTGCATTTTCTACCTTACGCGTTTGTTTTCTAAACCAGATTAACCTTTCCCTATGATATGGGGGATTTAACATCCTAGTTTCCCTTCTTCAATCACTCTCTACCTCTGTTTTGGAATTGTGTTGTTAATATTTATGTCATCTCTCTAATGCCTTTTTTTGTGTGTGGAGCATCAGGAACAGATTAATGACTTGAAAAGATATTTGCCTGGATGCCTGAAGCAGCTAGCCTTCCTCTAACAGGGGCCTCTGCAGCGATGCCAAATGAATCCTGGAACACCCTTTACTCTCAGCACCACTACTTCAAGATGGATGCTCATGACCAGTGTGCATGGACCCACCCTGTCGTTTGGAGTTTGATGTAAACATGTCATATTTTAGAATATTTGCATCATACTTTTCTTGTATGTCCTTGATTCTTAGACAAAGCCTCTTTGAGGCAAAAGGGGTGTCACATTCAGGCATTTAAACTATAATGTCCCATTGTTCCACTTATGGAACACCTGAAAAACTTAAACTGAGCAAAATATACCACTTATGGTAATAACGAATTAAATATTTATGTTTTAGAGCTCTAGTCTTGGGAAAATAGAGTGATAATAGATATTAGTGATAATATTCATTATTAATGATATCATTAGCATTCATAAATTATATAATAAGCTATAGACTATGATTTCAAGCCTATTTTGATGTACCCATGTCAATTTCATTGAGATATAAGTACTGATGACTTGGGACTTAATGGGTTAATAAATGTTCGATTGAATGTCTTAGGTGCTCACGTTAATTGGATAGAATTTACAAGTATTTTCCCAGGATCACCAGGCTTAAAGGGCTTATTCCCGTTTGGAAGATCAGTTGATAACATTACATGTAATGCAGTTCATACCTTCTTCCATCAACCAAAATGCATACTGACAGCCCTGACAACTTCTAATTTGAAAAGGGGAAAGAAACGGGCAAGAAACTTCCTAGAAGACCTGCTTGGCATTTTGATGTTTCCCTTGCTCTATTGCGCCAGGAAGCCTGCAGGGTTAAAACAATAACAGACCCCCAGCTGGTTGCTATTGCTCAGGCAAACTAGTTATTAAAGAAAGGCAGATGAGCATTTCACTTTTCCATTACCCCTCCGATGGTGCCTGTTCATCCAACAAGAACCCCACACCAAGCAATGACCACCATTTTAATAACAGCATCACCCTTCTTAATTGACCTAAACACCACCACTGAGAATACTTTTCCACGCAAATAGCCCTTCTTAATGGCAAAGGAGGGGAATCCAGAGAGGTCCCAACTGCCGAGTTTTTGTTATCCATTTTTTCAGATGTCTGCCATTCCCCAAATGCTAGAACACAACAGCCCTCCCTGTCTTTCCTCAAGGCTGTAGCTTTAAAAAAAAAAAAAGAAAAAAAAAAGTGCTTACTTTGTGGCTTCTTAACTGAGAAGAAAGATGGTTATTTCCACATAACTGAGAATAAATGTGATAGCCTGTGATTCATGATGACTTCATGACAGGAAAAAACATGATGCAAAAGGCAAAATGCTATCCTGGTCCAAACCAAGTTTTTAATTTTTTTTTAACTTATGAAACTATATCCATAGGAAAGGAAAAGAACAGTCTATATTCCCTCAATTCCTTTCCTGTGAATATTTCACTGCCCAATGAGAAAATCATGGCTGCTGAAAAAAATATAAATTGCAAGAATATTTTATGGACTACGGGTATTTCTCCCCTCCATGGTTTTTGAGATATTTCTTAGCATTTTCAGTTGAGTTTATGTCTGACTTCTACAGGACTTCCAACCTGATGTCACCTTAGAGATTCAAGTTAATAACATTAACTACACTGAAAGAGACTGAGTTCAGTTCAAATTCATTTACTTATTTAATTGGAAGCACACTTCAAAACATCTCTCTACCCAATAGCAACAGATAAGAAACACACAGAGAGATTTCCATCTGGTACTAAATGAAAAATTTTCAGAGTATTTTCTTAGGAAACTAGTTCAAACTACATGTCAGCATTTACTGCCATTGGTACAGCATTTATATACCCTTCTTGATGGTAGAATCAACTACCATTCATGCTACTAAATGTGATCTTTATTTAAATTTAGTCACATTGTAAAGAAAACTTTTTACAGATCATAAGCAAAAACTAGTATCAATGGCAATAGAAGATAGCAAAATCACTTTTTTAAAAAAGCATTACTTGGGGCTGGGGATATAGCTCAGTGCTAGAACACTTGCCTAACATGCAGAAAGCCCTGGGTTTCATCGCTAGCACTGGAAAAAAAAAAAAAAAAGGACTAAATTCAAAATAGTTACTTTTATCTGCTTAAGGCTGGTGTGCAGAGCTACTCTTACTTTGTTAAAAATACATGCAAGTGCTAAAAGAAGAGTCAGAGATAATAGCATCAAACTGCACCTCTTAGACTGAGAAAAAAACAATAAATCCCATATTACAATTTTATGTTATTTAGTGTCATGTTTGTAGACCAGATAAAATCATTTTGAATACTAAATCATGGTCCTAAACCTATGACCAGGGAAACACTTAAGATAGTCTATTAAATAATACACACTTTCACGGAGCAACCATGTACCTTGGTCACTCTAAGCACAGGCATATGTTAAAAAGTTCAAGACCTCAGCATCCTAGTTTTCCTCCTGAGAATGACAAGAATACTAATGAGGGAAAAGCAAAAAAATGAGTTTTTATCTCAAACTTAAGGACCACAGGAAATGGCATTATTCATATTTGATCAAAATCGCTATTTGAGTAAAACAGATGAGACTGGTGTAGTCACGCTGAGAAGGAATTCTAGGTATCAGGGAGGGTACAAAGGAGGATGGACACTTGTTTTCTCTTTTCAGGACATCAATGAAAATAATTAATAGCCCTAGGAGGGAGAAAGTCACTTCTGAAATTCACAGTCTGAATTTCAATTAGGAATGAGAAACACATTCCATGCAGTTCAAAAGATAATATTTAATCATCTTTTTCTACCGAAACCATGAAATCCTTGTTAGGGGTAAAAAAAGAGCACTAAAAACTTAAGTAAGAACAGTATGTAGCACTTACTGGTAATGAACCCAGGATGGTCCTAGGGTTTTCTTGAACTGAGCGAGTCCTACAATATCAATATAAATGAGCTCGACGATTCTGTCTCCTACAGTAGGGCAGCCGGATCGGTTCCCCACTACCTTCTTCATAATTCTGGAAAAGGACAGAAGAGAGAGAAGAAACTATTTATTTTGAGATATTAAACTTGGCAAATAACAAACCCAAAAGTCCTTAGTAGAAATGATGGCATGGCTCTTCCAAACCAGTGGCCTATTTCAATACTTCCCACCTCTCAAGGCCAACCCAGAGCTCCAATTCTGCCTCTTAACAAAAGCAAATGGTGGTGTATAAACACAGCCTTTGAAATCAAGAAAGACATGGGTCTGACTACATCTCCTGTGTACAGCAGCTATGAGAACTTAAACAAATTACTTAACCACTCTGAATCTTCCTTTCCTCACTTACCAGAAAAAAAAGAACTGAAAGAAGCTATTAGTACTTCTCTGCCCTCCCTTTTTCTAAACACTTTCAGGGTTTGGCTGCTACGGTACTAGTTATTTGCTATACCGTTTCATTCTGTTGTCTATTATTTTCTCCTAACCAGAATGCACTGCAGAACCCACATCATGGCTCATACTTTTTCATTAAGTTTTTTTTCCCTCACCTGCCCGCCCTTCCACCCTGCCATACAAAGCCACACCTGCACCAGGGAATGACTAAGTACCCGACTGGAAAATCAACTTCCTGTGCAGGAATGAATATGCCATTTATTCAGAAAACACTTGTCACTGCTGTTTTAATCCTGCTTACAGGAATCCTTCACCACTTTGTGAAAATCCTGCTTCAAAGGACGAGACACACCTAGGCCTCTGCTCTTCAGCTCCCTGCCTCTCTAGGCTCCCTGCTCCCTTTTCTGTGGATTTCTGATAAAGCCAAGGTTTGTATAATCAGTTTTGCATCCTAAGAGTTGGAAAGCATTTTTAGTAAAGGGCCACATAATAAATACTTTCATCTTTGCAGGACACTCATTCTTTGCCATAATTATTCAATTATTCACTCTAGGAGACAAAACCACAAGAATACAGTTATCTCATACCAGACAAAGGCACCCACAACATACAATGGAGAAAAGATAGTCTCTTTAACAAAAGGTGCTGGGAAAACTGGGAAATCCATATACTCCTCTCTCTCACCCTGCACAAAATTCAACTCAAAGTGGATCAAAGACCTAAAAATGAGTCCAGAAACCCTGCACATTCTAGAAGAAAATGAAGGCCCAACACTCCATATTGGCTCCGGAACCGACTTCTTTAACAAGACTCCCAAAGCACAAGAAGTACAATGAAAAATCAATAAATGGGATCTTATCAAACTAAAAATCTTCTTCATAGCAAAGGAAATGATCAAGAACATGAACAGAGAGCCTACAGAATGGGAGAAAATTTTGCCACCTGTATCTCAGACCATTAATCTCAGAACACATAAAGAACTCAAAAAAAACTTAACATCAAAGTTCACAAATAACCCAATCAATAAATGGGCAAAGGAACTGAACAGACACTTCACAGAAAACAGGATTGGTCAACAAATATATATAAAAAAAAACATTGAATATCTCTAGCAATTAGGGAAATGCAAATTAAAACTACATGGAACCGGGTGTGGTGCACACCTGTAATCTCAGCAGCTCGAAGGCTGAGGCAGGAAGATCTTGGGTTCAAAACCAGTCTCTGCAACATCGAGGCACTAAGCAACTCAGTGAGAACCTGTCTCTAAATAAAATAAAATAAAATAAAATAAAAAGACTGGAGATATGGCTTACTAGTTGAGTGCCTCTGAATTCAATCCTGGATCCCAACCGACCCCCCCAAAAAAAATACATTGAGATTTCATATTATTCCATTCAGAATGGCAATTCTCAAGAAAACATGTAACAATAAATGTTGGTGAGGATGGGGGGATACACTCCTATATGTTGGTGGGACTGCAAACTGGTGCAACCACTCTGGAAAGCAATATGGAGATTCCTCAAAAAACTAGGATGGAACCACCATTTGAACCAGATATCTCACTCCTCGGTATATATCCAAAGGATTTAAAATCAGCATACTACAGTAACACAGCCACATCAACGTTCACAGCAGCTCAATTCACAATAGCTCATGGAACCAATGTAGATCTCTTCTACAGATGAATGGATAAAGAAAATGTGGTATACATACAAAATGGAATATCACTCAGCCATTAAAAATAATGACTTTATGACATTTGCCACTAAATGGATGAATATGGAGACTTCATGTTAAGTGAAATAAGCTAAGCCAAAGTTTGAATGTTTTCACGTATATGTGGAAGCTAACCCACAATAAGGAGGGAGAGGGGGAAAAATAGAAGTTCAGTGGATTAGACAAAGGGAAATGAAGGGAAAAGAGGTGGATAAGAAAAGGAAAGTGAAACAAATCTGAAATAACTTTCCTGTGTACATATATGAATACACCACAGTGAATCCCACCATTGTGTACATCCTCAAGGATGGAGTCCTAATTAGAATAAGATTTATTCCATGCTTGTAGAATTAGATTAAAATCAATTCTATTGTCATGTATAAATAAGAAGAACCAATAAAAAATTATTCACTGTAATATGAAAGCAGCCAAATAATACTTAACAGTGGTTGTGTTTGGGCTCCCCTGAAATGCTACAAAACCAGGCAGAGGACTAGGCCTGCAGAGTCATGGTGGGCCACCCCCATCCCCACTATGATCACTTCTTTGAAACTGTACAATGCAATTACCTGGCTGTGTCCTACTCCCATGAGTTGTGATTAAATTAGCCTGGGAATGGTCAGTGTCTGGGGGATTTTAAAGAGATCCCTGTTGTGGTTTAGATGTGAGGTGCCCCCCCAGATCTCATGTGTGAGACAATGCAAGAAAAGCTTAGAGGTGAAATGATTGGGTGATGAGAGCTTGAACCTCATTAATGCATTCATCTTCTGATATGGATTAACTGGCTGGTAGCTGTAGGCAGGTAGGGTGTGGCTGGAGGAGGTGGGTCAATGGCTGTGCACTTAGGGTTTATATTTTGTGGTGAGGGCAGCTCTCTCTGCTTCCTGGTGTGAGGTCCTGGGATGCTCTCCTATGCCACACCCTTCCGCCATGATCTTCTGCCTCACCTCTGACCCAAAGCAATGGAGTCAACTGTGACCCCCAAATAAACATTTCCTCCTCAAAATTTTTTCTTATCAGGTCTTTTGATCACAGTGGCAAAAATGCTGAATAAAGCATCCTCAAAACTTAAAATTATAAAACTAAAGATCGCCAGGTGATTCTAATATGCAAGCAGACTTGGGCACTACTGTTCTAAGCAGGCTTCACAATTATCTCCTTAAATAAGACCCATCTAACCTTGACCCCAATGTGCATAAAGATCTGTACCTTGACCATCAAGGAAGTCTCTGCCCGAGAAACTCTTCATATGCCTTTCCTGAGCTCCCTGGGCAGCTCTTACCTCTGGTACTTCCACAGGACTCCATTTGTCCAACCACCCATTCACTCACTTACTCGCTCCTTCACTCGTTCCTTCCATAGCTGCATCAGCACCCACTGTATGCCAGGGACCAAATGCTAAGGACACTGATTTATAACAGCCACAGTTTTCTGAATGCCCTGTGCTTACCTTCTAGCATCAACACTTCAATTAGCACTAATAGAATGGTAATTAGTGTAATTATTATTTGATGTATTAGTTGTAATTATCAAAAGACTGGCAGCTGCTTAACCACACACTGGTCATCTCTGTAGGCCCAGTACCAAAAAAAAAAAAAAAAAAAAACAGCCCACAGAAGGCTTTGAAGTGCAGGAACACATCCACTTTATAGGTTGTGTACCCAATGTGTTTTAGAGCAAGCAGGAAGAAGGCAACAGGCGGCAGCCCGCCGAAGAAACAGGAGTGATGATGAAGGGTACAGAGGCCTCAGGTTTACACAGCTCTGAGAGGAGAACTGTGGGCAAGATCACTGGCTTTAAAGTCGGACACAGCACCAAAGCCCAGTTCTGCCATATGTTGTCTCTGGCACCTAAGAACTCATTTTTGATTTGAACCTCCGTTTCCTCATTTTATGCAGACAGCAACAACACCTACTTTCTGGTGTGAAGGACTAAAACCCATAGTGTGATTAGTCCCTGGCGCACAGTAAGTGGTCCACAGAGGTTGGCTATTAATAATCATCGTCAACATTATGGCTGTCGTAACTGTTGATGCGAATGTTGTAATTAAACTTTTCTCACGGTACCAGGCATCTGGAAATAACTAACAAATGATAGCTGATACGATGTTACTGACATTGTTGCTTTTATCTCAATATATGCCACCAACCAGGTGTGGACCTTGAACCTAATATGAGTGACCTCCTTGGTATCAATGTCCTGTGCAATAGAGGGAGAACAGGGTAAAACATTCTTTATTTTAACACCCTCCCAATCTCTAGAATGTTCACTGAAGGTGTTTCTTCTAGAACTACTTGACATAGCAACATGAAGCTTGGCTGCGGGGCAGGAAAGTCTCTAGAGGCAGTTACCCAGGAATGAGGGAGTCTGAATGTCCCTGAAAGGCCAGCTGTGTCAATCTAGAAGGGGTTGAGAGAGGACTGGAGCTAGATGCAAATTTCATTGAAAACAAAGACTCAGGAAGAGTGAACAGACAGAGTTGAAAGTTGGCTAATTGAAAAAGAATTGGTTTGAGACTTTCAGGAAATTCATTTCATCCAAATTACATTATAAACAGGAACCTGCCCTGTTTTAAGATTTAGAAAGCTTGACACCGAGTAGGGAATGGTATGAATTTCAGCAAGAGACCAGGAATTAGGAAAGTCAATAATGTTTTCTGCTGCAGATGTTGGAACCACCTGTAATAGCAAAGAATAAGCTCCTTAGTTTGAATTTTCCAGCATTCATTTATGAAGCCTCAGGAGCCTACAGCTACAATGAAAACATATTATCCTTCTCACAGTGTATGTATTTAGCTCCTGAAAATAATCTTCTTATCTCCTGTTTAGTGAATTATCACTTTCATTTTCCTCCACAAGAAATTACACACTAATAGAGGGCTTTACAAGTTTACAATTTCTTTTTTGTATTCTGATTTTAAAATTGAAAAGTAATCTCCTTACTCCTTGAGCTCAGCCAGTGAGGCTGAAATCCGAATGTCATGGCCCAGTAAGTACAGAGATGTAATTAAATCACTCCACTGAACTAATTCACCAAGAGGGCCACCACTGAATGCCGTCTCCGCGATCTTAAATCCAGATTCCTTGGTCAGGAGTCCCAGGTGAACGAGGACCTGAAAAACAGAGGCACATACTGATTGGCACTGAACCAAGAACAAAGTTCACAGAAACCACCACAAAGCCACCAACCAGTTCCAAAGACACGTCCCATGAGATCCCAGTGTGGAGTGGGCCATTTTTCTAGAAGGTACAAAGAAAGGAGGGAAATAATTTTTCATTGTTTTAGAAAAATTAAATCATTAAAATCAGAATTCAAGGAAAGGTACCCAGGGCAAGAGAGTATCTTTTAACAATACTGGGCCTTCTCCCCATATCTGGGATACTTTTAACCTTTTACTGAGGAAAATTGAACATCCAGAAAAGCAGGCATGACGACACTGTCAACCCAATACGCTCACCACGGAGCTTCAACATTATCAATTCATGACAAATCTTAGTCTACACCCCTTTTCTTCTAATCCTTCCAAATTATCTTGAAGCAAATTCTGTCTGTAAATATTTCAGTATGTATCTCTAAATGAAACAAACCATTTAAAAACACACACACACACACACAGTTAAAACATCCCTGTGTTCCCAAACGAGCTAATAATTCCTTAATATCATCCAACATCCAGTTAATATTTATACTTTCTCAGCTGAACCTTTGTTAAGTGTGGTTGTGTGATTCAGAACCCAAAGTGCACATGCTATAGTTGACTCCTTGCCTCCCTATAATTCCCTAGTAATTTTTTTTTTTTTTGATTGACAGAGAGGAGTGTTAACATTTACTTACCAAAGACTCTGTGTTGTATTTCCAATAGTCTCTTACATTCTGGATTTTACTCATTACAATCCCAAGGTATTGTAAAACGAATTATTCTGTTCCTTGTATTTATGGTAAATGAGTAGTTAGATCATCAGTTCTGATAAAATTCAGGTTCAATTTATTATTATCGGCAATACTAGTTCACATGTGTCACTGTGTACTTTCATTGGTGGGAACTACCTCTCAGTCTGTTTTGGGATTTCAGTACCTATGGATAATTACTAACTAGACCATTAATCAATTTGGGCTGCAAAATAGTGATACTATGTAATTTCTTCATTAGCTAGAATATTTCTATAAAGAGCAACTACTTCCTATTGGTCACCGTGAAGTACAGCTTGCTTAGAGCCTCATAAATACTTGATTTTTGCCCTTTATTTATCTGTTTTTAGAATAACAAGTCTGTTAAATTTAGCCAACTCTTAATACTGATCCATGGGGTTTCAGTTTCAAAATATTATAAAATCATGGATGTAAGCATATTTTGCTGCGCCCCTCCCCTGACTCAGGCAATGGCAAGGCCCTACTGAGGTGGATGGCGCAAGGCGTCCATCCTCTGGAGGAGCGCAGTATGTTTCTGGGAATGGGCTGATTTGTTTTTGTATTCCTTTAATAAGTATAGTTGTGATTTCTCATATGACCATTAAGTATGAAGGAAAAATCATGACTTTCCCAATTAATGTAACTACTTCTAAAGCATAGATCTGTTTGCTCTAAATGCAATGATACAGCTGTGGAGTGTAAATTGTTAATGTCTAATGAAAAACTCCCTGTATTCCTGTCAAGGAAGTTTTTGAGAAATTAAATTAAAATCTAGAGAAGATAGATTAGTGCTTAGGACTGGGCAACTTGTTCTTGTTCCTGTGCACAATGGTTTGTGCTCTTACTTTTGTTTGATTAAAAGTAATAACAAATCAACCACTTGCCGTAACCATGGCACCGGTTCCAGTCAGTAAGTCAAGAAACAATAGTCAAGGTATAGGCCAATAGTTTGGGACATTTGTAACTATTATTAAAAGTTAACTAAGCAGAAGCAGCTCAAAACAAAACGCGAACTGAAAGTACAAATGCTTGCTTATGCATAAGCCAAAATACATTCTTCTATTCTAATTGTAACTACGTAATATTTTGTTTCTTTGAATAATGATTACTGTTTTGTAACCACAAAGTACTGTAAGCCTGCCAAAATGAAAAGTATATATGATCAACTTCACAAGTAAAGATTGGGATCAACACCTTCACTTTGGTGTCTGTGTTGTTTCTCCACCCCCTCTTTCGCCGACTCCTCACCATCCGTTCGTCTCCTGAGACCCCCTGTTGGAGCTGGTCTCCGACAATATTTAATTTGTTTCAAAAAATTCTGGTTATTATCCTACTACCAAACTGTCCCATGTTGGCCAGTGAGAGGCTATTCAAGGTAGCTTCTCTGCTCTTGAATATGATAAAATGTTCTAAGCTCAATTTCTGTCTCATAACTTAATAAGTAATTTTTCCAAGAACCTCTTATACCACCTAGTGAAAATAGCATTTAGAGATCAAAGTCTAGGGCTTAAGAGACTCTAGTTAATCACCATTTGGAGGACTTTTCAGCGGCTCTAACTAGGAAATGTATTTTTCCACTAAGATAAAACAAATCATGAGTTCTTATTGATATTTCCAAATCAAACACAGGATTGTAATATTTTTACATAACATTATTCATCTTACACATTATTTCCTATCTCCCACAATGAAAGCCCACCTGTCAAAGATACCAACATAGTCATCTGCAGTATTCTAACATTCACAATGAATTCAGAATGAGAATATCAATACTTCCAAACACCATATGATTTGCAAAAATTGTTTAAAAATATTTTTGCGGTTCTTTTTGGCCTCTGGGATATTCCATTAAATATGTTCAAGTTATTGTGTTCTAAAGGCATCAAGAATCATCTTTCCCTCTGTGTGCTTGTATCAAAACTGAATGGATATAGCGTCAGTTGATTATTTTCTTTATGATTTGTTAGGTATGGTTTCTTTCGTAATTATATTTTCACATTTAAATGGTTCCAGTGTCAAAACTACAAAGTAAGATATATTCTCAGAGAAGTCTACTTTCTATTCCTGTTGCTGTCAGAAGTCCCCCTTTCAGCCACTTTTCCCTCATTGTGGTAAAATATGCAGGACATCAAATTCACCGTTTAGTATACACCGTTGAGCAGCATTAAGAAGATTCACATTATTATGCAATCACTGCCTCATCTACCTATTATAGTTTTAGTATTATAGTTTATTTTCCAATTTGTAAAACTATGAACAATAAACATGTATATGTTATGTATTGCACATGTGTGTATGTATAGATCTACATGTATATTTGAAAAACTCCCTCTCTTTTAAAAAAATAATGCATGTCATTCTCCTCTTTTTTTCTTTACCCAACAACAGTATGTCCTGGAGATTTCTCCGTAGGACTACATAAGCAGCAATGTATGAGTGTACCCTTTTCCCCACATTCTTGCCAATGTTTATTGATACCTATATTCTTGATAAATTGTCATTCTGACAATCAGTGTGGTTTTAATTTGCATTTTTCTAATTGCTAGAGATGTTGAACATTTTTTCATGTATTTATTGACCATTTTTATTTCTTTTGAAAAGTGTCAGTTCAGTTCCTTTGCCCATTTATCGATTGGGTTATTTGGGTTTTTTTGGTGGTAAGCTTTTTGTGGGGAAAAGGATACACTTGGATATTGCTGCTAGGACTGAAAATTGTTGCAGCCGCTCTAAAAAGCAGTATAGAGATTCCTCAAAAAACGAGGAATGAACCCACCATTTGACTCAGTTATCACCTCTCAGTATATATATCCAAAGGTTTGTAAAATCAGCCTACTACAGTGATGTAGCCATATCATTATTTACTGCAGCTCAATTCCTGACAGGTAAACTGTGGAGCCAACTTGAGCCCTTCAACAGATGAATGGATGAAGAAAATATGGTACATTTATATATATGGAATATTACTCAGCCATAAAGAAGAATGACTTTATGACATTTGCCAGTAAATGAATGGATCTGGAGACTCTCATGCTAAGTGAAATAAGCCAATTCCCCCTGAAAAAAAGTTGAATGTTCTGATATGTGGATACTAACACACAACAAGAGAGGGGAGGGGAAAAGTAGATGTTCAATAGTTTAGACAAAGGGAAATAAAGGGAGGGGGGATGGAAATAAGAAAGATAGTGGAATTGAATCTGAAATAGGAAGTTTATGTACATACATTTGCATGTATATACCACAGTGAATCTCTACATTATGTATATCCACAAGACTAGCATTCTAATTAGAATAAAATATACTTGATATTTGTATGTCAAAATTGACTCTACTGTCATGTGTATCTAAAAAGAATAAAACAAACTAAAAAACCAAAACACCAAAACAATCATTCTGTACTTCTTTTTCTAGCACACCTGCAGCACCTGACTACATGTTCTTCTATACAAGCCTGTCTGGTGCCAGAATGCTTGAGGTTGCCATCCTAATGGATTCAAACAAAACTGGCCCCATCAAACCATGACTTGGGGGCTTACAAAGTGTATCTGTATTTCCTTTTTCAAAGATACCCAATTAGTCAAGTTAGGAATACTAAACTCATTTTGAAGTTCTTTTTAGATGTAGGAACAGACCATTCACACATTGCTCAGTTCTGAACTCAGGACAGTTAATCCCAAGTCGTCTTACTTAATCTATAACCAATAAGGCACAAGAGCTTCTAAGCCCAGGGGCATTCTAGGTTTCCAAGCATCTCAGGGACATAGCTCTATCTCTCAGGAACATAGGCAGAAGTGCCAAACCAAACAGCATAGCAGTGGAACTCACCAGTTGCCCAGACAACAAAAATGAGAAGTGGCCATGACGATGTAATACTAAGTTCTCAAAGGTTGGACTCAGATAAAGAAATGGGAAAGTTTCCTCTTATCCTGAGAGAGTCAATAGGTGGTTCAAAGGAAAATCTGGCAGGCAGACATGTTGCTTACCTTCATCCAAGAATTTTGTGCTAGTCCTTGCTAAATGAGAGTATTATGGGAAAGAAACCCCCCCAAAAGGACTGTAAAACAGGCAGAGCTGATCCACCCTGAGGGAAGATCATTTGAGACATGACATTTCTCTTAGTCTTGTTTCCAAGCAAAACCAAGTTGTAAAAGAAAACTGGCATCTAACTGAAGTGAATTCAGAAGAAACTCACTTTCTTCCGTTTTCTCTTTTCAAGATTCTGCTTTTCTGCCAGGGACTTGATTGCTTGAATCCACGCATCAGCCATTCGCCGGATCCTGAGTCTCATCCACCGGAATTCTTCATGCTTTTTCATCATGCTGTAGAGAATATTAAAATCCGTACGAATTTCCGCCTAGAAATGGAAATTTAATAAAATGAATAGAAGATAAAAAGTCAGAAGGCATAATGGTTTTCGTGATGTGACATTTGAAAACTTGAAAGAGATAGTCAATTAAATCCAGGGCTTCAAAAGTGAGTCTTGTCTTGCTGCACAGCTTTTTAGTGGTAGGTCCCCAGCACTGCAAATTGAAGCGAAGGCCCCTGACTGCTGATCTGTTATAAGGGACATCATTAAAAAATTAGAAAAGTGGCACTGTGGCTGCAAAGCCCTGGGCTATGTTAAAAATGCACTTTTTACAATGAATACATGTGATGTACCTTGAAATCCTCTGTGCTGAAATTTATTGTGCCACCTGGATCTGTTACAAGGCAGCAGACTCGTGGGAAAAACTGAAGTCAGCCCTGCCCAGGCTACTCAACATCCTGTTGGCTGCCAGAGAGGCTCCTTCTGTCCACACAGTTAAATGGCCGAATAAATGCTCATCTTTTAGTTCATCCCAGTTAAAAAATTATTATTTTCTAGGGAATTTAAAAGTCTAGGATATTAGTTTTTATCCCCTACCACAGCTGAATACAATTTGAAAATCAGACTAGAAAATCTTAAACCCAGGAAGAGTATTTTCCTTCCTATTCTACATAATATGATTGGATACAACTCATGCGTGGAACAACAGAGAAACATGATGATACCAGTATTTATTTCACAGGAAACCTCAAATTTGCTGAATCCATCTCTCAGTAGTTGCCAGAGTTCACTGTAAACACTCATCTCCTTCCTTGACAATATCCCAAGGCCCCCACCGTCCACAGAAAGGGTCAACAAACTCTGGCCCTAGGGCCAGTGCTCTTCACTGCCTGTTTCTAGTGCATAAAGTTTCACGGGCATAAAGCCACACCCTGTGATTAATATACTGTCAAATGGCTACTCTGTGCTAAAATGGCTTGCAAATATAAAAATATTTACTATCTGGTCTCATATTAGTAAAAGTTTGCTGATCCCTGGCCTAAATAATAAAGGCCTGAGCTTTGAAGGGGGTACCACTGTCCGTGATCCCCTTCCTACCTTTCAAATCTCATCTTCAACCCGGCTCACACAAACTCTTTGGCCTTGTGACACACAGCCATATTCTATAATAACGAGTGCTCACTTCCACATATCAGAGACAT
Source organism: Urocitellus parryii (assembly GCF_045843805.1). Taxonomy (NCBI): domain Eukaryota; kingdom Metazoa; phylum Chordata; class Mammalia; order Rodentia; family Sciuridae; genus Urocitellus; species Urocitellus parryii. Next base: position 172,608,949 of record NC_135531.1, read on the forward strand.
CATTTTCTCCCTGACCTCATAGAAACACAACATTTTAAATTTAGCTCGATGTCATCTTCTCTATGCAATCCACCTCAACCCCTGCAGGCTGACTTGCCTCCACCTCATTAATGTCCATCGGCCTGCATTAAAGCACAGTGACAGACATGGTAATTATTTACAACCATCCGCCTCATTAGATCATCTAGGGCCTCCACATCTGGCACCTGATCTCATCCCAATCACTAGTCCATCACTTAAGGACCCTCGGAGAATTGCTTAATAAGTAAATCTATGCTAACTGGTTGACTTATTTGGTCACCCAGACTCCCACAGAACAGTGACAGAAGTTCGTCTGTTGAACACTATTTCAGATTACAGCTGGCATTTCTAAAAGACTCCACATCTATCAATTAGCATCTGACCTAAATGCACTCGTCTAGGAAGAGTTTTCCAAAATCATTTACCAATGAATTATGATCAGCTTCTTCGTAGGGATTTTTTGCTCTCCAAGGTAAATGAGGACACCAATTTTCAACCTGAAAAACATAAATCTTCCACAGTAAGTATGCTGGTTCATCTTCAAATGGATAACCATAGGCACAAAGCACTCAGAACAGTTCCTGGCACACAGTGAAAACTGTAGCAATGGGAGGTATTATTAGCCAGCTCCCAGGATTTTAGCTAGCTATAGCACCACGTAGGCAGGAATAATGAGCAAAGGTCAGAAGGAGCGTGTGATGACCGTTTATATGGGTCTTTCCTAGTACTCTACTGGGACTGATTCCTTACATTTCTGTATGGTGGGGTCTTATAAGGAGAAGGTTGAAAGACTCAAGCAATGCTGCTGGGAAATGTGAATGTAAAAACACCTCCGTGACCATTTAAGCAAATGGACAGGAATGATCTGGTGTTTGCTGTGGCAGGTACACAAAGGACATAGGATGGCATTTGAGTCACAGAACTCACTCCTTCATGGGAGAATTAGATAGTTTACTATCTAATTCAGCAACTGATAGTTTAAGGCAAATTGGTGAGGGCTTTCTCTCATTTTCTGGCTGTTCACATCACACTGTCTCGAGAAATTAGGTAAGGAAGAGAAGGAAGGAAAAATAGAGGGGTGGGGGGAGAATTCTTGGTGATCTTAATAAGAGTCCATGAACTGTTTTTCTCAATGTTCAAGAGTTTAGAGTTGTAGAGAGGAGGAAAACAAAAAGTAAAAAAAGTGCCAGATCTTATAGGATCACTTCACTAAAGGTTTCCAAAGAAAATTCTGTAAAAATTCATCATTTCTAGTAAAGGAAAGATGAGAAATGATTGAGTAATGTTGATGTCTGGCCTCTGCCTAAAACAGATATAAAATTTCAAGATAATATTATTACCCATTTGCTAGTAAATAATGACATTGGAATAATTTTTTTTTTAATGACACGTGGACCTACAAAATTTAACAGTGAGAAATGTCCTTGGAGAGGACACTGAGCTGCAGGACTGTGGTGGGGGTGGGAGGGTGGGGACTGGAGCTTCCTGGGTCAGCAGAGCAGTCAAATGAGACACTTTGCCCCGTAGGTCTGGGTGAGTTTTCAAAGAAACATGTCAGTTTCACTAATCTAGAAGTTACTCCTAATGCAAGGTGATTTTTACTATGACCAAAAATAATTGGCCTGATTTGCATAAAGCCACCTGCCACTGCAAATGATCTGAAAGCAGTGAGCCGAGGGCAGCAAGGCTCAGGGGAGGGCGGAACCCCTAGAAAGGCAAAGAGCAATGTTCTCTTTTTTTTTTCTTATGGAGTAAAATTAGACTTTATACTTGTGAGTGACCTCAGAGACTCAAAAACACTACCCATCAGAAAAGCTGAAATTATTTTTACTCATTAAAAGAAAAAAAGAAAGAAAATACTAACTTGCCTTGGAGGCTCATGATCTAATTACTAGGACCTTTCAGCAATATGACTATGAAAGGCAATCTGTGGACTCCACAAATGAGGAAAAAAAAAAAAAAACACGAGGAAAAATGGCAGAAAAGAGGTTGCGAGAGATGAAGCCGAGCTGGTCCCAGCAGCGTTACACACATCTGTACCTCTTATTCTCAGGTTGGGCTGAATTATTTAGCTCCAATTAAATTTTTGTAAATGGACTCAATAAAACATCCCTATAAAGCATATTTATAATAGGAAGGCTTCAGATAGATTGCAGAGCTGACTGTGAGACCTTCAACCACACACAAACAACAAGCAAGCAGGGTCAGATTTGAAATAAGCCTCACAACTGAATAAATAACCAGGTTTATAAAGCAATCTGCCAGGATAAAAGATTTCCCCTTAAAGAGCATGATGGAGAAAGATAAAAACAAGACTATGAATAAAGGAAATCAACTAAAAGGAGACACATTAGTGGGACCCATATTGGTAAAGTAGAGTACACTCCCTCCTCTGTCCTGAGAATATTCCAAGATTTGCTCTGATGAAAATACATTCCAAGGTGATCTAAAATATGTCTTTCCTAAGGAACCCTGGAGACTGTAATTCCTCTTTGAAGAGGAACATTTATCATAGTTTTTCTTACTCTAAATCACTGCATACTACTTTGCAAGGCTCCAAGGGCATTCCTACAAATACAGAAAATAGAGTCAGTTCGACAGAGCTTTTAGGGAGAAATGTCACCATTACACATGTGCTCACTTAGAATGGTGGAAAAATCGATCCTTAACATCCCAGCACAGAATGGAGGGTGAGTTTTTAAGGCTGCTTTTGTGCACAGTGATAGGATAACTGGTTAATGAAATAATTAAATTATACGTAAACCAATTACCCCACAGGGAGAGGGGGAAAATAAAACAGCATCTTTCTTTCTTTCTAAAACCTCAAGAGGATTGATTACCAGGATTGGAAGAAAGCCAACACTGGCAGTAACTCCAAGTGCTGAAGCAAACAGCCCTCCAATGAACAACATTTCCCTAAATAAGAGCATCACTAAGAACATTCAGGGAAAATCTTGCTCTCGGCTAATAACTCAAACTCTTGATACCTAACTTTGTTTTCTGCCTGATCTGCCCAGGATCCTACAAGGAGCTTAAGCCACCAGCATAGTATCCTTCAACAAAGGAGACCACCTGGATGCAGCCCTGTTTTAGATCATTCTGAAGAGCTCCTCTCCTGGCTCACAGGTCTCCAGTGTCCTACACCTGGGTATGGCCACCTTCCATGGACTGCCTGGACCATACTTTTTCAGCTGTGGCTCTGTGTAGTTGCCCTCAGTGTAGGGCTTCCACCCATCTTTTTCCAACTCTTAATAGTCTGAGTAAGCCCTGCCTGAAGCCCTTTACCAGGGAAGGGACTCGAAATCTTTAATAGTTTCCTGTAATTTACCCAAGACTATTCAAAAATAGAAAACCATCTGAACTCACAGTAACACGCATTCAGCAATCAATAGAGGAGCAGAACCATTACTGTAATAACCTTCGATTTGAAGACAAAACTCCTTGGACATGAGCTAATCTTTTTTAAGCATTCATCTTAGGACACAAAATGAGGAGCAGCAAAAGCAAAGACAAGCCAGGCTAGAACTTTGGAACATTGATGCATATTCCAGCGAGGGCCCTGTCAATCACTCTTCTCTGAGCGAGGAGATATAAAATAAGACAATTTGGTTTTTAACATTCTTACTCCTGGTGATTTAGCCTTCTTTGGACTAAGAAGGTTCTGAAGCTTAATCATGAGGATTGTGAATCAAAGAGTTCTCCAAGTCCCTAAAAAATTCTAACTAGGTCAGGATTATTTTCAAGGTCCTCAGGATGGACAATTCATTATGTTTAAAAGAAACTGCTGTTAGATACACATATAGCTCACGTTAGAGTTTAAAGGGAATGAAGAAGTAATAAAGTAGTTGTAAAAATGAAAAATGAATATGACTCCAGAGGTCTATATGCAGGTTGGTACACATAAATAGCATATGCTATAGTTATATTCTTAAAACAAAGCAAAAAACAATTGTCTGTGTTGTGGCCACTTCTTTCACTATTAATGTAAAGTGTTTTGTTTTAGTGGATCACTGACATACAGGATTTCATGCTACATTTTTCAGATGGAAAGTATAGTCAGAACTAAGTGAAAAAAATGTACAAGAGAAACCAGATTATCTTGGATAATTGTGTTATGGGTGCTTTTAATTTTTCTGTTAATCTGCATATTGTGATTTTTATAACAAACATTAATGAATAGAATATACATGACATTATTACATAAATATATAATCATTTACTTTAGGCTGAGAATAGGTCAACCTCCAGTGAAAAATATAAACACAAAAACTTGTGTGCACAACATCATTTGAAAAATGGAGGACCCTATGATGTAATACTGTCACTATGCTACATGTGGGGGGAGAGGAGGGATCAAGGCACATGGGAAGTTGCCGAGGTAACTGTGTGTGTGTGGCAGGACTGGATGACAACTTAACCTTAAGGCCAAGGTTAGTGAGAGACAAGAGAGAGGCTCAACGGGGAAGGAATACAGAATTCAGAATTAGTCAAAACGGATTACATGTGCAACTCTGCAAAGAACTAGGCATGTAACAAACCATTTGCCTTTTGTGCTTTCTTGTCTACAAAGTGAAGGAGCTTGATAATGTGACCAGTTTCATTCTATTATCCACTAAGATCAGAAAGGAAGCCAGGCAGGGTGGTGCACACCTGTAATCCCAGTGGCTGCGGAGGCTGAGGCAGGAGGATTGCGAGTTCAAAGCTAGCCTCAGCAAAGGTGACTTTGTAAGACCCTATCTCTAAATAAAATACAAAATAGGGCTGAGGATGTGGCTCAGTGGCTGAATGCGCCTGAGTTCAATCCTCAGTAGCCCCACGCCCAACAAGAGAAAGAACAATCAGAAAGAGAATTTCATACCATCCTCTTACACCAGTTATATTCAAATAAGTAAAACTGTCATTTATGCACACACAAGTAATTTGTTATACTAATGACACAGTAAATGAAGTTACTTATTAATGACTATGCTACAAAAATCTAAAAAGGCTTCTCCCTACCACACACTGCTGATTGTTCAGTCTACCTTCTAATGTTTCAAAAGGGAAATGCAGCAGCACAAGACTCCTGCACCTGGTGAGTGGCTCAGCTATCTAGACATCTCTGCACTAAACACCTGCGTTCATTAATATGTTGTCCCAGCAGCTTGCTGAGTGGTTATGCAAAGGAGACAGAGTGTGTGAGACAAAGGAGAGGAAAATGCTAGAAAGCAGCAGGAAACAAGTGTATGGATCAACCCTCAACATACATCACCTTACTTGGGTGTTCAAATAATTTTGAGGGAAAGAAAGAGCATCATGCAGATGAAGATAGCAAGGAAGAGACTAGACATGGCAAGGGCCAAAATAACACCTGCCCCTCTCACACCAGAACCATGCTTGCTAAGCACACAAACTAGAAGATGGTTCCTATAGCCCCAAAAGCATAGTCTAGGCTCCATGTTAAGACAGTATGGCTTAAATCTTCTATATAATATCCTTTAAAAAAAATCATCTAGTGTGCTCCTACCACATAGCACTACTAAGGTCAATGAAAGCAATTATGGTTCCCTGCATTTAACTATTGTTTTAGTGTCTGTTCTGTGCAGCAAAAACAACTGTATTAAAGACAACACTGGATCACACTCTGTACATACTTGAATACTCTGATGGCTTCCCATCACGTTCAGAACACAACCCAGAATTAATACAAAGATTCTGTAGAATCTGACCTTCACCCCTAGAGCATCCGCCTCATTGACTCTGCTCTGCACAAATGGAACTCCTTGCAAGTCCAAAAACATACCAAGCCCATTCCCACCTAGTCAAGATTGCCAGATTAGGGAAAAGAGAACAAGGAAATCTGGTTAAATGTAAATCTCAGATGAGCATTTAATTCTGGTATATATCCCATATGTTAAAAAAAACAATGGTTGTTTACCTAAACTAACTGAATGCAAATGACACTGGGTACCCTGCATTTTTACCTGGTAACCCCATACTTCAGGCCACCTGCATTTGCTGTTTCTCCTACCCAAAACATGCTTCTTTCCAGAGTGTTCCATGCCTTCCTTCCTCCACCTCCTCCATACACTTCTCAGAGAAGTCTTCCTTGACTTTTACTTACCTGTTTTCTCTAAAGGCTCACCCTATTTTTTCCTCAGAGGACTTACCACTTGGGTAATTTGCATTAATTTACTATTGTTGTTTGCTGCCCCCTGAGTGTGAGCTTCTGAGGGCAGGAACTTCTTCTGACTACTCATCACATCCCCATCCCAACAGTGCCCAGCACAGAGAGTACTCCATCAACATCCACTGAGTAAGGAATGAACAAAGAGATGATGTGTGCAGTAAAGATGCTCATGGTAACATCCTCTTTTCACTCAGGTGCACTTGACCACTTTCATTTTATTAGACCCTGTCAACACCACAGTAAGGCAAGGGGGTTTTCATTTTGACCTCTGTAAGGAGAAACAAGACTAAAAACTCAAGCAAAAGTGTGAAGCCATGCAGCTAGATGGTAGGATCCAGACAGGCAATCAACTTGTGTGTTCTTCCATGTTAATACCTCCTTATCTATAAGAGATGTGTTCCAAGACCTTCCATGGATAGTACCAAACTCCACATATGCTGTGTTTTCCAATATGTACATACCTCTGAGAGAGCTCAATTTATAAATAAAACATAGTAAAAGGTGAACAATATTAATAATAAAGTAGGAAAATTAAAACTGTGCTATAATAAAAGTTATTTGAAACTGATGAACTGGCCAGGCATGGTGGTGCATGCTTGTAATCCCAGTGTTTCTGGAGGCTGAGGCAGGAGAATCTCAAGTTCAGAGTCAGCCTCATCAGTTTAGTAAGGCCTTAAGTAACTTAGTGAGACCCCCATATCAAAATAAAAAATGTAAAGGGCTGAGGATGTGGACAAGTGATAAAGCACCCCTGGGTTCAATCCCCAGTACTAAAACAACAACAACAACAATCCAAAAAGCAAAAAACCTGATAAACTGTTTTTCTTTTTTTTTCTGGAATTTTCCATTTAATATTTTAAGTCTACACTTAACTCTGGGTAACTGAAACTGCATGAAGCAAGACTGAATGGGAGGGGGAACTTTTATAATACTGTATTGTTGCCCCTTCTCAGGAATATTATAAACACAAAGCACAGAACTGGCAGGAGAGAGTCAAGGGCTGCAGTGACCCCGGAGAGATCCGCTCAGGATGCAAGAAAGGAGCAGAACCCAAAGAGAAGCTGCAGTAAATCTTCAATGTGCCACAAAACCAGTGGGATTCTAATGAGATGATGACACAGAGTTCCCAGCATCCATCCCAAATCACGGTAGGAGAAAAGTCAATTTTCCTTCACACAGGAGGGGTGGCAAATGAATTCCTCTGTAGCCAATCACACAAGTTACACATGCCGACACACTTCTTAGACCACCTCATGCTAGGCACACTTCTCGGGGCACACTGGCAGACCTGGCCCTGTCTGGTCTGCATCTACAAGAGTACATCGACAGCAAGGATCACCCAAGTTTAGGAGGCGGTCACCTTCTAGAGACCAAGGATGTAGTGCTTTGGTGTTCAGTGAGCAATTTTGCCTGCAGAGGTAGACAAACAATGTTGAGTGATAATGAGAAAAGACTGGCAAGAAAGCTGTGGCTTCTAATTGGCTCATCCCATTTTAATAGTCTAATTTGATCCCTCACAATCTCTCATAGATATATTAGAGAGCATTATAGTAAACTTGTTAATACTTGCTCTAAATGTCCCTGCTTCACGTTTCAACCCGAATGTCTTAGCAGATTTTAATGTCACGAATTTTACAGTGACTTTTATTTTCCCCAAGATAAGAAGGTTATAGCTGAAAGAAGTTATCCACTCAGAATAATAACAACAGGCTATTGCCAATTTTTTAAAAATATGCTTTGGATATGATCACTCATTCAATAAGCGTATGTCCAGCATCACTCTACAGAAGAAAAAACAGAGATCTCTTAGGAGATTACTGTTCTTGTACTTGAAATTAATCTTGGAGGTTGATGATCCTTGGGGCCTTTGCGCTTGCCATCTCTACTTCCTGTTAAAATACCTGTCAGATGTCTGCACTTGTTTCTCCCTTACTTCCTTCAAACACCATTTCCTCCCCTTCTTAGTAGGCCCTTGTCTGAGCACTGTCCAAAATGACCCCATCAGTTCTCATGAGTATGTCTGGTATGTTTTATTTTTCTCTATGGCACTTACAGTCTGAGAGATTATATTCTTTATGTTACTATCTCCTTTCATTAAGCATAATCTTAATGAGGAATGTTCATCGTTAATTTCCTAGGACCCAGAAAAACCCAAGGGCAAAGAGTGCCGCTAGTGGCCTGACTGTGCATTACTTCCCACAAAGATGAACAAGGGTCCTTCAGAAATGACTGATTCCCAGGTCTGGCATCAACTGTGTAAGATGAACATACAAGACCTTGTCAAACTGGGAAACAAGAAAACTATTAAGGGTTGGAGATGTATGTCAGTGCCAGAGTGTTCACCTAGCATGTGCAAAGCCCTGGGTTCAGTCTGTAGTACTACAAAAAATAAAGAGGGAAAGATATTTAAAAATACCAGGGTCATGCCAAAAGGATATAGAAGGCAATATGAATATGTTCCCATTGGCCAGTGCAGGGACAATTGACAATCAGCAAGAAAATAACTGCAATGGATCAAATTTACCAGGTATGTTTCTTCAATTATTTTGTAATGCGAACACAACAAAAGCATATTAACAATCAAAAGAACCAAAAGTTCAAAAAGTGCTGGTCACCAGTGCAAGATGCTAGTAAAACAACTTAGAAATAAAGATTTTTTGGTGGGCATGGTAGTGCACACTTGTAATCCCAGTGGCTCAGGAAGCTGAGGCAGGAGGATTACAAGTTCAAAGCCAGCCTCAGCAAATTAGTGAGGCCCTATCGCCAAAAAAAAAAAAAAAAACAAAAAAAAAAAAAAAACATTACAGCGGTCTGGGGATATAGCTCAGTGGTTTTGAGTCCCTAGGTTCAATCCCTGGTACCTTTCCACCCAAAACAGTTCCTATATGAACAGTTTCTCAGAATGACCAAATAAGAGATTAGAAATACTTCTGTGATGTAATTTCTCATGTATTAAGAAGGAACCCCAAGGCTGGGGGTGTAGGTCAGTGGTACACAACTTGGCTACCATATCCTGAGAGTCTCTTTTAAAAACACATATTGAAATATTTACAGATGATAGGATATTTGTGATCTGTTTCAAAAAAATGGAGCAGGGGGAGGGTATAAATGAACTGAGACTGGCCATGAGCTGCCAACTGAAAGGACTGAGTCAAGGGCATAAATCATCTCTATTATATATGTCTCAAATTTTTCAAATTAAAAAAGTTTAAAACAACAATTTAGCTGGGTGCACTGACACACACCTGTAATCCCAGCAGCTTGGGAGACTGAGACAGGAGGATCACAAGTTCAAAGCCAGCTTCAGCAACTTAGCAAGATCCTGTCTCAAAATAAAAATAGTAAAAAAAAATACAAAGGGCTGGGGAAGTGGCTCAGTGGTTAAACACCACTAGGTTCTATCCCCATCACCCCCACCCAAAAACAAAAAAGCAAAACAAAAATTTTAAAACTAATCGTGGGGCATGCACTAGAAATGACAAGAGGCAATATTTACAAGTGTGTAAAAAACAAATTGAATATACTCTTTGAAGTGATTGCCAGTCCCATGTATTTCAAGAAGCCAAGAAGCAGTAGTTTCAGGCTTGGCAAGACTTGCTCTTTCTTCTTCTGATTTTTGGGAGGTGGAGGCCAGAAGTTGTCTAACTGTTAATGCTGTAGTATCTGAAACCCACAGACAATCCAGGAGCATCATAGAGAACAACATGGTAGAAGTTGGGGGACAGAGTGGAGAAATCAGGCAGACACAAACTGTAAACTCAGTGCTGTTTTTTTAAAAAAAAAAATCTTCATTTGCTAAGAACATCTTCAAACTCAGGTAATAAGAGCAATGAATACACACAGATGAAAAAGATACAAAAAAAAAAAAAAGCTGAACTGAGGAAACGGAAAGAACATGATCACAAATTTCTCACACCAGCCCTACTGCCAAGAAATCTTATCTGGCAGAGGGGAATTTCCCATTTCATACAGCTCACCACATACGAGGCTTTTGTGGATATTCTCAGACAACAGCCTAGTGGTATTATTCCAGTACTTCCTGACCCATCCCCAAATATTAGGTTTCTCTCATTCAGGTTTGCTCCTGCCAACTAAATAGTCAATTCTTTCTCATGGTCCACTTTGACAAATTAGTCTGTGAGACACCATTTCCAAGTTATCTTTAACAGCCAACACAGCCCATAAATCCAAATCATTGTGCTGGTTATTAGGATTTCATTTCATGCTCGCATTCACAAACATTTAAGCTTTCAACCTTTCCTGTTGGGCATTAATCTTGGCATTAATCAAAGGATTAAGTATGCTGAATTTAAACTCAAGGTTAATAGCATGCTCAGCCAATATTAGTTTTACATATTGCCAAGGGAAAACAAAAAGAGGCAAAGACCTTTATGCATGTTGTTCATGAAATATAAGAAATGGATTGATGGGTAATTCATGAAATTGTTTCTTTTGTTCTATTATAAAGGACACACACACGTGTGTGCACACACATACACATGCGCACATGTACCAGTCTCAATTGGCATTTGAAGCAATAGTCTGTACACATCTAAAGATCTAGTAATCAATCACTGGATAACTTCATTATTTCGGATTGACTATACTTGCAATGGCAATGCAAGTGATTAAAAAAATAACAAAAAAATTATGAATCCTGGAGAGGTGTGCTGCTTGCTAGTTTCTGAAACAATAATATGAAAAGAAAAATGTGTGGGTGTCAAATAGATCAGCAACATCCATCAATATAATATCAATAGGGGTGAAGAAATTCAGGCTCAATTTTATAAAAGCTGATAGCAATAAAAGGCTCTGCAGACAGCCAAGTTAATATACCTGAAACAATGACATTCAGAGTAATTATTTTATAGGGCCCTGTCTCTATAACGGGAGTAGTTACATGGCTCACAAAAACAGATACAGAAAATGATCTGCCTGATGTTCTGGAAATATAAGGCTGCTTAATAAATCATTCATTCACTCCTATCACTTAGAATGGCTGACACTTGATTTTCATGAGTTATATCCTCAAGAGAAGGTAGTGGGGTTTCTTTTGTTTTGTGAGAGCAGTATCAAAATTATGGCATATTAGAAAATTAGCAATAAAAATTAATTAATTGAATCTAGCTAAATAGATTTGAAACACAGGCGATTTAAGTAAAAAAGGCTAAATGCAAAGTCAATTCCTACAAATTTCATGCCTGAGTTTTCTTTGGGACCAAGGAGCAGCGAAGAGACGTCCGAGCTATCTGTGACTTGAGTTTCCATTAACCATGGGAACTGATGAGTGGTTTAAATGAGATTGGGTATTTGAGGTGTCCACCTTACAGTGGGGACTCAATGATGCTTCATTCTCTCTGCCACCCAGAGACCCCCCCAAAACAAGGGCACCTCTTTCACCACAATGGCCCTGCCCATTCCAGGCTGTGGTGCAATATCAGACATATAACAAGCAGTCACAGGGATACTATAAGGGGTCAGTCATTCTGATGGCTTCACTTCCTACATGATTAACCAAAAATGATTTGTAGATCACACATAATGAAGGCAAAAGTAGAAGTTTCTAAATCTGTAATTCAATGGGATTTGGCCACTGAGACAACACTAAGAAGAAGGAATGAATAAAGGAAGAAAGAATGCCGCTTATTAAGACAGGTCTGGGGCTGGGGCTCAGTAGTGGAGTGCTAGGCTAGCACGAGCATGGCCCTGGGTTCGATCCTCAGCACAACATAAAAATAAAGAAAATGAAGGTATTGTGTCCAGCTACAACTAAAAAAAAATAAATATTAAAAAAAAAAAACAGTTCTGCACCTGATGCTGCAATTCATCTGGTAACTGAAAAGATGAGACATTTTACTTTATTTCCTTGTGAGATCTGTCAAACTTCTAATGTTAAACATAGATAGAAAAAAGAATTGGCTCTTTCAATAGGATAACTAGAACAAAAGTCACTGGGGCATATGCTGATCAAGTTGAGAAGCCAAATAGGGATATCCCTCTAGATTATCTTATCACCTGCTAGAGAAATCTGGCATATGATATAGGAAATTATCAATCTTCAGGGTTCAATGAAGTAAGAAAACAAGGAGAAGAGAGAGGGGAAGGGGAAATGGGGGAGAGACAGAAAAGGAAAAAATAAACCAAAACCAGACCAGCAAACCCTAACAACGACTGAGGTATTATCTAGGATTTAAAATACTAGATGGGAATTAATTGAAGGAATTAATTGGCTTTGGAAACCATCTCTGCCAATTTCACATTAACAATTATAGTGGGTATACTGACTCCATATACACCAGCTCCCAATTCAAATGCAAACACCAGCATCATATCCAGAGATAAGCAGGCAAGGGGAAATGTGCTTTCCATTAAAAAAAAAAATAAGTGAGGTCAAGGGCATGCTAATTAGCTTGATTTGGTCTTTTATAATATATGTGTGTATCAAAACATTGTGTTGCACAAACTTAGACAATTTCTATTTTTCAACTTAAAAAAAAAGCATCAAGGGAACAGTTGAATTTCTAAATTACCAGAAGTCAAAGGATCTAAAGTTAAATCAGATTTGGTGAGCGAGAACCATAAATTGATTTTAATTCTAAAATGGAACCAAAAGCCCACTTATAACGCCCAAGGCTAAGTGACAGTCCACAACTATCTTCAAATAATGATGTCATTGAAAACCATAAATGTATCAGTTATGTTGATTGCCTGTCTTCCATTTCTAGGCTCTGCTCTAAGTACTTTCTCATAGAAATGGGAATCCTCACAATACACTCAAGGTAAGGGCCTTCAAAACCAACATAAAAATTAAAACTAATAGTTACTAAAGGAAGAACCCCAGGCACGAAGAAGTTGAGTCACTTTCCCAAAATCACAAAACATAGAAAACAGGAGAAATGGAAGCTGAAGTTCAGTTATGAGGCTCTAAGGCAGTAAGTAATCCCATTGAAGTGACCATCACAGTGAAACTTTTGAACTCTTATAAGGTAACTTGATGATGCTTTGATAAAAAAGAAGAAAAAAAATTTTTTAAAGTCCTGGTTCACAGTTATTTTTAGAATAAAACTTTAAAAAAGAGGTTCCTAGCACTCTCCCAAGAGAAACCATCTCCATCCTTCCTGGATCATTCTTCCTCTCCCATCTGACTCTTAGGATGAGTACACAGCATGATGGAAAGAAAATGAGTTCTCAGTAGTTGACAATAGAGGATTATGACAGATATTCAATAAGTGTTCACTTAGAATTTGCCTGAACAAAAGGGAAAACCTGATCATCTGCAGAAAAGAGTGATTAAGTAATGAGTTCCCATTCCACACCTTGTGACTACAAGAATCAGGTCCTGAAAGGAAACACTCTGTCTCCAGAGTAAGTACAGATGACCCACGCAGAGCCCAGTCTGTCCAGCAGTCCTTTCAGTTTTGCTTCGGAACCTTGCTTTTCTTTCCTTTCAGCTCCGTCCTTCCTCCACTGGGAACGGGAACTGGGCAGTGGTCTCAAAGGAAGGGAACAGTCATGTATAATTGCAGTCCCTTTCTAGCAGGGGTTCCCCCCACCCCTTGGTACTGTGGATTGAACCTAGGGGCACTAAACCACTGAGCCACAACCCCAGACCTTTTATTTTTTTTATGAGACAGGGTCTCACAGGGCCTCCCTAAGATGAATTGCAGGGATTACAGGAATGTACCACTGCGTCTGGCTTTTCAGTGGTCTTTACTGCACTCCGACACCTTCCCAGCTCCTGCCTCAGATATGGAGAGGAAGCTGACGTGGGAATGTAAAATCCTCTATTCTGTCCTCAGTCCTCTCCTTCTTGGGAAGGTGTGAAATTGGCTCAGTTTGTCAATCATGGTGCACAGTTGGATTCTGGCTACATTCTATCACAGGGAAAGGGGAAGAAAACTTGAAAATTAAATAGAATGAGAAGCCTCTCCCTCGGGGCAGGAAAGGTACTTCTAATTGACTTCTCACTGGAGTGAAGGTTCATTTGTAGCCCCAAGCCTTACCCCCCTACAGAAGGAAATGATAATGTAGGCCACAGGCCACCCAAGTCACAAATAAGAAACACACACAGATAACCACTAGTCAGATGGCCCCTGGCATATGCCTATAATCCCAGCAACTCAGGAGGCTGAGGCAGGAGGATTGCAAGTTCCAGGCCAGCTTCAGTAACTTAGCAACACCCTGTCTCAACATTGAAAAAAGGGGTAGATGTGGGCCTGGGGATGTAGCTCAGTGGTAGAGGTTCAGTCTTCAGTAGAATAAAATCATAAAAATAAAAATGCATTTGCTAGCAACCTGCTAATGAGGCACACCACAAGCCCAACTCTTGAACTTTTAATTTCCAAGAGGTTCTAAACTCATTTATTCTGAGGTTCTCATGATGGCCACAGAGTGGCCATTGAACAACTTGTCAAAAATTTTTTTTTAAAAAAGTCTGTGGGACTGGAAGTATAGCTCAGTGATAGAGCATATGAGAAGCCCTGGGTTCAATCCCCTGCACTATACAAAAAAAAAAAAAAAAAAAAAAAAAAGTCTGATTTGAATGTACTAAAGAAAGAGGGAATGATCTAAAAAGAGAGGCAAACTCCATAGAATGCAGGGATACATGCTGGCATGCTGGTTACCAGTAATGATCTGACTTCTGTAATCAAAAGAGGCCTGCCCCTGTCACCCTATGAAACAGAAAAGAAAGGCACCTGAATCCCACTAACAGACCCAAGTGGTGGGAATATGAGGTTAAGGGGTCATTCTATAAGCTGGTCCTACCAAGCTGACCTTCATATGCAGGAGAAATGTGGATCCAAAATGCCCCTAAGAACAACACAAGTTACTCTGAAGGGGGGACTTTTGTGACCCTTACACAGACTAGGTTTCAGAAGTTGGGGAGAGGGCTGGGGTTGTGGCTCGGAGGTAGAGCACTCACCTAGCACAAGTGAGGCCCTGGGTTCAATCCTCAGCACCACATAAAAATAAATACAAGAAGATATTGTGTCCAACTACAACTAAAACATAAATATTGAGCCTGCAGCAGGGCCCCGGAGACCCAGGCCAACTGATTCGCGTGGCCTGCCCTGCGGCTACAGAAGGCGTGGCGCCTCAGTGAAGCCATTAATTGGCAAGCAGGGAGGTTAGGGAAGGACATTAGGTGGAATCCCACCAGCCAAGCCCACACGGACCCTTGGGCCGAGCACGGGTTCTCAGAAGGGGAAGGAAGCGGTACAGTCCCATCCCCCACAGCGGACACTCCGCCGAGGCAGTCAGCGGCCACCATCCGGGAAAGCTGAAGGATACACCGCCACTCTCCTTCAGAGTGCGACATCAAAACAGGTCGGTGTCATTCAGCTCACCCCCCAGACAGCGGGAATTCGCATAAAATCTCTCCTAGGCTTGCCGGGAGAGGGAGTATCAAGCTGAGCCTCCATACAGGCTAGGGGGAAACCAGAGACACCTGACCTCCAACCCCTCCTCCCAGTAGCAGCCAAAAGGAAACCTGGCTAGCCAGCGCTGGGGGAGGGGCAAGCAGAAAAAATCAAAGTGATAGAGTGCCAGGGATCCCAGCAGCCTGCAGCAGGGCCCCGGAGACCCAGGCCAACTGATTCGCGTGGCCTGCCCTGCGGCTACAGAAGGCGTGGCGCCTCAGTGAAGCCATTAATTGGCAAGCAGGGAGGTTAGGGAAGGACATTAGGTGGAATCCCACCAGCCAAGCCCACACGGACCCTTGGGCCGAGCACGGGTTCTCAGAAGGGGAAGGAAGCGGTACAGTCCCATCCCCCACAGCGGACACTCCGCCGAGGCAGTCAGCGGCCACCATCCGGGAAAGCTGAAGGATACACCGCCACTCTCCTTCAGAGTGCGACATCAAAACAGGTCGGTGTCATTCAGCTCACCCCCAGACAGCGGGAATTCGCATAAAATCTCTCCTAGGCTTGCCGGGAGAGGGAGTATCAAGCTGAGCCTCCATACAGGCTAGGGGGAAACCAGAGACACCTGACCTCCAACCCCTCCTCCCAGTAGCAGCCAAAAGGAAACCTGGCTAGCCAGCGCTGGGGGAGGGGCAAGCAGAAAAAATCAAAGTGATAGAGTGCCAGGGATCCCAGCAGCCTGCAGCAGGGCCCCGGAGACCCAGGCCAACTGATTCGCGTGGCCTGCCCTGCGGCTACAGAAGGCGTGGCGCCTCAGTGAAGCCATTAATTGGCAAGCAGGGAGGTTAGGGAAGGACATTAGGTGGAATCCCACCAGCCAAGCCCACACGGACCCTTGGGCCGAGCACGGGTTCTCAGAAGGGGAAGGAAGCGGTACAGTCCCATCCCTCACAGCGGACACTCCGCCGAGGCAGTCAGCGGCCACCATCCGGGAAAGCTGAAGGATACACCGCCACTCTCCTTCAGAGTGCAACATCAAAACAGCGGACACTCCATCCAGGCAGTCAGCGGCCACCATCCGGGAAAGCTGAAGAATACACCACCACTCTCCAACAGCTTGCAACATCAAAACAGCCAGCAGCAGGACCCCGGAGATCCAGGCCAACTGATTCGCGCGGCCTGCCCCGCAGCTACAGAAGGCGTGGCGCCTCAGAGAAGCCATTAATTAGCAAGCAGGGAGGTTAGGGACTGCCATTAGGTGGAATCCCGCCAGCCAAGCCCACCGCCCACGCCCGGAACAGGCCCAGCGTCCTGCCAGCATTGTAGTCACGACACCCCAATTGGAATAGGGACAGAGCAGAGCCGCCTTCCACTCCCGGAACAGGCCCAGAGAGCCGCCAGCGTGGTAGACACGTCACCCCAATAGGAGTAGGGGCACAGCCGCCGCCCGCACCTGCAAGGGAGACTTTTCAAGTATACAAGAGCAACATAAATAAATAGGGGGTAAATTTCAAAACACAACAGTTGCACCAAGCAGAAAGAAACGCGAGCAGTATGAAAAGACAAGGAAAGAAAGGACCACAAGCAATGCAGGTCAACTCAACTTTAGAAGAGGTAATAGCTGCAACAGATGGAATATCAGATAAAGAGTTCAGGATATATATGCTTCAGATGATCTGGAGTCTCAAGGAAGACATGAGACAGCAAAATCAGACAATGAAAGATCACATTGACAAACAAATCCAGGAAGTCAAAGATCAATTTCACAGGGAGATAGAGGTAATAAAAAACAAACAAATTGAAATTCTAGAAATGCAGGAAACAATAAACCAACTTAAAAACTCAATTGAGAATACTACCAGCAGAGTAGATCACTTAGAAGAGAGAACATCAGACAATGAAGACAAAGTATTTCAACTGGAAAAGAACATAGACAGCTCAGCAAGTCTGCTAAGAAACCATGAGCAGAACATCCAAGAATTATGGGACAATATCAAAAGACCAAATTTAAGAGTCATTGGGATACAGGAAGGCACAGAGCTCCATTCCAAAGGAATAAACAGTCTATTCAGTGAAATAATACGAGAAAACTTCCCAGAATTGAAGATTGAGACAGAATCCCAAATCCTAGAAGCCTACAGGACGCCGAATGTGCAAAATCATAAGAGATCCACACCTAGACACATTATAATGAAGATGTCCAACATACAGAATAAGGAGAGAATTTTAAAAGCTGCAAGAGAAAGAAAGCAGATTACATTTAGGGGTAAACCAATCAGGATAACAGCTGATCTCTCAACACAGACTCTGAAAGCTAGAAGATCCTGGAATAACATATTTCAAACACTGAAAGACAATGGGCTCCAACCAAGAATCGTGTATCTGGCGAAATTAAGCTTCAGGTTAGAAGATGAAATTAAAACCTTCCACAATAAACAAAAGTTAAAAGAATTCGCAGCTAGAAAACCATCTCTTCAAAAAATCCTTGGCAAAACATTACAGGAAGAGGAAATGGAAAACAACATTGAAAACCAACAATGGGAGGTAGGACAGTAAAGGGGGGAAAGTAGTCAAAGAGGATAACAAATCAGGTTTAGTAACATCAATAAACAAATATGGATAGAAGAACAAACCATATCTCAATAATAACCCTAAATGTTAATGGCTTAAACTCACCAATTAAGAGACACAGGCTAGTAGAATGGATCAAAAAACAAGACCCAACAATATGCTGTCTACAGGAGACGCATTTGATAGGAAAAGATATACATAGACTGAAGGTGAAAGGTTGGGAAAAATCATATCACTCATATGGACCGCAGAAACAAGCAGGAGTGTCCATACTCATATCTAATAAAATAGATTTCAAGCCAAAGCTAATCAAAAGGGATATAGAAGGACACTTCATACTGCTCAAGGGAACCATACACCAACAAGACATAACAATCATAAATATATATGCCCCAAATAATGGTGCAGCTGTATTCATCAAGCAAACTCTTCTCAAGTTCAAGAGTCTAATAGACCAACATACAATAATCATGGGAGACTTCAACACACCTCTCTCACCACTGGACAGATCTTCCAAACAAAAGTTAAATAAGGAAACTATAGAACTCAATAACACAATTAACAACCTAGACTTAATTGACATATATAGACTATACCACCCAACATCAAGTAGCTACACTTTTTTCTCAGCAGCACATGGAACCTTCTCAAAAATAGACCATATACTATGTCACAGGGCAACTCTTAGACAATACAAAGGGGTAGAGATAATACCATGCATTTTATCTGATCATAATGGAATGAAACTGAAAATCAATGATAAAAGAAGAAAGGAAAAAGCAAGCATCACCTGGAGAATGAACAATAGGTTGCTGAGTGATCAATGGGTTTTAGAAGACATCAAGGAGGAAATTAAAAAATTCCTAGAGTTAAATGAAAACACAGACACAACATATCGGAATCTATGGGACACATTGAAAGCAGTTCTAAGAGGAAAATTCATTGCTTGGAGTTCATTCCTCAAAAAAAGAAAAAACCAACAAATAAATGATCTCATACTTCATCTCAAAATCCTAGAAAAAGAAGAGCAAAACAACAGCAAAAGAAGTAGAAGGCAAGAAATAATTAAAATCAGAGCTGAAATTAATGAAATTGAAACAAAAGAAACAACTGAAAAAATTGACAAAACTAAAAGCTGGTTCTTTGAAAAAATAAATAAAATTGACAGACCCTTAGCCATGCTAACGAAGAGAAGAAGAGAGAGAACCCAAATTACTAGCATACGGGATGAAAAAGGCAATATCACAACAGACACTTCAGAAATACAGAAGATAATCAGAAATTACTTTGAATCCTTATACTCCAATAAAATAGAAGATAGTGAAGGCATAGATAAATTCTTTGAGTCCTATGATCTGCCCAGATTGAGCCAGGAGGATATAGACAACCTAAACAGACCAATAACAATAGAGGAAATAGAAGAAACCATCAAAAGACTACCAACTAAGAAAAGCCCAGGACCGGATGGGTATACAGCAGAGTTTTACAAAACCTTTAAAGAGGAACTAACACCAATACTTTTCAAGCTATTTCAGGAAATAGAAAAAGAGGGAGAACTTCCAAATTCATTCTACGAGGCCAACATCACCCTGATTCCGAAACCAGACAAAGACACATCAAAGAAGGAAAACTACAGACCAATATCTCTAATGAACCTTGACGCAAAAATCCTCAATAAAATTCTGTCGAATCGGATTCAAATACATATCAAAAAAATTATACATCATGATCAAGTAGGATTCATCCCTGGGATGCAAGGTTGGTTCAATATACGGAAATCAATAAATGTTATTCACCACATCAATAGAGTTAAAAATAAGAACCATATGATCATCTCAATAGATGCAGAAAAAGCATTCGACAAAGTACAGCATCCCTTTATGTTCAAAACGCTAGAAAAATTAGGGATAACAGGATCATACCTCAACATTGTAAAAGCAATCTATGATAAGCCACAGGCCAGCATCATTCTGAATGGAGAAAAATTGAAGGCATTCCCTCTAAGATCTGGTACAAGACAGGGATGCCCTCTCTCACCACTTCTGTTCAACATAGTCCTCGAAACACTGGCCAGAGCAATTAGACAGTCAAAAGAAATTAAAGGCATAAAAATAGGAAAAGAAGAACTTAAATTATCACTATTTGCAGATGATATGATTCTATACCTAGCAGACCCAAAAGGGTCTACAAAGAAGCTATTAGAGCTAATAAATGAATTCAGCAAAGTGGCAGGATATAAGATCAACACGCATAAATCAAAGGCATTCCTGTATATCAGCGACAAATCCTCTGAAACGGAAATGAGGACAACTACTCCATTCACAATATCCCCCCAAAAAATAAAATACTTGGGAATCAACCTAACAAAAGAGGTGAAAGATTTATACAATGAAAATTACAGAACCCTAAAGAAAGACATAGAAGAAGACCTTAGAAGATGGAAAAACATACCCTGCTCATGGATAGGCAGAACTAACATCATCAAAATGGCGATATTACCAAAAGTTCTCTATAAGTTCAATGCAATGCCAATCAAAATCCCAACAGCATATCTTGTAGAAATAGATAAAAGAATCATGAAATTCATATGGAATAATAAAAGACCCAGAATAGCAAAAACAATACTAAGCAGGAAGTGTGAATCAGATGGTATAGCGATACCAGACTTCAAACTATACTACAGAGCAATAGTAACAAAAACAGCATGGTACTGGTACCAAAACAGGCAGGTGGACCAATGGTACAGAATAGAGGACACAGTAACCAATCCACAAAACTACAACTATCTTATTTTTGATAAAGGGGCTAAAAGCATGCAATGGAGGAAGGATAGCATCTTCAACAAATGGTGCTGGGAAAACTGGAAATCCATTTGCACCAAAATGAATCTGAATCCCTATCTCTCGCCGTGCACAAAAGTTAACTCAAAATGGATCAAGGAGCTTGATATTAAATCAGAGACACGGCATCTGATAGAAGAAAAAGTTGGTTATGATCTACACGCTGTGGGATCGGGCTCCAAATTCCTCAATAGGACACCCATAGCGCTAGAGTTAACAAATAGAATCAACAAATGGGACTTACTCAAACTAAAAAGTTTTTTCTCAGCAAAAGAAACAATAAGAGAGATAAATAGGGAGCCTACATCCTGGGAACAAATCTTTACTCCACACACTTCAGATAGAGCCCTAATAACCAGAATATACAAAGAACTCAAAAAATTAGACAATAAGATAACAAATAACCCAATCAATAAATGGGCCAAGGACCTGAACAGACACTTCTCAGAGGAGGACATACAATCAATCAACAAGTACATGAAAAAATGCTCACCATCGCTAGCAGTCAGAGAAATGCAAATCAAAACTACCCTAAGATACCATCTCACTCCAGTAAGACTGGCAGCCATTAGGAAGTCAAACAACAATAAGTGCTGGAGAGGATGCGGGGAAAAGGGCACTCTTGTTCATTGCTGGTGGGACTGCAAATTGGTGCAGCCAATTTGGAAAGCAGTATGGAGATTTCTCGGAAAGCTGGGAATGGAACCACCATTTGACCCAGCTATTCCCCTTCTCGGTCTATTCCCTAAAGCCCTAACAAGAGCATGCTACAGGGACACTGCTACATCGATGTTCATAGCAGCTCAATTCACGATAGCAAGACTGTGGAACCAGCCTAGATGCCCTTCAATAGATGAATGGATAAAAAAAATGTGGCATTTATACACTATGGAGTATTACTCTGCATTAAAAAATGACAAAATTATAGAATTTGGAGGGAAATGGATGGCATTAGAGCAGATTATGCTAAGTGAAGCTAGTCAATCTTTAAAAAACAAATACCAAATGACTCCTTTGATATAAGGGGTGTAAACAAGGACAGGGTAGGGACGAAGAGCTTGAGAAGAAGATTTACATTAAACAGGGATGAGAGGTGGGAGGGAATGGGAGTGAGAAGGGAAATTGCATGGAAATGGAAGGCGATCCTCAGGGTTATACAAAATGTCATATAAGAGGTAAGGAGGGGTAAGTCAAGAGAATACAAATGGAAGACATGATTTACAGTAGAAGGGGTAGAGAGAGAAAAGGGGAGGGGAGGGGAGGGGAGGGGAGGGGAGGGGAGGGGGATAGTAGACAATAGGACAGACAGCAGAATACATCAGACACTAGAAAGGCAATATGTCAATCAATGGAAGGGTAACTGATGTGATACAGCAATTTGTATACGGGGTAAAAGCGGGAGTTCATAATCCACTTGAATCAAACCGTGTAATATGATGTATTAAGAACTATGTAATGTTATGAACGACCAATAAAAAAAAAAAAAGGCAAAAAAAAAAAAAAAAAAACATAAATATTAAAAGAAGTCAGGGAGATAAGGATAATTCACCCTAAACATAAAATCTATAACAAGAGGACCCAATTAGAACTGTGACCAGCATGGGCCAAAATGACCTAACATTGCCCTGGACCTTTACCATGCACAGTGAGGACTTATTCTGTTGTCAGTCAAAAGTCAAGAGGTAGACATGGGTGGGACTCTCTGGAAACTCTCCTTGGACTCCCAGTGAAACTGGAGGGAAGGAGGGGCATTTTGTTTATCTCCTGAGAGGACCCACTCTCTCCTTGCGAGCGTCCCCTTTTCCTATCCCTTCAATGAAAGTATGCCTAGTACTCTCGAGAGACATGTCTGAAATCTTTCTGATGTGACTGAAAGAGCCAGCAAGAAAGGACCACTGTAGTGGCCTCAGCTCTACAATGGGAACTTGCCCTGTAACATCACAACAAAAACTATGGCAAACACATTTAATTTAGCTTCAAAACTGGAGTCATTTTCCATGGAGCACCAGGGAGCTGTTAATGTTGGCTAAATGGCAATATCAACAGCACAAATAGGATAGGACGAAAAAGAAATGGCAGAAGAAAGCCCACTGAGCTGCATCCTCTGAAACTGGTCTGCACCTGTTTCATCTGCCCTGAGGGCTGGCCTGGCCATCGGGGGAGAAGGAGAAAGAGCAGGGTTTGGTTCCCTAGAGGTTCTTGCCCTGCAGCTCCTTCTGGATAGACCTTAACACCTCTCCACTCCTTGACTTTCCTAAAGGTGAAATGAAGATCACTGAAGCCTACAGCAAAACCTGTGTGGTCTGGAAAATGCTCTGCAATCCTTATTTAAAACAAAAAAGCTGCTATTTAAATTCAAGGGTGCAATAATAGAAGTAAGAGAAGACAAAAGTAACTAATTCAACCTTTAAGAAAATGGCTAACTCCGGCCACATGACAAGAAGCTCAGTATCACTAAAAAAAGGAAATGCAAACCAAAACCACAAAGAGTTACCACTCACATCCATAAAGATGGCTGCTATCAACAACACAGAAGGTACCAAGTACTAGTGAAGACGTGGAGAATCTGGAACCCTTGTTCTTGCTGGCAATGTAAAGTGGTATAACTGTCACAGAAAACAGTACAGTAGGTCCTCAGGAAATGAAAAATAGAATTATTAAATGATCCTGTAATTCCACTCCTGGGTATATATTTTCCAAAGAACTGAAAACAAGGTATTCAAGAGAAAATTATACACCCAGGCTCAAAGCAGCATTATTTACAAAAGCCAAATGGAGAAGCAACCCAAGCTTTGACAGATAGGTGGATAAATAAGCAAATGGTAGTATATACATACAGTGGCATATGGTTCAGTCTTAAAATGGAAAGAAACTCTAACACATACTACAACTTGAAGATTAGTGAAGTGAGCCAGATGCAAAATGCCAAATTATACGATTTTGTTGTTAGGGGGTAACTAGAATAGTCAAGTTCAAAGAGACAGAAAGTAGAATGATGGCTGCTAGACGCTAGGGGACAGAGGTGTGGAATTAGTGCTAATTAGGTACAGAGTTTCAGTTGTGCAAGATGAAAATGATTCTGGAGATGGGTGGCGCTGATGGTTGCACAATAGCGTGAAAGTACTCAATGCCACTGAATTGGTCTTAAACGTGGTTCAGATGGTAGCTCTCACATTATCTGTTTTCACAATAGGAAAAATTGAAGGAAAAAAGTGAACAGTTAACTCAAGCCTGTTTTTCTACTAAGGAAAAAAAAAATCTTTGAGAAGTGGGGAGAATAATGACAAAGAGACCATAGGTCCTCCATATAAAAACAACACCACGCATTTTGAAACTTTTCAAATTCCAGGCTCAGCCACAAAACGGTTTAACCACACACATGCACCCCCAGGAGCTACAAGAAGCTAGTTACTTACCTCACTGAGGTAAATAAAAAAAGAGCAGGTGGACCCATCCACTCCATAGTCTGCGTAGCAGGGATCCGAGCGCCACATATCTTTCATCCACTGAAATGACAAGAACACACATGAATACCTTTCAGCTCTCAATTCCCTGGGCCCCTACCCATCTGCTGAGAGAAGGAGGGGGTATAAAGGGTGATAGCAGGGTGAATGGTTCAAACCATAGCCTAACAACAGAGCAAGGGGGTTGCTGAACCAAAATGACCAGATATTTAACACCTGGAGCACCCACAGGAAGACACTGGCTTCAGCTAGGCCACAGCTGGGGCAATTAGTGTAGAGTGAGGCCAGGAGAGGCCATGCCTAGCAGAGTTTTATTAAGGCCAAGTGCACATCTTCTGGAAACTAGGGTTTCACCAGTGCCTGAAACGCAGAGTGTATGCAGGTGGGCCTGAGTGCAGTGTGGGCATGGGGGAGCACCTGCTCCAAAGGAGACCAGCAAGTGCTTGCCAGGTTGGTCTCACAGTCATAACTGCAGACCTAAACTGAAACTTCTTGAAAGCTACTGGGCAGGCTATACAAACATAATTTTCTTTTTAACTGTAGACTTTATGTTTTAGAACAGTTTTAGGTTCGCAGCAAAAGTGAGTGGATGGTACAGAGCTTCTGTGCACCCTTCTCCACAACACACCGCTCCCATCAACATCCTGCATCAGAGTGTTACATTTGCTATAATCAGTGACCTACATGAACACATCAATATCAACTCAAGACCATCATCCACATTAGGCTTCACCTTTGGTGTTGTATATTCCACAACTTTAGATAAATGTATTATAGCATCCATCCACTGTGAAATTATCAACGGGATAGTTCATTGCCTAAATGATCCCTTCTGCTTTACCTCATGTCTCCCACCCTCCAATCCCCTGGCAACCACTAACTAATCTCTTTACTGTCGCTATGGATTTTTAAAAAAATGTAACATTAGGCTGGGGCTGCAGGTTGGTGTTAGAGAATGTGCTTAGCATACATGAGGCATGGGTTGATCCCCAGCACCAAAATATAAAAAATGATAACTCTGAAAGAGTGGCCAAGTATCTCTGGGTACTCACTGCAAATGCAAATGTGGCACCGAAATTGCAGCCTGGATTAAATGATCAGGAGCCTGGGACTAAGGCAGCAGGGAGGTGGGGGTAGGGGGCAGGTGGACACTAAGTAACCCTCACAGGAGCACCCACCCACTAGAGGCTGGGAAAGAAAGCAACATTATGGCAGGCACCCAAAGCAGCCCAGGCTCTTCCAATATGACCATGGAGGGTCAATGTTGACTAACTCCATGGGGTTGGCATAAGCAGAGAAGGGTCATCATGGCCATAGTGCAATACTGAAGGATGGAGGCACCCCTTAATAACTCATTTCCAGGGCTCACTCACACAGTTGTATCTCTGGGAGGGAAAAAGATTGAGGATGATGGAAATGAGCAGGTGATGCTTCAGCCTTACCTTGATCTTCCCCTCGCAGTGGGGGTAGCCATCCATAGGAGGCAATACACATTTTTCTTGAGCTCCATTAATGATATCTAAAAAAATGGAAAACAATGAAGGATACCATGAAGTCCATAAAATATACATGCCTAACATCCTTGTCAGCAGAGAGACAGGAAGAGAAACCAAAATAAGAGATACCCATCATGGCAGCCAGGTTCTGACCCATAGAACCTCACCAGCTCCAAACATGTTTGATTGGTCTGTGGTGAAGACCTGACTCCAGGAGAACCCACCTACAAGATGATGACCTCTGACTGGTGTGCCTTGGCTCAAAAGGGTGAGTAGGCTAACCAGTGTACTTGCTTAGAAATTTGCAAGTGAGAAACAGAGAACCAAATGAATGGGGAGCAGGAAAAAAAGCCATGAGATTAAGAATGCCTGCCAGGGCTGGGGGAGGGGGCATCCGAGGCCACACAGGCAAAGTGAGACCATGCAGATACTTCATGCAGTCATGTGTATGAGCTCAAGAAACCAACAGGAGAAAGAAGGGCAAATAGAACTTGGGTGCAGAGGAGCAGAGAGGCACAAAACACCTGTGCCATCTTGAGGAATTCCCACTGTGGTTCCAATAGGGATAGGTCCTAACAGATATTAGATTTCCACCCGGATTTCTTTATTGCTTTATATATTTTCTCACCACAAATCCCATTTATAGTAACTAGTACAAGTGGATTCCTCTTCCTGGTAACTACAGAATCAAAACTAAAAAAAAAAAAAAAAAAGAGCAGCATTCTTACAAGAAGCTTACAATCTAAGGAGGAACAGTGAACAAGCAACTGAACGGTATAGATGACATGACTCAGGACTGGGCAAGGGAGGAGACCCAACTCAATCTCCAAAGCTCAGAGAAGGCCTCCCAGATCCAACACTAACTTAGCTGAGATGTGAGGACAACATGGGAATGAGCCAGACAATTTAAAAATGTCTTTCAAAGTACTGAGGTGGGTCCAAATGCAGGAACCCACTTACTCCGGAAGAAAAATGTGTGAGGTACTGAGAGGTGAGACAGATGAGACAGGCAGCGCCCACACAGGAAAGACCTCAAATGCCACGACAAGGACTTTGGTCTTTTCCTCAAAGAACAGCAGAGCAATAAATAGTGAAAGGTTTTAAGAAGTGGAGAGTTATAAACAGATTTTTCTATAGCAATGATCATGCTGCTTGGAAATCTGGACAACTCTAACTCTACCTGCTTCATTCTCATTTTGTATCTATATTTTCCAGGAAGGTTTGGAAAATGTCACCCTTATTTACTACCAGTGGTTTTCTATACAAAGGACTAGTCAGAAATCAGATCTCAAATTGCAACATTATTTGCTAAATAGTACCATGGTGGTTATTGGGACTAAAAGAAGTTAGTCCTACAGAGGATCTTAGCTGTACCTAATCCTCAAAGGCCACATCTTTAGAAAGTGTGCAACAGAAATTCATGATTTCTTTTTTGTTTTGTTTTTCTTTTTTTTATTGTTGGTTGTTCAAAACATTACATAGTTCTTGATATATCATATTTCACACTTTGATTCAAGTGGGTTATGAACTCCCATTTTTACCCCGTATACAGATTGCAGAATCACATCCGTTACACTTCCATTGATTTACATATTGCCATACTCATGTCTGTTGTATTCTGCTGCCTTTCCTATCCTCTACTATCCCCCCTCCCCTTCATGATTTCTTGATCCGGCATTTCACTGGGACATCTCCAAAGGAAGAAACACCCTCCTTATCAGGGATCAGAGGCAGCGTCTGCTGGCAGTCGAAATGAAGTTACCTAGATTGTCGGGGCCTCTGTTTTGTTATCTATAAAATGGGAATGGCTGTTGCTCTATTTCTTCTAGCTCTTTCTGGCTCAGCCACTTTTAGAAATGCATTCTTTGTGTTTCTTCATGCTTTAGGTGGCAGCTCTGCCTGCAGCTTCCCTCTCCCACTTGCTAGGGCACAAAAGTCACTAAAGCATGGGCTGCTGCATCAAAGAATACAGAGTACTTCCCAATGACTGTGACTCCCATCAGTGTTGCAAATCCTGGTTTTGCTGGGCAACACTTACCAAGCCACTAAATAGTAGCAGAGGTCCTGAGAAATTAGGAGTCTCCAACAGTTGCAGGATGGGGTGATCAGATGTTTTAGAGGAGATATATAGAGTGAAATGCCCAGCCCCCTACCTCCACTACAGACACTATTCTACTTCCAGAGTGTTTAGAGACCAGAGGCTCCTGACTTGAGTGGCAGGTAGCGTGGGGTGAAGCAAATTCATTAGATGGTCCAGGAAGTGGAGCCCTGGTGCTGGACTGTGGGTCCTCTTATTCAGAGTTTCAAAAATATGTGATGGCCAAGGTCACTAAACTTTTTCTAAAACACACCAGGTAGTAAGTATACAGGCTATGTGCCACACAGTCTCTCTCTGATGTAGTAGCCACACCAAAGAATGGGTGGGGCCACAGTCTAATATAACTTTATTTGCAGAATCAGATACAGACCCTTGGGTTTGCTCTGCTAGGAGACTCCCCAAATGAGATTCCTCCTTTCTGTGAAGACCTGCTGAACTGACTCCTTCCCCAGGACTAAGGCCAAAATATTCAGGGGAACTTTACCACTAAGCTTCAGTCCCAGCCCTTTCTATTTTGGGACAGGGTCTCCTTAAGTTGCTGAGGCTGGCCTCAAACTTGTGATCTTTCTGCCTTAGCCTCTCAGGACACTAGGATGACAGGTGTGCATCTGACTTGGCCTGAAGCCAATCCTTCTAAGGAGCCCTGCAGGAATTCCTCTGCCTCTTCTGCTCTCCGCCCACCCACTGAAGGCCCCCTTCCTTTATATAGAACTCAACCAAGGCTTGCCTCCCTGAAAACACAGTCCTCAACCTGACCTTCTCATGCCCGGTTGGGTTTAGTTGGATTTGGCCTTGCCCTCTTTGGGGCTTCCCTGGACCCCTGTGTACACCTCTCCACCACCATCTGTTATTCTCTTTATATCTGTCCATTTCCTGTCCCAGGGCATGAGGAACTCATGAGAAGGTAATGTCTTTTTGCTAGGTCACTAGGCACTCAGTGAATGCTGTTTGAATGAATGCAGGCAGGTTCCCCGTCTGCCCTTGGATCTGACTCCTAGTCTGGGGAGGAGACTCCTGCTAGGCCACAGTTTTTACTCTTCCTCTTGTCAGTTTATCAACAAATCTAACAGGGTCTCCTCTGTGATTCTATTACCTTATAGATGAATTTCCTGTCCCATATTTTGTGACACAGTGATGGTTCTGAATACACAATGGGTTTCCAAAGGCTCTAATGTGCTCCAGGCTGTGGGGTGGGAGGGTTCAGAGTGCAATAAACAGAAGTTCCAGCCTTCCACCACGGGGCAGAGCTGCTCCCTGAATCCGACCCAGGGCAGAACCCTCCATCACCACACAGCTCCTGAGGACACTGGACTCTTTCTCAGAGGACAGCTCCCCATTTTGTTTCCATCAAAATGAAAAAAAAAAAAAAAAAAAAAACCTCAGTAAATGTTTTTATTAGTTTGTACTCATGGAGAACTCTCCAACCTGTGGAAGAGTCTGTGATCCGAGTGTGGCTAAGAAACAAAATCTTAGTCTAGTAAAGGTTAATGCTAATGCTTTTCAGGGGATGCCTGTGATTACTCTATACAAGGTCCCTTCAAAAGAGGGGGATAGACCCTGCTAAGATGTCACTAGAACGTTTTCCCTGCCATTCACCCAAGTTCTCTCTCCTGCCACTTTTTCCATATGATAAAGGGACAAAGAAATACAAAGAGATGTTAACATAAGCAATGAGGCTCAGTTCTTAACTGTTGTTGAGGATTCAGTTTCATCTCTCACCTTCACGAAAGCCAAGCTACATCGTTGTGGTTTACCTAAAATTTCACCTCTGTACTGATTCTACAGAACTGTCAACCAGGTCAACAGAACAGGCAGATTACGTAGGTGTGAAAATTCCTCTGTTTTATACTGGTACCCACACAGTGTAGAAGGTACTTGGGTACTGGGTTTAATCTAAGAGAACACTTTCTGTCATGCTTAGACTTGGGAAGAACACACAATACAGAGGCAGCCGTAGCAAATGGAGGGGTCCACACACACACATGCGTGCTCCTATGAATGGTAGGCAGCATTTCCTGCCTGCCTTATAGATGCAGCTACACTGGGAGACATGTGCACAGGGCAAGAACAGCATTAAACACACACTGACAGGAAACAATGACAGAGAAACAGATTTTTTTTTTCACTCATGCTTTCCTTCCCATCTGAGGGCAGAAGGGAGGGAAGCAGCGAGTCAGGACAGGAATAAGGAGTAAAGAGGTTTTGAAGGAATGGAGGAGATGGAAATACGGTGATACGAGGCAGGAAGCCAAGGTGGATGGAGGACACTAACAGGCTTATGCAGCACTCGTCTTTCTGGAGTGTTGTCGCATACATGATCACATTTTAAACAAGGGAGATGGTGACCTCATCTTATGGATGGGAAAGGAGAATGTTTAAAATCCTCAGCACCAACCTCCAAACTCAGCCCAGTCGATGTGAACCTGCTGCCTGCTGTGTGCTGAAATGGGTCCTTCTGAGACAGTCTGCACCCTCTAGGAGGTACCCACGTGTGTGGAGGAAAGGACCTTGTGTGGCATGTGGAAGGAGGGGTCCCATGGGGGGATATGGGAAGAGGCACCTCTGTGTGGGAGGTGGGGACCCATGTAACAGTAAAAGAGGTACCTGTCAGCCTCCTGGGGGGGGGGGGGAGTGGGCAGGATTTTTGTCCAGGGGTCCAAACTCCACAGGCTTTTTCAAACAACTGAATGAACAAATGTAAAAAAGGAGTAAAGAGCCCAAGTTCCCGTGAAGTGGAGAGGAATGTATCACAGAGAAACAAGGGACCGGAAATCCTCCCTCCTAATCACTGACCCAGCAACTCTGAGTTGTGGGCCACAGCCTAGGGAACCTGGGCTCAAAATGAGGCAAACAGCAGGAAGGACAGCAGGGGGAGAAGACCCTTTTCTGCTGGGAGAGGAGATTTGGATTGTTGATATTTAAAGCTTCTTGGAATTTAAAAAGAGAGCTTGTGGTTTCTTGATATGATCTTAATGAATCATTTGTTAACTGTCCTGATGCTTTTACAAGTCATGCGCAAGGTTCGTCAGGTACCATACAATTGATCTCTTAACTACCCCGTTTGACATACATGCATATATATATTTTTAAGACATCAACTCTCGACTGTGCAGCATAGTTCAAACATCTACTGCACACTGAAGTTAATGATAACCAGTCCTCACAGCTGAATCAAAGAGATCTGGAAATAAGGTCACAAAAAGAGTCTCCAAAACAAAAGAGACTGAAGTCAGATGTCAGTCTCAATCCTGATTCAGACAGTGCTTATAGGTGAGATGATGCATAAGAAACTCAATCAGCTCTGGATAATGATAAAGTGATAAAGGAATAGAGGAGAACCAGTGGTAGGGAGAGGGATGGGTATCTGAAAGTGAGCCTCAAAGACAGGTATTCAGAGTGAAAGTTGCTCTACCATGAAGACAGGCTCCTCTGCCAAGGCTCGCTTTTCTGTACATCAATAACAGTAAAGACGACAAGTGTTTGAAATGACATTTTAAAAAAGAATTCAAAGGACATAGTGTCATTGGCTTTTTATCTAGAACCAGCCCCCCCCCCAGGCATCTGAGAGGTTAAGAGTGTCTGATCGCTCACCATGAGGAAGGGGAGAAAAGGGGCAAAGATAGAATAAAAATGAGTTTAAAATAAACCTCTCAAAATTCAAAAAAAAAATGATGGCCATCTGTTTGCTCCTGGAAGTGTCACCAAACCCAGTTTGATCTTCTCACCCCGTTCCTTTACCAACAGCTGGGATCACCATCCACACTAGGAAGGGCTCCATTCAACTCAAAGGCACCTCACCCATAATTCCTCTCCAACGATAAAAGGTCTCCAGGGATTCTGTCCCGTGTGTAGGACATGGTGGCAATTTCTCCAGGCACACCTCATATGAACATGCAGCTACACTTATCAGAAGGCCCCAGCAAAGTGCACCCGTGTGAACCCACACTGCCTCAGCATCTCAGCAACAGCCAGGAGCTGGCTGGATCTGCACACTTGAGACCCAGCTCTTGCCAGCACCTCCATCAGCTAGCTTGGCTGCAGGAGTGAAGAGCAATAAAGCCAACAGAAATGGTAAAATACAGTCTCCCATTAAAATGACCTCACTGGTCATTCTCAGCTTGCAAGTACTCACTTAGGGCTGCTTCACAGTTTCGCTATGAGAAAAGTGATTTAATTTCTATAACTGAGCCATGTACACATATTTCAAGCAGAAGACTCTACAGTAATGAGAAGGTCCTTGATCACCAAAGGAACTGGGCAGCCAAGATGTGGCTAACAGGCAAGACTCTATCCCAGAGAGTACACAGCTTGAATATCCCTTCTTTTAAATGCCTGGAAGTATTTAAAATTTGAAAGATTT
The DNA here is from genome assembly GCF_045843805.1 of Urocitellus parryii. Lineage (NCBI taxonomy): Eukaryota > Metazoa > Chordata > Mammalia > Rodentia > Sciuridae > Urocitellus > Urocitellus parryii. The sequence goes on from NC_135531.1 coordinate 172,641,330, forward strand.
TTCAGAATGGAATATTTGCATAAACTTCTGGTTAAGCATTCCTCATCAGAGAATCCCAAATTAAAAAGTCCCAAAATTTGAAAACTTGGGGGCATCATGTCAACAACTGAAAAAGCATAGGATTTTCAAGTATTGTGGACATCAGATTAGTGATGCTCAACTAGTACTGGACACTCTGAAAAGGCTTATTGTATTTTCTTATTCTTTTAGTCTAAAAAGCTGGGAATGCAATTATCCCTGTGCAGAGGAATTTTGGAGCTGCAAGAGACTTCACATTTGTCAGACCTTCCTTGACTTAAAACTCTGGATTCATAAAACTACAGCCTAGAGAAATGAAGTGCAATCCTCATTTATTGATGTAACAAAATTTACCAAGCACCTTCCCTGTGCAAGACACTGTGAACGTTCAACCCAGGACTTTGTCTTCTGATTCAAACTCATTCCCAGCATTCTGTTTCTAGGAATTTAAAAGACACAGAACCAATAACAGTACCATATTTGTGTTCTGCATAGGAAATTCCATGAATCAACACCGAGGAATAAAATAACAAATTATTTTTCCCCCTCTGTAAAAAGCACTTCCAAGGTCCTCGTGGACTTGCTAAATGGAAACTAGAGCTCCACTGTTGCCCATGTATAAATACAATGCAAGTAATGGAAGTCAACAAGCATATAAAAGTACATTGCCAAGTACAAACAATGTCATAATATTTCCTATCATAATTTGGCCAAATAACCTCAGGTTATTTATACTACCCTTGTTCACATATTCTTTCATTTATTTATTTTTTTATAAGTTTATCTTCCTAATTAAGCTTCCAAGAATTAATGAGGTTTTTCCTTTTCTTGGTAAGTTAGTATTAAGAACAGGACCTCGACTAAGATTCTCAGTATGAGAGAGAGGACTTATACACATCCATACCCTACATGCACACACCAAAACTCCATTCTGATAAACCCCAAGCTGTTGCTTCTAGATATGTCCACCCAGAGAAAAAGGTGCATATCACATGGTAGGCAGAAAATAGATAGGGTTAAATAATTGCCACTCACATGAAAAAAAAAAAGAGCTTATCATTAGACATCAGGGAAAAACAAATCAAAAGCACAGTGAAACAGGAGTTTACATCAATTAAAATGACTATAATAAAAAATTCAGATAATAACATGTATTGACAAGGATAAGGAAACATTAGCACCCTCAAACAGTCCCCAAAACTCTGCCATTGATTCATTCAACAAACACTGGACCTAAATAAGCATCTGTAATGACTTCAGTACCTTCCTAAGGAGTTAATACACCAACATAAAACAGTCTCTACCTTGAGAGAATATAAAATGTTGTGGCTACTTTGGAAAACACTCTGCCAGTCCCTTTAAAAGACAGAGTGATCATTTGGACCTAGCATTTCTACCCCTTGGTTTATAAAGAATAAAAGCGTATGTCCACGCAAAAATTTGTACACAAATGTTCACAGCAGTCTTACTGTTAACAGCCAAAAGTTAAACAACTCAAATGCCCATCAGCCAATGATTAGATCAAATGTGATCCATTCATAAGGTGGAGTATCTTTCAGCCATAAAAAGGAATTAAGTGCTAACATGGATGAATCTTTAAAAATTCATGCTAGATGAAAGCTAGTCACAAGAGCCACACATTGTAGGATTTCACTTAAAAGATATTCCCAGAATAGGAAAATCTATAGATAAGGGAAGTAGATAAGTGTTTGAGGGAGGGGACATGGAAGGAGAGATGGAGAGGCAGAGGGAGGATGATGGCTAAAGGGCACAAAGTTTATTGTGAGGTGATGAAAATATTATAAAATTAATTGTGATATGAGCTGTAGAACCTCCTGAATATGCTACAACTTTTTTGAATAGGACACTTCAGATGGGTAATTTGCATGCTACACGAATTCTATCTCAGTAAAGCGGTTACAAAACCCCTAATACTCTGCCACCCATTTGTAATGATTTTAATAACTTCCTAAGAAATAAAGCAACACAAAATAATCTCAACCTTGAGGGGTTCTCAGATATACTTTGGAAGTTGTTCCAGGAAAGGCAGTTAACAGCCCAAGGTCACATACAGAGAGGGACTGACGCGACAATGAGGAGGAATTGCAGGAGGAGGAAGCCCACGGCTGGTGCCCAGGGGGATCGGCAGGCCTCCAGGGTTTCAAAGGCCAATGGTGACCCTCCCAATTTATATTTGTAGTTATATTTATATCTCCCAGAGAGAAACACAGATACCTAGATTAGAAAACAATTTGATCGCCCCTCATTCCATAGTACCAGAGTACTTAAGTACCTGGGCACATAGTCAGGGTCTCTTTTGCAGGTAGGTGTGAGGTTAAGATTAAATTCAGGACCAGTACATGTGAGAACAAATGCCAAATGACCTCAAATTTCAGGACAATCTGCCTGGCTGAGCTATTGTTTTGACCCCCCCCTCAACCTGGGTACTTCTCATGGATGAAAGATGGGTACACAAGGACCCAACAAAAAAGTGGGGATCCACTGGGAGAGGTGGCACATGCTTGTAATCCCAGGTCTTAATGAATTAATCCTCTAATGAAGTCAGAGCCCTTATGATGCAAACATTGCCCACCTCTGAACTTGCTGTACTGGGGACCATGCTTTCAACACATGAGCTTCTGCAGGGACATTCCAGATCCAAACTATACAGACATAGATGATCATTTGTTTACGCTTACCCTTTGGGCGTAGATTTGCTCCCTTAAAAACACTGTACTTGTTGGAACATAGATAAAATCTGCTTTCTAGATATAGATAGCCATATTTGTATCTCTTCAGTGTTACCATATTTCATCATTCACTCTCTTGCTTTCCAGCTCTGTGACCATGAGATTCGCCCAAGTTTGGGGCAGGAAGAACATTAAGAAAGGCCATGGCTGAACCATTCTCTCTGCCATATAAATGATCAGGGTTTGTGGAAGTGAGGTTCCTTTCTTTAAAGCTCCTCAGTTGATTTTAAAATGTAAGATAGAGTTAAGAATGGCTAAACTATCCTTTGACCTTGGCCACATTTCTTAATCTCTCTGAGCCTCAGGGTCTTCTGCTGAATGGAGACAGTAGCATTTACCTGTGTGTAGTATCACGAGGATTAACCAAGATGAGCCATGAGCAGAAATCGTGCTCCTGGTACACAGTCCATGTTGGCTGCCATTATTATTGTCCCTGTTCTGGGCATCATGGTGCTTTTTCTTCTTCCAGCTACCTCTCCTTGCCCTGTAGAGCTCAACCCAGTTCCCACTTGTCTGATAATTACTTAAGGCAAAGAGACCCAGAAATGCAGTGCTTAAGTGAAACAATTGTTTCTCTTTGACAGGTGATGTGCTCCAGTAGGAGCAGTCCACAAGAGTAGGTATTGTCCACACTGTCGTTGGCTCTGAAATCCCTCCTTCCCCCCGCCCCTTTCTGTGTACTTAAGACTGAACTCAGGGGTATTTTACCACTGAGCTCCATGCCTCGTATTTTTTGATTTTCTTTATTTTTTAAATTTTGAGATGGGGGTCTAAGTGACTGAGGGTCTCACTAAGTTGCTGAGGTTGGCCTTGGATCTGTGATCCTCCAGCTTCAGTCTCATTACTTAATGGACCAATGGGAGGTGGGCCTAGCTGGTGGGCCTACCTGGAAAAGTAGTTCATTGTGTGCAGCATGGCCAGAAAGGGTCCATCTCCCTTCCCTGCCCCAGCCCCACCCCTCCCCCGCTTCCTGTGCCCACTTCCTGGCTACCTTGGACTGAATAGCTCTCCTCCACACCCTTCCACCATGATGTTTCTGCAATGGAGTAGGTTGACCATGGACTGAAACCTCCGAAACCACAAGTCAAAATAAATCTCTCCTCTACTAGGTTGTTCTTGACATGAGGTCACCATGATGACAGGCTGGCTAAACACAATGCCTAAGGGTGGGGTGGGGGGAAGATGGAGGAGGTCAATGTGGTTTAAGCAGAGGACATGGGGTAGGTTGGGCAGACTTGGAAGAAATAACAGTCGGACAGGTAAGCAGCCACCATGTGCTACAGAATGTGAGTCCCAGGCTCAGAACATGATTTATCACAGTTATCACTCCAAGTACAATGAAGGTCTCAGCATACCCTTGTGCGCTTTGATATAATCACCTTGGGGAAGCAACCAAGAGTCTGGATGGAATAGCAACATGCTGAAACAAAGGTGAAATCTCAGCAAAAAAAAAGAGTGAAAGCCACATTCTGAGGATAAAGACATGGAGAATATCATACTTTAAAAAATACTGCTGGGCTAGGGATGTGGCTCAAGCGGTAGCGCGCTTGCCTGGCATGTGTGCGGCCCGGGTTCGATCCTCAGCACCACATACAAAGATGTTGTGTCTGCCAAAAACTAAAAAATAAATATTAAAAATTCTCTGTCTCTCTCACCTCTCCCTTTTAAAAAAATAAAGTAAAAAAAAATAAAAATACTGCTGCATAAAAATCTTTATAGCTGAATAGAGTTTATACAGAATACAGATAGCAAACAGCTAGAAAATTTACCTTTTACTGGTAAAGAAGTGAGGAATTTTTCTGATACAGGGTTTATAGATAATTATGAAAGTTCAACCCCTTCTTTGATTAACAGCAACTTCTAACATCACTCTTAAACAGTCTCTTGATCACCCACTTTCATTTAATTAAATCCCCACTGGTGCCCACATCGCAGATAATTGGTAAATCCTTTTCAAACGTCCAAGCGTATTTCCAAAATGACATCACATCAGTCTGTGAAGTTATTAAGTTATAAAAATCTCTCTAATCTCTGAATAGATCAGTACTCTCACAAAACATCATCTTCCCTTACTGGAGCATCCTGAAGCATCCTGTTCCTAGAAGTGACACTGAAATGCACCAGGGGAGCTGCACTCTGGGTCCTGGTCCGTACAAGTCCTTGACCTCAACTCTTCTGCAGTGAAGAAGGTGGAAGATGTGGATAAAGACTGTCTTGGAAAAAGCAAGGGCTCTGTTATTGGACAGATCCTCTCAGCCTTTTCCCAGCTGCCCAACCTGGGCAAATTACTTAACCTCAGGAACTTATGTTTTCTCGCTCAAAAACAGAGTCAGCAAAACCTTCCAGTATCAGAGTTCCCTTTTTTTGTGCCAGGTACCTTGTCTGGTATTAACATATGGCCTTACTCCCTGTCAGAACAGCCTCCATAGTAGAATATGAGACACTGAAAAATAAGCCACAAGAGAGCTTGCCCATACCACATCGAAACAGCACACACTCGCTCGTCTCAGCTACTGATGCAACACACTTACCCAACGTCTGTATGTCCTTTGTGCCTGTGTCACCATCCCTGATTAGTTTTATGTCACAATGCTTGCTGGGCTGTGAAGTACAAGTGATTAAAATGCTCTGGATTTTTGGAAGGAAAAAGTGTATGTTTTAAAATGAATATAACAGCACAACAGCATATACTTGTGCCTATGTATTCAATAGCTCTGGGAACGGAAGATAAAACTGAGCTTGTAATATGACTTGGATAATCAGAGTTCTTTTTATGCATAAATCTGCATGTATTCATCTCTATGTAAATGGCATTTTCTGTAAGTATATGCTTAATTTCTGCTCTCATTTCTTCTGCAACAAAACGTTCTTCAGTATTTTGAGTAACAATGCAAGGAACATAAAATATTCCACACGGGCATTGTCTTTGTATCCAGTTACAATAAATGGGCAGAAGAGTCACTAAATTGAGAGAATGCTAGGTTTATATTTCAAAAACAAAAACAAAACCCAAAAAGCTATATTGGTGTCATATTTCCAGAGAAATGTTTCTCTACATAATATTTTTGAAAAATAAGATATAAACTGACATATTTGGAGACATCCTCAGCTGCCAATTTTGATTTAAGGAAATGTAACTGAGAAGTAGGTGGCAGATATTAAAAATTCAAGATTATACTTGCAAAACTACATCATAGTCTCCAGTTGGGGGCCTAAGGCGGTTTTTATAACTATTCTCCTTTTCCAATAAGTGAGCGAGGGCAGAGCCTTTCATAAATTCCCCTCCGCTCGAAAGCCAGAGGAGGTAAGGAAGCTTTATACAGCAGTCTTACTGGAACAGTGATGTGCCCCTGAAACATGGAGAATGCACATCTTTCTTCACCCCTGCAAACAAATGGCTCAAATTTTCTTCTAGAATGGTTTGAATGGAAGCACAACTCACATATTTCTGACTGTTTTTATTGAAACTGTCAAAGGTATTTTGGGTTTGGATTTTGTTAAATATATATATGTAAATACATAATTAAAAACTATAGAAGGCTGGTTGTACAGTAGGCTATTTTGATGGTAATTATAAATTGTTCTTTTCATATTACACAACATTTTTTTCTTAAAGTCTTCCTGCTACTATTGGCAAACACAGGATTCTAACTGGCCTTGGAAACATCTCCAAAGAGGATATCCTTTGACTATTCTCTTAATAGGAGATCAAGACAAGTTATTGTGTTCAGTCTCTCACCTAAACTGAGCTTTTCATTTTGTTTTGATTGCTTGGTTATAACCCTCTCCCCTGATTTTTAACATGGGAAAACAAACTAGAAGATAGTTTAAAACAGAGATGACACCGTGTTAATAAGTTTTAGGTACTACAAAAAGCAGTACAGAAAGAACATATGAAGCCACCAAAAGGTAGAATATTGCAAATACAAACCCTTGGGTACAAGTTTAAAGGAAAAGTTGCAGTTAATTTATGGCTCTTTTGTGATCCATCTAGAGGTGCATGAAAGATATGTGCCAAGCCAGCTAGATAATGGCCTTGGCTGGGGATCCCTCTCTAAAACCAGGCTGTCTTAGAACTTAATTTCTTATAATCTCCCCTATCTCTTTGTAGGAGGTTCTTCACATAAAAGGAAACATACCTGGTATTAAGACCATGTAAATTTGGACAGCAATATTCAACTTAAGCTAAAAGTAACATGCATATCCCAGTTCTTGACCACATCACAGGAAAGAATTTAAGAATATGTTAGGTATGAGTAGCAGAGCAAGAGACTTATAAAGGGAAGGTACAGACTGTCAGAGCAGTGTTGGCAATCACAAGAGTGAGACACAATGCCAGGGCTTGAGGGCTTTTACTTTGGTACATACATAGATGGAATATACATGATCCAAAGGGGATTTGACTTCCCTTGGGATAGGAAAATATTGAGCAAGAGCAGGGTTCCACCTTAGAGACTCTGCTTTGACATACAGGTTTCAGCTGACATCAACATTTCCAGTGCTCAGATGATTGGCCCGAGGGTCACATGGTCCAATCAAATGGTGGCTCCTACCCTCCACACAAGGTTGTCTCTTTCTTTTCAGGTCTTATTCTTACTTTACTATGTTCCACAAAATGTATAAAGAACTGGTAAATTATGAAGTAATCTGGGGGCCTCTTTAGTGCAACCTTATATTCAGGCCCTTTTCTATTCCCTATGAGTTTTCTGTTCTATATTTTAGCAGGGATATTTTCCCTTTAGTGATTCAGGGTTCTCTCTCTGTCCCTATATTTGTATTTCAGTCTCATATAAGGTCCAGGACTTATGACTTACTAAGGTCAGGGGGAAACTGAAACAGACACATCCTAACAAACCATAAATATCAAGTGTTCATATCTCTTTATGAAATCAATCAATCATCAATCAAGTGTTCGTAAGTTCAAGGTGATAAGTAATTTAACTGCCTGCTAAAACAAAAGTTATACTCTTTAGAGTAAGATAACAGAACCCAGTACTCTACAATGTAACATTAAAATGCCTAACATGCAAAAAGAATTACTAACCTGGGGAAAAATAGAAAAATGTAAAGCAAAATTAAGAAATCACTCAACCAAAACATGTCAAGATTATATGAATGTAGAAGCTGACAATGAATTGAAGCAGCTATCATAAAATAGGTCGAAGACAAAAGATAAACAGTATCATCAGTGAATAAAGTAATTCTCATCAAAGAAATGGACACTTGAAAGAAAAAAATATTCTACAACTGAAAAAATAAACTATCTAAAATGAAAAATTCACAGAGTAGAAATAATAAAAGATTGAAAGTGGCAAAAGAAAGATCAGTGTACATGGAAAAAAATGGAAATCATTCAATCTCAAGAGACAATAAAGGAAAATAAAATAAGCAGAACCTCAGTGATCTGAAGAAGAGCATGAGGTAGGTAGCTTTTGTAAAAACAAATGCTGAGAAGCAGGAGAGAAAAACAAAAATTGGAAAAGAAAAATATCTGAAGAAATAATGGCCAAAAACCTTCCAAATTTGTTTTAAAAAAATTAACTTCAGATCCAGTAACTCAGTGAAGTGAACCATACACAAGATAAATAGACAATCACATTTATCATAATCAAACTGCTAAAAGCCAAAGATAAAATGTTGAAAGCCATCAGAGAAAAACAAGACTCAGTACACAAAAGAGAACAAAGACAGAAATGTCACCTGACTTCCCATCAGAAAAGGATGGGGGCTGTAAAACAAAGAAACAGCATTTTTTAAGTGCTGAGAGAAAACTTACTGTCAGCTCAGAATTCTTTATCTATGTCCTTGAAAAATGCTGGCCAAAAAAAAGCCATTTTCAGATAAATGAATAGAGAGAGATTTCACCACCAGCAGACCTGAACAGCAAGAAATAATAAAAAGAGGCTCTGTGATTGAAAAGGAGATGGCATTGGATGGAAACTTGGAACTCGAAAAGGGAATGAAGCACACCAGAAAGGTGAATATATGGGTAAATATCAAAGACCATAGTGTTTCCCTTCTCTTCATTTATTAGACAATTGCTTAATACAACAATCATATTAGAGTCTATTAAAGTTTAAGATCTTTCTAGATGTATAATAGCATGAAGGACGGTGGATCAATATGAATTAATCATAAAGTGTGTAATACTGTAATCTCCCCCCCCCTTATCTTCAGGGAGCATACTCTAAGACTCCCAGTGGATGCTGAAACCATACATAATACTTACTGAACCATATGTTAAGTTTTTCCCTACACATACAAACTTAGGATTAAATCTAATGTATAAATTGGATATAATAAGAGATTGACAATAACTGATAACAGAACAATTACAATAATATACACTAATAAAGTTTCCTAGAACATAAAAGAAGTTTACAGAAGATTCATTTCCAGTGTGGATTTTAGCAACTTAATCATACCATATTTTCTTATTTCTTTAAGTCAAGAATTTTCACCTTTTCACTAAAAGGAAGCACTTTACAACCTCTCTTTGGCAGTCTGAATTGCCAACATTACTACAAATTAAACTTTAGAACGATTATTAATTAAAATAAGGGTTAACTGAACACAGGTTCATGAAATCACAACAGTCAATCTGACAACTGAGCTGGCCTCTGAGTTAACTAACAGGTAGCACATACAACATGGAAACACTGGATAGAGAAGATTCATGTCCCAGGAGGGAATGGTGTGAGATTTCATCACACTACACATGCAGCAAATAATTTAAAACTTATGTACTATTTCTGGCATTTTCCATTTATTATTTCTGGATCACAGTTGACTTTGGGTACCTGAAAGCATGGAAAGCAAAACTGTGGAGAAGTGAGAGTACTGTATTAACTCTAAATAAACTGTGGCTTATTTAGAGTTGATACAGTGCATAGTTAACACAGTACATAAATGGCTAAAGTACATAGCCATTTCCACCTTGGGGAATGGTAAACTACAGCCCAAAGGCTGATTCAATGACTGCTTTTGTAAATTGGAATATGGCCATGCCATTCCTTCACATATTGCTTAAAGCTTCTTTTGCATTACAGTGGAAGAGTTAAATTGCTGCAGCACAGATCAGGCACAGTATGACTCATAGTTCATAACTGGCCCTTTAGAGAAAAAGTTTGTTGATCTCTATCCTCTAGATCCTTAAGTAGTCTTAACTATGTATAGAATTCTTTTGGGTGTCTAAAAAGAAGAGTAGTAATAACTGGGTTCCTCCTCAAAGTCTCTTTCATTATGAGATAAAGGGCCCCAAGTTCTACAGAACACTCCCACTCCAAGGTTGGAGGCAAAAAAAAAACATATAACAAAACCAAACTGACGTGGGGTGCCACTCTTGTCTTCATTGGCTCCAGCTCACACTTGTGAGTTCCAACATGTTCTTGCTCTCCTCTACTTAACATTTCTTTTTCCTCCCGAGCTGTCAAGCTCCATTACCAGACAGAGAGACAACAGCCATTATAGAAACTGTTAAACCAGCTCCCACCACTGTGTAAGTCCAAATCCCTTTAACAATCCCTTAATGTACACACACCCCTCCCAGTGGTTTTAGCTTCTCTGTTTTAATCCTATTACTGACCAAAAAAATGCAAAAGCCTAGTTGGTTCTTTAAAAAAAATGATCAAAATATATAAACCCAGAGCAAAGGGTGATGAATAAAAACAAACTATAAATTATCAACATTAAGAATGAAAGAGGCTGGGCATGGTGGAGAATACCTGTAATTCTAGCAGCTCGAGAAGCTGAGACAGGAAAATCTCTAGTTCAAAGCCAGCCTCAGCAAAAGCAAGGCACTAAGCAACTCAGTGAGAGCCTGTCTCTAAATAAAATATAAAATAGGGCTGGGGCTGGGGCTCAGTGGTTGAGCGCCCTTGAGTTCAATCCCCAGCACACAACACCCCCCACCCCCCCAAAAAAAAATGAAAGAGGGATATCACTATAAATCCTACAGATGCTGAAGGAGTAAAAAGAATAGGATGAGCTACTTTAGGCAATATAGTCCACTACTTACAAAAATGATGGGCTCGTGCATTTCTGGCAACATTCTTTGTAATAGCTCATCACTGAAAATGATGTATATGGTCCTTATTGGGAAAATGAATAAATCAATTATGATATTTTCATATGACTGTGTTTTACTCTGGGACTTTTTTTCTTTTTAAAGAATAAACCAGTAACGTGAAACATTGTGGGGAAATCTGAAGAATGTTATGCGGGATAAAGATCCCAGAGCCCCTAAAAATGTTCCTCCTATATGATTTCATTTTTATGAAACTCAAAAACAGGCAAAATGGATCCGTGGTGATAGAAATCAGAACGATGATTGCCTATAGGGGACAGGGACTGAATGAAAGGAGGCGTGAGGGAACATTCTAGGGTGGTAAATATATTTTTAATCTTGCCTGTGGTGCTGGTTTTATAGATGTAAACATTTATCAGAACTCATCAAACTGTACACTTTAGATCTGTAGCCTTGCATGCCTGATAGTAAGATAAGTTGTTTAAAAACTACATGCTTCCCGTATGACATAAGAAAACATATGAAAAAAAAAAAACATATTTTCCTTTGTGGATCTCCCTTTATTACCCCTTTGCTAAATACCCTCGGGGAAGGACTCAGTCTATAAGCTCACATGAATCCTTTTGCACTTCAAATATAACACCCAGATGACCTCCAGTATCACATATGTCACTGTGGCACATCAGTGCTATAGGCTCCATCAGTTTAGGTTGGATGCAAAAGTATAAGGGGAACTTAAAGAAATTTTGATTCTGGAAATAACAATCTTGACTCTTAAGTACAACCTCTAGGTAGAGTGTGTTCTTCTTTGTCACCGACTGCACTGAGGTGTCTCAGATTGGAGTGGTCTGGCTAATTGTGTATTTATAATGCTCAGCCAAAGCTGAAATCAAGATTTCAATAAAAGCCTTTGCTCTAAAAGGTAACAGTGCAAGTGCACAAAGTATCACCAGAACCGGAATGTAACTCACCCTCCAACACTCAGCAAAAAAAAAAAAAAAAAAAGGCTGTGATTTCACTCCTACTCATGCCGGCAGGTTTGACAGAAATCACCCGGCTTCCATTGACAATATCCAACCCGGATTTCTCAGCCTATTTGCAGTACCTGGCTTTCTGCCTCACACACTAAACTCCAAAATAGATCTTGGAAAGGGAAGATAGTGTAAATGAGAAAAATATGAGAGGCAATTAAAAGTTGCTTTTTTTTTTTTTTTTAATTTTCCAGAACCACACAGAGCTAATAAGCCAAATAGTCAGGGAATGGCTGCTTCTTCCTATCCTACCCAACAAGTTGTAGTATTAAGGAATTAATTTCTACTTTACTTCTAGCCTGCTCACTAGATCATAGAACTGAACTTAATAACAACTTGAGCAACAGCAGTACAGATCAAAGAGTAATCACTAATGATTTCCATAACCAAATGATGTGATCTAAAATATGAGCCTAGAGGTTATCAGAGTTATATCCAAGGTCAGTGTAAAGAAGTAGGAAAGCCAGGGAGGGACTGGTTAGAAAGCACTTATCCATTCCAGAGTAATTACAAGTGTGGTGTTTGCTAAAGGACAGGTGCTGCCTCAGGATGCTTTGGACATTAAATACAGGATGAAAGAACACTAGCTTTGAAATGGGGATTTTGTTTTTGTTTTGGATGGTATATGTATATCTGCATGAGCTCAACTGGAGAAGTTTTGAGGAATCAAAGAGGAGACACGATGTAAATATTAGAAATTGAGCTATATATTACCTAAATACTAGGTGAGAGAGGGAAAGAACTTCTAGGCTTACTTTTTTTTTTTTTTAAGCTACTCTTCCTGTTTGGCTTGGCTGTATCATTATGGACTCAGAAGAAAGGATACAAATACCCTCAGCAACACTTGTAGCTCATCTTGATGCAGATATCCCCTATTTTAAACAATTAAAAAAAAATCAAAGAACTATAAAACCTTAAAGAAAAATCTTATTTCTGTTTATTCAACTTAATAAAGGTCTTATAAATAATGTCCCAAATCTTACCCAACCTGCAGTTTGACCTCAAATTCATCCCTACCTGAGAAACTTTCCAAGAGTATTCCAGTTCAACCAAACAGCTTCACGCTGCCTGTTAACGTCTATAAATTTTCTAGTCTGAGTTGAACAATCTACACTTTTGTGTGGTATTCAGTTTGACCATCTTATAATGGGGATGCCTTTGTGTACCTAACCCATACGCCAAAATGACTGCAAAGCCTATAAAACTAATTTCCTCAAGGTCAGTGGCCATGTATCAGTCTTTTTACCCAGAGAACAGAACAACATTGACTCACACAATTGATTCAATTTTTATGAATTAAAAATGGCTGGAAATTCTTGGACCAATCTGATTTGAACTCTAGCGGAAAAGAAATGACGGGCTCATGTATTTCTGGGCAAGATGGAAAAACGGTTGTTGGGAAAAACTAGTTAAAAATATTATTCTCAAATGGGGCCATCTCCTTCATAGCAAAGGGGAGAATCATTACTTTTGAAAGTCACTTCTTTCTTCTTTTACCTTCCTCATTGAGAAAAAATAGTCTAAACTGCTTTCATGGTTCTTGCTTTGAAATCACCTCAGCTTTTATACATAACCGTCAACCAGTCCCCTCTTTCACTCATGATTTTGATAATTTGTGTTTGCTTTTTTTCTTTCCATCATCAATCCAGCTGGTATTTGTCAATTTTCTTAATATTTCTAAAGACCCAATTTTGGGTATAATTCATTTTCTCCATTTCTACTCTAATCTTCATTATTTCCCAATTTCTGTTGACTTTGCCATTTAATTGCTGCTTTTTTTTTTAGTTGCTTAGTGTAGAAGCCTGAGTGATCAAATGTAATGTAATAAAAATGCTTATGCCTATAAATAAATATGCTGCAAAACCAACAATATAATTGTTCTTATGGAATACTGAAGAAAAAAGACATACCTATGTTACCTACCATCCTTTATGTTTATTTCCCCACACATTTAACTTCTGGTTTTTTTGTTTGTTTGTTTGTTTGTTTGTTTTTTTAGGGCCTAAGTTTCTGAAGCTGGCTCAGCCTCCAAGCCCCTGGGATTACAGGTATGTGTCACTGTGCCCAGTGTGTCCAGTGTTCTTCATGTCTTCGTGCAGATTCAAGTTACTACCTGATATAATTTACTTTTGACCTAAAGAACAACCATACTTTAGTTTTTCTTATAAGATAAACCTGCATAGCAATGAATTCCGAGTCTATATGTATCTGGGAATGTCTCTGTTTGGCCTTTACTACTGAAGAACAGCTTTTCTGGAAAGAGAATGAATTGCCTCTTTTTTCCCATCTTTCAGCTCTTTGTGTGAACGCTATGATCTGGTGTCTATTATTTCTGATGTGATACATTACTTTACTCTTGTTTCAGGATTTTCCTTTTGCCATTTAAGAGCTTTACTATGATGTGCCCTGCTGTTAATTTGTTTTGTGTTTATATTAATTTTAGCTCATTGAGCTTCTTGTTTGGTACATTCATGTTCTTATGGAATCTTGAAAATTTTCAGACATTATTTCTTCAATTGTTTTTCTGTCCCTATTTCTCTCTTCTTCTTGAGGTACCATTACAGATAGATGTATTAGCATGCTTCAAGTCATATAGGTATCTTGAAGTGACAGGTACCTTTTTAATCATTTGTGTGTACGCTGTTCTTCAAATTGCATAATTTCTGTTTCTCTTCAGACCCACTAATATTTTTGTTGACATCTTAGATATTATCATGAGTGTCCTTAGTGAACTTTTCATATCAGTTATTTTACTTTCAAACTCCATAATATCTAGAATAGTTTTTCTTTGTTGTGATTCTATATTTATTGAATCATAGTCATATTTTCCTTGAGTTTTTTAAACACATATTCCTTTAGTTCTTATAATAGCTGCTTTGAAATCATTAAGTTTAAGACCTAGTGACAGCTTTCTCTTCATTGATTTTTTTCTTTTCCTCCTGACTACAGATCATACATCCTCGTTTTTTTCTTTGCATTTCTCAATTTGGGGCTTAAAGTAGACATTTTAGAATATACTGTAGCAGCTTTAGATTTTGATTCTTCCCTGAGAGCCATCATTGCCATTTTGTTTGTGTAGCAACTGCCTAGACAAACTCTGGAATCTGTTTCCTCCATGGTATTTGGCTATTGCTCTCCCTACTCCAGTTTTCAGTTCTTATTTTATAATAATTTTTTCTAAGCTAGGATTGCCCCTGTGTTGCACAACTTACTGGCCAACCAATGATTGGTCAGGGCCTGTACATAAACATCTGTTCAGTAAAACTTCCAGCCTTGGTCAACAGATCTGTATGTCTATACATGACCCCGTCAATGTGCAAGAGTAATTAAATGTATATGAGCTTTTATCTTCTATTGGTTCTTCTTGTTTTTCCTCTGTTTGCCTACAGGTTCATGGTCAGTTAAGGATGAGCTGTCAGCACCCATTCAGGCGTCTCCTGAACAGATTTGTAGAGGGCTTATTTAAGGCCCTTATGACAGCCTTTATTGCCATATTAAACCTCTGTTTTATCTTCTGGTTTGTGGCTTGCCTCAAACCAGTGGGCACCCTCAGTCTAGCTGGTCAGTGATATTCTCATTCACTTGCCACCAACTACTGTTTGCTGACCCTGCTGCTTAATGTTGGACTTTTCTGTGCTCCACTGCCAATCAGGTCAACCCCCTCTGGTTTTCCCAACTTGTAGTGCCCTGTGCCAGGGCTGGGGTAGGGAAGGAAAGCAACCCCAAACAAAAGAACACTCATCAACTGGTTACCTATGACAATTGTGTCTGGTTTTATTGCTTTTTTTTTTTCCCAGAGAATTTGCCAAGCTACTCCTGCCACTGTACTGAAAGTCCTGCCTCCAAAGTACACCGAGTTTGCAGAAAGAACTAAAAATATTATAAAATATAAAAGTATAATTACTTCATGTTAACTAGTTTGGGAAATCATAATTTCATTTATCTTTCTCATCTGGTTCTACAGCTCTTACCATTTGAATACAGATTTTTTTTCTTGACCTAATTAAATGTTGAGTCTGTTTCAGTAGAGTAAAATAAATAACAGAAGACAAGAGAGGTTAAGTGAAATAGATTATAATATCTTGCAGAATAAAGTTGGTTGCATAAATATTCTCTATTTTCAGTCTCATTTACTCTATCAAAGAATAAGAAAAGTGATTTTTCTTTTTCAAGTATTAAATTAATTCCATGGGATGAAGGGGAAAACGGGGGGGGGGGGGGTGTCGGGGGAGGGGGTACAGAAGCAAAAGAACCATAAGGTGTAGTCATATGCTGCAAATTTAAAAAAAAAAATTAACCTTCTATCAATAAAAACATGAAGCCAAAGATATTAAGAACAGGAAACTTGTAAAGACTGAATGTGCCAGGCGGCCACTCCCTCAATACCAAACCAAGTAATTTAATATTTGGTGTTGATTTAGTGCCCACAAACTCCAGAAACTAACTCCCAGGTTCAAGTTACTTACGTATGTTCATAATGACTTTTAAATTTTGTGTTATTTTTGGAAATACCAGGTATTCATCCCCAATTCCCTGCAACACGGCCACATAGAAAATATAGTAACTCAAATACAAGAGACATGGTCTACACTTGGCTACACAAAACTTAATTAATTTTGTCTCTTTCCCACCCTCCTCTGTCTCCACCACACCTCCTGGCCCAAATGGCCAAGATCACAGTGTTTCTCTTACAAAAGAGTCAAAATTCAAATAAGAACAAACATGTATGCATGAGGGTGCCAACTATTATTAAATAAATTCCCCTGCCCTTCTGAGGAATTTCACCTCTACTTTCTATCTCCCAAATAAAAGCTGTAGTCATTGGGGGGGGGGGGGGGGGCGCGGTTCCCAGTACAAATAATAAAGCGTAGATTCTTCTGGCTTGGAAGAAATGTTGTGAAACCATCTAACCCATCCCCCTACCCTGAAGCACAGTTTAGATTAAGACAGGGGGTATCTGTTGTGTTAAGAGGCAGAACTAAAACACAGACTACAACCTGGCATAATCCGAACTTCTTAAAATCACTCCTTAGGTTTTACAGCTACCAACACTGTGCTCTGATGGATCCAACAGAAACTCTGAGCAGCCCTTTCCTGTTTGGTTGAAGCCAATAATAGCACTGACAAGCCAGGAGCCTGCCACTCCTCTCAGAGTCCTTGGGAGGGGCTGGTGAAAAACCAAGATGGAATGAATCCCCTTAGGAAAGTAGTAATGAGCTGACCTACTAAAATTACAATAGACAAAAGAGTGAGAATCAAAGAGAAAGCCACTTGAGGGTGTCGGGAGGATACTGTCAACACCAGGAAGGATTTCTTTTCAATTATAACTTATTTTATAATGATGTTTGGAAATGACTGTAAGAGGACCCCAAATATCTTTATTTCCTTGGCTGAGTGAAGAAAACCATATGGGTGATTGGGTCCACTGAATTCTCAACATTACTGCTAACCTTCCCAGGTGTTTCTAGCACAATCTAGCTCTACCATGACTGTATTCAATTCATAAGTTTAATTATAGTTTCTACATTTTCTGGCCATTCCCACTGTTCTTTTCTGGTGTCTTCAAACTGCTGAAGAACTACCACCTGTCAATCAACATATGGGGTATCCAAAAGTATATCTAAACCTGCCTATCATAAAACCATAACCCTAAGTCAAAATGGGGATACAAATCCCCTTATCTAGAACTTGTCTTACAGTGAGACACATTGGGATTAAAAATTATTTGTTAGGGGCCGGGGTTGTGGCTCAGTGGTAGAGTACTTGACTGGCACACATGAGGTACCTGGGTTTGATCACATAAAAATAAATAAAGTCAATGTAGAGTGTCCATCTACAACTAAAAAATATAGATATATTATATATATACATATATAATTTATAGATATATAAACTATGATATATATTATAAAACATAATTATATTGTAATATATAATATACATAATATATATATTAAAAAATCTTTGTTAGGTTGTAAGTTTCTAAGTTTATCTCAGAAACATGAATATCAAACCCCATGTAAGTACCCAGAACTAGTGGTTTATGAGGCAAATAACATCCCTATGTTGAGACCTTATGTTAAGGCCTATAAACATGAAAAACAAAAACACTGAAAATGAAGACAGTTACTTTGCTACCAGTGCAACTTGGCCCAAACATATCCCCCCCCCCATAACATATAAGGCCCATGGGGCTAGACCCCAAAGGACAATGAGAGTGGAGCACTGAGCAGTGCCTGAAGCAGGGAAGACTGGTTGCCCTGACAGAAGGTAAGATACTACTCTTCACACCTCCAGGCTTGTGCATTTCCCTCTCATCCTTTTACTAGAATCACAGCATGAATAACCAGCCTAGTGCTTGGAACCAAGTGCCCACTGATAATGTATTCATTTGCAATTTAATGAATCTTCCATCCATTTTCAATTTTCATATTTTCCGCTCACTGAATAGTAACACTTATTACCATATACATGTTATGAAAACAGGCAAGAGGGGCTAGGGTGCAGAGTGGTTCCCAAAATGAATTCCAACGAAATGAGAACAGGCTACCTGTTCTGTGTGGGACTATTAAGACCCCACAATCTCTCAGAGGATTGCCTCCTGCTTATTTTTCACCAGTGATTTGCCCTGAGACAGGTACACATCAGCAGAGGCCCATTACCTCCTGCATCTAAAAGCTATCTTTTAGAGATCCCGCCTCAGCAGTGGCCACCCAGGTACCTGCCTCTTTGGTCAACTTTGGTATCTGGCTCAATTACACAGGGCTGCAGAGAGCGGCAGGAGCAGAAAGTCACGTCATATGCTCGACAATGACTTTCTGAGAGTTGGGGAGGGTCTATAGCACAATCTCTGGTTATAAGAGCTGCCCACAGAACACAGACCTCCTGACATTGTCAATTCTGCCACCCGATATGTCCCAAGGCAGTGAACACAGACACAGATAGACCCTGAGTGGGGGGAGGGGGTGTTGTTGAAATCTATTAAAGCTGTAGAAGCTGAAGCTGGAGGACCTTAGAGAGAACCCAAAGGCCCTAAATTGAAAAAATATAGAAACCAGAACCTGCCTTTATCTCCAAGGTAAAATTGCCAATTAGTAGCAGAACCAGCAATAGAAACAAGCTCTGGTTACCCAGCATATGACTTAAGAGTCTGTGGTTCCACCTAAGAGCTGGGTGACTTCAAGCAAATGACACTCCTCTTTGAGCTTCACTGATCTCTGGGACAGGAGAAAACTTACAAGGATTAAGTGAGATGCTGCACAAGTCAGTTCTGGTGCCAAATTAGAAGGCAGTGAGTCTTGATATAATTTTGTGTTTCTCAATTCCAGTTCCTGTATATAAACCATAAAGAGTGATTGGGGGCAAGAAAGGGACATTTTACAACTGCTTCCCATTCTATCTTTCCTGAAGAACTCTAAGGACTGAAAAACAAAATCTGAAAACCATATGCTACTGCTTTGGTACTAAATTGATATTCACAGAATCAGACAACATTTACTTGTCAAGGTCGAGTTTCTGTTTTACTCCTTCAATCTCAGTGGGCCTTTCATAAATTAGAAACATCACATTCCTAAATGGTAATAGCATCATGTATAGCAGCTTGGTCTGGCTTTATACAGCCACCAAGTAAATGACTGAGAGGGAAACCTGGGAGAGAAAAAGTCATGGAAAGTTCTAGAATGAACCAGATTTTGCTAATATAAAAGGAGTGATGAAGCACCACACTTTATGCCACCTGATATATTGTCAAAAGCAAAAGATTAAAAGAAGATTCTAACAAGGCCCAAACTTTATAAGTTTCTAGGGGAAAAAAATGACTAAACAAGTAATCATAGCAGCTGCTTCACACTTGACGTAACTATTTTCTCACCGTATCAAACGAGTGACTAATTTGGCCTAACAGACCTTATAACCTCTGCTTATATGGCTCTCTTCTTGATCCCTGCACTTTGGCCCTTCTGGCCTCACTTGGGCCAATAACATGCTAAGGAATGTCCCATGTCTTGGACTCTCTCCCTGTTGTTCTCTTCGTCTTGAATGACTTTCCTAAGTGGTAGCTCACTTCATTCAGATTTCAGTTCAAACAGCACTTCCTCGGTGTCCTTCGCTATCCATCTTAAAAGCCACTTGTCTTAGTTTACATTGCCATCACAAGTTATAACACACTGGGGAGCTTCAACAACAGGATTTTTTTTTTTTTTTGGCACATCTGGAGGCCAGAGATCACGGTGCTAAGTGCAGATCCAGGATCTAGTGAGGGTACTCTACTGGTTTGCTTATGATCACCTTCCTATCATAGCTTCCCATGATCAAGAATGGAAAGAAATAGCAAGTTCTTGTCTATCTTCCTTTGAAGGCACTCATCCCATTCTTGGCAGTTCCACCCTCAAGAGGCATTCCTAAGCCCTCACCTCCCAGCACCCTCACCTTGGTGGTTAAGAACTCAACATAGCCATTTGGAGGAGAAACGAGTCTTTAGTTCATAACATGCTTTCAACCTCTCTTGGACAATTTTCTCTTAAGCTTTATATTTTTGTTTTTTTTAATCACATTTACCACTACTTGACATTAGTATTTCTATATGTAAAATTCTTTATCTATTACCAGTCTCCCTCTCTAGAACGTAAGCTTCCCTAAAGTGAGGACCTTGTCTATTTTGTTTTGCAGTTCATCCCTACAAGAGGCTCACTTGCACTTACTGCAATTTTTAGACTCCACACCCCTGAACTGGTCCTCAAGTGGGCTCATTTGTGAGGCTCTGCTGACAGGTGTATTCTTTGCTATGCTTTTTTTTCCCCTTTCCTTTTCTTTTAACCACACAACTGTCCAGTGCTTTAGAAATCGATTTTGCTCTGCAGCTCAGTCCTTCCAGAATGGGTTACACTACAGCAAATATAGAGGAAGCCCTGGAATCACCAAGCCCCTCTGTCACAGTGATCAACTCCGTTTGAACATCCTGCTGGTGCCTGTTTTCAGGAGGCCCGTCCCTTTTGAGCAAAACCAGTCACAGAGGCCACATGTTCACCAAATTGGAAGACAATCCAGAGAGATTTCAGAAGAACAATTTATACACCTAAAGATCACTATCAACTAAA
The DNA here is from genome assembly GCF_045843805.1 of Urocitellus parryii. NCBI lineage: Eukaryota > Metazoa > Chordata > Mammalia > Rodentia > Sciuridae > Urocitellus > Urocitellus parryii. The sequence goes on from NC_135531.1 coordinate 172,662,250, forward strand.
TTGTATGAAATGACTAGAGACAGGAAGCAGTGCCTTGGGTTTGCATGTGGAGAGGACGCAGAAAAGCAGAGTGTGAGGGTGGAACAGGAAAAGCAAGCCACCAAGCCCAGTTTACTGCACTGCAAGTGCAACTGGTTTCTGCTTGTCACCTACTTTAATTCCCCACAAAACCCCCAGGAACTGCTGAGTGGCTCTGACTAGGCCACATCATCAGAGATACAGAATGGAGACAGCTCTGACAGAAATGGAGAAATGGTGCAAAGCTAAGAATGCATAACGAGTTGGGCACTGGACTTCTCCAAATCAACTCACTGGTTTCGAACATGTGCTTTCTGAAAGAGAATGCACGTAAGAATGTGTGTGAGGGCTATCAGACACCTGGTGGTCTGCCTTCAGTCCACATGGTCTAGAGAACTCAGGACATTTGAAAGCCAGGCCTGAGAACAAGCCCCAGTGTCAGGGGTTGCCCTCCCACAGGCAGAGAGGTTGAGGCAGGTCCACAGAGCAGAAGGGTGACCCCAATCAGAGAGGCCAAGTACAGGGAAAAGGCCACTACAGAGCTCGATCCCAGGACATGCACAGCCCCTGAGGGGTTAGTATAGATCCTGAAGGGGACAGAGCAGAAGGCCAGAAGAATAGATGTGGAGAAGCTACAAGAGGAAGACTGGGACCTTATAGGTAACCAGTGAGGTGAAGGACATCCACAAAGACTGGCAGTTTGAACATGTGTAGTCTTTTAGCTTCCTCATGCTCACCATAGCCTTCCATCTGCAGGTTTGGTTTTGTTAATGTCATTTGTTTTGCAAAGCTGTGAAAAATCATGACAATCAGAGGTTTGAACCCATAAAGCCCTTGTTGTACATCTGATATTTCCAGAAGATATGAGAATCAGGAAGACAGATAAGCAAGGGGAGTGGAGTGGGGTGACTGTGGGGTGAATGTGGCTACACAGCAATGTTCCCGGAAACCAGCTATCTGGGGACTTCACAGGAAGATGGGCTGACAGGTGATTACATGCACATGCATCCTTCAAAGGAAGATGCTGCCCCTATCATCAAGTGTATTGTGTTTTTGCAGAATGCATGACAACTGTGCTTATTAGTTTATATTCATAAGAACAAGGAACCACCCAATTTCATGAGCCGTGGCAAATATTCGTATGGTGTTAAGTTCATGGGTTGTTGAACCTTTTTAAAAGACCAGATGGTAAATATCCTGGACTTGGAGGCCACATGGTTTTTATACCAACTATTCAACTTCTGTCATTGTGGTATGAAAGCAGCCAAAGGTGGTATGTGAACATACAACCATGCTATGTTCCTGTAGTACCTTATGTACAGGCTGTGGATTAACCACTGTCAGTTCTTACATGGAACCGAAAGATGCAGAAATAGGTTTAGGTAGTCTTCTAGGTTTTCAGTGCATCTGATTTAACCCATTTGATAGGCAATGTCTATCATGTGCCACAAAAGCATTTCGGGAGCTTTCCTCTTCAAAGGAGTCTACCAGAGTCATGTCAGGGAGACAAAATCACCTTTAACCAGCAAAACTAAAGAAGACCTTCACTTTCAGACACCAGAAATAGAAATAGGATTTTCAAACTTCCGTGAGTACTTAGGAACATACAAAAAGAACAAGACCGGGAAATTCACGAACTATACAAATTCCATAAAACATATGGAAAACATCCAATTCCTCTAGTAAGCAAAGAAACACATGTAAGACAACATTTTCTATTTGTTATACAGGCAAAGTTATTTTAAGGAAATACTAAGTATTTACACAGAGAATGTACTACAGGAATATTCACACATTATTGTTCAGTGTTACTTACAATGTCTATCGAGTCTTAAGATGCTTATAACAGAGTCTTACAGTTACAAACAAAGGTTTATTCTCTTGAAAGACTGAACAAAGAAAAGAGTCTCCAAACAATGGAAAGTAGAAAAGTGGAAGTCTTTATTCCAAAGTTTAAAAGGCCTCAGGGTCTAGTTTTGCGGCAAAGTATTAGTAGTGAGGTGCCTGGCCCCTCGGCAGGAGGCTGAAGGATTCATCTTTCTAAGGTGACTAACCAGAAGATAATAAAAAGACTGGTATCCTCCAATGCCATCTACAGTTCCCTATGAGGTAACCCAGTTGACCCTCACTCACAGCCAACCTCACTTGAAAATACAAAAAGTAGCACCTAAAGATTACCAGACTTTTGAAAAAAAAAAAAAAAAAACATTGGAACATGAACAAAATCAGAAATGGAGAGCAAGAAAGAAACAGAAAGAAAAAGGACCAAACTTAAAGAAAATAGAGGATACAGATGACAGAAAACAATCTAACAATATTTTTTAAATAATAGTTGACAAGCAAAGAAATATACTGATTGATGTAAAGAGAGTTGCTTTTTAGTTTCTTTATTTGGTGTTGAAGATCAAAACTAGGACTTGGCACATGCTTTACCTCTGAGCTATATCCCCCAATGTCTCCCCACTCCCCACCTTTTTTTTTAAGAGAATATTGAGAGAGCAAGAACTCTTGGAAATGAAGATTAAAATAGAAGAATTAATAAAATCATAGAGGAGCTGGATATAAAATTGGGGAAATCTTTCAGGAAGCAGAGCAAAGGGAAGTATAGATGGATAATGTGAAAGAAGAGTTTGGAGTGAAGAGTGGAAGGGGAGTCAATCCTGATGTGCACAATCCAGCTACTACATTCTAGAAGAAACAAGCAGGGTGGCCTGAAGGTTGTGGGAAGAAGACATTTTTGAAGACACTCCCAGATAAAGAACTCAAGAAAAATTTCCAACAAAGAAAGGTGTAAGTATCCCAATGGGAAGAGTCCACTGAAGGATCAGAATAAAGCCGAAATGTGGCTCACCCAGGCACCAGAAAGGTCAAGGCACAGGGTGGAAAAGCAAATCTCACAGCTTCCAGAAGGCCACAAATCATATCCAGGTATGGGAATGCCACTGGATTTTACAAAAACAACACTGAAAATGAGAGCTCAAAGGAATATGATCTTCAAAATATGATCTTCAAATTTTTTAAGGAAAAAAAATGTTCAAACCCAGAATTTTATGTGCAACACATATGTTATTCAAGAGTGAAAGGAGAATGAAGACATTTTCCAACATTCAAAAAGTCTCACTGAAAATTTCCCCATGGACATCTCTCAGGAAACTACTCCAAGATGAACCAACAAACCAACGGAGGAAGATGTGTACTCCTGGAAATGGGAGAACAAAGCAGAGAGGGCGAAAGGGTATTGGAAACTGGCAGGCCCAGGAAAAAACCAGGCAGAGTGCAGAAAGAGGGGTCGGAGCCCCAGGAGAAAAGTGATTAAATACAAAATGTACCCATGCCACTACCTGTCTTGATAGCCAGGGGTTCTGAGGGAAGGTTTAGGACTCAATTTTGGCCAAGGGAAAGATGTCTCTTCTATTCACTGACACATTCCCAGCATCCAGAATGGTGTCTGGTACACAGAACATATGTAGTACAGCATCCCCCCTTACCTGAGGATATCTCCCCAGAGCCCCAATGGATGGATACCTGAACCATGGACACTTCCAAACTCAGTATATACTGTTTTGTCCTATACATACACATCTATGATAAAGTCTATCAATTAGGCACACAAAAAAATCAATGATACAGAATAATAACACTGTAAAGCAAATTATTTAAAATTCATGGATTGTTTATTTCTAGAATTTTCCATAGTATTTTTGGACCACAGTTGACTATGGGTAAGTGAAACCCTGAAAAGTGAAACTACAAATAAGAGAGGACTAATGTATCTTTTGTAGAAATCAAAACTTAGCAAATATGAAAAGTACATTATAACTCTAGGAAAATGTAAATCAAAAAGATGTATCAGAAAGGCAATTCGGGATCATCCTATTTTCACCAGATGACTAAACAGGGTCTTTATAGAGTAAAAACTGACTGGAAAAAAAATCAGGGTATTATGGTCTAGAAGAATGAAGGGAAGATGTGTGTGGAGGAGGGGTGCTGGCTATGGTGGGATGCAGCAGAAGTCCCCTCTTCCATAACAGAAAATAAGAAGATAATTTTCAAAAATGCAAGATAAGAAAACCACCATAAACGTTTCATTAATAAATATGAAGATATAAATTGAAAGAAACAACCAAAGAGTCAAAAAGTATTTGCATTTGAGGAACGTAGCTTATGGGTAGCAAGACTGGAAATGTACAGAGAAAGAGAATATGATTTTGTTACAATCCTTGTATATTTCTGCTTAAAATTATGTAAGTATACCAATTTGATAAAAATAAACATTTAACTACAAAAATGCTCAAAGCCTTCAACTTAGCCATTCTGTATCTAAAAAACTCTCCCATGATAATGATCAGAGATACAAGATTTATTTCACTAAAATGACCTTCATAATAAAAAAAAAGGGCAGAAAAGTTTAAATAAGGACCTAGTTAATAAAGGAATACTATGATCTTATTTTAAAAATAAAACTTCTGAAGACTAAATAATAAAGACACAAGAGAATTCTCTTAAAAATCAGGTTTTAAGATTAAAATACAATTAAAATTTTTGTGTAATACTATATATGCAACAGAAAAAAAGCCCAAAACCACCTGATGCTAACAGTCATGTTTTCTAGGTAACAGGATTAAAAGTCAGTTTACTTCTTATTTATTCTTTCCACCTTTCCTACAATGAATATGCATTTCTTTGTCAAGCATATAAAAATGTCTCATTTTTAAATCAAAATAAATTGAGAGCAATTCTTGGTTCGTCTTTAGAGAAAATGATCTCATTTGAAATACACACAGAGGCTCCTCTGACTTGTGATCATTAAACTTAAAGTGATTTCTCTGTGTGTGTATGTCTGTGTGGGGTGCGAGGGAATGAACCCAGAGCCTCATGCATGCTCTACCACTGAATTATACTCCTAGCCATAAAATGATCTTGTGTCTGTGTGTGTGTGTGTGTGTGTGTGTGTTTTCGGTTTTTAAATTGTTGCATTGTAAGTTGAGAATGGTGGCATATGAGTACAAAAGATGGACTTATTTTTCTCAAAAGCAATGCTTGTCAGTAGAAACCATACTCCAGATTTTAAGTTCGGATCCCTTCATGGACTAGTGATGTGTGCCATGATTCTTTCTCTTGTTCAGCTGAGCATGGTCAGTGAGCCACAATTGCCAGTCATCCATGTGATCAGGAAATTAGGAGGGGAAACAACCAATACAGTGAGCGAGTGTTGCTAAACTAAGATGTTTCGTAGGTTAGGTCTTTGACACATTTGACTTGCAATATTCTCAACTTTTGACGGGTTTATAGGGAGGTGACGGCATTGCCAACCCAGGAGAACCTCTAATGGTTAACAAGAAAATCAGACAGCAATCACCACACAATGGAGAAAAGACCAAAAACACCAAAAGTTACAAAATGAAGTAATCTTGGCACTCAAAATACTTCCTATTACATCCAAACCACCAAAAAGATCCAGACATCAACTGTCTTCCATTCTTGAGCCTTCAACTATTCTCTTCATTGATAACGCCACATGTGATCTTTTGGTATGATCCCAGAGTTGCTGAGTGTAAATTTGAGAGATGTACCAACAAGAATTGGTGACTGATTCACCCTAGTACCAGTTTCAATTGTTTTCTCACTTTAAGCTTCCATCATCTTACACATTGTCTTCTACCCCAATATTTCTATTTAAATGAGGGAACTATTTTCCAGGTTTGCTTTGAGAAAATAACCAGTCAAGTATTTGAAAGTGATGATTTGTGCCTGGGACAGGTAATCTCTCACAAAACATCAGCACCCCTTTCCCAATTTATGAACATCCCACAAATCCAGTATGTGTGACACATGGGATCAGAGGTTGGATACTGCATTTGAGATAGCACAATTCATTTAAATCAATGGTCAGCAACATTGTTTTTTTTTAAGAGCTAGATAGAGAGTAAATATTTTTACTTTGGTAGACCAAATGGCCTCCTTAACATTGACTCAGTTCTGTAGTTGTGGCATAAAAGTGGCCATAGACAACAACAAATGAACAAAGTCTTATTCCAAAATAAAACTTTATAAACTCAGGTGGTGGGCTGGATTTGATTCATGGGGCCACATGTGCTGATCCCTTACGTGGAATGTGTGAACGCAGCCCACTGGAATTGTGTGAGATGGTAGTAAGACTCACCACTGGAATTGTTCAGATAATGCTAAAGGACCACCCACTAAAGATTTTGGAAAAGTGCAGTTTCTTGATTTGGGGGAGATGTTAGAACACCTAAATCACATCAAATAAAAGCCCATGATTCTCTAGCCACTAAATAAGAAAGACTGGGTGACTTGTAAAAGATTCTGTAGGTTCTGACTATGGCAAGCTTCTATCCCAGGCTTCCTGGGTTCTGGTCCTACCCTCCTCACTGGGTCTCCCAGTTCCCAGCCTGGCATCCCTCAACCTGTAACCAATTTACAGTAGGAATATCTGTCCTTTTACTAGAAGCCACAAATTTCTCAGAGATCCTACCACAGTGATAGTCATTTGCACCCCTGACATTACACAGAGAACCCTGTTGCATAGGGAACCTGTGGGATCCTATCCTGGGGAAACTGTTTAAGAACAGAATGAGCAGAGACTGAAGTAAACTACAGAGGGGAGACTAGAGGTGGGGCCAGACTTCCATTCCATCATTCCATGTATTCAAGGTTTTATCCTGGATCAAAGGGAACAGAAAGGTGACAAACAGAAAATCCAGACTTTGGGTGAGGCAGACCATGATGACTGACCCAAGTACAGTTTCTGTGATGTATTAAGTCTAAAAGCAAGGACCCTGTTTAGGACAAGCCTCATAAATACCACTAGCATGCATGATGACTTCATAGATGTCTTCTGAAGCCTCAAAGTCACGTCTAACATCCCTGAAACTGAGAACAGTTTCTGCAAATTGCAAACATACAGTTTTTCAACAAGGGCTTTAAAGCTCAATAGACAGTTTCCTGCAGACAAGCAGCTAACCTTCATGAATTCTGTACCCATTTCATGACTGTAAGCCCAAACTCTAACATCTGTGATTCTTCTGCTAAAGTCTTAATTTTATTTAACCCATTCTTTTGTAAATGAAAAGAACTTGCCCCTATTTTGATTCTCCTAATATAACTTTTGAAGCTTCTTAGTCTTGGTTGAAGAGGGGCTGGGAAGTAGCTCCGAGGCAGAACATGTTCATGACACATGTGAGATGCTGGGTTTGATCTCCAGCACAACAAAACAAAATGGACATGATAGAACAAAGGCACATACATAGTATTTTAAAGCTATTTGCTGAATTCACATTTGGACAAGTAAACAGTGACCAAAATTTACTGAGCACGGACTGTGGTCCAGCCTCCTTCAAATGCCCTCCTAGGGTCCTCATGAGCTAGTTTCTGTGATAGAGAAAAGGAAACTGAGACTTGACTTCTCTAAACAACCTGACCAAAGCCTTCCTGCTGGTGGGACTCAGATTCAAATCTAGAAGCCTGAGGTGGAGCAGTCTGTACTTCTCACTGAAGTTGCACGCTTCAGTCTCACTATACACATGAGTATCGTGTGAACGCATCCACACCATCCAGCACTCCAAAACTATCCCCTCACGTGACCTAAGGGAGCCTAGCATAAGTGATAGATGATATGATTTGGTAGCAAATGGTCTGTTTTTTTAGCTTTGATTTTATTAAGCCACCTACCTCCCATACAGGACTCAAAGGGCACAACAGTGTTCCTTAAATACACCCCAGGAGAATGTGCCTTGGGTTTGCTGTGCAGTCTAATCTTTCCAGCAGGACAACCTTCCCAAACTGTCCCCAGACTCTCTCCCTCCTTCATCTAGACTGCTTAGTCTCTTTTTCTCTGAAAATCCACCCAAGGATTCCCTCTCATCACCAGGGGACCCAGGGCATGTTTATGTATTTGTTTGCTATCTAACTTCACTGTTAGAATGCAATAATCTCCAATGAAAGAAGAGACCTGGCTGTGCTCATTACTCTGTCTCTAGTGCCTATAAAGTGCCTGGCACAGAACAGGTGCTTACAGTATCTGCTCGGAATGAACCAAAATCACTCAAGTCTCTGGGTGGTAGAACAGCTGTTTTCTATTTCCTCTTTTGGCTTAGCTGTAATTTCCAAATTTTCAGCAGTAAAATTGCATCCCTCTTTATAAGAGAAAAGGCAAGTTGGTTTTCAAACCTTTCCTTTTGAAAACACACCACGTTATTCAGTTACACACAGTGTCTTTGGTCACTGTTAGCCTGAAGGCATGAAAATCACTGCTCAATTAATCCCCAGGTATCCTCAGATGACAGCTCAGTATGCCCAGGCCCAGGACTTGGTCATGGCAAGCACACACCATGGACATTCTTGCCAACTTAGCAGTTACTTGGCCCTCTGCCCTCAGGGAACAACTGTCCTTCTGCAGCCATGGGCCATCGGCCATCTCCTTAATCCTCACTCATTCCTGGGTAGTACAGGAAAGACTGTTTATCTTCATCACTATGTCACTCAAGTCTGACAGGAGCCAGAAATGTAAGGAGAAAACTGACCCTGTAACTGTCTCCCACGGACACCCACCTGCCTCCCTAGAGTTAGGGCTCACAGAGCCACTGAAAGGAAACAAGTAGAACTTCAGCCCCATGGCTCACTGTGTTTCTATGTTAGATATCATCAGATACAGCTTTTAGTAATACTCTGCTCTCATCTAACTGCACCCTAAAATAAAGTCTTAAATATTTACTTTGTTCTTCTGCAAATCTTGCTATAACTTGTACTGCTCACATTAACCATACTAAATGAAAGCAATTATCGAGAAGGTTCTATTAGCATAGAGTTTAGACAGGTTAATGACTGTCTTCCCTTGAGAGCTGAACACTCCAGCACAGGAATTCCCCTCCCTGTTTTGGAGTGAGAAGGTACAGTGAAGGGTCAGGCACTGTTTCTGGATCTGCTTGAGTTTGCTCTGACAGGGGCCATATGACTTCCACCATCTGACAGGTGAAGTGTTTTTGTTTTCTTTTGTTTTGTTTTTTATCAGTTTCTCTAGGTCATTGTTATCTTCATCTCCAGATGACTGCAAAATTTGAAGGTCATTCCCAAGGTCAGGCATAGCGAACAGGTTCACTTGGACTGGGGTGAAAGCAGCTCTAGGCTGAGGGTCAAGAAAGGTATCATGAGCACCACCAATACCCACAGTCCTCCTCGTCCACTAGACAGTGAACCCTCCACTCCCAGAGGAGCCCTAGTTCTCACCAAGCTGCATTTCCACTTTCTAACACAGGCCTGGCACCATTCAATCAGTGTTGGTTGAATAAAAGATACATCAGTGTTCACCACATTATATCAGTGATGGCTCCTTTCTAACAGGTATTAATCACAGAGGGCAGGGTCAACTGGTCAAGGGGATAAGGTACTGTGTCAGGCTCCCATTTTGCATGATCTCACTCCATCCTTGCCATGGGGACAGCATTGGCTTCACGATCTCTGTTGCATAGGGCACAAAGCTGAGGCTTAGCAATGGTTAAGCACAGGGCCAACATTGAGTACATAAGGGGACTTAAAGTATTGCTCAGGAATTTCTGGTACCAAACACCATAACCAGGTTGCAATCACCAAATAGCTTCTGGAAAGACTTTTTTTCCAGTCCCAGTTCTGTCTATAAAATACAGGGTCAGACCTGGGGATTTTATACACCCATTTAGTACTGATATACCTGACTCAGGGGTCAGACCCTGAAGTAGGCTAAGAAGTATATAAATCAAAGGCCAAAACATACTGAGCTCTTCTTTTCTGCTAGGCACCTTGAGTGTTTTACATGTGTTGACTCTGTCCCTATATCCATGGCACAGGTGCTTCATACAAATTTTATAGATGAGAAAACTGATCTAAGGTTATAGGGCTAGGAGGTGGCTGAGCTAAGATTTGAACCCATGCAGTCAGGGTCCAGAGTCAGTGAACCATTATCCTACAGCTACTGTTCAATCAAGAACCCTAGTGGGAGAAGCATTAACACAAATCCTTCAGAGGATATTGGTTTGTGGCTCTTGCACAGTGGCTCTGGTTCAAGAGCCCATCTCCAGTTGCACTTAGGTAAAGTTTCCACTGCAAACATTGACTTGAAAAGCTCACCAACATAAATCTCAAGACAGCTTAATGCTAACGAATGGTGTGGCTATCCTACTCCAAGTAGGCAAATCAAACTGTTGTTTAAAACCCTCTATCAATCCCAGACATAGAGCCCCTGTGCTCACCCTGTTCATGCTGTGGGTCTGAAATTTCGTACTTTAGACTTGCTGAATATTCAAGGGTAAAAGAGAGACAGAGAATAGACATCCAATGATAGAAATATTTGTGCAAGCCCAAACCATGGTCCAGTTCAACTTCTCGTGATCACATACTAACTGGATCCTTTGTTCCCTAATTTCTAAACTCAGACCACCTATGCCTCATATGCTTTCTTTTCCTGAGATACAAATGAGAAGGGAAAAACAAAAACACAAAGTAAGCCTGAGACTATACTCCGTGGTAGAGCACTTGCCTAGGATGCATGAGGTCCTGGGTTCGATCCCCAGCATTGCAGAATCAAACACACACACACACACACACACACACACACACACACACACACACAAACAAACCAGCAATTGATTTCATGTAGGTCACCTTATGTAAGAAGCTGTGGGTATGCAAAATCAAAAGCACAGCTTAGTGGAAAATCTCTAAAAACCCCACATATCTCCAAACCCCCTCAAAAATCCTTTTCAAAAACATGAGGACAGAGACATCTCCTTGACCCCACTAAAAATTTATTCCAATTTTAGGGAGGTTTTTTTTGTATTTTAAAATCTCAGACTCTAAAATGAAGTTACTGAAAAATGTATCAATGAAAACAGGTAAATAATAAACAGCAAAGCCAATATTGATAAACAAATGGCTTGGGGCAAGGCACTTGACACTCTGAATCCCCCTGAGCACCTGGCTAAGGAGTCACCATTCATCATTAGGAAAACCTCTTTCTTGGGAGTCACCATGACAACGTCTTTCTTGCTTTCTCCCATGGTCTACCAGAGGCTCCAATAAGCCAGCTTTTCACCCTCTCTCGAAGTTTTCTCTCCTTGAGGATTCAGAGGGCAAAGCTTCTGGATTTCTAACTTGTCTGCCAGCATTTTTTCCTTCTGTAGTCTGGAGAATGACGCCTCATGCTTGCTAGGCAAGGGCTCTACCACCAAGTTACCTGTGGGCCCTCTGCTGCATTTTAAATGCTGCTATAGCTGAGCATATCCCAGCCCCAACTGGAACTAGCCCAGCCCATAGTATGCTGCTTATTCACACTTTTATACATTTACATTTGTGGGGGGCAGCCTGGAAGCCCTTCTATTGAGCTAATTCTTTTCTTTTATTATTATTAGTTGTTCAAAACATTACAAAGCTCTTAACATATCATATTTCATACATTTGATTCAAGTGGGTTATGAACTCCCATTTTTACCCTAAATACAGATTGCAGAATCACATCGGTTACACATCCACGTTTTTACATACTGCCATACTAGTGTCTGTTGTATTCTGTTGCCTTTCCTATCCCCTACTATCCCCCCTCCCCTCCCCTCTCCTCCCATCTTCTCTCTCTACCCCATCTACTGTAATTCATTTCTCTCCCTTGTTTTTCCCCCCTTTCCCCTCACTTCCTCTTGTATGTAATTTTGTATAACAATGAGGGTCTCCTTCCATTTCCATGCAATTTCCCTTCTCTCTCCCTTCCCCTCCCACCTCTCATCCCTGTTTAATGTTAATCTTCTTCTCATGCTCTTCCTCCCTGCTCTGTTCTTAGTTGCTCTCCTTATTATTTATATTTTTTTTTCCCAAAACTCACCAGAAGCACTGTCTCCTAAGCAGCCTTCCCTGGCCCTCCTCAGACCCTAAAGGTTTTCAGTGCTCCTGCTTTGTATTCCCCATGACTTTTGTTAGTATCCTTAGACTTCACCACTTGTCTCCACAGTCAGTCTCTAAGCTCCTCAAAGGTGGGGGTGGTATTCTATATCTTTCTTGTAAATCCAATGCCTATTTGGCAGGTAGGCAAGTTTTCAGTTATTGTTTGCCCATCTGCGCTCACGTTTTTTTTTTGTTTTGTTGGTTTTTTTTTTTTTTGTATCAGGGATTGAACTCCAGGGCACTCAACCACTGAGCCACATCCCCAGCCCTGTTCTTTTGTGTTTTGTTTAGAGACAGGGTCTCACGAGTTTCTTAGCACTTTGCTGTTGCTGAGGCTAGCTTTGAACTTGGGATCCTTCTGCCTCAGCCTCCAGAGTTGCTGGGATTACGGGCGTGTGCCACTGGGCCTGTCCCCCGCTTGTTAACATGCACCACATCAGCCACTGTGTCCTAGACCCATTCATCATGACAATGGTGGCCATGCCTTTGCTTCTAGATCTTTCTGCCACTCATCTGTTTTGGCAGAGTTCTACTTGGGTTCCCGAAATCACCTGGCAATCGACTGTTGTATTGTTATAGGAAGAAAGGCTTTACTATCCTTTCTGAAAACTGAGATTTTTTTATAAGATCATAATTTTTGTTATTTCTTAGTGGCTCATTATAAAAATGTAGAGTTCTAGCCACTATGTTACATTAAAGGTTGCTCTGAACATACAGTTCTTGCAGAAGAGAATCAGGAACCAAGCAACTCTAAGACTTATTGGACTCATTACCAACCCTTCAGGTGTGCATGGCTTTTTTTTCCCCCCATTTCAAAAGGTATATGCCTGCAGGGAATGCCATTCCTCCTTGATCATTTGGTGGGGAAAACAGCAGGAAGACCAGCAACCCTCAGTAATGAGCACTGCAGGGCCAGCCTGGGGAACCTATGGCTGTTGTTGGTAAAATGCCTCCTCACAGGGTTGTTCTTCATATCAGAGATAGGACGTGCTGAAGTGAGAATTGTTTGTTTTAATCTGAAGACAACAGATCCCACTTGCTCTAATTTGGCTTAATGAAGTAGCTGTATACAGTGATGATATCAGCTTACATATGGTATTGATTCAGTAGACATTGCACAGTTATGGAACAGCATATGCTTTCTCTCACATATTCTTTGGTCTTTTGCTGTTTTATTCTTTACCTGTTTTCATTGATACATATTTCAATAGGCTCATTTTAGACTCTTGGATTTAAGCATACAAAAAAATTTTTTTTGGCATAAAGGTGTTTTAGTGGAGTCAAGCAGATGAATCTCTCCATGGCTTCTCTTCCCCAGACCCCTGCACTTGTCTGGGTTCCAGCCTTCTCTTCCTACCTGGGGCAGGTAAACTCTCACTTGGCTTCTGACTGGACCCTTCAAATGCACGTCAAATTCTCATGGGCATTAATTATTCCCGGAAAATGCAATCCCATCTATTCATCCTCGTGCTTTAAACCTGTCCTCAACTTCCACCGCCTAGAAAACAAACTCCACACCAAAAATTCCTCACATATACCCCAACCTACCTTTCTATCACCTTTTGCTCCAAATATGATGTGGAGGGTATTTTATGATGTACAGTAAATCTTTGGGGACTTAGTCTTGTTTCCTTAACTTATTTAATTCTCCTACCTTGATAATTATATGTGCCCTGCTTTAAATTAATAACATGGAATTTCTTCTAACATTCTGCAATTTAAATCCACTCTCTCAGACTACTTGGTGCCATCATTATTCTGAATTAGTGGCTCTTTTCCTGAAAAGAAATAATTACCTCCTATATAAGCAGAAGTACAATGCGCATTGCCAAAAATTGCATTGGTTGTGAGCCAAGAGAGGAGTTTCTTTAGATTAGGATTTCAAAACAGTCTTCTGGGAGTTTATACAATCTTGTTCTTTGGAGGTCTCAAAGACCAGTTGCAAAGGTTGCAGACAAACTAGGAAGAGGTAAAGACTCAGCTGCCCAAGTAGGAAACCTCAATATCTGACTTAGGCATCTTTTTTTCACTGACTTCAAGTAGGCATACTTGCTGCCACCAGATTCCAAAAATACCTTGGAGATCAGGGTTTCTCAACCACAGTATGATCGACACTTGGGGCTGGATAACTCTCAGTTGTGGAAGCCATCCTGAGGATATTTAGAGGCCAGTAGCATCCCTGGCCTCTATTTTTAGATATAAAAATTATCTCCCCGGAGTCATGACAATCAAAAACTTCTCCAAACATTGCCAAGTTTCTCCTTTGTGTGTGTGTGTGTGTGTGTGTGTGTGTGTGTGTTGGGGAGGAGGGACAGTTGTCCATCGTTGAGAATCATTGCCATAGGTCCACAGCCTTGAAGGTCAGCATCATTTCTCTGAAACTGTATTTTTCTTCTTAATGATAAAAATCAAAATGCCCTTGACCACATAAAATGAAAACCACACCAACAATGACATGCACTTTCTGTGAAGATGCTGAAAGGATAGTTTCTGACAAGTATCCAAACATTTATTGCTGCCTTTGCAAAGAACGAAACAGAAAATGACATGTACACCCACAGAACACATTTGTTTCTCGCTCCAATAAACAGGAAAGCACCCTGAAAATACACATCTTCCCTACCCTCCATAGCATACAGGGTCTCACTAATCGGTCAATACTTAACCCTGGAAAAGTCACTTGCTGAGCCACTACCTGAGCTGGATGCTGGGGACACTGGGTTCTGGGTGCTACTTTCAGACAGGGAAAAACTCAGGAATACAAACAAGGTCACAGAACAGGTGCGATTTAATTTCAAGGTCCATTAGCAACCCAAAGGGGGAAATTACACTTTCTGAGGCAAGCCCGGAACTCAGCAGGGGCATTTTTCATTTCCAAGTTCCAAATGGTAAGAATAATAATCGTGGTTGTTTTTAGGAACAGCACCCAAGTTCAAATACACTGTGCTTCGATCCCAAACACTGAAAACATGACGTATAGCAAATAACGTTGAAAAATGCAGGGCTGCCTGACATTCAGCTTGAGCCAAATATCAGAAAACAATCACTTGAGTTGAATCTGTACATCCGATTTTATGATCTTGTTTCCCAAATGATCTTGTAATCCTACATGGTCACACAAAGCAGATGCTATTGGTGCATCTTGTTTTTTGTTTTTTTGTTTTTTTTTTTTTAAGCAAAGAGTGAATGTTCGCCAGTAATTCAGCTGTTAAACAACAGCAACAAGTTATAGATAGCATAAAAGTAAATAAATATACATGCCCCTGAAGAAGACCCCATGGCATTCTAATCCTCCAAAATATTACAACCTAGAGTTGTAACTCTCACATTCTATGAAGGCTCTGCCCCACAGAATTGTCTCTGCAACACACAGTCATGACAAACAAGGCAGTCGTACTTAGGTCTGAGATGCCAAGCCCTGCTCTCAGGAGGATCCTCATAAATATGAACAGAAAAGGGAATCACAGGGAAAAAGTCCTCCGGCATAATCCAGTCCATGTGAGCAGTATCAGCCGAGTACCTTCAATAGGTAAGCTTTGGACACACCAGCGAAGGCAGAACTCACAGCAACCAGACATGCTCTCGTCCTCAAAAGGTGAGCAGTTTCATTAGCAGGTATCTATGTGCTTTTGCCTTCATGCCCTATCAGGTACATGGCAAAGAACTACAGAGCCTATTCTGTTCCCTCCAAGGCATCATTTAAGATCATGAAATGTAAGGTAGATAGGTTGTTCTAGAAACCAAAGCATCACTCTGCAAGTAGTAGACTTTTAAAAAAAAATTTTTTTTTAATTGTGATGCTGAGGATTGAACTCAGATCACTAGGCAAGTGCTCTGCCACTGAGCCTCACCCCACCTCCATGAAAGTAGATAATTTTGACAAGGGTACATTCCAACCCTTTCAGAGACTAAATGTGGGTAAATTAATTTACCATATGATGAGCAGAAGAGATTTTTAAAAAATCTACTTTTTCATTTCTTTGATTCCCCTTTGCCTTCCACAAAAATCAACTGAGCTCACAAATGCAGTTCAATTTGATTCTTGATTTTAATAAAGTTCATTTCTACCTAAATTTCTCTTGGGGCACATTGACTTTTACATAATAAAAAAGCCCAAGGGTGATATATTTGGAAAGAAAAGTCATCCTGGATAAAAGCCACATAGAAGACAGCTAAACAGAACAAGGACACACACGTACGCGTGAGTGCGCTCGCGTGCGGGTGCGCACACACACACACACACACACACACACACATACACACACACAGCTGTCCCTTTAAAGGAAATAAATTTAGGGAGCCCTTCTTCAACTGCTATGGTACCCAATTTAGAAACGTTTTATAGTCAACCAGAAGATATATCAGCAAGCAATAAGACACAACAGTAAGCAATCAGCAACATCAGTGAGCAATAAGACACCAGAGTAAGCAGTAAAGACACACCAGAGAGAACATTTCTGAGCAATTACCACATGTCTTCATGCAGGAGAGGAGAAAGAAAAACTTCACTCAACTCAGATTGGAACCCTGCAAAAAATGAACTCTCTCGCAGCTCAGGAGCCATTGCTGGGATGACAAGCGGCCTCTGAGGACCCACAGTATGGCCATGACCAGAGAACGGGCAGGAAAGCAACAAGAAACTGCTCAAAAATGAGGACTATAGACTTCAGTCCTTGTCCTTCTTTTTGGCATCCTGATCTCTAGGCATGGACGATAAAAAAAAAAAATTCATATTGGTTAACTGACAAGATGTAAAGGACTCTCCCACCTCTGGAAATAGAGGAGTATACCTAACACATTCTCTAGACAATGTGCCAGAATATGCAAGTATTCTGTTTTCCTAATGGACCAATAAAAATCATAAAAGTATGGAGAGTGTCCCTGGCACACAGGAAAGATGCAAAGCATGAGAATGAGGTTAATTATTAAAGGCTCAACTCTAACTTTGCCCCTATTTCCCAAAAAGGAAAAGGTAACAAAACACTCTAGTTCTTTAAATATCAAAAAACAGCATTGGTGGCACATTCAGAGGCCCTCCACAGAGCCAATGACTTAGTGAACATGCTCAAGAGATACTTCTTAGCTGAATTATACTCAGTTCAACACACAGGGCTAATAACCCATCTTAAAGAAGTGGCCCCAAAGGCCCTTCCCAAGTTATTCCTGGAGGTCACTTATGATCCTGTGCTCTGAGACTAGAAACCCTGGTGGAAAACTCTTTCTCTCCGAGACTGGCACTCAGAATTAAAGCCCACAGCTGGAGAGAGAATTATAGCAGATATGTTGACATGAGCCCTGAAACTGAAGGACGGAGGCAGGAGGGGAGGGAGGCAGCAAAATTAAAAGCCAGCATACCACCCCCACCTCCAATATCAGATCATGCAGAGCTGTGGTGGAATCAGATGGGCCCTTTCCAAAAGCATCATCTACTAGGGATGGGCATGGGGGAGTGGGACTGGAGAGGCATGGCTCCCATTTATTAATAAGCAGCTTAACACAGTGGGAGGTTTTCTTGTCTAATTACAGAAACTGTGGGAAACTGCAGGGAAGACGGGATTTATGGCCTAGATGACACCGCCTCTGTGTTGTAATTAAAAGTTATTTTTAATACTTTGGTTGGATACTTTGGATTATTAGAAATATATTTTGCAATTTAAAATTTGCTAAGGGGCAAAGAATATAACAAAAAGGTAATACAACCAGCCTGAATAACATGAAACGATTAAATGTTTTGACACTGGGAGGTAGACAAGAAAAGAATCTCTCCTTAGTTTAGACTGAATTTTTATAAGGAAGAGAAAAGAAAAAAAAAAGCCACAGAGTATATGAAAGTAGGTTTTTCACATTTCAAAAGTATCCTGGCTACTTACTTTATCTCCTAACCAGAGTTAAGGTCACCTGCCAGAAGTATAGATAGCTCTTTTCACAACCAATCATCCGAATCACCTAACCCAAATCCTCCAGCTCTTCCCTTTGTCCTGGGTCCCTAGGAAATAGTAGTCACCCTAACAAGCAGTCCTGGCTCAGGTATGAAGAACCAAGGGCCATCCTCAGGGCAGGGTTGTGGAAGGATGGGTCCAACATGGCATGCTATGGACAATAACATGCCACCTACCCATTTGGGTTTCCTTTTTAACCCTTTTCTCTTCTCTCATCCAAGATTTCAACTTCAAGAAGGGACCAGACAAAAATGCATCCCAGGGATAAATGCATGGTAGTGTCCACAAGGCTACAGAACCTGGTCAGAATTAGGCCATCTGTCTCCGAAAGGTCACTTCCAGAATTTCTACTGTTCCATGTACAAATAGGGCCTTTTCTGCAATGGCAGCTCTACTTGAGCAACAGGGAGGAAAGAATATATTATGCATAAGAGACTTTTGAAATTATCGGATGAGAGGGGAACAGGAAGGAACTCTGACTGGCATGAGCTTCCCAGATAATCTCTCTATTTCATTTAATCTGTGCTATGAATCTTCTCATTAGACGTCAATTTCAGGAGCTCATTAGGTGCGAATGTGTCAGAGAAACCACCGGATATTACACATGACAATGAGGTCATAAAAGCATTCTGGCATCTGTTATTGAAAAATAAATTTCAGCTTATCTTCACAATAGCCATACCAAGTTTAAGGAATTCATATAATATCAACAGGAACCTTGATGCTCCTTTATTCTTCCCTCTTCCAAAGCAGGTTTCAATCGCAAGTTGGGGCATGGGACAGACATTCTTACCTGCTACATTAATTTTCTCAAGGGCTACCAAGCTGGGAACAGCTGTGGTGGAGTTGGTCGAGTTTGTTCCTGTGCCATTGATAACGAGATTGTCCACCTTCGACTCTAGCTTGCCAATACGCTGCAAAATGTTGTCCAATAATACAGCAAGAGTTTTCTTCAGGTCTGAAAAAGGAAATGCAGAATTTTTTTTTTTAAATTCTGTACCTATTCACTCACCCATAACAGAGGACAAAACTTTGTAAATGTGGTCTGGGGATATAACTCAGTGGTAAAGCACCGGCCCAGAATGTGTAAGGTTCTGAGTTTGACCTCTAGCACTGAAAACAAAAAACAAAATGCTCAAATGTTTCTGAAAAAATGTTTCTGCAAAAACCCTGTCCTAATAACCCACATCTTAAAGATGACAGCAGCCACCATCAATCAGCCCAGACCTATGAAACAAATCAGTCTGCTACAGAATGTGTTTTGTGGCAAGAAGTAATATAAAATTATTTCCAGCTACTAGGTCCAAAGAGAAAAATCTATGCTGGGGATATTCTCTCGTGGCACTGACATTTTATTGATGAGTGGAGTCTGTTTCTTATCCATCTGACTCTGTTAAAAAGCAGTGACCTTCCTTCTGGATGAACTATAGGAATACTGTCTTCATCCCCATACAAGTGTTACCAAGTTTGTATGCAACATACTCCACAGGGGAGGGGAAAAAAAGGCAATGAACCTAGACCCTGTCTTCTGGAAACCATCAAAGAAAGATATACTGACTTGTATGTGTCTGAAAGGCAGATGGACAAGAGTCATCCATGTGAACAGAATCCAGACCTGCTTATGAACTGGGAGTGGGCCAGGGGAAAAATGCCCAGTGTGGACAGCAGGACACAGAAGAGCCCTGAATTAAGACAAATGGGAAGTGTCACCTTCCATTCTTCAGAGAACAGAGCAAAGCACGCCTCTGAACAGGTGCTCTGATCTGCCCAGGAGCAGAACCCACACCTGGTCCGTTCCCCCACCTAAACCACAGCCAATGGACCTCAGCCAAGCTGCATGCAGGCCAAGAGAGAAACTCATTAGAATGGAAACCCAGACGTGTAATTAACATGGAAGTTTGTGTTGTTAATGGTTTAAAGATAGGCTCACTTAAGCAGACTGAAAACTAAACAGAAACAAAATCTGTATCTTTATCCTGAAAGTTGTTCTATTCTCAAAGTCTGGTTCTTGGCATAATTCCATCCCAGTGCTAAATATTAAACTTCTTCATGGTGATAAAGTCCATAGCAGCTTCTTTGATCTTTCACTCCAATAAATATTTGAAACTCATTTTACTACTGTTCAATGCATATTTTACCTATAGGTATTATAAATTTTCCCCCCATAGGTTTTAATATTTTAACATCTTCAAAAACCTTTCTGGTTGTCCCTGAAGAGCTAGCCAATTCTTAGAGATAATGAAAAGCCCAGTCTGAAGCAAGCCTTTGACAATTCAAACAAGGAACCCAGAGGCAGCTTCACTATCTGGCCCACACAAACACAGGAGATAATCACAACTCTGCCTTGATGGCCTCAGGGCCAGATAATAGGAAACTAGAGATTTCTGCTGCACCCCAGAGCCCACCAAGATTATTAAAATTAGCCAAACCTAATCTCTTCACCCTGCTCCACCTTCCCTTCTCAAGGAAACCTTAATAAACGCAAGCGACTAACCCACCCCTCATTCATATCCTCACTCCTCTCTTGGCCCACAACCCAGCATCTTTCCTGCATGACCTTGAATGATGTGCCCTGCTGCCAGTCTCCAGGACCTCTGAATATAATATACTTTGTTTCCTGTTCCTCCCCAGTGCCCTTCTTGTGTCTACACCTACCAGCCAAAATATAGAACAATTATGCAACACACAAAGGCCAGCAGGGAGCAATGGTGACTGCAGCACCAAAGGTTGGAGGGGAATTAATGCTGGTCACATACCAAGCACACAGGTAAGCAACCCTGTTTGATCCTCACGGCCTCCCCCTGAGGTCAGTATAATTCCACTGTACAGATGAGAAAACTGAAGTTTGGAGACAGTTCAAGTATGAAGTTCAGAGTCTTTCCCCTATCCCATAGTGGTAAAGGGCCCAGAATTCCTGGGCTCACGTTTTGGTTCTCCATTCCTGTTCCTTTAGCACTGTTTTGCTGGCAAGAACAGGTTTGGTTTCATAATGAGCACTCAAGGAGGCCTGGGGGTGTAGCTTAGTGGTAGGTCCCGAGTTTGATCTCAGAACCACCAAAAGAAGAAGTAAAGGCAGAAAAAAAAAAAAAAACCACCAAGCATTAATTTGTTAATGTTTACCAAATGCCAAGTAATGCCTGGCACATAATTACCAAGGCAAAACTCCCTATTACCTGTATAAATAAAATAAAAATTCCCTCTGGAACATGCTCTCATCCTTCCTAAAGAAGTCTCTCCTTGGGTGATGCAAAGCTTTGTTACTTAATCCGAAGGGTCATGAGATCATGCTCCTCCCTGGCTATAGCATGACTCAGTGCGTCCCTGGCACGTCATTAGCTGGCATGGATGGTGGGAGTCAGTCACCTGCTCTGCTCTGTAGCTGTGTTGAATGCATTAACTGGCTCTCCTGAGTTCTGGAGATTACTGGAGGCTAGCCATGCAGACAGGGACAATTGTGCCACTGAGAGGTGGCTAAGCTCAGCAGAAGCAAACACTCCTCAGATGCAGGATATCAATCTCCCCATCTCCAAACTCTGCCTGGAGCCTGTATCACCAGTCAACTAGAACCGGTGTTAAAACAGCATTTAACTGTTACTAGCAACTGTTGTTAACCAGACACTGAAGCCCAGGTCCCCCCTCAGGCATGGGCTAACCCTGTGTCTCTCAACCTCAGCATGACTGACACCATGGGCCACATCAGTCATTGATATGGGGACTGTCCTGTGCATTGTAGGAGCTTCGGCAGCTTTACTACTTCTACCAACTAATTGACAGTAGCAATTCCCCAGTTATGACAACCAAAGGTGCCTCCCGACATTGTCAAATATCTCCTGGTGTGGGGAACAAAATGGCCCCATTTGAGAATTGCCGAACTGCGAATATCCCCCAACCCTTGTTTTCTCCACTGTCCCCCTGTGCTGTTATCAAGAGAGAAGTGTGTGTGTGTGTGTGTGTGTGTGTGTTGGGGTGAGGGTGGGGGCTGGGAGGTGGGCAGGATATGCACCAGGGATGCAAGAGTGAGAAACTACTCAGAACCTGCACGAGGTGTCACTTCCAGGCACCAGAGGCACCACTGCAAACATCAGGGCAAGCAGCAAGGACGAAGGTCTGCCTCCCCCAGAGAGCCAATCAAAGATGAGCCAGTGCAGATGAGCTCCCAAGGGCTGGTGACCATTGGGAACCATGTTAGAAGACAACAGGACAACTGGACAATCTCCAACCAATACTTACAGGTGAGAGTCACTGGAGCAACACAGTTGCATTAACACCCAGCAAGATATTCTCCCTCAATTCTCGAACCGCAGTCCCCTGGGAAATGAGACCTACTACCTTACTGATTACTGCCTGCCACTGATTGACCGACAGTGACTGTGACAGAAAGTAATAAAGAAATCAATGAGGAGGAGGATGTTGATGCTCATCCTCACAACTACCGCCCCAACACCACCACCACTTAGAGTTCTGTGAGCCAGTCTCTCTGCGCTGAGCACTGTACACAAATAAACTCATTTAATTCTGTCAAGACCTAGGAGGAACTCATGGTTATTCCCATCCCCATTAGACAAGTCAGTCACAGCACAGAGAAGCTAAGTAATTTTCCCCAGGTTATTGGGGTCCTAGGATGGAAATAGTCTGGTTCCTGAACAAATGGTTTTTGTCTACCATGTTGCCTTGTAAGGATCACCATGGACCTGTCAGCAGGAGTCTCTGAACCCTCCCTTTGGGATTCTATCACTGTTACACCTTCAAGATTTGGTGATACCAATGTCCTGTGGCAACTCCATCCTCCTGACAGAGTCTCTGATGTTCAGCTGGAGACCCCCCAAAAAAAAATTAATATATATATAATATTTATACATATTATATATCTCCCTTTCCACAGCTACTGCCTTAAAGTGAGGAAGAACTACTGAGTGGCCAAAAACATTGGACTCTCTAGGTACTTTCCCTGGGTAAACACATTTTCTCTCCCAACATGAGAGAAAAAAAAGAGTTCATTTTCAAGTCAACTAGCAATCTGAGTTACTATTTCAAAGTACTCCAAGATTAAAGACATTGTTAATGAGAAACACAAAGATAAAGATGACACCAAGCCTATCTGGCATCTTTACTCACTAAGCACAGTGCCAGGTATATTATGGTACTCAATAAATATGCTTTGTAAAAGTGAAGGGGTGAATGAACAAGGAGACAAACTATGTCCTCCCACAAATAAAGACAAAACTATCTTTCCAGATGATGAAGTTATTTCTCACCTTTGTATTTTACAGTTCAACCTGCAAAAACTGTTACTAGCTTTATTTTGATTTTAAACAGAATATTTTTTGTTTAGTCTTAATGATAACCTGTTTATACAATAAGACTATACACCAAAAAATAATTTCTACTGAGTTTAATAAGACAATGAGGGTGAAAATATCCCTCCAAATTCTAGTATAATATTTCATATTTATCATTGTGTTTTATAGTTATTATAGCAGTAAAATGTGCCCTCAGCAGGATTATAATTTTCAGTCACTAATGAGCTTTTAAAATTTTGTTTGTGTTTCAAAGCCTTAGCAATAAAAATTTAATCCTGACATTACTACTGCAATTTTGTGTTCCTAGAACTCATTGTACATGATAAAGATGAGATCAAAGTAGTTGAACCCACTTAAAATGCCCCTTTGGGGAAAGGAGGCTTTAGTTCCCGCCATGCCTGAAGTTCCTTGATAAATGGTGAGATCAATTAGATTGCATTAGAACAGGTGCTCTGTCAGCGTCTGTAAGTTTTCATTCCCAGGAAACCAGGACACTAGGGATACAGAGGGCTGTGAGTTGCTGGCTCAGCCTTGACCAGGACAGCCATGAAGATATCTCTACCAGCCACATGTAGAATCCAAGGAGGCAGAATCTCAGAAGAAAAGGGAACCTTGCTGGTAGATTGGAGTTATCGACCTATCCACTAAAGCCGAGACTGGGTGGTAAAACATGATTTTTTCCACCCTCGAGTCCATTGATATGGTAGAAATCACCAAGAAAACCTTGGTGTAGTCCACCCCATTTGCCCTGAGAAATGCTTCCACAAGAGTGGTCCTCAGCCTTGCCAATTCTCATCTTCCAAAGCACTACATCACAATCCACAGACGCCACCTGTCAAGGGTTGTAAGGAAAGGCTAGATTGATGTGTGCTTCAAAGGTGTGGCCACCACAATTTCATGGCACAAAACCAATGATGCAATGAACAAGGACTTAACATCTGAGCTGACAAAAATAATTCACATCTGTGCTCACTCCTAACTCAAATCCCTCTTCACCACGGCTGCCCTGGGAGACAGAGTGTGAAAAACAGAACCACAGAGCAGCTTCAGTTGCTGCTCTGGAGAAACTGGCAAAGACAGCAAAGACAGGGCGTTGATGAGAAAGGAAGGTGCTAATGAAAAAAGAATTAACCTCAACCTCTTATTTCCATTGACTGCCAGGCATGTCAAGTTTCATCAATTATATGTTTCTAAATTAATTTTAAAGTGATCTTTCCACAGAAAGATAATACTGTTACAGAAATGACCAAAAATACAGTCCATTCGTTATGTACAAGGACATTCAAAGCAGTGCCATTTACAAAAGAAAACAGTGTTATTTACTACAAATAAGAACTGGAAACTACTCAGGCACACAACAAAAAAGATCAAATTATATTATGTCACCCATTCATAAGGTAGAATAAACCACTAGATTGTAAACTCAGGGAAGGCAGACGTCTGTCTTGTCATTTCTGTTTATGGACAATAACCATAAAGGCCAGGAGCTCAATAAATATTTATTGAGTAGATGGACAAACTAGGGAAAAATGAACATTCATCAAATTACCTAGTTGCATGAGGATATATAACAAAGATAAGCATTCAAAGGTGTATATAAAATATGATTTTTTTAAAAGTACCCATATATATACATATACATGCATATGCACACGTAGAGACTATCTGCATTAAAAAGAGTGTGGGCATTGGAGAGAATTCTAAATTTTATTAGCAGTTAAGATCTGGGTTTGGGGCTAAGGAGTATTTGTTTTTGTATTCTTTTTTATGCTTCCTCACATGCTCTCAATTTATATAAAAACTCTACTTTCAAAGTGACATTGGTTAGGAAATTCTATTTTAAACATGCAGATGGCCTAGTGCATTCTACCCTTGAGAATTCAAGGAAGCTGGCCACAAGTGCCCTAATGGCAGGTAAGACCACACCCCCAGAAACAGCTCAATAAACTCACTGACTACTCTCATTTGAATGTGCCAGTTACCCTGCTGTGGGCACAAGTTGGAGCCTGCACTTGGAAGTTATAGAGCTATCACACCAAAGTGAAAGTGCAGCTCAGATGCTCAAATTCCTTGACCATGGCTCTAGATGTGAATGCTATTTCTTAGGTGCCACAGGGGTGTCATATAGTGTTCCAGGGAACTTTCTAAACTGCAGAGTCTCAGAAAAAGAGCAAACATAAGGCTGTCAGTGCTTATGGAATCTGTAAATAACCAGAACAGAGTTCCTGGACTGTTCTCTGCCTTTTCCTAATACCTCACCAGTTGCATGGAATAAGACCAATACATTCTGGTTCTTGTTTTGTAAGAGATTAGGGCTCACAAATGCTGTGAAGTCAAGGCCATTGTCACCCCAGGGCCCCAACATGACTGCCTAACCATGTTGTCCCTTGCATTCTGCTCTTTCTCACACCCCTTATCAGACACAGTACCACCAACACTGCCCTCTAAGATTCAAAGATGAGCTTGACCACACCCAGCTTATCAAAGGAAAACCTTCTCTTTGAACATGCTAATGACATTCACGTATTATTTGGGATGTAGGTGGCAAGCCTCCTTTCCCCTGCAGCAGATTATGATTTCCTCCCATTCTAGTTCCGCCCATCCCTGCCAATGCTAAGGACAGCTACATACAAAGATCCCTGAAGCTCTGTGTTTAAACCCTGCACGCTGGCAGCTTTGGATGGATGTTAATAGATGTAGGTACCTCCAGGCTGGGGGTGGCAACAACTCACTCACAGCAACAAATGCCTTTTACTGATCTTTCATGGTCAGCTGTGATCCCTAAAGTCCTGTGAGGGAAGTGATAATACATCCACCACTTCACAGAAGGGGAAGAAGACTTTAAAAAGATCAGGGTCTTGCTCATACATCTAGTGTGGAGTGAGCTCCTCCTGCTCCACCACACATGGAAACAGCCTCTAACCACCTTCCAGAATAAATACTGGTTCCCATGTCAGGATCACACATAATAACTACTTGGAGCCTCCTGGATGTGGAGTCCACAGGGAATTTCTCCCATTTCCTGCTTCACTGAAAACATTCCTGTTAATTCTCAAATCAGTCCCAGCTGTACCCATACCACACAGATAGGGTCCTGAGGGTGGGGGTGGTGACCCTATTCATCATGGTCCCTACTATGTGCCAGGCATGATGGGCAAAGCATGGGGCACAGTAGGGGATAACACAGACCAAAGGCCCTGCTCCTTGGGGGCTTGGGTCCTCCACGGGGAAGAGAGATGATGGCACAGATGCTATGTGCGGCTCATGGCTTGAGGGTCAGGCAGAGACACGACCGTGGGACAGGCCTCCTGTGAAAGAAGTCAGGCAGCTTCCTCCATAACAGAGAACAGGAGAAGAAAAAGAAAGATGGAGGGAAGAAAATGCACAGACTGGGACATGGGGAAAATGCTTAGCCACACCCAGATGGCCTTGTGGTCCCAGGCTGATGTGAAAAGGGCCAGCGCTTCCCTAGATACCAGCTGGTTCTGATCCAAAAAGGGAACCCTGAGTCAGTAGGGAAGAGAGCTTCGGTCATGAGGTAAAGGGAGGACTCTCTGAGCCTGAGATGCAAATGCCACACACGTGCACACCCAGACTTGAAGTGGTGGCATGGCATGAAAGAAAAGGTTTGGGGGATGGGAACGGAAGGGTGGACCCCATCTTCCAACCTGACTCCTGTCTTAAACACTCCAGAGGTTTCCTCAGACCTCAGGCTGGGCTGGGCTGGGCTGGGCACGCTTGTGAACTTGGCCTGGCTTGGATGGGAAAGTGGAATGAGCTGATCTCTGTCACAGCATGGCTGGAAAAGCCTCAGCCCCAAGACACCCGTTTTTAGGTCACAAGCTTTCTAAAGCAGAAAGCCTTTTCTGTAATCACACCAACCACAACAAGGAGGCCTCCTCAGACAGCACCAACCAGCTTGGCTCATTTTCTCCCCAACCAGTTTCACTCCCAGAACAGTGCCATTTTCCCTCCAGGGAGGGAATTTCTGCCTTGGCAATGGTGGTTTTCCATAATACCCAACAAAAGTCCCAGAGTTCCCAGAACGGTGCCTCAATCCTATTTGTAGCAACAGAGACAACAGAGACAAAAAAAAAAAAAAAAAAAAGTAAATGAAAACAAAACAAAACCCCTTCCAGGCTTGCATCTTTCATGAAATCATACAAACTCTTTCCTCCCCTCCTTTTTTCATAGGAGAGGTGGAAACACTGGTTAAAGCTCTCGTCAGTCTTGGAACATCATCTAGGTCTGCAACTCAGGGCAGCGGCTACCCTCTGGCAGCCTTAAATGGGACCAGCATCTTAGACATAAGCTCCCAGGCCACTGAGGGCCACTGCAAGCCCAAAGCAGTTACCTCTCCACTGCTCCCTGTAACCAAAGCCCTTTGCTGGTTCCCCTCTCTCCCACCACCATATGCCTCCTTACAAAAATGGAGAAATTCATTCCTTCCTTGTTACCTTTGTTCCTCCCACAGACATGGCTGTTGTTATGATTTAGATAAGAAGTGTCCCACAAAAGCTCATGTGAGACAATGCAAGAAAATTTAGAGGTGGAGTGATTGGGTTATGAGAGCCTTAACCTAACCAGTGCATTCATCCGCAATAGGGATTAACTGGGTGGTAACTGAAGGCTGGTAGGGTGTGGCCCCAGGTCACTGGGGGTGTGCCTTTGGGGTTTATATTTTGTCTCTGGAGAGCAGAGCTCTCTCTGCTTCCTTGTTGCCACATTCTGAGCTGCTTTTCCTCTGCCTTGATGTGCTGCTCCACCTTGGGCCCAGAGCAACGGAATGAGCCATCTAGGAACTGAGACCTCTGAAACCCTGAGCACCAAAGAAACTTTCCCTCTTCTAATCATTTTGGTCTGGTCTTTTGGTCACAGTGATGAAAAAGCTGATTAAAACAGCAGTGGTCAGAGTCAGAGGGTGAGGCCAAGGCCTGGTCCACCCATGAGAACCTCCATCTCCACTGCCTCTCCCACCCTCTCACCCATCACACTGAGACCCACAGCCTGCAGGGCCCTGTGCACACTGCCCACTTCTCAGACCTCACCACCTCCCATGTTGCTCCTTACTCACTTTGGCCAGATGCTGCAACTTCCATTTCTCCCTTGAATGCGTGTGACAGCCTCAGGGTCTGGTACAGCTGTCCCAGATGCTCTGCCTCAACCTCTCTCTTCCAACCCCACACCTGGCTGTTCCTTTTGTCATTCAGGTTAAAAGACACCTTTCAAGAGGGGCCTTCTCTGACCTTCCAAGCCCCTTGGATACTTTTAAAAATTACATTCCTTCTTTGTTACTTTCCCCTAGGAATTTACTACTATCTGACATTCTCTTATTATTTTTTTCTCTCCAAAGAAAACAACCACATCCATGAGAGCAGGAACATCATCCATCTTTTTCCCACTGTAGGAGTAGAACCTAGACAGCACTTGGCATACACCAGCCAACAGAGACATTACCCCAGTGCCAGGCTTCAAGGATAAGAGCCAGGAGAAAGGAAAAGTCTAGGCCTAAGCAGCTCAGAAAATGAGGAGAAAAGCAGAAGGCAAGAAAGGGCAGGCTACAAAGTCTGGAGGGCAAGAAGGAGCCAGGCAAGTGTGATGTGGTGGGAGTGGCAGAGAGAAGCTGAATGGCTATGGAATGTTAGTCCAGCTACTGACCTTCCCAGGACAGTGCCCCAGTGTCCAGAGAAGCCAGCAGGTGAGACATGGCAGAGTTAACAACGAGTAGTTGAACCACAAGGGGGAATCTCACACCCACCTGGCCTCAGGTTTCCATTACTGTTCCCAAGAGAACCAAAGTGGACCAGGTCTGCCATTTTAGATAAGAGGGGATCACTGGGGATCAGAATTTGGGTCAGGTCATTAGAAACAGAGATCAATTCACCTCAGAAACAAAAACGGCATTGACTGGGGCAAGTGGCACCATTTGTGCCACAATTCCCATGATGTCCTGATAGGCATGGCCCCAGCGATGCTGGACAAAGAGATGCAGACGAGGCTGTACTGCAGAGCTCTGGCTTCACATGTGGTTGGGAGACAAAAGCCAACACACCTCTTTCTGAACTGACAGAGAAATGCCCTCCGCACCCCAGGAATGAATGCTCTTGACCGTGCCACACAGTCTGCCAGGAGAACTTCCAGATGGCACTTTTGAATTCCTAAGTCCCAACAAAGTCCAGAAGTTTCTTTTCAAATTAGCAGAACCAGAATTGGTGGAGAGTAGGTTAGGAGCTACACTTTGACACTTCTACAGATGTTCCTCCCCCTGCAATGGGGTTATATCCTAATAAATCCATAAGTTGAGAACAACATTAGTTGAAAATGCATTTAATACACCTAACCTATCAAACATCACAGCTTAGCCTAGCCTCCCTAAGCAAAATCATCAAACACAAATCCTATTTTACAATAATGTGTTGAATATTTCATGTAGTTTATTCAATACTGCACTGAAAGTAAAAGAATAGTTTACGTGTATGCTTTTGCATCGTCAGAAAGTGGAACAATTTTAAGTTGGAGGCCATCTGTGTTACTGTTTGAGTACAACTCAAACTAACAGCACTAGCAGGCACATGCCAGGCTGCTGACACGCAGCACCTTGTACAAGCAACACAGTCCCTGGTGAGAGAGGTACTGGTACATCACTTTAGAAGTAGTTTGTGCCTGTAGGGCCCAAACTATGCAGACAGGATGTGGCAAAGTCATACTGTCTAGCTCCCCAACTCACCATAATAACTGCTGTGATTCTTGACCTGTCACTCAGAAACAGTGTTTCCAGAGGGCAGAGGAACACTGCTTTGGATGTGCTCCTAATGAAGGGGATCCAAACACACACAGGGATGAGAAACACTTAGAAAATACACATACATACATACATCTCTCTCTCTCTCTCTCTCTCTCTCTCTCTCTCTCTCTCTCTCACTCACACACACACACACACACACACACACACACCCTACAAGATAAGAAGACTCACCCAAAGACTATCTAGGTTGGGACCGACAAGTCGTTTTGATAAAGGATCCGACAATCAATATTTTAGGTTGTGCAGGCTCGGTGGCAACTAATACATAAACAAATGGGCATGGCTGTATTCTAATAAACTTTATTGATAAAAACTGGTAGCAAGGAGGAGTTGGGCCACAGGCCATAGGTTGCTGACTCTGCCTTAGACCACCAGGGTCCTGGGAAACCATTGAGTCTATGAGTAACACGACCAGATGAATGTTAAGAATGACCTATGGTGATTACTGAACGATGGATTCAAAATATATAAGATGTTTTGCGAAATAAATACTGGTATTACTGTGTTTATCTTATATTGAATTTGTTATAAACAAATGCTAGTGGCTATGTTCCAATAAAACTCTATTTGCACAAGTAAGCAGCAGTCTGAACTTGGTCCATAGATCAAACTTGGTGGCCAAACTGAAATAACAAAAAATAGTTATCTGGGCTATAGCGCAGTTGGTAGAGTACTTGTCTTACATGCACAAGGCCCTGGGTTCAATCCCCAGAAACACACACACACACACACACACACACAGAGTTATCTGCTTGAGAACATCTGTAAGAAGATGGTGTCAGATTCTGCTTGCTGTTTCTACTCTTGGAGCAATGATTCTCCAAAGTAGCAGAGAGGGGAGCCATTATTCCCTCACACTGAAGCCATGTTTTATTGTTAAATCCAGGGAGGTGCTACTGGCATCTATTGCTAAAATCTTATCTTGCATGAACAACCTCCCACAATAAAGACACATCTAGCCCTAGGGCCCAATAACAACAGATGAGAAAGCCTTATATTAGCAGGATCTCACCACACAGGGATCCCAAATACCTCTAGCACAAACACACTTCAGTCCAATTAAATTCCAGAAACTCAGCTGCAAAGACCACTTTGATATATCAGGTTCATCTGATGAAAGAACACTAGCAATGTGAGTTAGACTTGCTGATGAGGCCTATCTGACTCTCTTCTGTTTTTGAGAACAAGATGAATAACTTCACGAAGATTCATCTATAAAAGGACCAGGTTGGAATAAATAATTCCTTTAGCTTCTGAGAGATACAAATTCCTATGATTGTAAGCATGCAAGGTGGTTGAAATTCTAACAAACTACTTTGCTCTCTTTGGTAACTTTTTAGAAAGAATAATCTCTCTGTAGGGCTGAAAAGCTAAGACCAGATCATTGTGCTTTACAGTATAGAGGAAGCCTTCCCTCTGTTTGTTTCTTGGGTGCTGCTAAACATCTCAAACAAAAAAAAGTCAACCAGTGAAATTGAAAGTCTGTAAGTGTACCACTTACATAGCTTCTTCCTGTCCATGTAAAAGGTTTGACAGACTGAGATAAACAGGAGGAGGAAATTGCTACACTTACTCTCCTTTTCTCCCAAAGGTGGAACAAGGAGCATATAAACCAAAAAAATTGGAAACAGCATCGCCACCTGTTACATCATCCACATTGGCAACACCAATGGTGCCTGTCTGTTCTTTTTGTTTTTCCTCTAGTGTGACTTATACTATTCTGAGAAACTACCCAATTTTCCAGTGTGGGCTCTCAAAGTGGAGCCTCATTTTTTTTTTAATTCAGAAAACACATGTATAAATATGTGTGTGTATGTGCGTGTGTGTGTGTGTGTGTGTGTAGACATAAACTGAAATGTTAATTGTGGATATGGCCTGAAGAGGTCCACTGATGTGTGATCTCTTACTTTCTCTATTTTTCTTTTGTCTACAATTCAGCATAAATTTTACTGAAAGAAAAGATATCCTATATTTGTATATATATTTTTTACTCTATATTATCTCAAAAAAGTATCTGAGGTGCCTAAAAATAAGCAACAGGTACAAAAAGATTTCTCTCAAAGTGAGACAAGAGCAAGAAACAAGAGCAGTCAAATCTGAAAAGGGCAAAAAGAAAAGCTATTAGCTATTAGCCCTCACATAAGCTCCCATGTCCTGCACACTGCCCGGACACACACACACACACACACACACACACACACACACACACACACACACACATTTGGCTCTAAGCTTGGTGACATTCACAAAAAACACTCTTCCCCACCCTCCTCACCCCACTTCACCTCATCCCCACCATCCCTAATTAAGTTTTGTGTAGGGACAGATAATGTGTTTTTCAGCGTTCCATGAAAACACTCCCATTTGAGATCAGGCAGTCCAGAAATGTGTTGATGGAGGAGGATCCAGCTGTAAACATGACCCAGAGTGCTGCCTGTACTGACCATCGCTGGGGTGGGGGGGGGGTATCTGTGTGCACAGGAGCTTGCCATCTCCCAAAAGGCATTGCTTTACCTGTCTAAAAGTGTCCCCGTGTATGTGATTCATTACCCAAGAAGCGACAGTAATGAATAATCAATGGCAAGTTCAAGTCTAGGAGCCTCCAGGATTCTTTCACTGGCTCCCGGCCAAACTCCCGCCATCCCCCCACCATCCCTAGCACAGCACTTACCATAAGCTGTCATGACACCAGCGTATGGTCCATCTACCACATTCCTGTTTTCTTCTGCCAGTGCCTTGATGTACCTTTTGCTGAGGTCCAGGATTTGCTCCCGCAGCACAGAGCTGCTTTCAGGCTGAGTTCGCTGTTGGATGGTAAAATGCAGAAGCATCATACCCCAAATGAAGCCAAAAGTCACCAGGAAAAAGCCCAGCTTCTGAGAGGACAACTTCCAGGGAGTAAAAAGAGCCATTGCTCTCTGGCAACTTCACCTGCCCTTGGCTCTCAACACATAGAAGGTGGACTCAAGTTCATGGTGTAGGTTGTGTCTGCAAGTCTGCGGGTCTCACTCGGGCTCCTGGGTCAGCCGATTTCCTTTCCTTGCTTCCATTCTGCTGTGAAGGAGGACGACAGTTAGCAAAGTGGCCGTGGTAAAGCGTAGCAAAACAAGCCAGAAGTCATGATTTCACTCGGATAGCTCAACATCAAATGTCAACTTCCTTTTTTTTTTTTTTCTTTATTTGCTGGTTCGGCACCTTAATTTATGATTTGGCATGTGTAAGCTGAGAGGGGAAATCTAGTGAGACAACAAGAAGCTGTACAAACACGGCCGGGGAAGTGTGTCTGAGTGAGTTAACAGGTGTAGTGGGGCTGCTCCTATCTGGACCAAGGTCAAAACAGGAAGCTTGCTTTGCAAGGTGGGGAAGAGATAGAAGGATATTTTACTGCATATCAGCAAAAACCTAAGCAGAGGATAGAGTCATACCATGGGGTACTTTGTGTGTCTGTAACTTGAGCTCACAAAGTCACTATTATGTGCTTTGGACAAGGATTAGTGCATGCAGCTGAAGAGGTCAGCAAGAAAGTGGATGTCCTCTCAAGGGTAGGCAACAAGGAAGTGAGAGAGAACCCCCATCTTATTTAACCATGCCTGGCTTTCACTATCAGTGTTTAAAGATGAGATAATTCTCTTAGCACAGAGAGAGCCAGAGGTACAGTCACTGATCTTTCTGTGCCAGCTTTTTTTTTTTTTTTTTTTTGCAGTGCTTGCTATCGAACCCAGAAACCCAGCATGCAAGGCCTGTGCTCCAACACTGAGCTCCACCCCCACCTTAGTTCTAGCTATCTTAAACGAAAACCGATTTTCATTTGTTCACTGGTACACTGTGAAACACAGGAAACACAAAGTACCAGGCTGTCTGCTTTTCTGTGGTTCTCACTTTCACTCCTATCCTGTAGCAAAGTGAAAAGTTAAAGGACAGAGTTTCATAAACTAAGGTGGTCGATCCCATGTGATACCAGCACATGATGCGCCAAAGTTCTTAATCAGGGCTTCTCAGCAAGGGGGACCTGACCATAGACTGCAAAGGGGTTACCAGTATTCCAGTTTATCTGCTGCCTTTTCTGCTAGAGACCTAGGTTCAGGAACCAGCCAGTTGACAAAAGTGCCACTCGAGGAGAGGCTAAGCAATGATCTCCTACAAGGGACTAACCCAGGATGTATTGCAGAGTGCAAATGTTTTGGGTCAAAGGGATCTTCTTTGCAAGCAGCCTAAGAGAACATGATAGCAGGATCTTGGAGCAATTAGATTACAGAGTGTGTAATTCAGTGGATCTCTGTTGGTCTGTCTCTTAAGGCCTTCCCCTCACCTGTCAACAGGTACTTCTACTAATAACATTAAATAATAAATAAGTTCTAGCTGTATCCCAGATATTGTGTTAAATGCTGCTTTGTACCTTAGCTTGTTGGATGCTCATAAAAGTTCTAGTAAGTATTAATATTACCATCTCCCATTTATGAGAAACAAATTAGATGAGAAAATAAAGTTACAGGAGATTGCTGAGCAATAATCAATCAGCTAGGTGGCAGAGGAGAGATAACCTAAGGAAGCCCTGGGATCAGTAAACTTGCATCCAGCTGCCCCTCCCTTTCCCATTCCCCCAACAGCTTATCTGTATAAGGCTCAGGATGTACATGCTTACAGGAATATGGAAAGTAACAAAGAAGAATACATATGCAGACCCTATGTAGCACAAAGTCTAAAATATTTGCCTTTCTGGCCCTTAACAGAAAAGGTATGTTAACCTCTGAATTCTAGGGTAGCAGTTCTCAAAGTGATCCCTGAACTCACCAGTGAGAAATGCATATTCTCCAGCCCTACCCCAGACCTACTGAATCAGCAACTCTGGAGGCCTAGAGCCTTGCATCAACAAACCCACAGGGCGATCCTGATGCATGCTCAATTTCAGAATCCCTAATCCACACAGTCAGATTCCAGGTGCATGCCTTACATCACTGTGTTATGCCATCACCAGGCCAATGTGATTAGTGTGATTAGGCTCAAATCCCATCTTGAGCTACTTTAAAACATAAGCTCCTGTACCCTACACACCTGCTGTTCTGCTCATCACCATGAACCCGATGCATCCTTCAGGCAGCTCCTCCTCTTCCCTCAAGCTGCTCCTTCCACCTGGCCATCTTGCTTCACTGTGTCACGCTGCCAATCCAAATCCAGCCTGCTCTCCAAGCCCCCCCTGTCTCAGCCCACGTTCCCCACTGCTCTAGCCTACAGTGTTCCCTTCTTGGTCTGAAATCTAAAACACTTGTCTGGCTACTTTGGATTGTTTACCAGTTTCTGAGTGGGTACTATAGATTGCAACTTCAATGCACCCCAAAGGTTCATATGTTGAAGGTTTGGTCCCCAGTCGGTGGTGCTATTGAGAGATGGTAGAACCTTTAGTAAGAGGGATCTAGTGAAAGGAAGTGGGTCATTGGGAGTGTGGCCTTGAAGGGGATATTAGGACCCCAACCAATATCCAAGAGCCCTCCTTGGCCACATGCTTTCCATGATGTTTTTCTATAGGAGAAAAAAGTAAAGGACCAGCCAATCATGGACTCAAACCTCCTAAACTGTAAGCTAAAATAGTCTTTCCTCCTTACAAGTTGATCATCTCAGATATTTTTTCACAATGATGCAAAGCTAACACAGTGAGATACCATGACATTGTTTGGGAGAGCGCCTCTCCCCTCCACCACCACCAGCCCTACAATACACAGATGCTTCCCCACTTAGGCTGGGTTTACATCCTAACAAACACAGCCTACATTGAAATTATGAAGTTGAAAATGTATTTAACACACCTAACCTAGTGAACTCAGTTTGATCTGGCCCATCTGAATTATACTTGGAACAATTACATTAGCATCCAATAGGGCAAAAGCATCTAATGCAAATCCTACTTGATAATAAAATGTTCCACAAATCCTAAGTCAAACTATTCCAATTCAGGGACCATCTGTGCATACCTTCTCAGAGAAAGGCAAAGCACAATAAAATATCTGTTGAATAAACAAACTTATCATGGGGCACCATGGCACTGTATTCTGCCCTACTAAGCAATGACCAGCTGAACAGCATCTTCCCTTTCTTTCTTTCTGCCATGTGTTCTACCAATACACACACATGGAGTACCTGTTTCCCTCGGGCCCTTTTGACTGAACAGGGAGCCAGTTAGAACTTCTGCCCTAAGGAGGCTAGAGTGGTTAAAGCACTCCACTAACTGGGCACTGCTCCGACTTCCTCAGGAAGTGACTGTGCTTCCTTTTTGATAACCTATACTCACTAGTCCCCCAGGACAAGTAATGAGGTGCTATACCAAGGAGGACAGTTTGTGGGTTATTTTCGTTGATTATTTCAGCACACAGACCCAACTGTTGACAGGAATTACGGGTCAACTTTCAGGCAGAAAGCCCCACTCTACTTCCTCAGTGAACCCACCGGAGAGACTGCTCAAGTCTGCACAATTTAAGCCATGGAAAGACCAAGAACAGGAAGTAGACAAGTGCTCTGTTAGAAGGTGGAAGGCTACTAAACCTTTGCCTTGGGAGGGTCAGATCTACCAAGATGATGCATTCAAGGGGTAAGAAGAAGATGGCCAAGAAACCTAGCCTGCATGAAATTATTCTAGCTTAGACAGATGCAAATTTGCTGTGAAAATCCCTAGCTATAAAGAGTTCAGAGTACTTGAGGGCCCAGGTATTAAGTGATTATAGAATCGCCAGGGATGATCTTTCCTCTAGTGGAATGCAGAGTGTGAAATTACAGAAACCATCAGCATGCACATTAGAATTCACCTCTACGGTTCCTGTTAAGGAGACAGAATTTAAAACTTTTCAAAAGCATGATTCAGGAGACACCCCTATCTCCCACAGTAACAGGAAGATAATGAGGATCCAGGACAGCCATCTTTGCAGAGAGCCTTGGTGCCAAAAAAGGACTAATGATGATCATTAGTAATGAACACAATTAATGGAGAGCCCTTGGACTAACAGCAATCAAAAAGTAGTCTTTCAAGCTGAGAATGTGCCTGCCTCAAAACTTAGCAGTTGGGTCCTATAGCTAAGTGAATCCAAGGGACAGAATAAAGAACTATATAGTAAATCTTAGAGGACGCTGTTGCCAACCAGATGGTTGACAGCCCAGAGCCATGATTTCATCAGTCCTCAAGACAGAAGTTCATGCCATTTCTGCCCCTACACATATCCCCTCCATTCTGTTTCCTAAAAGAGTATCATTTATTTCTTCTTTCCCACTTATTTCTCAACACAGTAAAATCTGGCTTCTTCCTTTTCAAATGTGTTCAAAGATCTTTGGAAAGGAAATATGTCAGTTCTCCTAATTGGAAAAAGGAAAAAAAGAACATACAAAGATGTTTGGTATCATTAACCATTAAGGGAAATCAAAATTATAATAAGACATGGCTTTACATCCATTTGGACAGTCAAGATCAATCAATATAGGCAAGAACAAGTGTTGGTGAGGATGTGGAAAAATGGAATATTCTCATACAGCTGGTGGGAATGTAAAATGGTACAGCCAGTGTTGGAAACTGTTGTGGAAAAATGTTGTGGTTCCTCAAATACTTAAATAGGGAGCTACCATGTAATCCAAACAATATGCTCCCAGGAATTCTCCCAAGAGAAATGAAAACTTAGGTCCACACAAAAACTGACCAATTATCATAGCAGTATTATTCATAATAGAAAAACAACCCAAATCTCCATCAACAGAGAAATGGATAAACAAAACTAGCTTTAGGCTAAACTGGAATATTATTTGGCCACAAAGGAATGAAGAATTGATGATACGAAATACGGCTGATCCTTGAGAACATTATGCTAAGTGAAAAAATATCTCAGTTACTGAAAAATCACATATGATTCCATTTACATAAAATGTCTAAAATAGACAAATCCATAGAGACAAAAGGTACACTAGTGCTTGCTAAGGGCTAGGAAGAGGGTAGAGAATAGAGGAATTGGGAAGTGACATCATAGATATACAGAGTTTCTTTTCAGGGTAACAACAATGCTCTGAAACTGTGTTTATAGAAGAGAATTCTATAGATATATCAAAAGCCACTGATCTGGGTGTAAGGGCACACGCCTGTAATCCCAGCAACTCGGGATGCTGAAGCAGGAGTATCACAAGTTTGAGGCCAGCCTTAGCAACTAAGTGAGGCACTAAACATCTTAGTGAGACACTGACTCACTCCAATTTTAAAAGAAAAGGGTTGGGGATGTGGCTCAATGGTAAAGCATGTGTGGGTTCAATTCCCCAGTATCTAAATAAATAAATGCCACTGAGTTCTTCATGTTCAATGGCAGCATGATACAACATGTGAATCATATCTCAATAAAGTCGTTAGGAAAAAAAAACAACTTCCACTATGAAGTTAAGGGTATGAAGAAGGGCTCCATGGGCCTACTGCCGCCTCTTCCCTCATTCCTTACAGCTCAGCCAAGACCAGACTGTGCCATCCCTGAGGGCTGACCACAGGCCTGGCAACAAATGGAAATTACATGGAGCAATCTGCCTCCAATTCACTAGACCTGGCTGCTCTTACAACCTCCAGATCAATCTCCAGAACATCCAAAGTCCATGGCAGCCCCATGTCTTCCACCAAGACCTGCTTCTTAAGAGGAGGGATGAAGGTGGAGACGCCTGTTCCTTCAGAAGTGATGCTAGCCCGAACCACAGAGATTTAGTCTTGTCCAACAGCCCTTAAAGACGATGCCATACTTACCTTGGACCACACTGCTCTAAGTCATTACATACCTCTTCTGTCCTCACCGCAAACCACCTGCACTACTTTATCTGTCTTCAAATGGTAGTTCTGGGGCCTAACTTTATCCTGACTCTGTGCTATAACATTCAAGAAACTCAGTTACGCTCACCCATTTTACCTGGGGAAATCCCATTCATATTTCCATCTCACAATTTAGTCATGCCTTCTGTATGAAGTTTCCCCAGCCTCCCTAGACTGTTCGAGCTCATCCTCATTGGAATATCCATGGCAATTCCTGCTCCTCCCAAAGAGTGTCTTACCCACTGTTTTATAGCAAAATCTTGCTTCATCTCCCCGATGGCTCTATGAGGTCCCGGAAATAAGAAATGCCAGCCAGGGCAATGCCTTGTACACAGTGATGTTCATTAAGTGTTGGCTAGATGAAAAGCTAGGGAGAGGGAATAAGAGGAAGGTACATAGATGATCAATGACTTCCAAGACAATCTTCTGAACAGACTTTTACCCTAAGGTTTTGTCTCATGGCAGAGAAAATTAGAGTGTCCTTGAATGGGAAAGGTTAAACTACAGGCAGCCTGATAGGGATACATATCAAAAGAAGAAAATGAGACTGAAGCTCCAGAGGAACAGTTCTAGAAGGGGCAGGGCAGTGAGCCTATGAGAACAAAAGGATGTCCAAGAAGGGAAGGAGAAGGGAAACTTGTCCAAGATCAGCAGGGAAACCTTCCACAGAGGCTTCTGGCTTCATTCTTATTCTAAGACAATCACGAAAAGGACAGGAGAAAGGGGAAGCTTGGAAAATCAAAAGCTTGGAAATTTACAGCTTGTTAATTTACAGCTTGTTTTACTGATTGGCACCATGCTGGTCTCCTTATCTCCATTTCTGTGTGCACAAAATGAGGAAAATTCTGGAAAAACAGAGTACTTTGAGAGCAGGATGACTATGACAGACCGAGTGAGTTAACGATTCTCAAAACTATGTTCCAAAGACTACGAGGGATCCCAGAGATGTTCCAGAGATTCCACACACACCAATTTAAATTTAATTTTTAGTTTCCTCAATTAAAATGTTATTTTCAAAATTTTTGTTTAAAAATTAGTTTTATATGTCAAATCTTAAGAAACTGGACATAATTAATATATGTATCAATTAATATTGAAGAGACTCAGAACAAAACTTCCTTCATTACCTCTGTACATGGAATTTGAACTTTGAAGATCTATGTCATTGGTTAGAAAATTAATGCTTGGAAGTGACCTTGTCCACCCACCTTTTTTCTTTTTTTCTTTTAAAAAATGTTTTTTGTGGTGTTGGGACTGACTCCTGGGCCTCACTCATGCTAGGCAAGTGCTCTAGTACTGAGCTACACCCCTATCCCTTCTTGTTTCCTTCTTAAAATTTAAGCCCACATATCTACGCATATAAAATGGTATCACAAAGAATTCTGCCTTAATCAAATTCTAGGTGAGCATCAGTCATACACTGTAAGTTTCAGAAACTTCTTGCCTGATTCCCATTCCAAAAGGAGTGACAAGTCATCTTTAGATGTTAATGATCCAATATTAAAATGATGTCTACTTTTCTAGTATCTATATCAACTTACATTAAGAGATACTTTACCCAAAGGACTTAAAAATCAGCATACTATAGTGATGCAGCCACATCAATGTTTATAGAAGCTCAACTAACAATAGCTAAACTATGGAACCAACCTAGGTGTCCCTCAATAGATGAATGGATAAAGAAAATGTGGTATATATACTCAATGAAATATTATTCAGCTTTAAAGTAGAGTGAAATTATGGCATTTGCCAGTAAATGGTTGGAGCTGGAGAATATCATGCTAAGCAAAATAAGCCAATCCCACAAAACCAAAGGCTGAACGTTTTCTCTAATATGTGGATACTAATTCACAATAAGGGGGGGTGGGGGGGCACTAGGGAAGAATAGCATTACCTTAAATTAGGTAGAGGGAAGTGATGGGAGGTGGAAGGGAGGGTATGTGGGGATGAAACAGAGATTATTACTGTATGTGTATATGTGACTGCATGACCAATATGATTCTGTAACATATACACTCAGAAAAATAAAATTATATCCCATCTATGTATATCAAAGTGCATAAATGCATTCTACTGTTATATATAACTAACTAAAACAAAAAAATTAAAACAAATAAAAAATAGTTTGTCAAGTACCTTAGAGTACTTGACAAACTATTTCTAAAAATAATAGCCATTTCTATTCAAAATCAATTGAACCTGGGCTTCCACGCCTCTGAACCCAAACATGGGCACAGAAATCTACTGTATGCTAACTCGGTCAACGTAGAAAGAAATATGATCAATTAAAATGTATCACATAGGTTTATAGAGACTCAGGAACCATAATCAATTTTGTAGTAACCAAGTACAAACCCTCAACTTACAGAGGAAGACCCTGAGGTCTACAAGTGCCATGTTTTCTAGTTGGAGTCTGCAACTAGAAAAAAAACAGCACCCACATCCTGTCACCTGTATGGTGGTCTCTGCCAACATAGGTTGAAATCTACAAGTCACTTATGGAAAATCAGAAAGGAAGAGACCTATTGATAGGAAACACAAACCAGAACCCACAGTCCAGTGGTATAAAGAAGCTGTAAGTTCTACCAACTTCAGGGGGTTGGGAGAATTAAGAAACTATTGAAAGAAAAGTAGATACTTGCAGAATTATTGGTATAAAGAAGAAAGATGGGATGGAGAGTGAGGTGGATTCTTGCTCTAAATGTCTCCTGTTTTTTGTTAAAAGGAAACTGGAGGAGGAAGGAGCTTTTTCCCCACAAATAGGTCCAATTCCACAGGAAGATGATCTATGGTTGTCTATTCTCCTGAATGGCACAGCTGTACAGGGCCAGTGACATAAACATGAACCCAATCCCAGAGCCCAGCCTGCAGCCATCCCTTGAGAGCTATGATAAACTGTGCTCTCCTTCATTTCTAGGGAGCAAACAAGCTCAGGAGCAAACAGCCAAGCTGCCTATGAATGGGTATGAACAAAGACGGCTCATTTGCAAGTTCATGACCTTGGTCCCTTTCTTTCTAAACATTCCAAGTGCAAGCAGCCTGCTCCCTTGAGGACTGGCTACACTGGTCTTCTGTTGAGTAACTAACTGAAAAATAGGAACTCAGTCAACATACCTGGGAATTCTTGGAGAGGTTCTTGTCATGGTGGGATTTCAAACAGCCCATTCCTTTTTACATCTGAAGTGATCAAAGCATGCCCATCCTGTGCCAGGGTTTTCTATATTATGCCACTGCTACTTTCGAATGTGGGCCGGAAAAGGAAAATCTTCAGCCCCACCCATCTAAAGCAGATGCTTGTCTTGTAGTTACACTGTCCACTAAGTGGACTTCAGGGCTCCATTTGTAGCATCAATAGCAAAATATATTTTCAACAAAGTAACAGGGTTGATGATTCTGTACCCTGCGTGTGCACTCCTTCTTGTCTCAATGCTCCCCACCCCACCCCTACTATGTTCCCCTATTCACATGGGCTGTCTCCACTAGAGGGCATGGTGGGGAAGGGAAAAGAATCAGAAATCAACATCTGATGATTTTATTCATTTAGGCCCTTAGGTAGGCACATAACTAGCTGGTGGACAAAGAAGAAAGAGGATAAGAGTGAGCAGGAAGTTGTCCCTGCTGAATCAGATAAGAGCATCCCATGTTCTTCTACGAATTTCATTCACCAGGCTTATAGATTATTCACAACTGGCAGAATTTCCCATGAACACAAAATGAAACCACAGGAACCCCAAGAATTCTGAAAACATCTACTAAACCAAGACAAACAGCACGGCTTCCTGAAAAATCAAATCCCCATAATCCAAAGACTCCCCATTTTGGCATAACTGATACTTGGCAGCAACCCTGGCCTCTCTCCACTAGATGCAGTTAGGATACTCCAAAACCCTTCATAACTGAGAGCTGTGACAATCGGTGTGATTCCCTAATAACAAATCCTACCATTATGTACAACCATAATGCACCAGTTTTTAAAAGAGTAGGAAAAAATGTCTCCCCTCTGCCCAACGTTCTCTGAGGAATAACACCACCCCAGCTGCACAATTTTCCTTTTTATAAGATACACAGCAGAGCACTTAATAATTTGGGATAACCATTGAATATGTCAGATGTATATCCTGCTGACATCCAGCTGAGATGACAATCATACACAAAGAAAACATGGTTTTAACATCATGAACTGGAAGTGCCCACAGGAAAACTTGTCCTGCTTTCTAATTGCTGACTAACATTAAGGGTTTTGACTCATTAGGCTAAAATCAATGATACAACAGGGTGTAGGGATGCATGCCTGTAAACCCAGCAACTTAGGAGGCTGAGGCAGGAGGATCACAAATTTAAGACTAGCCTCCTCAACTTAGCAAGACTTTGTCTCAAAATAATAAAAAAAAAAAAGTTCTGGGGATGTAGCTCAGGTGTAAAGCACCCCTTGGTTTGATCCCTAGTACTGCCCCCCACCATTAAATATACAATTTGGATACTTATCTTCCCAAGTATAACTGACACAGCAAGTAACTACCAACAGCAAAGCACTTTACACAGCTACTGTACAAATATTTTGCACAAGTCCAAGTTAGACATCACAGGAGGTTTACTGAGTTCTTGTTGTTTCCTAATTGCTAAAGTACTCATTTTAGAACACCTGCCTAACAACCACAAATACTTCCCCAGTTAACTTCAAAGAGGAACAGCCTTCAAGGGAAGTAAGTGTCTCCATCAGGTGCTCTAATTTTGCATAAGAGGACATCAAACAATAGTTAATCTCCTGGAAATGGCTTCAGTTCAGACATTTTCCAAGGCACACAATAGTGAGTTCATGGCCATTGATAGCCTTTCAAAGTTTTGCTGAAAGAAACTATCTGAAAGATGACTTAAGGTACTCACAATCCACCCACTGTTCAAGACCAGCTTTACCCAGCCTTTTGTGACCTAGGAGCCCCTTTCACAGTAATAGTCTCCCCCACCTGCACACACACAGCCACAACCCTCATCCCTTAGGACTTTTTTTAATCATTTCTTAAA
This sequence comes from Urocitellus parryii, assembly GCF_045843805.1. Taxonomy (NCBI): domain Eukaryota; kingdom Metazoa; phylum Chordata; class Mammalia; order Rodentia; family Sciuridae; genus Urocitellus; species Urocitellus parryii. The sequence continues at coordinate 172,706,068 of NC_135531.1, forward strand.
TTTAGTTCACATATGATGAGTGCTAAAGTAAAATCTTAATTCATTTTTGAAAGAAGGTATTAAATTTTATGCAATTTTGATACCACCTCTGCTAATGTTCCAAGTGATTAATGACAAATTACCTTTTGCCCATTTAATATATAACACATAGCACTTATATTATTATATAAGAAAAAAGTATAAATCTGTCCATAAAATCCATTTCAAACTTATAATTAGTATGCACTTGGTGTAGGGACCAAATGCATATTCAAAACCAGACAGCAATCTAATTACTGGCCCTGACATCAAACCTAGACAAGAAACTTCCCAATGTTTGGAATTTCTTGTATCTGGATTTCAAAACAAATCAAATGGTTTACACAGGAAGGACTCTCTACTTCCTTTTCATGCAAAACATTTGCTCCATTTCCAAGGAAGAAACCAGAGAGAAGGACCAGGCCTACATCTGCTTTGGAGGGTTCACAGCTTTCTGGGGGAGAGAGGCTAACAACTCAGCTCTGGGAGACTGAATACCGTCTCTCTTCCTGCTCCTGTGGGTCAATTCACAGTGCGTCCTTACCCACTCCTGGCTACAGGACATCACCAGGTGGGTATGTGAGACCCATCTAAAGTAGTTCAGCAAGTCCTGCAACCAAGCCATGCCCTCCAACTCTGCCTTACCCTAATAAAGCTAGTATTATAATTGATTTTTATTTATTTGTTCAGGTGCTGAGGATTACACCCAGGATGTCACACATATGGTATTGTATTTTAATCTTCATTTGGCTATTTCTTTTTTCCTCTAGTTCAGAACTCAGAAAGAAGGGAGGGTACAATTAATTGGCACCTCCAAATCACCGTATGTTTATTTTAATTTTTTTTCCTGTTTTGTTTCTAAATATCAGGCTAAGACAGGTGGTTTCCGGCAGTTATTTGAAAGCATTTCTTACAATAACAAGATGCAGGTGTGTGAATCTTTAATTCTAATAAATTAAAATCAAAATGTCTATAACAGTCATACTATTTCCTCTTTCTAAAAACTGATTTTTTTTGAAATACTGAAATATATGCCAAAAGAATTTTGGTCAGATGAATGTAACTTTTGGCTAGATGGGTGATAATCTGCGGGGGGGTGGGGTATGTAAGAATTTTCAGTATAATCCTCAATAATTACACTTTGACTTTTTTTCCCTAATGCATCCTGTCTTTAACCAACTGTGCATAAGGTTATGATTTTTTTTATTACAATAAAACACATAATGGCAAAAAATCTAATGGGTTGCTAGTGCAGAATTGTCTTCCAAATGCCACTAAGAGCCTGAAAACCTTGCAGGCTTTCAAACACTTCCAGCTTACAGGGAGATATGGAATCATCTATGTAAATATGTATTTTATTTAATGACCTTCAAAAATAAAAAAAGAAACATCAGTGCCATTTAGAATGAAAGCTCAGGACACCCTCAAAAATCCCCTGGTAAGAATCCCCCAGGGGAAATGCTGCTCTAGATATTTCAAATCCCTGGATTTGGCCTGCCTTTGCACGACATCATGGAAGTCGTCTTCAAAGAAATGTGCTTTTGATCCAATATGGAAAGCAGTAAGTAACATTGGTGGCCAGGTGAAACAGTGGTTGAGTTCACCACAAACACGTCAAAGGTTTCATTCATTACACTTCGTGTATACAGGGGGACCTACAGAAGAAAGTTCTCCTTCATTTTAATATCAAAAACATTCATCAGAGCATCTGAACAATTAGCTGGATTCTACTCCATCATCAAAACAAAGCCAAAGAGATAATACGGGTGTCTACAAAGGAGCTGGGAAAAGCTCAGAGCCAAAATGACAGTCCACTTCCAGGTAGTAAGCTGGACCCTGGTTCATATTTTGTGCTGTATAAACTTCACTCCTAGCTCGTACTTTCCTTCTCTCATTTTCTCGATTTCTCATTTATTTTATTTATTTTTAGCTATCTTCCTGCATTATATGTTTTAAATCTTTGGGGAACATATCATGATAAGTAATTAAATAAAAAGGAACAGGATAGCTGTGGCAGCCAGAATAATGGCGCCCGAGTCCATCCAGAGCCCCATCCCCAGAATCTATTGCAGACATGGTAGTTTGTCCCTGTGAAAACTCATGTTGAGACTTAACTGCCAACATGTTGGTGTTGGGAGATGCCTGAGTCTTGGAAGCACTGCCCTCATAAAGGGATGAACATTTGTCTCAAGAGTTCTATAGGTACAGATTAGTTCTCCCAAGAGTGGATTGTTATAAAATGTCTGGTTCCCTCAGCCCCTCTTCTTCCATATGCACCCACTCACCCCTGCAATGTGTTGCTATACACCATGTTATGATGAAGCACTTGCTAGATGAGGCTGCCTGGTCTTGAACTTCCAGGACTCCAGAACAGTGAGAATCCTCTTTTATTTATTACCCAGTCTCAGGTGTTCCATTACAGCAAAAGAAAACAGATTAAGACACATGGCAAATGGGAATGTGGTATCAGCTGAAACTAAGGCGCTAATCAGCTGACTTTAAAAAGATGATCCTGGAGTATCCTGGTGGGCTCAATGTTATTACTTTAATATACATCCTCTCATAGAATGCTCATTCTAAGGCTATGAGGGAAGTAATAATATTGTTTCCATTTAGAGCAGGACAAACTGAGGCAGAAAGAACTACTAAGTAATCCTTTCAAGGCCATCTTGCATACCAGGTAGTAAGAGTCGGTAGATATTGGCCATCTGGCTTCTTAACAAATGCTCAAGGATACCTCAGCTCCTTTCAGAGATCTTGACATCTAGTAGGCCTCTAGGTTTAGGAGATGAATGAATGGAACAAGCCAAAAAGGGTAGGTGTGTGAAATAATTTGATCTGGCACATAAAAAATATCTAATTTGATTAATAGATGTTGCTTTCCTACCAATCATCAGGAGAGTATCTGCCTCCTCCAAACCTGCTTCTGTCATTCTGGGTGGAGGTTCTGCTGGGATTAAAAAAGAAAACTTCCCAGGTAGTCCTGTAGACACCTACTCCAATCTCTTCCCTGGTCTACTCAGTGCACCATCTCTGCTAGGAGGTGTGCTGAACCCATGATAAGGAGTAGAGTCCAGAATGGTTGAGTGTGGAGTCTCAGTGGGGGATTGAGAATACCAGAAGGGATGGGTAAAATTTAGGCAGCTGCAAAACAGTTCTGCTATTAGAGCTTAGCAGACAGGAACAGAACAAGAAAGGTCAACACATAAGCACTTAAATTCAGAGGCTACCCTGAGGAACAGGGGAGATTACTAACATGTATCATGATTGTAGAGAGAGACGAGTCTTACTATTTCTGTCTTGCAACTCTACCAAAGAGACATTAGGGAAATTTCTACAGAATTAAACCTATATATGAGGGCACAACTAGAAAGTGATGACCCATTAGACCAAATTTCATGGAAGGAGCTTGCTAAGGTGTCCCCTAAAGGGCTAAGTATTGAGGACAGAAAACACAGTTCAAGAGATGGTTCCTGCCCTTGGAGATACCTACTCCTCCCACATCCCCACAGAGCAGCCAAATCAGGGCTCTATAATTGGATCCCAAAGACTTCTAGTTGGAGAGAAGCCTTGGAGACTTCATGGAGATCCTACAGCCAAATTGGGTCTCACATAGCCCAAGTAAGGTAAAGCCCTGGCTAGCTGCCATGGGATGAAAGATGAATAAAAGCAAGTTCCTGAAGCCACTGACTGACAGCTCCAAGCTTTGTATGCAGGCCAGGATCCTGGGGAAGAACAGCCCTAAACTGGAATGACTGGGTCGCAATATTTGGGCTTGAGTGGGATTCCAGGACTAAGGGAAGCTTTGAATAATCAGTCATAACACATCTCAAAACCTTCATTTTGCAGACACATAAAATTAAGCAGAAAAATAGGTGGTGTCTAAGCCCTCTGATTTTAACTTTCATTGACAATAAAAGGTTTTCATTTGCTGGCTACTTGATTTTTTTTTTTTTAATGATTCAGAATAACAACACTCAGAGGCTAGAAAGCAGTCCTGATGGGAAGGGGAGAAGGCCAGCAACAGATGATAGAAATTGATTTGCAGTGAGAGAATTACAGATGAATGAAGTCATTATACAAAGAGAAAACCCCCAAAGTTAATTTTAACTATTGCCCCCTCCCTTTCTTCCTTTGCCTCAAATATAAATCCATGTCACTTACTCCTTATGACCACTAGATTTACAAGTCCATTAAAAATACTTCTATGATCACCCCATGCAAAAACAAAACAAAACAAATATATGGCTATTACCAAAATGATTTAAATGCCTAGACTACTGTAGCAGGATCTTGGGGAAGTTTACTAATACCTTAGAAAATGTGCCATGCATATGACATTTGGATACTTCCTTTGACAAGTGCCCTGATTTTTCCCAAGGGAGTTAACACTTAGACTGTGATCTATTGGGTCAGGGTACAGTTTTCCTTGGTTTCTTTGTTCCATGGTTCTTCTCTCCATCAAAACTGGCCTCAGGATCAAGTTGAGACATTGGGTTCTCAATCTTCACTGTCTTATCAAAATCACTTTGGGAGACTTTTCAAACATAAATCCTAACCCTCTCCCCTCCCCAAAATTATGAAGTAGCTGGTCTGAGTAGGGCCAGGAAAGCCATGTCATTTTGAGCATCCCAAGGAATTCTAAGGCTGAGAACCATTAAGCCAGATGTTCACCTGCCCAGGTGATTATTAATAAGTGAGTGGGACTACAGGAGGATTGGTCTGAGGAGGGATGGTGGCAGAGGAGAGAGGAGCAGGGATGTGGCGAACCAGGAACAATGTGCCCCATCTAGGGTGGGCAGCCATTTCTTTGCTCCAAATAGGGGACGACTTGAGCCAAGACAATCTGGGGTGGCCAGGCCTCCCAATCTTTCGAGAGATACCAGAACTGCATTGTTTCGGTCAAATCTCTTTTTTTCAATACTGGAACTAACTTAGAATCTTAAAAAAAAAAAAATTCTGAGTTAAACAAGCCACAACTGCAGCGTTCTGATACAAACAATCACCTTTTCAAGCATTTGATGGTGAAGCTCTATAGCCTTGTACAAAGAAAGCAGCAGCAAAACACAAGACACCTTAAGTTCAAATGATTTACAGTCTTGCTCATTTGCTTCAGTGACCGCCCCCCCCCTTGTAAAGTGTTCGATATTATGCCCTAATTGCTCAGCTCTTCTCAACTATTAAACCGTCACTGGTAATGTCCTCAAACATCAATTTCTGATCATCACTTTCAAAGCACTCTGAAAAGTACTGACTTCTCGCTCTACTAACTTGTAAATGAGTCACACCTCAATGCTAACCCGAAGAAACTGGAGGGAAAGTTAAATGCCATCTAACAAGAGAGATGCAGAGCCCAAGGTACACAAACTCAGTGTGGCTTGCCCAGGGCCACAAACATTGTTAAAAGCAGGGTGAACGATTTGTCCTGGTATCAGAACTAAAGACCCTTGTCCTAGAAAACCCTCATGTGTCAGGTAGAGTCAGATGGCTGGTCACTCTAATTGAAGGACAGGGCCATATTGCTGTCTCTGGAATGTACACCACAATCTTATAATTCTTGACACAATACACACATTTGACTTTTAATTCTATAGTGTACTTTCTGTTAGGATTCAGACTCCAGAAGGAAGAGATTCAAGTGCTATGTGCACTGAGTACTTAATATTTGTTAAGAAAATTCCTTTTAGTCTCCTTTGTCAATAAAGGAGCTATTATCTCCAACCACTGGTGTTGTCTTGAAAAATATAGCCATCACTGCTCTGACAGTCTCTCTGAAGAGCATGAAGCCCCAACTCCTCACCCCCAAAAGCTGCTTCTCATTCCCAGAACTGTTTCCCCAATTCAGTAACCTGGAATATGAGAAACACAGAGCTATCAATCAGACAAGCTTCCATCTGGCTGCCTCCTTCTCTCTTTGGACCACAAATTCCCCTCATGGTGTCCATCATCAAAGGACACCAGCAGCCACCAAGCATGGTCTGACTCCTTCACTCAGAGACACACCTCCGATGGCTGCTAGTTGACCATGAAAAAAAGTTGGTATTCGCACCCTTTCTCTCAGGAGACTGCTCTGAAATTATTCAGAAGGGCTAGAGCAGAAGCTGGAAAGTTTCACATGGATAGACAGGAAAGCTGGTCGGGTAGAAAGGATTGGGAATTAAGATCAGATTAAATTCTCAGCACTAACAAAATCCAGTCCTATGCTTGCTTTAGAAAATTGTAGAAATGAAAACCAAGGTTCCTCATCAATAAAAGGGGTTCTAAGTTGCAAAGAGACAATTCTGGTGCCTGATCCTTGATGAGAGGTGACATTACAGAGGGAGGCTTCTGACTCTTTAAGGGGGTACAGAGGGATCTATGAGTCAGGCGCAGACGCTACCCTGATGCCTGATCTGAAAGCATAAGGTTGGCTTTTGCTGACCTAGTTTTATTCTGAAGCAGATAGTGGTTTGCTTCCTGCTTTTCAGTTCCTTGTTTCAAGAGATGTAAGCACATCTGTGTGAAACACAGAAAATACAGGCATGTGTCAGCAAAATGTCACTGTAACTGATAGAATGCATTTTCCCACCCTGTCCATCAGTTCTGATGTGGAAGGCAAGCAGTCCTCAATGACCAAGCCCGACTTCCAGGTCTGGTCTAGATTGCTACTTCAAAGAATTTCCTGGGTCAGCATCTCAGAGCCTGAAATTCATTCCACTAAATTCGTTATGATCCATAATAATATCCACCTCACAAAGCAAAAGCGCACTTTATGATTTGCTGTGTAAAGACATTCCCTAGAAAACACTATTTTAAAATCACAATCAAAACAAGACCAACAACAACAACAAAAGAAACCATGCACCCTATGTCTCAGAATCTATAGACAATAAAGTAAAGCAAGATGTACACATGCCTGGGAAACCATTTCCACTGACATAATTTTAAGCTAACTGAATCTGAGATTCAAGAATAAACACCGGTACGATCTTTTCAGCATGAAACCTGTTGTGGCAGTTCTGACTTCTTACATAAGGAAGTTGTGACCCTAGGTCACTAGATAGAATTACACTGCTCAAATTTATTCTTGGCAAGCTCTCTGGAGTATAATCCACTTTACAAGGATAAACAAGTGGTTGTAATCAAAATCTCACACACTTTCTTACAACATGCACCACAAGCACCACCCCTCACAGAATCAATTATGCCCACACCATTCCTATGTTAACATGTGTCCCAGGAGATCAAGAGAGAATCCAATATTCCTGTAACGGAAGTGCTACATTCCATGCTGGCAAGAGAAATGGATGCTAGAAATGGCTCTGTTTCCTAGTTCTGTCAACTACTTGTCAGTAACCTGCCAATGTCAATTTCATGTCAATATAAATTGTCCATAAGAGTACACAGCAGTCCCTCTCTTTACCTTCAGTATTGCTTTCTAGTTTGAGTTACCCACTAGTCACTCACAGTCTGAAAATATTTCATTAAAAATTCTAAAAATAAAGTTTTAAATGCATCATTTGAGTAGCATTTCACACCATCCCACTCTGGATGTGATCATCCCTTTTTTCACCGTATCCAGGCTGTATACACTACCCACCCATTAGTCACTTAGTAGCTGTCTTGGTTATCAGATCATTTGTCACAGTATCACAGTGCTTATGCTCAAGTAACCCTTATTTTATTTGATATTGGACCCAAAGTTCAAAAAATAGTGATGCTAGTGATTCAGATATTTCAAAGGGAAGCCATAAAGTGCTTGCTTTAAGTGAAAGGTACAATATGATTTTGAGAGAGAAAAAAAAATCAATTGATAGACTAATTACAACTGTAATAAAAGTTATATTTTATCAGTTGTTGATTTAACAACTGATTTAGTTGTTAATCTTACTGTGCCTAATACTTTACTATAAGTGTGTAGGTATGTGTGTGTGCATACATTGTGTGTGTGTGTGTGTGTTATGCAAAAGCATAGTACAGATAGGGATAGGGGTCAGTATGAGTACTCTACAATTTCAAGCATCTGGTAGAATATATTCCCTGTGGATAAAGAGGGCTACTAAATAAAATGGCAACTACTATAGAAGCTGAGTTCATGGGACTGTTTGTATTATTTTTACAACTTCCTGTGACAATTATTTCAAAATAAAGTTATCATTTTAAGCATCATTTATTTCCTTCCTGTTTATCTGGGACAACTTAAAAATATACAAAGTCTTCCCAGGATCCTATTTCTGCTTGTGGATATAGGATGGAACCCATATCTGAACCTTAAAAAAGATCTTCAGGTGATTCCCCAAATCCCCCCTTGTTCATTGAGAACCACAAGGGACATAAATCATGGAAGACATTAAAGAGTGGCGACACTCTCATATTTGATCTCAGCTGAGGACGAATTTGAAGAAGGGAAAGTGGAGTACAGGAGCCCCGTGTTTTGGCTCAAGCAAACGTGGGTGAGAAATGAGTTCCAGGAGAGCCTGCATCCGGTACCTGCTGTCATGGTAGGTAGAACCTAGGAGCTTTCACAGTTCAGGCTAACTGGAGGGAAGGAAAGGGGAGGAGGAATCTCAGATGACTGCTGGGTTGAGAAAATGGTGGAGTATCATTCATGATGGGAGCTGCTACATGAAGGAGGACAAAGGTGGTGGCCTGAATGTGCCCTATTACGTATTGCTGATAGGACAATCATCCTTCCCTTCAGAGGAAATGCCTTCTTCCTCATCTGGCTGGGCATCAAGCACCAAGAAATGGACAACTTGGCCCAGCAGAAGGCTGGTCACTGCTCAACAGCAATCAGTCCCTAGACACCACCCTGCTCAGGTCATTTATACCTCCAGTCCAACCCAGGCATTTGACCCATGTATCTCCACTGTGTAAAGACCTACTAACTGAGTTGTTCCCCCATAGAATCCAGAGGGTCTGGCCTTCTGGTATTCCTACAATCACAACTCAGCTCTAGAGAGTGGGGAAGGGCAATACCCACTGAGAAACCAGGCAGCTATTCATTTCACTTCACAATGATCTCTTTGAAAAAAGAGGTGTTGCTGACTGGGGGTGTAGCTCATGGGCAGAGGGCTTGCCCAGCATGTGTGAGACCCTGGAGTCAATCCCTAGGAGGAGAAAGAAGATTAAAAAGCAAAGGAAAAATCCTATATGAAAGGACATCAAGAAAGTCTATGTAGCTCTTGTGCATGCGTGTGAACAACTGATAGGCACACTGACACTAAGGCAGCATCAATCACCTGTCACTGAGGAATGAGGTTTATCTGATGATAATTTGACTAAATTGAGTTTTTTCTATCTTTCTTCTTTTTTTTTTTTTTTTTTGGTAACAGCTTTACCGAGATATGATTCACATACCATGTAATTCACCCAAATAACATGTAAAAAGCAGTGATTTTGAGTATATTCACAGAATTGTGCAACCCTGACAACAACTGCAGAACATATCATTCCAAAAGAAGTCGGCTCCTTAGCAATCATTTCCTGCCCCCCACTCACCCTCCAGATCCAGACAACAACAATTCACTTTCTATCTCTATAGACTTGCCTATTCTAAGTGTTTCATATAAATGGAGTGATAAAATATATGGTCTTTTATGATGTACTTCTTTTACTTACTAAGTTTCAAGGTTCATCCATGTCATAGCAAACATCAGGACTTCATTTTGTTTATGGCCAAATGACAATCTACATTATGGGTATGTCACATTTTGTGGATCAATTAATTAATTGATGAGCACCGAGAATACAGTTGCTATCAACATTCACCTACAACTTTTCATGTGTATGTATGTTTTTATTTTTCTGGGGTATGTATTTGGGAGTAGAATTACTGAGTCATAAGGGACTCTGTTTAACATTCTGAGCAACTGCTAAAATGTTTTTCACGGTGACTACACCATTTTATACTCATCCCCATCAATGAAGAATGGTTCCAATTTTTCACATCCTTGTCAACACTTGTTATCTGTCTTTTGGAGTACAGCCATTCAACTAGGTATAAGGTGTATTTTATTGTGTTTTTGATTTGTTCTTTTCTGCTGACTAATGATGGTGAACATTTTCTCATGTATTCATTTGCTATTTGTATTTTTGCAGAAAATGTGTAAAAAGATTCTTTACCAAATTGTCTTTCGTTGTTGAGTTGTAAGAATTATTTACATATTCTAAATCAAAATCCTTTATCAGATATATGACTTATAAATATTTGCTTCCATTCTGTGGGTATGCTATAAGTCTTCTATTTCAAAACATAATTGTGGTATCTTTTCTTTTTTGTTACCGGGAAAATAGACTATTTCTCTACATTTATTCAGTTACAAAGTATTAAAATGCATTTAAATCATTTCTCTATCATTTTCTGTGGTTTTAAAAATGTAAGTGGCATATCCCCTGGTCTTCTAAATATATATTATAGCATATTTATTTTAACAGATGAAACCATGAGCTTTTATAAATATAAAATGAACACACACTAAAGATTGTATTTATCTCATTAACAACAACAGAACAAGAAAAGATATTACAGTAGTTCTAAAAGAGAATAATTACAAAGATCACATACAAACAGGTAGGCAATCAGGAATGCAGAAAACATTTGTTCGCAGATACAAAAATTTTCTTGTTAGGGACCAATAGTATCTCCACTGGACATAGAAGTTCATTTGTATTTCTATGAACAAAAATCATTTTCATTGATATCCCACTTCAATTAATGCCAAGTTGTAAAGGAGGCTACCGAAGGTAAAAGATACAGAATATCAAGAAGGGTGCACTTGACACTAGGTAATATTTGGTGGGTTGGTGGGCAGAGGGCTGTTTCAGAGTCTTCCCCAATTATTCCTGACAGTAACATTTTTTAAAAAGGGATGTTTTATCAGTCAGGGTCCAATGAGGAGATAAAAAGCACACAGTAATTTGAATAAGGAAAGCATACTCTGAACAATCCTTAACTACAACCCAGGATGGCACTAATAAGATATTTACTAAAATAAGTAATACAAAGTACTCTAAAGCATACACACAAACCAGCTATCAGGGAGCAACCATTATCCCTAAAATTGAGAAGAGTGAACAGAAAAGAACTATCCAGGGCGGGTGCACCCAGGGTGGAGATCCTGACTTTGTTCAAGAGACCATGGCTACTATTCAACAAATGGCAGAGAGGCTACTGTGGGGCCACTCTAGTGCTAGCATGTCTGTTCACAAGGACATATATCACTGGAGCACTCTGCTACAAGAACACAAGAGGGTGCCAGGGGAAGCTGGTGGCCATCACACACCATAAAAGAGGGGCCCTGGGCAAGACACACACTCTGTTAGAACCATCCCAGTCCTTGAACCACACTGGAACCAGGAAGCATAATCCCTTCTCTGCTTCCATGTCTCTCTAGTGCCCTCTACTGACAAAGCTTAACACTGGGCCAGCTGCAGAGGAAAAACATTAAGGGGCCCAGATCCACTCTCACAGAGCAGGCAAAAGGGATGGAGTAAGGCTAGAAATCAGTCAATAGTATGTGAGCCACGATCAGATTTGGTAGGAACTGCAAGATATGTAAGATACTTGTGTAATATCCTCTGGCCAGAGGACTTTAGGCAACTTGATCACCAAAAGTGAAAACGATTCTCATCGGTCTTTTCTTATCCTGTTATTTGCCAAAGGCTGATCCTCAGTGTTTACAAACCTGCAAATGTAAGAATCCTTCTCTGCTTTCCTGTGAATTATCATCCCCCCCTTCAGAGGAGCCCCTCTCTTGGAACTTCATTCCTGCTCTCCCAAATATACACATGCACCCCATCGCTGGCATACATTATGTTAACTGTAGGTGATATTGCTGTGACTGATCTCCACAAATGCTGTGACCTTGATAACTATGCTCTGAAGCCACCAAGAACATCCTAGTCCTTCTCCTTTCATCATAAAAAAAAGGTTCCCTCTGTGTGGATCCTTCTCATTTTGTGCTAATGTGTTCTCACTTGGAAGTTACCACCATGAACCCAGTGTTTTCTGGATTCAATTCTTCCCTGTCTCAAGCCTTTAAATCAGGCTGTGTTTTGGCAATTGAACTCCTGGAAGGTGAGCAAAAAGTTCTTTTATTGGGCCCTAGTCTAGGTAAAGGAAGTGTGGCTCATTTCCACTTATTGTATCCAGAGCCACAGGCAAAATAACCCTGTTAGCATCAGCCACAGATGCTCCAAAGCCCATGGAACAGAAGAATACAAGGGCCAAGAACCAGGACTATGGGAAGCCATTCAAGATGCTAAGGAAAATCCCAGCAAGTGTAAATGGGCCTACCCTTCCACGATGCCTCACTTGAGTTTACCCCCAGGAGCTATACAACACAGCAATTCAAAGGTAGGCAGCTACGTTTTATGTCAAGTTCTGCTTTCGCAGAATACAACCTATAAAAAAGCCACACCAACCAAGAGATTGGTGCCAATATGCCTTTTGAGAAGTACTATTTTCTGTTTGTTTGGGGCAGTAATTTGTAGCTCAGTATTCCAGTGCTTGTAAATGCTAAACCCTGCAGAGAATGCAAATAAATGCAGTTTCTAAAACTTCCCGCTTCAGGTTTTCATCTTTGGCTTCACATAGAAATGGGTTTGAAGAGGGCAGTAAAGAGACTAGACTGGGAATTCAACCAGTGTGGTCCTTTTACATTGGTTTGTTTCACAAATAAGCAGCTGTCCCAGGGTAAGTTCCTCGCTTTTGCAGGTGAGGATTCACAAGGACAGCAGAGGCAAGACACATGTCCTGCTGGTAAGAGGGAAGATGGGGCCGTGTTTTGCACTACCTTTGGCAGGCCAGCAAGGGCAGAACATCAAAGTTATATTTGTTCATAAAGAAACAGTCTAATTATTTGATGCTGGACTAGAAAGCAAATGTCAGGAAATTTTTATTTTATTTTTAAATCAGTTATTGACATTTGAAAAACAGGGAGATTTCAAATAAAAGCCTGAGTCTGTTTCCCCCTGATAAATGAGACTGTCTGGTAACCCTGACCCTTTTCTTATGAGGGGGGCCTTGCCAAGAATAGAGCATCAGGACTCAACTCTGCAGTTTGCATTGGAGCCCACACAGGCTGCATGTGAATCTGTGACCCTCATAGTGCTGCTGGCAGGTCAATTTAGTCATATGCAGAAGGATCTGAAGCCCCATGAAGGCAGGTCATGACTGTTTTTATTTGTAGCATATTTCAAACATAGTAACAACCAGATGGTTTCTAGGAACTGTACCTGTTAAATATCCAATAAAGGGCAAGATCCCCATACTCATATTTGAAATGTTCAGGATTAACTGTTTCAAATGCTGACCTTGTGTGGATTTTGGAATATTTGCATATATAATGAGACATTTTAGGAATCAATTCCCAGTCTGAACACAAAATTCACTTATGCTTCATATGCACCTGCACATCTTGTCTAAAGATCATTCTGCACAATATTTGTGCTGTGCCTGAATTCTGACTGCCACCCATCAGATGAGGTCAGGTGTGAAATTTTCCACTTGTGGTGTCATGTCAGAGCTCAAGAAGTCCTGGATTTTGGTGTATTTCAGATTCTGGATTAAGAATGCTCAACCTGTTTCACATTTCATTCTAACGATTTGAAAAATTTGCTTCTCTCTCCAAACATGAGGATCAGAGAAGGAGCCAGTTGAACTTCCAAAGCTCACCCAGCTAACTGATTATAGGATTTGATCCCAAGTTTGACTCCAAAGCAAAGGACTATGAAGAAAGCAAGTCAGAATATAGAAAGATTGTAGTCAAAAAGAAAAGAAAAAACCATAATTAGGCTAATTATTGCTAACACTCTGGTTTCTCAGATAGTTTTGTTCCATACTTATAAACACAAAGTACATATGCAATAGGTCTATCGTTCTCTCTTCTGAAAAACTCTTTAAAAATCTTATAGTAAGAGAGCCAGAAAACGATCTCCTGAATGCTCAAATAGAGTTAATTCAGCTATAGGGATTAGTGACCTTGCCTCAACCAGGAAATGCAGAAGGAAAAGCATTTAAATTTAAAGAAAACATGTGGGGCTGGGGACACAGCTCAGTTGGTAGAGTACTTGCTTTGCATACACAAGATCCTGGGTTCAATCCCCTGCACCACAAAAAATAAATAAAAGTAAAAATAAAAATAATATGCTTTCTACATGAGTTCACAAAGACACAGTGTCACAAAGGGAGTACTCTATTTGATAGGAAGGGCAGTGGAGCCCACCCTACAGTCAATACTCAGGCTACACATCAGCAGGTGGGTAATAACACCAATGACCAAAGCTTCTTGCTTTGAAACAAAAGATGTTACCCATTCACAGTTTGAGAAATCAGGACAGCTCTATGAGGAGATCAGAAGTCTAGTAAAGCTCTCCAAATGTACTTATTGTATAGGATTGTCCACCTGTCCATGTACCCTAGTGTCAGTGACTCCCTGCCAGGGGAACAGAGACCTACCTACTCTTTTTATCTGATCTCTTATGCTGTGACAAGATAAAGTCCGTTGAGATGAAATTCTCCTTTTACATATTCATCTCCCTGATCCAGGCTTCTTTTCTCCAAGACAGAACCAGCATCTTAATTGCTTGAATCTCCTACATCTTTTATGGTGACAGCATTCAGTAGACATTACAGTATCTTCCCATCCCCAGTCCTTAAGAACATCAGTAAAGGGTAATTTTTCTGATCTATACATTTTCAGGCAAAACCAAATCTCCGGGTGATACAGAGATATGTACCTAAATCACTCGGAATTATAATTCATCATATAGATGATAGAATATCAGAACTTAATCTAAAACACAGAGGAACCATGGCCAGGACACGATGCCTTTCAGCAGATCGCCACTGTCCATTGGTGAAATTCCTAAAAGATGACCTTTTTCTTTGATTCATTGATCATTTAACAATTGAGCTGTAGTCAACTCTAAGAACAAGTACCAGAGGGGAAACTCAAAAACAAAATCTCAAGCTGCTTTATTGACACTATTGCTTTTTTAGGAGTCATAGTTGTGGATACTCGAATTTGTGCACCTCCAGGTATCCAATAAATAAGGAGCTTGTGGTCATTAGAACCAAGTGTCTGGGCTCCTACAGTCTCAATTCCTCTCTCTTCTATCACACATTATAATTTCAAATCTCTTTAGACTTTCTAAATAGGCCAAGCAGGGAAATCCTAGTATTTGGGGGGAGAGACAGCAAAGGTGAACACTTCAGAGGTTTCACAGGCTGAACCTAAACCTCACCTATAAAAGGAAGCCAGACAGTTTCAGGTCTTCCAGAAATCTTATTCAAAAGATTCACGTTAACACTGAGAGCACTTGATTTTTAAAATAAGAATCCCTTCCAACAAACACTCCAGAGACACACCAAATCTCTGCTCTGAAAACGGGTTGCAGATCATGAAATGCCTGCAAACAGGATGCATACCTTATTAAAGAGCAAGACGACAAAAGAACAAACTCAAAAATTTCAAGACGGAGTCATCGTCCTGCAAAGAACGATCACTATGACTGGCACTGCTGTGACCTACATTTTCTCAAAATCATGCCAAAAATTGTGGGACTTATGAGGTGGTTATCCACAAAAGGACTGCAGGACAAGGTAGGAGGGAGAAGCAGAAGAGGAAAACTAATTAAAAAGCAAATGAAGGGGAAAAATCAGCTTGGAAAGGGCTCACTAAACTGCCAACTGTACAGAGGGCTGAGGTAAAAAAAAAAAAAAAAAAAAAAAAAAAAAACAAATGCAAAAGCGATCTGGCAGAATCCAAAAAGAACACGATCAGAATGAGCAATGAGGCCACGGCCAACTCCCAGCTACAATTCAGAGACAGAAGCAATCAGAGTGACACTTGTGGAGATGAAAAAAAGAAGAAAGTTCCCATGACTAAAGGGGAGCAGACTGGACAATAAGAGGGGTTGGACAGAGAGAAAAGTGGACAGACACCTGCTCCAGAAGGAAAAACACTCCAGCAGCATGCACACACAGGGACACATACCTGGACACTCAAAGGCAAGCAGAGAATCTAACCCTGTGTAAGCTGAGGCCCTCATAAGAAAATAAGGAGAGACCAGCTGGAGACTGGGGTTCAAGGAGCTGCCTCAGCCATTGCAAATCAGCTCATAGTTACGTACTAAAGCCCTTGCTGGTGTGTGAGGATGACTTATCAGCACTTGCAGGAACCACACTCTCCTTCCCATTAGTAAGCCTCCCTGCTCCTTTCCATTAGTGCAGAAAACAAGCAGCAGAGACACCATCTTGTGTGCCTTTTATCTGCACCATTTATGCTACAGACAGGTCATTTCATGGGGTGGGGAAGGGATACACAGGAAAGGGACAGAATATGAATGAATGTGCCCGAGCACCTCCTTTTGAAACCAGAGCTGCAATGGGAAAATTAGTTTCCCAAAACAAAAGGGGAAGAACTAGGATTCTACAGAAGAGCATAAAGCTGCATGACACTGTCTGCTTTGGGGTGTAATTTCCTATAACAAAGAATATTCACAGAAGAGTTCACAGACTATAAAGTCCTATTTACCATTCAGAGGCTCATGGACTACTTTGCAGGCGTTCTTCCAGCAATAGGTGACCTGTGTTGTGTTTTTGTTGCTTCTAGGAAAAAGATAATGATCTTGCACTAGCCCAGATCCTGTGGAATTACTCAATTAATAATAATGCAAGGGGGCTGGGACTGTAGCTCAGTGGTAGAGTGCTTATCTCACACATGTGAGGCACTGGGTTCCATTCTCAGCACCACATATAAATCAATAAACAACAAACAAACAAATAAGTAATGCAACTATTGCTTATTAGTGTGTATGCGGTGGCAGGCTCTATTGAGAGTCCTTTACTCAACATGGACTGTCATTCTTCTCCGTGAGGTGAGAGAGGGAAGTTTCGAAGTGGTATCATCTTCCATTTATGAGGGGGAAAACAAGTCAAGAAAATGACTTACATGCCCAAGGTCACCCCATTTAATTAGAGACAAGGGCAGGATTCCAGCCCAGGACTCAGAACAACTTCACAGGAAGCAGTCAAACTCAAATATTCCCACTTTCAGGAGCGGGTAGCGATCTGGTAATTTTTTTCATGGTGCCCTAAGGCCAAAAGCAATAGTGAATAAAAGCTCCATTTACTAAGAAGTGAGGCCCAAACAACTTCATAGTGGTTAAGTGGTGTCTAACAGATGTCCTTATGTTTTCCTCAAATGTTTAAAATATCCCATGGCAGCCTGGAGACTCTGTTGTGTTGTGGTGGAGTGCCTCAGGATGGCATTCAAAGAACTATCCTCTGGTGTCTTCCTCATTCTGATGAGAGGGGGGTCGGGGTGTTAGGGTTTAACAGCCACCCTGTTTGTTCCTTAAAGTGGATAATTCTCTAGCAAGGCCAAGAGAAAAAAAAAATGTATCTGCTAAGCACTTCCTGTTAACAATCAACACCCCCACCCCCACAGGCTTTCCCACCCTGTCCAAGCAGAATCTCTCAGCCACTTCCCCTGCTACCAGTAAACTCTGCACTAAAGATCTAGCTGCTTAGGCCCTTTTGCCCTCTAGGATTCCTCTGCACCTGCTGCAGATGCTTTCTTTGTTGCCCTCTTTCTGGACCATTTCCTACATCTAGCTCCTGTGTGACTGAGCTCCCCCTCTGTACAGCTGCTCCGCCAAAAGACTTTGGGTCACTCCTTCCTCCCAGTTCATAGTCGACTTTTCACACAAACTTCCACAGGCTTACTCAAAGTCTCTCATTATCAATCACCTACACACCCTCCTCCTCTGGCCCTTACTTTATTCATTTCTGCAAGGCAAAACTGGTATGTTACTTATTTTTGTGGCTTCCTTGGATTCTAGACAGTAAGTGCTATATTAATCTTTTAGGTGCTTTGCATTACTAAAGAAGGGTAAGAGAGAATGAGGAATTGCTTAAGCGACCATGTGACGATCAGCAGTGGGAAGAATGAGTGTGAGTTACTGGTTTCCCTGATGGTCCCTGTTAAGGATCTCTGAGTATCCACACTCCTCACACTGAGACTGTAGCAACTCCCACCAGGAAGGTCTGTATCCCTACCTGTGTCAGGACTGGCCTTATATGTGCTTTGGCTGGAAAGTCACAGTATGGCAGTTTCCAACCTAGTCTCAAAAAGCTGTTGCATGCTTCTTTACCCTCTTGCAGCTGTATAAATAACCTATGCTAGTTGACCACAGGGTGGCAACCTATATGGAAGGGGACCCAGCTAAAGCTAGGCTAGACCAGGCTCAGCCAGCCAATCCCTCAAATGGTGAGAAAGCCAGCTAGGACCAGTGGACTATCTATCTGCCCACCCACTCAGTTACACGAGTGAACCCAGCCAAGACCAGAAGAACCAACTGCCCTGTCGAAGGTACCACTAAACCTAACTATTTAAAGCCACTAATGTTGGAACAGCACATCACATGGCAATGGTGAAATGACTGGAGAAAGTCTCATTTGTGATGATGGAAGCCATAGAAGATCAAGACAGCAAGCATTTGCTCTGTGTCACCCTGGGAACCATAGTCCTTGATCATGGTGGTGCAACAAGTTATGAGCTGCTTCGTGATCTGTTATTAAGTACTGGAACCCAGTATTTCTGAATTTTGCAAGTCATTTACCTTAGGTCAGTGTGACTTCATCATCGCCCTCATCTACAGCACTGTGACTCAGTCTTTGAGGAGGAAAAAAAAGCAGAAAAGTAGAACTAAGAACGTGCTTCCCCATTCCCATCACACCTCCCGGCCACCAATAAGTAATGTCGAGCATTCACTTATCACCCATCTTATCCACCCTGCATGCACAACATCTGTCTTGAGACAAGCTCTCAAGGAATCTCAACAATTAGCTAATGATGTGAAATCCCTGCGCAAAATGCAAGGCAAAAAAAAAAAACCACATATTTGAACATAATCATTTTTTCCCCTTCAAATTTACCTATTCTTCCCCCTTCAACCAACAAAAAAACCTAGTGCTATGCTTAGCATTCAGGACAAAAGACATGTCTTCAGCCTTCAGGGAACTCAGTCAGGTGAATCTGCTCCCTCCAAGAAGGACAGATGAAAGCCCTCTGATTCCCACTATCAAAGCAAATATTCATCAGCAGGAGATGAGCCCCAGGGCCTGCCTTCCAAAATGGGAAAGTCCAGGTCTCCAAACATGTTTATAGCCTCAGTAGTTTAGTAAACAGCCAAGTTCAACCCTATTTCTTCAGGAAAGGATTTTAACCAACACTTTCACTGAGGGTCCCTGCTTCATGGGTGGCAGGGACAGTGTCTTAGCATGATACATTCCCTCTC
Organism: Urocitellus parryii; assembly: GCF_045843805.1. Classification (NCBI taxonomy): domain Eukaryota; kingdom Metazoa; phylum Chordata; class Mammalia; order Rodentia; family Sciuridae; genus Urocitellus; species Urocitellus parryii. The sequence continues at coordinate 172,725,373 of NC_135531.1, forward strand.
CAGAATAACTTCATTTCAGTTTCCTACTACCCACACCTACTTCCTCAGGTACATCTCCTGTAGCAAATTAAGCCCTAGGGGCCTCAGGTGCCTATACACACATACACACACACACACACACACACATACACACACAAACACACAAACACACAAACACATACACACAAACACACACACACATATACACATACAAACACATACACACATATATACATATACAAACACATACACACATATATATGTGTATACACACTTTATATATGTGTGTGTGTATATATATATATACACACACACACACATTTAAAGTAGAGGATCAAATGAGAAATATAAGAATATATGGACATCCATAGGTTTGGCAAATCCTAGACACCTATAAATGCTCAAAACAGATTTCTTTCCTTCCTTTCAGCTACAAAAATATGCCTGCTACACACACAAACTCCACTTCAGACCACGGTCAGCCCCTTCTGCTCAATACAAATGTCACGTCTGTTGAAACAGCAAAAGCATCAAGGTCTGAAAGTCATCTTAGAAAACACATGCATTCACTCAACTAACTTCTACTCAACACCTTTCAGGGTATGGCCAACAGGGGGCCCCAAGGGTGTTTCCAATCTCTCAGGGCTTTACTTTTCCTAGAGAAGACACAGACAATCTTCTACACAACCCCCAGAGGTAGCTAATGAAAAACAAGCCCCTGGGGTCCTAGGGAGCAGCATCTATTCCATCATCCTACTGAAGATGGTGTTCTGCCAAGTGCATCATGGCTTTGTTTTCTGGCAGAAAGATCACTAGGCTAAGGCGAGATTCCTCTCATGTACAGAGTAGAGCTCTAATCTATTTATATGGCCCTGCCATCGAGCATAGCAGTGGTCACATCTTCTCCCAACAACAGATCTCACTCACCCATTCCCACCTCCTTCAGTGAGTGAGTACCTGAAAAACCACAAGGATCACCCCTAGATGCAGAGCAAAAAACGGCAAACGTAGCAGCATAATAAATGATACCAAATCCGTCTTCATTAATCACCTTCCGCTGTCGGGTGTGAACTGTCTCAGGAATATAAGGAGAGGATGAGTCACATTTCCCATTTACATAAGAAGACCTCAGTCTCTTTTGCAAGCGTTCTATGCCAGTACTGTTTATTTCCTAGTCAAGCTTTAATTTTCCCTCAGGATTTTCACAGAAAATTCTTTAGATAATTAAATTTCCTCAACTAACAGAAAGACCTAGACACCATGTTCAGGAAGAAACCTGATGTTGGTGCTTTCCGTTGTTGTCAAGTGGTGCTAGGCGACCTCACCTTCCTTCTTTGATGCAATCCCTCTATCTTGGACCTGCACTGGATTGCAACATGGGAATTCCCATTCAGAACCTGAAAATTGAGTTTGGTCTCACAGGAACATCTCAAACAGGCTTCAGGCTTACCATCTTTTATCTGCCTGGTGCAGAACTATCAAAGTCAAATTTTTAATACTTATAGACTTAGTTTGCTCAACCTAAGCTGTCCTGATTTGGACCTTGTTCCTTATATCTGCTGATCTCATTGCAACAAACCAAACATATGGTGAGAACAGAATGGTGAGAATAGAATATGACACCAACTTCACCAACTTCTCCCATCAGCCTTTTTGAAAACTTAAAATAAGAATGCCTTTCTAAGGTCAACATCTAAAAACAGTGCAGATTACAGAGACCATTATAAGCACAAAGCAAAAGTACAGAACCAAATCTTTCAGAATGGAACATACTGAGGAGCATGAAAACCACACCATCACTACACACCCACAGCAGCTAAGGAGAAAAGACAAGAAACACCAAACGTGGGGAGGATTTATACACTGCTGGTGAAAGAATAAATTGGTATAAGCAGTTTATTCTAGGAAAACTGGCAGTAGGTGCTGAATATGTGTCCCCAGCTTTCCAAAATTCCTCTTCAAGGTATGTGCACCTATGTTCACCATTCAACTGTAGTGTGCACCATGTTCACACATCCTGGGAGCACTGTTCATAACAAGTCTGCCTTACCTAGATGTCCACCTGTGATAGAAGTGATCATAAACTGTGGCATATGCACATAATGGAACCCTACACAGCAATGAGAAGATTGACAACTATATGCAACAATATGGATGAAGTTCACAAGCATAATATTGCACAAAAGAAACCAAACTCAGAACAGTCCACACTGTATGACTTCATTTATAGAGAGTACAAAGACAGACCACAGGAACCATATTATTGCAAGTTAGGGTTGGGGTGGGTTTTAAGAATGACGGCTGGAAGGGAGACCACAAGGGTGGTTCTAAAGGGCTGGCAATGTTCTCTTTGCTTATCAGGGTGGCTAGGTGGGTGTGTGCAGTTTATAGAAATTCAGGGAGCTGTACACCTGTAGGATGTACTTTTCTGCATGAGTTTTACTTTAATTAAAATTTAAAAATAAGCTGGGTGCGGTGGTGCACACCTATAATCTGAGTGACTTAGGAGGCTGAGACAGGAGGAATGTAAGTTCGAGGCCAGCCTCAGCTACTTAGGTCCCTTCTCCAAAACAAAAGCCAGAGGCAGAGGTGCTGGTGGACTGAAAATATAGCTCAGTGGTAAACATATCTGGATCCAATCTGTAGTGCCAAAAAAAAATTTTTTTAAAAAAGAAAACAATGTTAAAAATAAAATCAAGTGTACTGGTTTAAATCACAATATCATCAAAATGTTGGTATAAGAAAAATATATTAAGAAAAATATATTTGTTCCACCCTTTCCTCACACCTGGCACCTCTTCTAAAATCCTAGTAATTTCCTAAATAAAAGAAACAATTTTTGTTACAATATTTTCTTTTAATTTCCAGTTCCTCTGAGACCCTTACAATCTCCAAAGTGGTAAGCATGTCTTGTATGTTCTTCATGAGATGACTGGTGGCCAGGGTGCCGAGAGGAGCCTCTTGGCGGGTGGGGGGTCGTGGCCAGAAAGATTAAGGCATGATTAGAAAGCTGGAATTATCAGTCTTATCCCCAAATTTGTGGGGAGAGAAAAGGGACTGAAAATGGACTTCATCACCAGCAGTCAAAGTTTTAATCAATCCTGGCAACGTTTGACACCTTCATAAAAGTCCTATGTAACAAAGTCCAAGGAACTCTGGAGTTGGTGAGCATACCCAGGTGCTGGGTGAGTGACATACCCCAATCTACAGGGGCAGAAGGAGATCCCCGAGATCCCTCCAGACCTCAACTTACATTCCTCTTCTTTCCACTATGTATTTGTATCCTTTGCAGTATCTTCACAATAAACTGGTAAATATGGAAACACTTCCCCGAGTTTAATGAGCCATTATAGCAAATTACCAAACCTCAGGTGGGGTTTATAGGAACCCTCAATTTATAGCTGATGATTCTGAAGTCATGGGACAATGTCAGATGTACGACTGGTGTCTGAAGTGGGCACGGTCTTGTGGTGTCTGTACTAATTCCAGGTAGCTGATATCAGAATTGAATTGCTGAACACCCTCTCTCGGTATCTGGGCAGTGGGAGAAATGGTTGGTGTCTTTGTCCACTATTTTCTGTTGTGATCCTGCTTTTGCTGAGAACAATGACTCTTTACTTGGGCCTACAGATGGCCAACGGGTAGCAAAAACACAGGGTAAAGCTTGACATCTCTGCCTTCGTTTTGTATCTGTCTCCTTTATTACCTTAAACTTTGGCTCTCCACACACACGTAAGCATGTTAATCAATCAAGGAGTGTAAGTCAAGGTTGATTAGCCCTGAATTCACCTAACCTATCCTGCCCATTCAAGATCAAGGACATTAAGATAAGAATAATTAATGTATCTGCAAGATCTGCAGGGACATTCAACTGCCAGCTTTTACATTGCCCTGTTCCAGACCCTTGGAGTGGTATCCAGAAATCTCTAGTCACTGCTCTACACCTTCCAGGGACAGGGAAGCCTTGTAGACACATCACCCCATGATGACACTACTCCCCAAGTTGGAACAATCCCACCTCACAGGAACTGAACTGCCCCCTTCCAGGTCTGAAAAACATCCTGAGCAGCAAATAGGGATCATCCCTTCAGGTGAGGAGGATTTCTCTAGGGCTACCACACAGACCAAGACTGAGATAATGACCAACCCCACCGCAGTTTGACCAAGACTATTTATGCATGCCTCTCTTGTCCCCTGCCTGGTTCTTCTTCTGTTTAAACCCAAACCTCTTCGTGGTGTCCTGAAGGCAGCTTGACCTCACTCATCTTCTCAGCGTGGCTTATTGATTAAAGCTCCCGTCCTGCATTTCACCACCATTTTCCCCATTTTGTTTTGGGGTCAAGTGGCCAGACCTGATTTGTTGGGACTCCCAAGTTGGGTCCTGGCCTAGGACTCTGTAAAATACTACAATAGTACTACAAAAGAATACCTGAGACTGGGTAATTTAGAAAAGAAAGAGGTTTGTCCAAGTTCTAGAGGCTGGAAGTGCAAGACTGGGTGGCTGAAGGAGACCAGGGTTAGGAGGTAACAAAAAAAGCAGGAGGCCATTAGAGGGGCAAACTGCTAGGGGCAGCCTTGATTTTTGAACAAGTGCTCTCACAGTAACTAATCCAGTCCCTCAGGAACAACTCACTCCTAGGAGAGCAAGACCCACATTATCCATTCATGAGGTTGGAGCCTCCATAACTTAATCACATTTTAGGGATGCCAATACCTCTCAACACTGTTAGAATGGTCATTTTGAATGAGACAAGCCATATTCAAACGACAGCAGTTGGTGTGGAGGAAACCCACATATCTGGGTGTCGGAAGTATGGTAATGGGGGAACATTCTCCTTTTACAGATAGACCGAGGTTCTTGGCGACAGTTATGGCTCATGAAAAGCTACCTAGTGACTCCAGGTCAATTCTTTGACCCATTGTGCCTTGTCTCATTTACATAAACAAAAGAAGTGGAGAAAATGTTGGCCTGGGTTTCCACAGCTCTAATTCTAGAAGATTTTAAAATCATACTCCTCATTACTTTCCCATCCGTGATCTTAATAGTGTGGGTCAGAATCACAGCTAGATGCTGGCCAGCAATAGGTTGAAGGCCCAGGTTGGATATAAAAGAACAACTGATATCAAGCCTTTTCATCATAGAATGCCAGACTCTGGGGGGCGGAGGAGGCACTCCCAGGTCTCACTCACCTGGATGCATTTAATGTTTCCCTAGTTTCCCCAACATCTGATTAGACAAAACAGCAACCTATTTGACTGGCAAATTCAGCCCAAAGATCCAGTCTGTGTCCAGCCTGTCATCTAGCCACCTTTCTTTCCTCTAGGGAACTGAGGAGAAAGTCTATGCAGAGTGATGCTTTTACCCAAATCAGCAGCATGGAGCTCCTGCAAATAAAATGCAAATGTTACCCAAAAGGCCTGTCCAGACAAGGCTCTTCAAGAAGTATCTCAACGTCAAGGAAAAGATGACACTAACATTTTCACACATGCATCGACTTCAGCAAATGAGCATTCCATGTCCAGTGGAGCTCAGCACCCAAGCTGGTTCATTCACTGCTATCTGAGGACACTTGCAAGTCTCAAGGTCTAATGGATGCCCTCCCTCTCTGTGGAAAATAACCGTTTGACTGGAATTGAATAATGAAAGGAGTATTTCTGGAGAAGTGAAAAAACATAGTAGAAAAGAAGGGTACAGGCAAGAAGCATGGGAGAGTCTCAAGTCTTTCCAGTGACTGTCCTTGATTTTTGAGGAAGTTAGAGATGCTCCAAATTTCCAGAAAGCAATTGATTCACATTCTCCCAAGGCTGGGCAAGAAGTGGCTCAGAAATCAAGTTAATCATTTTAAGGGGCTTTATGTTGCCATACAAATGAGCCAATCCCCATACATAACCCCTTTGTCTTCCCTACCCAACCAATAAACAAAACCCAGAGAGGCAGAGGAAGCCAAGTGACTGCTGGGCAGGTCTGGGTCTTTCCAGGCACATGCTTCCTTCATGTGGATGAAGCAGAAACCCCCAGTCAACCCTGTCCTGAGGACACTTGGAAAAACATGCTGACCACAGCAGTGAGGCCTTCCTGTACTAACCCCTTTTGGCCATATTTTTTTTTAAAATCTTCCCCAGAAGCTAAAAGTAATTCTTTAAAATAAAGAATATGGTATAGTATAAATTTTTTTTTAAAGCCAACTTTTTAGAGTCTAGCCAAGGAAGGCCAAATAGATACATAGGGTAAGGTTATATTTGTTAAATTATTGCTTTCCCTAGACATTGAGTTTCATGACTTGCCTAGACTCTGCTGAAGACATGTTTCAACCTTCTTTCCTTAGACATTTCATCTAAAGGTATGCAAGTTCTTATCTTTGTAATGAGATAAAGACTAAGATCAAGGGCTCTACTTCCCTTGGGTCCCAAGTCCCCTGAGCAGCCAACATGGTCTCATCCAGTTTATTTCTGAGTTTGGTCCATATCCGCTGTGGTGCACACAGACCTCAGACAGACTCTTCCTACTCCAATCATTAACTACTTATCTTAACCCTCTCAACCACACCTAATCCATAAGCTCATATACGCTGTTAATTATAATGAAACCAAATTAAAATAAATGGATTTGGAATAAACTTGAAGACAGGTATATTAAATACAGGTGGTAACATGGATTTGTTAAAAAAAAAAAAGTTTAAATGTGCCTACTGTTTGGAAAACACTGATCCACTGGGGGGAAAAAAAAAAAAGAATCTTCCAAGAGTCAGAAAGCTCTGGTACAAAATGCTGTCTTGCTGTGTCCTTGAGGGTCCCCTCAGCTATCGTCCCTAGGCAAGAATCACTAGGATGACAGTGACAAAGCTGATAGGGTTGGGACAGCATGACAAATGTGAAATCTTTTAGAAAAGGAACATCAGATCTTTTTGCCTTCAGATACAGTGTGCCCAGCTGGCCAGTTGGGATTCAGGGACTTTCCTTGAATTACAACACAGAAACCAGCGAGGCAACAGAATAAATGTTAGCTCCTCTCCTTATGACCTTTCTGAACTTTGGAAAGTCATTTTGCTAAAGCCTGTAGGCACAGACCTCCTGAGGTAGGCAGGAGACCACAGCATGGCACCCAGCATGCCTACACAGCTCTGCAGCCTGGGGCCTAAGCTCAGTAACAGCTGTGCACAAGCCTCCCAGGACAGCCAAGCTGTGCAAGGCCGGGAGTCCTGGCTAGGCTTTTAAAATCTCCCATGAAGCAAATGACTCCTATCTGTCACCCCAGCTACTTGCAAAAGTCTTGAGGCAGGAGGATCCCAAGCTCTAGGCCAGACTGGGCAACTTGATGAGACCCTTTTCCAAAAAATAAAATAAAAAGGACTGGGTATGTAGCTCTGTGGTAGAGTACTCCGAGGTTCAATCTCTAATACCAAAGGGAGAAAAAAAAAATTAGTGCTGTCTCAGAGCAGCAACCATCTGTTTTAAACTTTTGGGTACCATCATATGGCTAGCCACACATCTTGAGAAAGCCTAATCTGAAGATTTAAACATGAAAGTCTAACTGGCTCAGGTCATTGGAGGAGGAAAGTACATATGCATGGACAAGTTAGGGTTTCCAGAGAGAAGACTTTTAAGTTCTAGGGATGGAACCTGAGATATGGCACATGCTAGGCAAACGTTCTACCACTGAGCTACACCCTCAGCCCTGTACTACTGTCAAATAATGGCCCTTGGTGGCAAGCCAAAATAATGACCTCCGAAAGATGTCCCTATTATAATCCCAACATATGAATATGCTACCCCGAGGGGCAAAGAAGAATAAGGATGCAGGTGGAATTAAGGTAACCTGATCAGCTGACTCTCAGAGTTATCCTGGATTATCCAGGTGGGTTCTTCATAAGGTCCTTAAATACAAAAGAGGGGGGCAGAAGAGTTAATATTTAAAAAGGGGTAGGTAAGACTAGCTTGCAAAGGGAAGGGGCAGTGAGTTAGAGAACATGGGCAGCCTCTAGAAGCTGAAGAAGCAAGAGAATAGATTCTTCCTTAGAGCCTCTAGGAAGGAAAACAGCCCTGCTTGATGGGCCTGGTGAGACTCTGGATTAGTTCCCTGAAGCTCCTGTAACTAATTGCCATTAATGTAGTGGCTGAACACAACAACAATACTTTCTTACAGTTTCACAGTTTGCAAGTCTAAAGTCAGTACCCCACTAGGGGGAAGTCAAGGTATTGGCAGGGCAGTGCTACCTCCCAGGGATCTAAGGGACAATCCACTGCCTGGTCTCATCTAGCTGCTCATGGCAGCCTACATTCTATGGCTTAAGGCCACATCACTCCAGTTTCTATATCCAGAGTCACTTGCCTTCTCTGTCATCTTCATCTATCTTTCCATTAGAAAGATATTTGTGATGACATAGGGGGCCCATGTTAATAACCCAAAATAGTCTCCCGGTTTTAAGATGATTAACTTAATCACATCTGCAAAGATCCCTTTTCCATGTAGGGTTAACATTGGCAGGTTCTAGGGGTTAGGTCTTGGTATCTCTAGAGAACATTATTCAACATAATACAGTACTATTTCACATTTCTAACCTACAGAGTTAGCTGAATGACAATACATTTGTTTTAAGACACTAAGTGTGATCATTTGTTACAGCAGCCATAGAAAACTAATATACACTCTATCTCCCAAGTGTGTGCTTTAGATGAAGCAAAGGCCTAATGAAAGGATGGAGCTAGTTCATTCTTCCATTCACATCAATATCCTGGGGATCCTCTGAATCTAAAGGAGCCTCTCACTGCAAATGTATACAACAACTCTGGGAAGCAGTATGGAGATTCCTCAGAAAACTTGGAATAGAACCACCCAGTTATCCCAAAGGGCTTAAAAATCAGAATATTATAGTGATGTAGCCACATCAAGTTTAAAGAAGATCAATTCACAATAGCAAAGCTATGGAACCAACCTAGGTGCCCTTCAACAAATAAACGGATAGAGAAAATGTGGTATGCAATGGAATATTACTCAGCCATAAAGAACAATGAAATTATGGTATTTGCTGGTAAATAGATGGAACTAAGGACTATCAAGCTAAGTGAAATAAGCCAGTCCCCAAAAAACCAAAGGCCAAATGTTGTCTCCGATATGTGGATGCTAATACACAAGGGGGCAGGAGAGAAAAACAGAAGTTCATTGGATTAGACAAAGAGGAATGAAGGGAAGAGAGAGGGGTGGGAATAGAATGAACTAGACATAACTTTCTTATGTTCATGTATGAATACATGACCAGTGTAATTCGATGTCACGTACAACCATAAGAATGGGAAGTTATACCCCATGTATATATAAAATGTCAAAATTATATTGACACTCTACTGTCAGGTATAACTAAAAAAAAATGAAAATGAAAATAAAAAATATTAAAAAATAAAAGGGCCCGTCTTCCCCCAATGGAATGCCTGACATAACAGAATGCTAAGATTCAGTAGGACGTAGCCATCAGAGGCTTCAAAATTCAACTTTCTGTCTTTATCCTCACCACTCACAAGATTCTTTTAAAAACTGTAGGGTAATTCAGAAGTCTGAGCTGAGGAACACAAAGGGACTGACATTCTTTTCAGAGAATTTCTCTTAATAATAATGAGTACCCTCCATCCACAAAGGTCAAAGAGCTTTGCTCACAAAGCCAGTAATCCCAAGCACAAATACAAGACAATGGAAGAATTTAGGGACCTCACTCAATTAAGAACACCCTCTTGAGGTAGCTTTTCCAGCATGCCAGGGGAAGAACATACACTTTTAAGCACCTATCAATCACCATTCTTTCTCAGGGCCTGCTGCACTGGCTCTCTGTCACCCCTATAGGGATTGCTATTTATAGAAGTGCTCTTTATCAATGATCTGCCTAGGACGCTGCAGCAATTCCTGGGCTGACTTCTAACACAGAGCTCACCAGGTTGCGGCACCCCTGGGCTCTGTCCTGGGATATCTCCTCTACCTGTATTCTCTTCCTTAGAGAGCACACCACCGACTTGCAGAGGCTCTCAAATTCCAATATCTAGCCTCACCCCTCATGTGGATGAGGGGGTCCGCGTTCATCAGCCTCACTTGAATGTGTAGTATGGATTCCCAACTCCACAGGCTCAAAACACAGCGAGCTGGTTTAGTGCCAACACACACAAATGGCATCACCATCCACCCACCTGCTCACACAAAACCTTAGCCCTCATGAGAACATTCTCTCCATCCCTCCCACACCTCATATCTAATATATCAATATTTAACAGCTCTGCCCCACAAATGAATCCCAAATCTGTTTTTCACCATCTGTACTTCTTCAACCCCAATCAAAGCTACCCTTACCTCGCATCTAGATTACGGTGACAAGTTCCTGTCCTGTTTTTCTGCCTTATTCATCCTTGCCCCCAGCCAGCCTTGAACCTCCACAGGGCTATCCACCGTCTTTCTAAAGTGTCGATTAGATGTCCCTCCCAGATACAAGTCTATTCGGGGTCGACTCCCAAACTAGACAATGACCCACCTATAGGACCTACACACTGCCCCCACCTCTTTTCCTCTCTTCTTACTCTGTTACTAATATGCACACACACTGACCTCTGCCCTCTCCTGAAAGATGCAAAGGCTTGTTCCTGCCCCAGGGCCTTTGTACTCACTACCCCATCTGCTATGCCTGTTCTTCCTCCTGCTCTATCCCCTACCCCAAGCCTCACCTACAGTGCCATTCAGTCATTTTCTTTCCTACTTCCCGTCTTCATCATTTTAGAACACTTAGGAATAACTAAAAACCTTAATTGACTATTGTTGCAATGTGTGATTTCCTCTCAGCAGAATATGCACTAAAGACAGGCTCTCATGAAACATTGGCACCAGTACATATCAGGAGCTCAATAAATATGCCTGTATACACGTTCACTGAGCGGTTTCACAATCCAAAACCAGTCTCCCGTCATCTTGTTCCAGTCAGTCTCTAGACGGAAGGGTCAGCGATTTCCTGGTTCCCACAGGAAAGGGACTGAGATCTGCCCCTGGGGTCCTGCGCTTCGTTCTCATTTCTCGGCTTTCCGAGTGCCCAACTATCCCCTGTCCATGGCGGCTGGCTCCCTTGCCTTCCCTTATACCTTTTATCGGTTGCATCACAGTTCTGGCTTGCAAAAGCCTCCCTTCATCCCGGGGTTAATCAGGCCAGGTGCTAACCAACAAATTTTCTTCCGAGTCTTACAATCCAACTTCCTGAAACCTAATCTCACTGGCCCAGGAAGCCGGGAACACAGAACAAGGGCCCTCAGGCAGAAATTAGAATTTCTAGTAGTGAGAGGAAGTGAGGCCCACTGTGTCTCCATTCATCCTTCTTAAAAGATGAGTACGTGACTACTTGATCCTCCCAGAGGGTGGGAGGGCTGTGAAGCCCAACAGATGGTGGGAATCACAGGATGCGTAAAATGAGTGTTGGCATGAATGAGAGTGAAGATTGGGAGGGGAAGAACCTCCCCGTCAACAGCACGATTAATTAAGAAAAGTTACACAGTAAAAGGACAAATCCAATCCTTGATTTCTAGACATCTGTGCAAAGGCTCACTGCTTTAACAGAATACGTCCTCTTAGCTTAGGTACGATAAGCCCAAGAGTGCCAGGCAGTAAGTACACTGGGGGGCTTTACTCCCATCAGATAAAATCCCCACAACACAACCCACAAAGCAACTCATCTGCAGTTTTCAGATGAAGAAACAGATGTTCAGAGCAGTTCAAGGCTGACTTCTGCACATGACTACTGGCCCACAAAACATAGGGGTCCACCAGAGTGCTTTCATTTCTTTCAAAATACACACACACACACACACACAGAATATAATCTACCCCAGATGCAGTTGTAAAATAAAATTTTTTATTTTTTTCTTTTAATGGAAGAAGGGGTCTACAAAACTCAGTCTTGGGCCCTTGAGAGTCATAATGTGTCTCTGAAGAGGTGATGGGATTCATCCAGGGCCACAAGCCATAAAAAACCTGCCTATGGAGTCCAGATTGGCTCCTGTTCTCTTTCAGAACACGAATCCCCCTCACACCCTTATGATGCCTCATAAATCTCGGGTAGCTCTAGGGTTTCAGAATGCCCATTTACTGGGCTTTTAAAAAACACATTTGTTTTAGCTAGTGGTAGTGGAGCTGGCCTGCAAATCCCCAGCTACTTGGGAGGCTGAGGAAAGAGAATCACAAGTTCAAGGCCAGCCTGGGCAACTTAGGGATACTATGTTCAGAAGAGTAAAATGGTCTGAGGGTGCAATTCAGTGGTAGAGCACTTTCCTAGTATGCACAAGGCTCTTGGTTTGATCCCCAACACACACACACACACACACACACACACACACACACACACATTGTTTAAGTACAAGAATCAAAGGTGTTGCTGGGAGTATGACTCAGTGGTAAAGTGCCTGCCTAGCATGTGTTAAGGTGTGTGGTTGGTTGGATCCCTATCCCTAGCAAAGGAGAAAAAAAAAAAAAAAGTCAGTGGTGCTAACAATGTGTCTTACAGATTTTGCAGGACTCACTGAGTATCTGATCACTCTTCCTGCAACAGATCTTTAGCTTAAATGGAAACTCAACAGTTCTCAAACATTAAAAATAAGCAAGCAATGCTAGGTGCAGTAATTCCAGCTACTGTGGAAGCTGAGACAGGAGGATGGCAAGTTTGAGGTCAGCCTGGGCAATTTAGTGAGACCCTACCTCAAAATAAAAATTTAAAAAGGGCTAAGGATGTACTTCAGTGACAGAGCACTTCCCTAGTAAGCCAAAGCCTCAAGATCCATCCCCATTACTGTGGCATTTATACACTATGGAGTATTACTCTGCATTAAAAAATGACAAAATTATAGAATTTGGAGGGAAATGGATGGCATTAGAGCAGATTATGCTAAGTGAAGCTAGTCAATCTTTAAAAAACAAATACCAAATGACTCCTTTGATATAAGGGGTGTAAACAAGGACAGGGTAGGGACGAAGAGCTTGAGAAGAATATTTACAGTAAACAGGGATGAGAGGTGGGAGGGAAAGGGAGTGAGAAGGGAAATTGCATGGAAATGGAAGGCGATCCTCAGGGTTATACAAAATGTCATATAAGAGGTAAGGAGGGGTAAGTCAAGAGAATACAAATGGAAGACATGATTTACAGTAGAAGGGGTAGAGAGAGAAAAGGGGAGGGGAGGGGAGGGGAGGGGAGGGGGGATAGTAGACAATAGGACAGACAGCAGAATACATCAGACACTAGAAAGGCAATATGTCAATCAATGGAAGGGTAACTGATGTGATACAGCAATTTGTATACGGGGTAAAAGCGGGAGTTCATAATCCACTTGAATCAAACCGTGTAATATGATGTATTAAGAACTATGTAATGTTATGAACGACCAATAAAAAAATAAATAAATAAAATAAAGAGCAAGCTCTGGGTCCTATGATCACATTTTCAAATGTGATCACATTTTCAAATGTGGCAGCACTGGAATGACCTGGGATGCTCCTTAAATATGCAGATTTCAGAGACCAGCCTCAGACCAGCTGAGTCTCCAGGAATAGGACCCAGAAATCTGCAACAGAAAGAAGCATCCTCCAGGGGACTGAGACCTGCTGTGAAGACTTATTTGCACCTATGGGAATGGAACTACTTTCTGCATAGTTTGTACATTTTTAAATTTCCCAAAATTAAACTATCAAATATAATGAGCTCAGAACACACTTTGTTTTGTTCTGAACTTTACCACAAGCTATTGACCATTAAACAAAGCAAACAAACAAACAAAAAAAAACCTACCACCAAAGATAAAGCAACTCCTTGAGTCACCAAATCAACCCTATAAGGAGTTGCTACATTTCTAGGTGATTTGGCCAATAGGTACAAGAGTTTTTGACTGCTTCCTTTTGTCTTCATGGTATACTTGGTTCTGTGTCTTCAGGTAATGAAATACCTATTTGATTATATATTACTTTCCTTTTATTTCATTTAGAGTTATTACTTTTTTAAAAAATTTTGTGTCCTTGGGTTACATTATGTGCGACTCGTATATAGGATGGTAAAGAGAACAAATTACAAAATAATTGCTATAAAAGGAGATGATGGGCCTCATAGTGTTAAAAATGACTCAAATATCCTGGCTAAAATATACTCTTGAGACATTGCTCATCTCATAAGCAGGTGTGATCTACAAGGACCTTCTCACCATACATGCACACATGCATGCACACAGGTGCAGGTATGGGTGCCCACACAGGTGCAGCACTCCCACCTGGGCCCTGGGTGGTGTCTGAGTCCATGTGGGCTGCTGTAACAAAATGACTTAGGCTGTTAATGTAAAAGCCCTGAAAATCTATTGTTTCCAGTTCTGGAGACTGCAAAGGCCAACATCAAGGCACTAGCAGATCTGGTGCATACCATTCTGTCTCATCAGTGGCATCTTCTCCAGCGGAGTCTTACACAGCACAGCATAGAAGCACCAGCTCTAGCTCAGGCCTCTTTTCTAAGGGCCCCTATTCCAGAGGGCTCCACCCTCATGACTAATCACCTCCCCAAAGCGTTGATTCTTTTTTTTTTTTTAACTTTGTTTTGTAGTTGTAGACAGACAGAATGCTTTTATTTTATTTATTTTTGTGTGTTGCTAAGGATGGAACCCAGTGCCTTACATATGCTAGACAAGTACTCTGTCACTGAGCTACAGCCCTAACCCAAGGCCCTGGCTCTTAATACCTACCATCACATTGGGGATTAGTTCTCAATACCTGAACCTGGACACAAGTACTCAGATCACAGTAGCCAGCAGAAAGGGAAAAATCTTTTCTTCGCTGCTGAACACAGATTTTTGGATCGTGGGTAACTGGGGTAGGAGGCAAAGCCAGGAGATGGGAAAGGAGAGGAACTCCCAGACAGATATGAACTACTGGTAAACTCAGGGTGTAAGTAGTTTCAAGGGCATTCAATAATAACCACAATCCTGGTATGAACAGCATGGCATGTATTCATTAGTATGAGCTATTAAATAAGAAATTGCAGAAAGAAAAATGATCTAGTGACCATGCCAAACACTGGTGGCATACCCTATTGGGAGCCAGCCACACATCAGCACAGAGCCCTCCAAGCCTGACAGCTTATCAGCAACCTGGGGAGGGGCAGGTAATTACTGTTCTCATAAAAAAAGAAAAGAAAATATTTTTTTAAAGCAGCACTTAGCATGGGGAGTATGGTCTTCTGAGCAGCATGTCAGGGCTGATAAAGATATGGGTGCCTGGCGGCCACCAAGGCCACCTCAAGCCACCAGACTGCATTCTCATTAGCATTGTGCAACTGTTACCTCACTAGAGGATAACACCCTCCTGGGGGATCTGACAAGCACGGGTCACCCTGAAGGCAAAAGGAGAAAAGGCTCTGAAAACAAATCAGAAAACCTGTTCCACCCTGTCTGGAGCTGTCCCAGGGTGACCTGACACCACGAAAAATGCAGACTTCAGAGGGGCCTCTGTCACTGCCAAGGGGCCACCTGACAGCTCAACCCTATCCCAGTCCTCCACAGCATTTCGGGTTTTTTTTTTTTTTCCCATCTGCTGGCTCCCCAATGTAAAAGAATGTAGAAAGAAGGAGGCTTTTCAAGTAGAAGGGAAAGAGGAAAATAATCTGCTTATTAGAGCCAAAGTCTAAGAGAGGATTACAATATTCCACCCCAACCCCACCAGCTCCCAGAGAGTTGTTCTCTCAGAAGACATTTTTTGTGTGTGTTCCCACGGACATTACTTTACATTATCATTTAATACATGATTGTATATACTGGCTCACAGGCCAATTTGCCTCAACTAGACCAAAGAAGCCCTTAGAGCCCAAAGACCACATACTCTCTCCATTTGTTAGCAAATAGCCCTAGGAGCAAGATCAAGCACCTGGGGGGGGGGGGCATTAACAGAGGTTGCCAAGTTCATTAAAACAAGATCATAAGCTCCCCAACATGGAAATACAAACCCACTTTTGTGTGCATGTGTTCAAAATCAAAAGTGCCTTTTAGCCACGTGCAGGGGCAAACGCTCGTAATCCCACTGACTTCGGAGACTGAGACAGGAGGATTTCAAGTTCAATGCCAGCCTGGGCAACTTAGCAAGGCCCTCCTAAGCAACTTAGCAAGAAACTGACTCAAAATAAAATATATATATATATAAAGGGCTGGGGCATAATTTAGTGCCAAAGTGCTGCTGGGTTCAATCCCCAGTATCAAAAAAAAAAAAAAAAAAAGTGTGTGTGTGTGTGGGGGGGTGCCTTTTAGAGAATCCAGGCACTGTGCAGAACTCAAAGTCCAGAAGTGTGCATTTTATTAAGCTACATAAAAATGACCTTTAAGTCTTTTTGAACCCTGGTAATGATTTACAAGAGCAGAGAAGACTATAGAAAACTCTAGGCATTGCCCTAAATGGGAAAGAAAAAGGAAAAGGGAAGGACAGACAGAGGGTCAGAGTCCTGGGCATAAGAACAGTAATTTGCTCCAGGTATGCCTCACTCAATTTTCATTTCCTCCCATCACACCAGCAAGGATTAAGAAGAGACACTCAGCAATAGTAACACAGGGACAGACAGTGCAGGGACCTTCCTTCCATCCCACCATCACCAGTCAGGATAATCCTGCATACAGCTTCTGTCAGAGGTCTTGATCCTGTGGGGTCCATCTATGCAGGCACTGAAGACTGAAGTTGGGAGGACATGTCATTTCTAAGCGGAAAATACGATTTACAGCCTAGCACTTAGAGCTCTGATGTCCACCTACCAGTAGGTCACTCCGAATACTGTCACTGGAAACGTGAGGCCGTTTACACAGCCTGACTAGGCTTTCTCTGTATTCTAGCAATTCCCCAGCCTGTTGCAGGGACAGTCACGATTTCTGACACTGGCCAAGTGTAGCTGTCATGATCTGACTTCCTGCTTCACCCGCCTCACCCCATGCTTCCTCCTGCGTCTGGCCAGTCCTTTCCACTGCTGTCCCCTCATTCCCAAGTCACAACCCACGGGTGTGCAGGAGGCCAGGCTATGCCCCATCGTCTTATGGACATAAGAGCCCTCATTCCCTTCACAGCCTAACAACTGTCTGAATCTATCTTGCTCGTTTTGTTTAACAGAATAGAAACTCCATGAAGACAGAGAACTCATCCGTTTTATCCAGTACATCCTTGGTGATTACAACAGGGACTAGAGCACAGTACAGCTCAATTGTTTCTTGAATAAATAAATAGAGAAAAGCTAATGCTAAAAGAGTTTATGTTCAAAGACACTAAGCCTGCCCTAAATCCGGATTTATCTGATCTCACTTGGTGGGTGGAGGTCACTTGGAGGCTGAATAGAGAAAAGAAAGAGAGACCAGTAGGGCCACTGACTGGCAATAGCTGTCATTATCCAGGAGGAACAGCTGTGTCCCTGTGAACAGTGTCACTCCAGAGACAAGAGAAATTTCTTATTAGAACACACAAAGGAAGGGAAATACCGAGAGAGCTCTAGACAGCCCTGTCAGAAACCTTTGGGTTCAAGGCCACTTTCCCTGGACAGAAAAGGTGCTTAAGTCTTAAGCATGGATATGACATTGTCCTTGTCAAGGTCAGCCAGTCACATATTTCTAGAATACTTTCCCAAAGTTGTGACTTTCTCAGCCTTTATGGGGGAAGAGAGGGAAACATCTAAGACAATCATTAAGTGCCCAAAGAGTTCTTTGCAGATAAAGTTTTCTAAGTCCTTAATCAAAAAAGTTGGCCTGAGAAAGAAAAACGAGTCCTCAAAATGTACTTCTAATTAACGGTTGCAAGACTCCCGTTATTCATGGCTGGCATTTTTGTTGGACCACGGAAGCTCCTCTTGGGCAGCTGCATTTCATTTCAACCATCTGCACCACCTCCACACACACAGCATCCCGTTGGTAACCAATGGATACCTGCATCCCTCACACACCAGCAGAACGGAAGAGCAACAGTGGATACTAGCCAGTGGGCAGAGGCATTCCCAAGCAGAGGATTTTTAGAGAACCTCACCCAAATCCAAGTCTCAAATAATAAAAGAAGAAAAGGCAAAGGATTTGGGTGAACCCTAAAAAGAAGATTACCAACAGAGAAACAAAACCACAAACTGAGTATTAGAACAATCAGTTCAGGAAAGTTGCCTAATGTTGACATTATAGGTGGCGAATAGGGCAAAACTCATTGCTTCTCTAAACAGGGATTTAATGCTCCATCCCCACAACCAATGGCAGAACTAGGTAAAAATATTGTTTTTGTGGGTTTTTTTTTTTGGGGGGGGGGGGAAGCAAGTAAGTAAAATGTAGTTACAGCCATCCCTAAAACACCAGTCCCCACCAGAGAACTTACCAACAGTCTATAGGTGGCTTAAAAAGGAGAGCAGCTTCCAGTTACCGAGCAGTCACAAAGCTTTCACTACTCTGACCTGACTCCCTCCAAGGTCCCAGCTCTTATCTCCTGGGCCATGCATGCTTCTGAGTCATATCAGTTCACAGAAAACACACTGGCCTCTTACAAGGGGTGCAAGTGGCAAAGGTGAAAATGTGCAATCAAGAAAGAAAGGGAAGATAGTACTCTAAAAAAAATTCAGGCAAATTATACAGAATGGATCTCCCCAAGAAATAGCAGCGTAGCGTAAGAACTCCACAATGGAGTCATGTTTACTTTCAAATCTATCACCCATTTTGGAAGATATGAAAGTATTTAATTTCTCTGAAATGGTTACACATGCAACATTTCCTGGCGTGCTAATTTTTACCTTCTGTTAACCAAAATGTTTTAAGACAACTTAATATGCCACAAGAAAACATTTCAAAGGAGCTGTGGAGCTACACACAAATGCCATTCACTCAGAAAATAAATTTGTGTCTCTAATACTTGCCGAGTGTCAGAAAAAAAAGCCCAATACCTAACATTTACAAGTTAAGCTGTCATACAAACCCCCAAATTGAAGAGAAACCATGACCAGGTGGCCAAGTTTTAAGTAGTTAGAGGAATCTGGCAAAGCAGTGGTTCCCAAATCTGGTTCATCTTTTAACCCCAACAGTACCCCATTCCTGGCCCCCCTCTGAGTACCTGCCTTAGCTGGTCTGCTATGGTAGATCGCAGGAACCCTCAAATTTAACCTGCCTCTTCTCCAAGGAATTTTGACCAGTAGGCAGGCCTAGAAGCTGCCGTAAGAAGAAACATGGAAAGTGTGGGTTGACTGTGCTCCACTAACACCAAGGGAACTCCAAGCTGAAGTTGTTTGTACTGAAATGCCCCCAAAGATCTTATTAACTCAGCCACCCTGGATGGGGTCCAGATGGTCCAAGACAGCCAAGCCTCAGATCCAGCAGGGTTCCAGAGCAAAAGATGTCATGCAGCCAACTTCCTGGGCATGGCTGTCAGTTGCTTGGTAGTTCTGAAAAATGCTGGGTCAGAATGCTGGCAATCTACAGAGCTGGGCAGAACTTGAGAGCAAGTGCACACATTCCACAGTGCATGTAAATTGTCTGTGATGGCCAAGTTCACTGAAGGCAGCTAGGGCCAGCAAATCAGGAGAAGTGGACGGAACTTACATAAAATTTATTTCATTGTTCAAGATGAAGAACCCTAAGAATATGGGCTGTGGCTGCCCTTTTGGCTACTCAGAGCTCCAAGAACCTTTTACGTCCAGTTACCAGTAGCCTGTATTTCAGTTGATGAGTCCCAAATGGGTTTGTGTTGGACTGCTACTGTTCCCCAAAGCCATTCTCTCCTTCTCCCATGGAATCAGGAATTCAGAGAAACAAGCTACACAGAATATAAGCATGTCTTGTAGTCAGGTGACAATGGGCTGAAACTATGTCCAATCACACAGGAGTACAAGAAATATGTGCAACTTTTGGGCCCTCATCTCTGCCCTTTCTCCCTTTTTTCTCCCTCATCTTAGGCCACACTAAAGAGGAAGATGGCAAGAAGAATGTCAGAGCAATAGTTGGAAGGATCTCGAACCCCTAAACATTTTAGCAGAATGGAAGTGCCATTCTAGCTGACATTAACAGAAAAGGAAACTAATCTCCACTTATGTCCTTATTGTCTGGGTTTTCCCTTAGATCAGCACAGCCAGCAATCCTAACACAGGCTCTGAACTAACGGGTAAAAAGTGAGCTCTTCCTGCCTTCTTTTCCTCAGCCAATCCCAGGGCAGAATTATCACCTTCCATTCTGAAGGACAGAAAATGATACCAAGAGACTTAACAATCTCTGCTTAAGCTGGGCAAAATGGCACAGGCCTGTAATCTCAGCAGTTTGGGCAGCTGAGGCAGGAGGATCATAAGTTCAAGGTTAGTCTCAGCAACTTAGCAAGGCCCTAAACAACTCAGGGAGACCCCATCTTCTAAATAAATATATATAAGGGCTGGTGGTATGGTTTGGTGGTTAAGCACCCCTGGGTTCAATCCCCCGTAGGGGGGGGGGGGGATTTCTTTTTCTCCTTGATTCCAACCTTCCTATTTTAATTGTTAAACACAAAAAGATGAGCTTTACTCTTATGGCCAAGCAATGACTCAATCCACCTTTCAAGTACATTTTCTACCAGTCTTCTCAAATAGATTATTTGCAATTTCTGGAACAAGACTAGCAACACCAACCTAATACATCAATGCTGTTCCTTCTGCATGGAAGGCCTGAGACAGAAGAATCCCTCAACATCATGGTCAAATTCAAATGTAAAAATGTTCCAACTCCTAAGGGCTTGGAACACTCTGGAGAACAAAGGTGGGAAGTGGGGATTGAAGCATATTGTGGTATATATGCCTGTTAACCCAACAGTTCTTAAGAGGTTTTTTGCTGTTATTGTTGTTGTTGTTGTTTGTGGTGCTGGAGCTCAAACCCAAGACCTCATGCATGCTAGGCAAGAGCTTTACGATTGAGGTGTGTGTGTGTGTGTGTGTGTGTGTGTGGTGAGAGAGAGAGAGAGAGAGAGAGAGAGAGACACACTGAGGATCAAGCCAAGCAACAGTCTACCATTGAGCCATACGCCCACCCTTTGTATTTTTTGAAACAGGGTCTTGCTAAATTGCTGAAGCCTTAAACTTGCAAGCCTCCTGGTCTTCTGAGTTGCTGCAATTATAGGCATGTGGCCTGGCTTGTCTGTAACATTCTTAAGGGCAAGAACTGATTACTCATTTTTGTATCGCAGACCCCAACCCCCACCTAACCATATGAATCTCAGTCCCTGGCACAGTAAGATTTCAATAAACATTTGGTGAACTAATAACTAATGAATGAAATTGAATTGTGTTATTTTTTTTAGGCGGGTACTGGGGATTGAAACCAGGGATTCTTTATCACTGGGCTACATTCCAAGCCCTAGATTTTTATTTTGATGCACTAAATTGCTAAGGCTGGCTTCTAACTTGTGATCCTCCTGCAGAAGAGGAGGAAGGAGGGAGGAGGGAGGAGGGAGGAGGGAGGAGGGAGGAGGGAGGAGGGAGGAGGGAGGAGGGAGGAGGGAGGAGGGAGGAGGGAGGAGGGAGGAGGGAGGAGGGAGGAGGGAGGAGGGAGGAGGGAGGAGGAGGAGGAGGAGGAGGAGGAGGAGGAGGAGGAGGAGGAGGAGGAGAAGGAGAAGAAGAAGAAGAAGAAGAAGAAGAAGAAGAAGAAGAAGAAGAAGAAGAACTGTTATACAGACTAAAATCTAAAGATGAAAGGACCTTAGAAAAGATAAATTCTTTTCCCAAACAGAAAATTCATACTTAAAACTCCTTTCAAATTCAAGTGGAAAAACGTAGAAGGATTTTAAGTTTGTGGATGAATAATAAGGAGTCAAGTCTAGCACAGTAGCTGCTAATTCTGATTCAAGTCACCCTCTTGGGTAGGTGAGAGATGAATGATGCTTCAGGAACCCTGAAGAAATCCAAAGTGTTTAAAACAACATTCTAAAGTGTGTTTCTGTCCTAGAGGCTAGTAACCTCAATTATGCATGATCCCACTGTGTTCTGGGGCACAAATGAGATTGGAGGCCATGAAAATAAAATGTGACCCTCACACCCACTGTTAATATTGCTGGACATCAAGAGCTTGAACAACCCACTCAGCCCACAGACAAGAGACTGTATATTGATTAAGCATCTCTAATCTCAAAATCTAAAATGTTCCAAAATCTGAAATGCTTCGAATACTGAAGTGCTGCAAGAGGAAATTTCCATACCTTACCTCACATGAGAGGTTGCAGCCTAAGTGCAGACACACCAAAAATATTGTATGAAACTACCTTCAGGCTATGTGTGTAAGGGGTACATGAAACACAAATGAATTTCATGGGGTCCCAGCCCCAAGATATCTCATTATGCATATGCCAATTTTCCCAAATCTGCAACATTCCTGTTCCAAGCATTTAGAAGAAAAGATACTCCACCTATACTGGTAAACACCATCCAACTTATTTCCAGGAGTGAAGTTCTTGTGGTGGCATGGGCCATCTGAACCACAAAAATACTAGACAGCATGAAATAGAAACATAAATACACATGGAAGATACTCCACCTAGGCCTTCACCAGTGTACACAGTGAGGGCAGATCTAAAGAACTGGTCTCTGATCTTACTCTTTCTGCAGGAAAGCCTGGTGAGGGATGTGAGACTTCAGAATCTACCCCAAGGGTTGAGGCAGGACTGTACTCTCCCCTCTGTACCCAGAGGTATTTAGGTGTCGAGAGAGAGAGAGAGAGAGAGAGAGAGAGAGAGAGAGAGAGAGAGAGAATATGAATACACAGCGACAAGACCAAAACTCATAGATTCTAAATAGCCCCCCTCATTTATTTCATAGTATGTTCCTTAGTCCATTTTTGCATTGCTGTGACTAAAAGACCTGACCAGAATAATTGAAGAAGAGGAAAAGTTTATTTGGGAGCTCAAGGTTCTAGAGGTCTCAGTCCATAGACAGCAGATTCCATTCCTCAGGGCTCAAGATGCAAGAGTGTGGCAGAGGGAAGCAGCTCACATGATGATTAGGAAGCAGAGAGAGAGACTCCACTCACCAGATACAAATATATCCCAAATTCATGCCCCTACCTCCTCTAGCCACTCTCTAACTGCCTTCAGTTACCACTCAAGACATCCCATCAGGGGATTAATTCACTAATTAGGTTAAGGCTCTCACAACCCAATCATTTCTCCACTAAATCTTCTTGCATTGTCTCACTCATGAGCTTTTGGGGGACATCTCACATCCAAATCATAATATCCTTAATGTAAAAAAAAAAAAATCAGATTGAGTCAAACCTTTATTACTACTACTGAGTGCAAGGACAGACATCTTATTTTCAAGCCACTGCTGGATTAGTGGATGGACTTAGATGTAACATTCTCTACTACCTGCCTCCTTGTCTCTGCCTAAGATTGCAGCCAGAACAATCAAGAATGCACATGGAACACCATAAAATAAGTGGTGCACTATTTTCTTCTAGCCTTCCTCAAACTACTACCTATCAGCATCCTGCTACATCTAACACAGAGGCAGAGATGGGTTTTCAAGCTATCCTGTGGACAATTCAGACAAAATTTACTCTTCTCAGAAGTTGGCATAACACAGTTATTTAGGGACACATATTCATAACACCAACAATAAAACAAATCCAACTTATAGACAATTATTCCAAAAAGTGTCACTTCTTTCTCCTTCCTCAAATCAAAAGAGGGAAGGAAAAAGAAACAAATGCAAATTGCCATTGGCAGAGTTTCACGTTGAAGGTGCACAGAAAGATTCAAGAGCAATTCAAGGTGTTTGTAGCCAAGGCCTGTTCATCAGCCCAGCAGGAGGTGCAACACCATCTGGCGCCCATGTCCAGCGGAAGATGTATTGCTCAGGATCAATTCTGAACAGCAAGCAAGTTTATTTTTACCCTTAGGAAATTTTATGCAGAAAACTACAAGGACATAAATGTCTGCGTTAGGCATGCCAGGGACATTTCACGAGACGGGAAAGTGGGATCCAAAAATGGGATCCAGCAGAAGCTGGCTTTCATCACGACTGATTAAATACTCTCTGTACACCCTGCAGGGCCCCAGTCAGGAAGTCTTCCAGAAAGTCTTCCAGAAACCACAAGGACTAAGGCACGTAAGAGAGAAGAAGCCTGTCCTGGATCCCTGAAGCCAGAGTTGAAAGGGCTCCCTGTCATCAGGCTAGGACTCTGTAGAGGGCTCCGGAGGCATGTCCCCACCACAGCCCAGGTATATGGCCAGCCCTGGTGGGAGATGAGAGTCCATTCCTGGGTGCTGGAAACCTCTGTAAGAGTGTAAGACAGGCGCCTCTGCTGGGTTCTCCCTGGAGGACTGCTGTCTTGGAACCTCAGATACCCAGACAGCATCTTCTTTTTGCAAGTCAAGTTAGTGCTTTTTTTTTTCCCTCTCTGACAGAAGCATAATACTTGTTCAATGCCAAAATTTGATAAATACTGGAAAAACACAAAGAGATTTTAGAAAGCAGTTATCATTCCACCTCCTGCAGCTATCAACTGGCAAGAGTTTAGTATGAACAATCTCTCTTCACAGATATGAAATATGTATCTCCATATACACAAACTATTTATCTCCATATATAGGAAAAGATGATGTGTGTGTTACACACAAACATGTCCTTTAGCAGTATATTATTTACACACACATATCACAAAAATATTGCACCTGATTTCTTGCAGCTGCTTTTATATATATGGTTTGTTTGTTTTTTTTTTTGTTTTTTTTTTTGGGGGGGGGATACCAGGGATTGACCTCAGGGGTATTCAACCACTGAGCCACATCCCCAGCCCTCTTTTGTATTTTATTTAGAGACAGGGTCTCAGTGAGTTGCTCAGTGCCTCACTATTGCTGAGGCTGGCTTTGAACTCAGGATCCTCCTGCCTTGGCCTCCCAATAGCAGGGACTACAGGTGTGCACCACCACACCCAGCTCATAATACATTTTGAACACTTTTTCATGATAATATATTATGACCACAATTGAAAATCTAAGGAGTACTCCATTGCACACACACATATCATGTTTTACTTAAATAACCCCACACTGCTAGTCATTTAGTTTCAGTTTTTCTATCTTATAAAAATGACACAATAAGCTATATTCCACTTTTACCTTTTGTAACTTAACATATTTCCTTAGAATAAAAGGATACCCGATAAACAAGAATATTTTTAGGCTCCTGGAGTATTAACATTCCTACATTGCTTTCAGAAAAGTTGAACCACTTTGGATTCCCCAATAGCAAGACAAAAGAATACTTGGATACTTCACACTGTCACAGTGTCTGCAGTCTACATTTTATTGTTAATTTAAAAAATTATTTCAAATCCGATATTAATAATTAGTACTGCTGAAAAATATATTAACTGTGCACCTACTGTGAACCAGGCATTATTGAGAGTGGCTTATGAGTTTAAAGTAGGACTATCTTCCTAACCCCATCATATGAATAGAGAAACTGAGATGTGATGAGGTGAGGTAATTTCTCCAGCTGGTAAATGGAGCTGCTGGGGTGTAGAACCAGGTTGTCCGATCCCAGAGTCCAGGCTCTTAATAAATGTGTCATACAACCACACAGCAAACCGTCTACCTCAATGAAGGATGTCGGTATCAGATTAATGATGAGCAGAGGGATAGCTGGAAATACATCTGGTCAATCACACCTGAACCTTTATTTACATACTCAGCATCACCATTTGTGGGGTGGTCTCTTAGGCAATGAACAACCTATAACAACAGTGTGCTCCTAACTTCCTGTCGGCTCACTCATCAGAAAGTGACCTGAGTTTATTATTACTCTGGCAAGGAAGTATTTGCCAGGTCAGACTAATAGCATAAAAAGTGGATATTTTTTTCACTTTCTTGTGTTAAAAAAAAAAAAAATGATAGAATCCAGAAATTTCCCCAAAGAACTCCAAGTAAGGACCTGAATAGATACTTACACACCAAAGCTCATAGTAGCACTATCCGCCATATCCAAAAGGTAGGAGAAATCCAAGCGCACATCTAACGATGAGTAGGTGAATAGGACACAGTAGGAGCTGGGTACGCTGGAGCCCGCCTCTGGTCCCAGCTACTTGGCAGGTTGAGGCGGGAGGATGGAGTGAGCCCAGGAGTTCGAGGGCAGCCTTGGTGACACAGTGAGGCCCTGTCTCAAAAAACAAACAGAAACCAAGATGCAGTGTTTACATACACAGGAATGTTACTCAAACTTAAGATGGAGAGAATTTCTGACACATTCTGCAACACAGATGAAGCTTGAAGAGACTAGGCCAGGAAGCCAATCGAAAAGGACTCCACTTTGGGGCTGGGGATATAGCTCAGTTGGTAGAGTGCTTGATTCACATGCACAAGGCCCTGGGTTCAATCCCCAGCACCACAAAAAAAAAAAAAAAAAAGAAAAAGAAAAAGAAAGAAAAGGATTCCACTTACATGAGGGGCCTGGAGTCATCAAATTCACAGAAACCCAAAGTAGAATGACAGTGGCAGGGCTGAGGGGAGGGAGGATAAGGAACTGTGTGACGGGTATGGAGTTTAAGTGTAGGAAGAGGAAAAAGACCCGGAAGTGAACATGGTGACCCATGATTGCGCAGCAATGTGAATGGACTTAACACCACTATACATTCGAAAATGGTAAAGCTTATATTACACCTCTTACTACAACTTCACACACACACAAAGACTTAGAAGTGCATGCCTGTGCTAGCACGTGCGTGCGTACACACACACACACACACAAAAAAAAAAACCTTCCTGCAAGCTTTGTATTAAGTTCAGGTACTTCAGCCTCTAAGGCCCTAACCAGATGTTCCTACACCCTTCTGGGTAATGCTAGACCACAAAAGTTGGGGATGGAGTGTTGTCAGGGAACGGGGACAACAATATCTTAAAATAAAAATGTCTCTAAAAATACTCAGTTTGTAATTGCAGGGACCAAACGGTACTGTGAAATTCACCTAAGTGGGCAACCTGGAGTAGCACAGAAAGAAAAAGACTCTAAGAGATGGACTACAGAAGCCACACTTGGGGATTCCACCTTCTGGGTCCCCTTCTTCCTCCGGGAGAAGTCTTTTCTTCTGTCCTTTAATTAAAAAAAAAAAAAAGAAGCCACACTTGCTACAGACATCAAAGAAGAGATGGAATCAAGAACTACTGAGTTTGCAGGGAGAAAAGATCTGATCCCAAGCCTGCAAGAGCACCTGATCTCAGGCCTTCAGTGGGCAAGAATGCAGGATGGAGGAAGCAGAGAGGTCGTCTGTCCATCCCCTAAGGCAGTATTCCATGTCATCCAGATCTGGAATGCACTTACTGGGAAGGGCACCTCTGGGAGCCAGAAAGATAGCTCTGGCCAGCTAGCAACTTCTTGTAATCATACGGCACGGCAAAGAAGTTTCAAAAATACATTTCAAAAGACTCGTGCTCAGAAATGCTGTCTTTTGGCTTATTTAATAGAAGGTCACTACAAAATCCCCCAAGACAGTTTAATTACCATGCAACTAAATAAAGCTGTTCTAAAGAAAGGAGAGCTAGGACCACTAAGGCTAATGACATGTTGCTACTGCCTGACACTGGGAAAGAGCAACAACACCAAGACCAGAAAAGAGCTGAGCCCCCTCCCCAGGCCACCATCTTGAATCTTGCTGTCTCACAAGTAACACACATACTGTAGAGTAAGGAATTTAACTGGCCTTTGGCTGGTTCCTGTGAGGAAGACTACATCATTGGAATTTCCTGAGTAACAGGAATGTCTTATCATGAGCCCCATGAATCAAACCTGAGTTTCTACTAAAAGATGAGCTGACTCAGGTGGGTGATGGTCACCAGAAAGACCAACCATGTAATCAGAGGGTAAGGGCTCTGAGTCACCCCGACTGGGAGACGAGGGGGGTCATCACCGGCCACATCACTATGCGCAATCACTGCTATATAATAACACCCAAGAAAGGCTTTGGACACCAAATCAGGGTTGCTTCTGGTCAGAGAACACATGGATATGACAGGAAGGTGACATACCCTAATCCCACAGGGACAGGGCTATAGAAACCCTCCCAGACCTCATCCTGTGTGTCCCTTCAATTGGCTAATCTTGACTTACACTAAATCTATCTCTTACCAGGGATTGAATCCAGAAGCACTCTGCCACTGAGCCACACTCCCAGCCCATATATTTTTTTTAATAGTGTTTTTATTCCTTCTTTTTTTTCGTTTCAACACAATGCCTTTATTTTTATGTGGTGCTGAGGATCGAACTCGGGTCCCACCCGTGCCAGGCAAGCGGTCTACCACTGAGCCACAATCCCAGCCCCTGAAGTTGCTGAGGCTGGCTTTGAACTCATGATCCTCCTGCCTTAGCCTCCCGAACCACTGAGATCACAGACATACAGCACCGCACCCGGCTTGACTTACATCCTTTAAAGATAAGTATAAGTAGAGTATTTTCTAAAGTCACTCTAGTGAATTATCTAACCCGAGGGGTCACAGGAAGCCCCAGACTTTAAGCCAGTCAGTCAGAAATGTGAACGGCCTGGGACCCAACTTGTAGCTGGCATTGGAAGGGGAGCCATTTGTTTGGGGACCAAATCCTTTAACTCATAAGGTATAGACTAGCACAGCTGTACTGCATTATGCCTGTGTGTATCAGAACATGTCTCTCCCATTTTCAGTCAATTCAAATGCTCCGCTCTCAGATCTTTCATCTGCTACAATGATGGCAACTGTTAACCACTAGACATCTTCTCCCACTTAATAACAGCTACAATGTTTGAGGTCTTGTTATCCCAGACAAAGTTCTAAGACCTTCTGCATGTATTTCCTCAATCCTCATGGAAACTTCATAAGATGGATACTATCACAGAGAAGTTATGAGACTTTCCCAAAGCCACGTGGTAGAGGCAAAAGAAGCTCCTGTCTCCGAAGTGGTCCTACGACAGGCTGTGGCAGCTGGCTGCCCACCATCCCCATGTGCTCCCTCCTTCTAGCCTCACAGTGGCCACATGCCAATGTCCTTGGGGAAGAAGGTAAGCCTTCTGATGACAGAATTATCCTGCTTTGATTGCAGCTCAGGAAAACAAATTTCGAGAACACAGCACTAAAGATGGTGAACTATTTCTCTGAAAGTATTTTCCAACAAAATCACAAATTAACAGCTGCCTGGTGCTGAATGTAAATGAAAGTGACAAATTTCACTGCAGTAAATGAACAGGTGAAAGTTGTTCCTTATCATCACCATCATCCTCATCATTGCAGGCTGAACCTCTCCTCCATTGACATAAATCTCCTCCCCCCTATTATTTTTTTCATTATTTAAACTCTAAATTGTTAAACATTCTCTCACTTTTATTAAAGCGATGTCCTGGTTTGATGTTTTCAGTGTACTGAGAGTGCACCAATTAAAACCTCAGGCAGTCATGGTGGTTTAAATTCTCTAATAAAATTATGTAACAAGGACATCGCTTGGTCATTCATCCATTTCATTCACTCATGAATGTTTTGAGTACCTATGACATTCAGAGCAACATCTTGGGCAGCTTGGGTACAGAAATACATCTGAAAAGGTCTTCAGGGAAGAGAATCAAAGGAGGAAAGAGCAAACGTGTGTGTGTGTGTGTGTGTGTGTGTGTGTGTGTGTGTGTCAGAGAGAGAGATATGAAGGGAGAGGGAGAATGAATGCAGGCATGTATATGTGTGATTTCAGGAAGTCAATGAAATTAAAACAGAGCAAGTAAAAATCTGAGAGAAATATAGGACAACATGTATGGCTGGAGTAAAATAAACCACGGGAAAGTCAGCAGCACATGAAGTCAGAGAGGGGTCAGCTCATTCTGAATGGAGGTAGCCAGGCCTGCAGCACCAACTTCCTTGCCTGGCCTGGGTCCATGCCATCTTGACCTTACAGTGGACAACTGTCCCACCTTCCTAACCAATCTCTTGTCTTCCATGCTTGTTCCTTTACAACCAACTCTTCATACAAGATGAACATCACTTAGAAAGCATAACTCTAACCCCCTACTCAAAATCCTCTGAACATGACCACCACAGTTAGTATAAAATCCCACGTTTGCACCCTGCCCAGCCACGCTCTCCTGGTGCCAAGACAGCTCACTCTCCAAGCTCATCTCCCTGCCCCCTTCCCTCGCCCACGTGGCCTGGGAGCCTAGTCAAGTCTGCTCCTGCCTCAGGGTCCCCACACATGCCACCTCCTCCTCTTGGAGTTCTATCCATTCTGGATACTCCCATGGCTCTCTGCTCAAACATCACCCCCCTCCCCAGGCCACCAATCTAAAATGGTCCCCAAGGCAGTATCTCTATCCCTTGCCCTCACTGCTCTTCAGAGGTGTGTGCACCTGGCATGTGATTTACCTGTTTCTCCACTTTCTCTGTCTTTACTCACATCTATCCCCAATGCCCAAAATAAGGCTGGGTACAGAGTTGGAATTCAATAAACATATGTCAAATCCAAGAATGAGCGACTTCATTTGTGTTATCACGACAGGATGATGCTGAGTAGACCAGGGAGCTGCAATCTCGGGCACCCAGCTACCCGCACCACCTGCCCAGGGACAACACTTCTGGGTGCAGTTCCTGTTGTAAGCTCAGAAGGCAATATCCAACATCTGACACAGCCAACTGCTCCAGCCAACTTACCCTCCTATGCTGAGCCTATCAGGACAAGAACACCCTACAAAATCATAACCACCCCAAAATTCACATCAAAAAGCCAACGCGCACTTCTTAGTGGATGAGTTCATCTATAAACTGTGAAGTGGAGTCACCATCTCAACTCCTGTTAGAAAGTGGGTGGACAGAATTTAGCAATAAGCAGGAATGTCTTTAGTGCCCCTTGCTCACAGGGACTCGAGCTCCATCTATAACAATTAACTGAGCTCCTTTCATGTGGTGACTTCAGGCTTGGCCCCAGGAACATGCTGACACCAACAGGCAGTCCCTGAGCTAGGGACCTTCTTGCAGTCTAGTGGGAGGGACAATTGGACTTGTCATCTTTCAGTCTACTACTCATAAGCCTCAGTGCTTTGTCTTTTCAATACTGCTAAGGAATCAGTGTCTGAAAACTTTGGGCCTGCCATCTCAGCCCCTGAGATGGAATTCAGGCCTGGGTCAGAGGCAGAAATCTCATGATTGATTGCTAAAGCAGAGAACTTGGCGGGGCTGGTCATGTAGCTCAATGGCAGAATGTGTGCTAGGCATGCACAAGGCATGGGGTTCAACCCTGGCACACGAGAGAGAGAAAAGGATCTCACTTTCTCCTGCATTTTCCTCCCTGAGTCACCTACAGGCAGTCATGGTGACCAAAGTCAACTTTTCTCCTATTTTCTGGTCAAGGGTAATAGCACTAAGAACATGCTCTGGGCAACTAAATGGGAAACACAATGTCCTTCTGATGTGGCACTGTCACAGAAGAACAAAGACTGGCAGGTTCTTTAAATACAAAGACGTCCCGTCCAGGCCTGGCGAGACCTTCCTCAGGACATTGCTATCTTATGGCTGTTTAGCCTTCATACATCTCCTTTGGGCCTGTTAGATTGAGCAAATATTCCCTGTCACAAGGTGCCACGGTTTGGATCACTAACATGCCTTAAAGGTTCATGTTGTAAATGCAAGGTCCTGGTATGGCACTATGGACAGGTGGTAGAAGTTTTAAGAGAGGCTCATAGAGGGAGGTTTAGGGGGTCATTGGAGATGTGCCCATGAAGGGGAGAGGAGGACCCCCAGGCCCCCACCTCCTCCTCCCTTTCAAGCACCAGCCATGGTGAGTGGCTTTGCTCTCCCAGGTGCTCCCCTGCCATGATTTACAAAGGCCCCAAAGCAATGAGGCCACCCAGCCATGGACTGTCACCTCCAAAACCGTGAGGCCAAATAGCTTTTTCTCCTCCTAAGGTTCTTATCTTAGGTAATAAATGTTACAGTAACAGAAATCTAGCACACTAAGCTAGCAGAGCATGTTCCACTCAGAGTAACTCATCCAAAAGGCCAACACATTGCCGGCTAAAATCATAACCAGGCTTTGACTGGACCATCCACATTGATCAGTTCTACTTTTCCATTTGGGGAGACAGGCAGAATCAAGAAAGACTTGGGGATCAGTCTTCTTTTTTCTTTCCCCAATCTGAGAGTATGGGCCATGCTGTGCAGGCCACGGACGCCACACAATAGGCCACCATTCATAATTCAGCCCTCCTCAACCCAGTGAAGACAGCAGAATGCCCGACAACACAGGCCCTCAGCAGAGCGCCAGGGATCCCTGCAACGTGGACCCCTCCTTCTGAACCAGGAATAACAAGGTGAAATAGCACTGTGCTGTGGAGAGCAGCCTCTCATCAAAAAAAAAAAAAAAAAAAAAAAACACAGAAGAAGATATTCAATGGCACCTCTCCACTTCCCTGAAGGCTAAGGTTCTTCCCTTGGTTATTCATGTGGCCGCCCGCTGGCACTCATAGGCAGAGAAGTGATTGTCAAAGATCTGAGCAGCTCAGGAAAAGAAAGACGCAAAACTGGGAAAGCTCTATTATACCACTTATAATTTCTTTTTCTAGGAAAAGAAAAAAACACGGCTGTGATGTGATTGCTACGATGCGATTCTAGGGGCTGAGTACCTAAATCAGTTACACACTCATATCAAAAGTACTGCATAAATGGAACAAGATCTGTGACACACAAGACCTTTGTTAGTAAGAAATCCTCCTTTAGGATGGTAATTAATATTGCCTTTACATAACACTTCTTTAAAAGTTCTTCTTCTTTACTGATGTTTTCCTACCTCAGCAATCAGCCAGTAATCAACATCAATGTCAAGCACTTTCCCTGAGACATGAACGCTATCACCTTCACATACACAGAATCATTCCCAGTTGCAAAACAAGGGGCTGGAATGGGAACTGGCAAAGGCAGAATTCTGGCCCCATCGTATCCTGGAGTTCCCCCACTACTGACCACAGGTCTGTAGGAAAAGGTTCTGTGCACAGACTTAAGACTTAATGCAAACAACTGCTGAAGTCTCTCTTGCCTCTGAAGTGCTCTCCCCATAGGCCAGACTTACCTGCTGTCCATGCAGGTATTTTCAAATAACTTTGGCACTGAGCATGAGAACAATGAACAGATACAATCTCTATCCTGGAACTGTGGTGGTGAGACAGACATATCAATAAATTGTCATAAGATTAGATAAAAATGCAGGTCACACATAGGTTCAATACCTATCTCTTGAGAGCTACTAAGTGCTGGGTATCACTCTGGATGCTGGGCACACAATGGTGTATTAATACAACAGTGCATGATATTGGCACAATATGTTAAGGACCCAGCAGAAACCTCTCTCATTGGATCAAGGAAAATCAAAGAATGCTTTTCTGAAAAGGAAGGCTACAGAGACATTGAAAGGACCTAGAAGGCTGAAAGATGGCAGGGAAATCATCCCCAAGAGGGAGAAGGGCATGTGACAGATCAATGTGACAGATCAGAGAACCACCAACCAGTCACTTTCCAGGGCACCTTTTTCTGTATCCCTGGGACATAAGGGGAGACAGGGGTGCCCAGGGCAGGCCTGTGGAGGCACAAGGTGGTCAGGGACAGGAATGCCACTGTAGGACTTAGCACTCTCCTGTAGGTGACTTTGAAGAACTGTGACACCCAGCAAGGACATGATCCAATGTCTATCTCAGATAGAACTAGATTTTTTTTTTAACCACTTCTGCCTCTCCTTCCTCAGAGGCTTGAAAATGAACACACATACACACACACACACACACACACACAAAAGGGTAGTAGATTTGGCAACTTGATATAAACTCATGTCAAAGAACAGGGCCTGTAAGATTCTTCAGTTTTAATTGCAAAAGACAGCTAGAAACCATGGAAGGGGATAAGGAAAAAAAAAATAGAGAAAGAGAGGGGGAAAAAAAAAAAACCTTTCACAGACAAGAAAAATCAAGTTAAAAGGCAGCTTCCCAGAGACAACACCCCTGACTTAGCAATTTTGCTAGAACTATTCTTTTTCCTCTCTGCTGGGACCAAACGAAGCCGCTTGGCAAATGCCTCCCATGTCACGTGTGGCCTACTGCCCACATAACACCCCTACGGGAGCCACGACAAGCTCCAAACTTGGCTGCCTTGGCTCCCCGGGAATGTGCCAGCCTCTGACAGATCCAGGGAGAAGTGAGAATCATATTCTCACCATGCATGACGGCCGAAGAGAAAGCTTATTTTTTTTTTAATAATAGTCCTAAGTTAATTTAACCGTTCAACATTTCTGAGAGCCTTCAAACTGAGTACTGAATTTCCCCATCAAGTGAAGGACAATTGGGGAGCTCTGTGACCCAAGCTTCAACTCTTAAATATCCTATCCATTCCATTTCTACAGACAAGACACACTTTCGACTCAAAAAATGGTACTCTGAAAATACACCAATGTAATAAGACTGATGCAATGCTATGGTTTCCAAGCTAAATCCAATCACGAGCTTCTCCATGGTGTTTTCAGCTTACCGACTACACTTTAACCCTGTAAGTCTCTCTAGCTTTCTTTCTCGATTGCTTCCATACATAAACTTATATTTAATTTCTATATAATTGTCTGCCTTCCAAATAAAATTCCACAGCTCAACAAGTGCTGTGATAATTAGGTTTGTTTTTTTTTTTTCCATTATAGAAGCAGCACATTCAATTTTACTGCCTGGCAGATCAACATGTCTATCAGTGAAGCAAGGAATTTTTGTTAATCTGAAAGTAGCCATTGATGTTTACTTGCCAGTGTTTGAAATATTTGAAATGCCTCCAATGAGAATCAAAATAAAGACATGGGTTACAAGTTAGGCTTATCTTTCTGTACTACGTAATTCTACTTGCGTAATATACAAAAACATGTCAACTGACCTGGGCTGTCAAAAGTCAGGGTGGTAGGAGGCAGCTTAGAATGAGAATAATGGTGAGAGATCCTAAAGGGGTACATGTAGGGAGCTTCCAGGAACTGCATGTATTTTGTTCTGGTACTTGACACTGTTTTGAAAATTCATCATACTATATGCTAATGATATGTGCAGTGTTCTTTACATGTAAATCAATACAAAGTCTTCCAACATTGAAGGTGAAGTACAGTTTACACTCACAAAGACCATAATGGTCAGAAATTCAAATTTATCTTTCAAAGAACACTGGATCAAGAGAAATAACTAATTGCTTTACTGGGCCTACTTTCATTTACTTTTCTTTAAAGAAAAACAGACAAAACAAAGCAAAAACTCCACCATCCTAACAGTGGCATACTTAGCACCAGATTTTTACATCTCTTCCTCCATACAAAATTTTTTCCAACAAAAACCATGCAATAATCGATAATGATTATTTTTAAATCATTCTTCAGCTTTAAAACTGCATTAAAGAGTGTCAATTTTAAGGTCATTTTGCAAAATTAAGTATAATATTTCTCCTGTGAAACACAACATGCACTTAATGTTAAATTCAGAATTCTCATTTTTCACTGTTTTAAATTTTAATCACATATTAAAAACTCCCAATGGTCACACAGAATAACAGAAGTGAAGAAACTCAAGTTCTATATCCTCATCTTCAGCAGAGCTACTATGTTTTATTTTGCACATCTCTATTTAAATGTAGAAACACATGGTTCCATAACGGACGGAGACATGAACTGAGCCTATAGGAAGCTCCAGCGGTTCTGAACTGTTGGGAATGACTTGCAAAGCAGTGTGTGGAGCTGTGTTTTTTACATGTCAGGGCTGGCTGTATAGCATGGAGTTCTCCATGTTAACTTCCATGTAGAATAGAAACCATTATTGAAAGGTTAATTTAAAAAAAAAAAGTGTGCTAATCTAAAGTGTGTATACAGAGAAATGCACTTTATCTAACAAAGGGATTATGTCCTGATAAATCCATTTTAAGTTGAAAAGGTACTGAATATACTGTATACACTGTATAGCGTTTGCTGCTGCTTCTGGTAGTGATGCTGATTGGGAATGGTGGCCTTCTGCCACTGCCCACCACCAGCAGAAAGTATCCTTCCGCATCTCACTCACTAGCACAGGAAAAATTCAAAATGTGAAGCCTGCTGAATGCATGTAGCTTTTGCACCATCTTATTAAGGAGGGGAACTCTGGCATTACAGATGAGCATGTATATACAGATGCACATTAATAATAGCAGCAATTATTTAGAACTTAGACCAACAAAAGATCTTTTTTTTTCCATTTTCAGGGAAGTATTTGATCACTGGCTTTGTTCAGAATTACCCACACATCTCAACAGTAAAAAGGCAAACTAGTTGGAGTCAGTTTGATTGTTTTTAGTCTCTGCAGACAATGAGACCCTCCCCCCAATGCTGCACCTGGAGAAGACCATTTCCACAGCCCCACCCTCAGAGGCAGCTGCAGTACAGGAGAGGCAAAGAACCTTGCAAACAAAAACCTTCTGAAGGCACAAAATAAACTGTCAGGTTCAGGCACAAAAGCTAGTTAGGCTGGATCTTTCTTTTTTGTGGGGCTGTCCTGCACACTGTAGATACTTAGCAGTCTTCCTGGCCTCTACCCACTCTAGGCCAGAAACACACTCCCCAAACCTCCACCAAGATGCGACAAACATCTCACAAGGAGCAATAGCACTGGCTCCCAGTGAAGAATCCCTGTTAAAACTTCCTGGAGGCTACACAAGAACTCAGGCACCCTGCTGGATTCTGGAAAGGGAAGGCTTTTTTTTTTTTTTTTTTTTTTTTTTTTTAAATGGTGCCTTCTGAATTCTTTACAGGTATCTTTTATTCAACAAATACATTTACATACACAAAGGAAACTCAAGAAAGAAACAAGGAAGAAAGGAATGTTTAGGTGAGAGAGTGTACCTCTAAGAGCCAGCATCCCTCTCAAATTATCTTTCCTTTCTCTTCAGATCTCCCCAATGAACAAGAAAAACATAAAAAAATTAACATCTTTCTAAAGACGTTAGCCCATGCAAGATTTTTGATTAAGATGAAAATGAATGTCTTCAATATTCCTGGCCTTCCGAAGCCAGAATTAGACAGGCAGACCAAGGGTCAGAGCCAGAGAACAGAGGGACTGAAATGTTACTGTCACCAATAACTAATAACAGGTGTTATCCCTTCCTTGGAATCACTCCCCTTACATACACCTCCCACTCTGTCACATGGTTTGCCGAGGCCAGAATAGAATGGAAGCAAGAGACCTGAACAGGAGGGCAGGGACCCCGTGCCTGCAGAGCCTAAAGGACAGCCAGTCTTGGAATGGGCAAAAGAGCAAGGACTGGGAGACAGCAGCCCTGAGCTTGAGTCTTTGTTCAGCTGCCCTGTAATCCTGACCAAATTACAGCCTCTGGAGCAAGGTGACATGTGATCCACAGTGCTGCTGAGTAGGTTCATCAATACAAAACACATGGAGATTTTCCTATAAATACTATAATATATATACTATAAATACTACACATCACATGTGTAAATGTTGGCTTCACCAGTGGTTTTAGTAACAGCCCTAGTGTTGGTTCCAGCAGCACTTAACAATAGGTTCTAACAAGGAGAAAAGAGCAAGAAACAGACCCCAGAGGCAGCAGAACAAGGCGGTGAAGAACAAAGGGCCTGGGACCCACTCAGCCTGGTTTCAGATGCCAATTGGTAACACCTTGGGCAATTTTTCTGCCTTCTGAACTCTTCATTTTGCCCCAGTCTCTTTATCCATAAGCTAAGGGTAATAATTAGGCCAGTCCATCGGTGGCACAGTAATTCTGTTCTATAAAGTCACTGCAGAAACTGACCTAACAAATCCTGAACATTGCATGTAGACAATATTCAAGGCTAGGTTTCTGCAAGCCTCTGGCCACAGCATTCTCATAGCCTTGTTTTATGTGTGTGTGTGTGTGTGTGTTCAAATGCACCTTAAATCATTGTCTCATTAACATGGAACTCCTGCCTGTAGCCCACTCCTGAATGAAAGCTGTCTAGCACACGTTACCCCCGGAAGGTATGTGGAAGCCCTCTTGTGCTTCAGCTCTATGCTTGAGGGCCACATTAAGCAGCAGAATCACCAAACCGGAAAATATACAAAAATGGAGACAAGGTGGCACCAACCAGATGGAAGAAAGAACACTTGTTTACAAGCTGAAGCAAAAGGCACAGGAGCCCCTTTGCTCAACCTCAGCTGGGGTTGTGGGTGCCAGGCAACTCAAATTTTAAACCACTCCATGCATGTCCACAAATAATCAGAAAAAATGCTGTATTTTTTTTCCGGGGGTGGGGGTGGGGGGGGTTATAGGTAAGTTCTAGCAAGTATGTAATTTTGCAAATACACTAATCTACAAATAATGAAGATGGACAATACCTACAGACTCAGCAGTGGCTTAATGATTCAATGACTTAATACAGACAGAATGTTAATTATTTGGGGCAGTCAAATATGTAAATAAAATATGTGATGGAAACAGGAAGAGAGGTATTACCACAGAGATGGTAACGGAGAACCACAAAGGAGGGAATGGGGAAAGGAATCAGGAATGAAATTCCCTAAAGCCATCTCTTACTCAATCTTTTCACCAAAAGTTGTTCGCCCATGACAGCCATCTCTCTTTCGGCTCTCAGATCCACCGTCTATGTACCAGTTCCCTTGCAGCATAGACCAGAAAACATTTCCCAAGCTCCCTGGCCAATTGGATCTTCCTAGGGGTGGCCTGTGGGAAGGCAGGAGGGCAGAAGCAGCCAGGGTCCCTCCCCTCACCCTGTGCCCGGGGTATCTTCTCCAAGGATGCAGCTTTCTCCAGGGGGTCCTCCTGCCTGTTTCCAATAATACCATCGATTCCCCTGCAGGCCTAGAGGTGGAAATTTCCTTCAGTTACAAATCTCTGGGTTGCCACAACATACTATGAAGGAGCTTACCCTCTTCTATCACCTAAGTGCTCAATTTTTTTTTCCTGTTAGGTTCCCTGTTTGAAATGCCTCGCCCAGATTTCCTCACTGGCCCAACTGACGGACACCTTGATAAATACTGGCTCTAGAAGATGCTATGCCCTGAAACTTTTGCCAACAACGTCTCCCTACCCATACCCCTCACGTGCACTTGTCCCTTCCACAATTGCAACTCGGACTCTCAGATCTCTCTGAATTGAGAGAAAATAAAAGGTTTTGCTTTGGGTTTAATTCACTACAGCAGGAAGAGAAAGACATAAAAAGCTGACAGAGCGGTAATATCTTTATCAAGTTATATTACCTCTGCTACCTTTCAACGTGGGCTACTCACTGGCAGCCCGTGCATTGACACAGCCATGGTTTCTCTCTACTTAAGTGCTATTTACTTTCTAAAGGCCAAGCATTATGCTCAACTCATAAATACCTTGATTAAAAAAAAAAAAATTCCAAATGTAGCCTATGGCACACAGCCAATTCTCTCTCACCATCAGCATCAGCCATTCTGGGCACTGCTGACTGCAGACCTGTGTGAACACTGGCTATTAATTCAGAGGCAACTTCCATTCTCTTTTCTTTCCATTGTTTCTTGCCCCAGTGCATAAAAACATTACACCTGACTATGACCATCCTCAGGCATAACAGATGAATAAATGAATTCATCTGGATAAAGAATTCAAACAGTGAATAAGATTCTGATCAGTGAATCAGAAAAGATGTGGAAAAGGAAATAAGGGAAATACTAGCTACTGGTCAAAATCCAAGTTCCCTTCTTGGGCACACAGCAGCTTACATTTCCCAGCCAGGGGTGGCCAGATAATCAAGTTCAAGATAATAGAATGTAAGCAGAAGGTGACACTATTCACCTGCCAGACCTGGACATAAAACCCTCCTAGGTGGGTTCCACCATCTATTCCCCCATCCCATGGGCTGGAATGATTGACGGCAGGGTGAATATGGAGGGCCTATGTTAAAAAAAAAAAAAAAAAGGCAGGGCCTATTTAGTCTGGGTCATTAAAAGACTCCTTAAGAGAGGTCATTGCTCTCCATACCTCCAAGCAAACTGTTCAACAGGCTAAAATAAGGAGAGAAAAAAAAAAAAAAAACTCATATTAGGTGCAAACATACATGCACATGGGGGTCCATTTGTTACAGAAGAACACTTTGGCAGGACATGCCCCTTTCAAATGAACTGAAAGGCATGTCAGTCATCTGGTCAAGGTGACTGAGGAGGGATAATCTCCGGCATGTCCCTTCCAAAAGAAACCCACCTGAGCAAGTGACACAGAAACAAGCACCTGCTCCTGGTTCCATGTGTCCTGCAGGCAGAACAGCTTGCTATTCACCTGCATTTTCCATTCTGCAGTATAAAAACCAACACCCAGAGAAGTCAGAATTGGCCTTCTAGAATGCAAGAGCAAAAACAGAGCTGAAATGCACATGGCCAGTGTCAGTGCCACTCAAAAGGGGAGGTCCATTGAGTGATGCCCAGCCATGAAGTATTTGAAAGGTAAGTACTAAAATGGAGGAAAAAGTGTTCTAGAAACCTGAATAAGAATTTCCTAGAGTAATTTCAGGTCTTTGAATCTAATAATGAAACTGGAGGCTTTAATTCTGAACTTCCTAATTTTTTAATTTCATTTTTCCATTTATTTATTTATTTAGGTACTATGGATTGAACCCAGGAGCACTTAAATACTGAATCAATCCTGCCACAACATCCCTAACGCTTTTTTATTTTGAAACAGGGTCTCAGTTGCTTAGGGCCTTGCTAAGTTACTGAGGCTCACTTTGAACATGGAATCTTCCTGCCTCAGCCTCCGGAGTCTCTGGGATTAAAGCATGTACCATCATGCCTGGCTCTAGTAATTTATATTTATTGTGCCAGTTTACGGTGAACTTTTAAAAATTGTTCTAATTCTCCAGCCACATAGATTCCCAAATTCTTCAAATTCCCAAATCTACCCTTTTCCCAGTCCCTGTGCCTGTCCTCATCCTTCTTACTGAGCAACCTCTTTTGCCCTTCCAAGAGGGTGGCTGTCTTAGAATATGGGTGGTGGTAAAATCTCCACCAGCCCTTTGAATATGTTAGCTGTGGGCAGTGATTTCTGTCAGCCACTTCGAGGCTCTGACTAAAAGAGTTAGGTGAAAGATTAGTCATCCCACAACACAGTTGAGCTGTGATATGAGCTCAACACAGGACTCTGCACCCAGGAAATCTCCAGCAAAGAGGAGCAATAACAAGAAGCCCCTCAATGCACCTTATCCAGGCTAACTAACCTGAGTGAGGCCCTCAGCCTGCCTGAGAGAGACCATCTGTCCCTTAATTGAAACCTGAAAGGCAAAGGAAAATGGCCTTCATCTCTCTCCTGCAGAGAAGTTTACACACAGGGAAAAATCCCATACCTCGCTTGAGGAGAAACCAGAGGTTACTAACAAAATGAGTCATCTGAGGCATCAAGCATGATGAAGTATTCTGGAAAAGGAACAAAATTTGGAGATAGCATTCAGCTCTCCCAAGCAGGACTGACAAAATTACCCATTCTGAGGGAGTCCTGAACTAGCTGGGGGAGAGGATTACACACAGTCCTTGAAACTGAATGAAGAGGGCAAAGAGAAAGACAGCAAAGACATGGCAACAGAATGAGCCAAGGAAAGCATCAGTGGGGCAGACGTAGGCAGTGCTACCCTCTCTCAGATCATGGAATGCTGGGGTTTTGGGTAGGTCTGGTCCCAGGCAGGACATATTGTTGACTACATTCAGTGCATAAAGGCAATAATTTTAACATAAGCCAAAGCAAGTCTTCTCTCAAAGTTAATAACACATCATCATAGAGATCCGAAAGAAAAGGAATATGGGGTAAGTACATGAGTGATGCCCCCATTCTTGTTGGATCTTTGAAATATTTAATACTTTTTATAATTTTAAGTAAACCTAAAGAACAAATATGTGATGCTCTTTGGAAACCCCCTGCCATGAACAGAAACAGAATATGATATAGTCAATCAATACCAGGCACTCCTTGTGAACAAGCTCTCTCTGCTGTTCCATGCTTGGACTGGCAAGAATAAGTTCTATCTTATCCTTGGGCCCAGACGGATACAGAACTGAGCCCACTATACCACTCTAACAATGGGCAATGGCCATCGAGAGGGAAGTCTCATGAGTGTGAGGTGCATCGGGGACACAGAAAGCCTGGGAATGAATACCCATGAGCACCACAGGCAAGCACCAGGAAGAGGTAACAAACACTGCTTTGCTGACAGTCTTGCCAAAGTCTGTATTCACCATCAAAATTGTTCAAGAGGCCTATTTCTTGCCCAATCAATAAATGAATATAAACTTATATATTCAGGGCCAAGGACCTGAACAGACACTTCTCAGAAGAGGATATACAATCAATCAACAAATATATGAAAAAATGTTCATCATCGCTAGCAATTAGAGAAATGCAAATCAAAACCACTCTGAGGTTTCATCTCACACCAGTCAGAATGGCAGCCATTATGAAGAGAAACAACAATAATTGTTGGTGAGGATGTGGGGGAAAAGGCACACTCATACACTGCTGGTGGGACTGCAAATCTGTGCAGCCAATAGGGAAAGCAGTATGGAGATTTCTTAGAAAATTGGGAATGGAGCCACCATTTGACCCAGCTATCCCTCTCCTTGGTCTATACCCAAAGGAATTA
The DNA here is from genome assembly GCF_045843805.1 of Urocitellus parryii. NCBI lineage: Eukaryota > Metazoa > Chordata > Mammalia > Rodentia > Sciuridae > Urocitellus > Urocitellus parryii. The sequence continues at coordinate 172,767,957 of NC_135531.1, forward strand.
AAAACAGCATACTACAGGACACAGCCACACCAATGTTTATAGCAGCACAATTCACAATAGCTAAACTGTGGAACCAACGTAGATGCCCTTCAATAGATAAATGGATAAAAAAAAGTGACATATATACACAATAGAATATTACTCAGCAATAAAAGAGTAAAATCATGGCATTTTCGGGTAAATGGATGGAATTAGAGAAGATGATGCTAAGTGAAGTTAGCCAGTTCCCAAAAAAACAAATGCCGAATGTTTTTTCGATATAAGGAGGCTGATTCATAGTGGGAGAGGGAGCATGGGAGGAATAGATGAACTCTAGATAGTGCAGAGGGTGGGAGGGGAAAGGAGGAGGCAGGGGATTAGCAAGGATGGTGGAATGCAATGGACATCATTATCCAAAGTACATGAATGAAGACATGAATTGGTGTGAATATACTTTGTATACAACCAGAGATATGAAAAATTGTGCTCTATAAGTGTCATAAAGTTGTAATGCATTCCACTGCCATATGTAAATAAAAATTAATTAATTTTTAAAATAAATGCTAAAAAAAAAAAGAGGCCTATTCCTACCCAACGCCAGGCAAAATAAACACACTCCACAGCCAAGGCCAGGCACTGGCAATTCATAAAATGTGACCAATGTCCTGGGAACCACAGAAAACTGAGCCCAGTCAGTAAAGGCCTGAAATTACATCTAAGACTGCCATCTAAGTCCTTGTTTCTCGTCTCTTTGCTTTGGATGCCAACAGGAAAACTTCATTAACTTTTATTGCCGTAATCTGGGTTTGTTGATCAACGTATTTCAATGTCTGTGCTACCTAAATAAAAACAAACGTTTTTCTACCTAAAATAAATTGCCTCATGCTCCTTCATTCAGCTCACACACTGCCACATGCTAGCCACAGGAGGCATGAAGAGGAAGAGTCCTGAAGGAATTTAGAGTCCAGACAGACCCACGGTGACTACAACACATTCTAGTGTCCTTCCACCCTTTCTCCACCAGTGTTTATTCCCATGATCTATGGGGTAGTTTTTATCTTTACCAGGAACATGACATCTTTATCTTCCAGTCACATCTCAAAAAAAATGAGGCTTGGAAGCCGTTTTTTAGAGAAATGAGAGCATCACAGACCAGGTACATGATGCACCGACCCAACTGAGAAATATTTCCCAGGGATTCCTCACTTACCATCGGCTCCGTGGCTGTCAGATGTAGAGACTTGTTTGATCTTAGAAGCTAGTATTCCTCCTAATCTTTCTACACATACATGGAGGCATTAAGCCAGGACAGCTTCTTCCTACCTCTATAGTCTAGATCTGGGATGTCCCCTAAAGGCCCATGTGTTGAGGGCTTGGTCCTAGCCCATGGCATGACTGGGAGGTGGTAGGACCTGGTGTGAGCCAGCTTTTCATCACTGTGACCAAAGTCCCCAACAAGAACTTAGAGGAGGAAAAGTTGATTTTGGCTCATGGTTTCAGAGTTTCAGCCCATGGTCAGCGATTCCAGTGCTCTGGGCCTGAGGTGAGACAGAACATCATGGCAGAAGGGATGAAACACTGATCACCTCACGGTACCTGGGAAGCAGAGAAAGAGTCACACAGGCTTCAGGGAAGATAACCCTACCGGGGCATGTGCCCTGTGACTCACTTCCACTCGTCACATCCTACCTGCCTTACAGTTACCACCCAGTTAGGCCATTCAAAGCATGAACGGATTAACTTATAGCTCTCATAATCTAATTCTGTCTCCTCTGAATCTTCCTGCATTAATTAAGCTTTCGTGGGACACTTAATAACCGAATCATAACAAACCTCTATGTGGCAGGGTCCAGTGAGAGGTATTCAGGACACTGGGGTGTGTCCTTGAAGCGAAAGGAGGACCTCGCCCTTTCCTCTTCCTCTCTTTTGGTGTAGTGGCCATGAGATGAATGGGGCTTCTCTACCATGTTCTTCTGCCATGGCGTGCTGCCATGCCGCCGTCTCAAAAGCAACAGGGCCAATCATGGAACCTCCAAAACTGTGAGCCAAAATAAACCTTTTCTCTTCAGAGGTTAACTTTTGTCTTAGATATCTGTCACAGTGATGGAAAGCTGACTAGCACATTAAGTCAGAAGAGACACTATCATTTAAAATGGTGGAGGGAAATGGTGAGGCCAGTTCTTCACCTTCAGGAAGGCCCAACTGTTCTCCCACTTGGGGTAGGGATTGCCTCCATGTGTATAGACCACATGCTTTATCTGCTGAAGGCTACTTCACGATGCTAAGAAATATAAAGTCATCTGTGATGTGGCTTTCAAGTTATAAATGTCAGTGATAGTGAAGTTTGCTACTTCGGGAACTCTTCCAACAACAGGCAGACAACAGCCCAACCCAAAGGCTCTGGGGGAGGCTGACAGACAGCTGCTCTTTCGGTAGTCATTCCCAAGGGAGCCAAGAGCCCCCCCCCCACTCCAAAGGAAGCTAGGTATGGCATGCTGAAGGGGAAAAGTGACAACATATTTGGTAGCAGAAAGATACAGGCCAGGAGTCCCACACACGCCAACACGTCTGCCTGATCCATGAAGGCTGTCAAACCCACACAGTGCAGAGCCTAGAGCAAGAGAGAAAAAAATTGCAGCACAGTAAACACAAAGATACTCATCTTTCCCCAAGCCACGGAAACTGAATAGCCAGCACCAGAGAGCCAGCTCCAGCCCCCTGGACCAGCCTGATTGCCCAGTTGCCCCACCTGACAAACCACAGGAGAGCAGGGAACAGATGCCCTCCAGCAAGTGCTGAGCCAGGCTCCGGGGGAACACAGCCCTGAAGGTACCATTCAGTTATCCAGTGTCTGAAATAAAGTCACATTCCCAGGAAGCAGGGTGTGGGGTATGCCCATGGGGACAGGGAAGAAAGGATTAAACACATTTATGTTAGACAAAAATCCCACACACTGAGAGATTGGAAATCCCTTTAAGTTTCCAAAGGAGACAATTCCTGTTTCTCTCAGAAGGACAAACTCTGAAGGTGACAGCTAGAGAAGCCACAGATAAAAGTCACATGGCTGCATAATTTTTACTCTTAACATTAATGCTTTTATTCACATCAAGATATTCATCTGCTTGTGGTTTGCTGGGGCATTCTGTTCTCCTATGATGTGGTTAGTGATAAAGAGTCTTCAAAGACCCACATACATAAAAGGAACAAGAATTAGAAATATTTAATATTTCATTGCGTTGGTTCCATAACCTTGACACCCAAATCCTATCAGCATGAGAAATGTGTTGCTCCAGGTTTACCAAGGTAACTCAAGGGGAATCTCGGCAGTGGTTTCAAGAGCTACAGCCAATCCAGACAGTTGAAATAAGGAAGTACTTAGGAAATTGCTTCCTTCATGAAATATGTTCATAATTGGAAACAGAAAATGTACTCCTAGAGCAATGGTTCTTCAATAATAGCCAGAGTGTAGCAATTGTGCAATCTTTACACACTTTCCAGTTCAGGGGCTTGACTTACATTCACATCATGACCCTGGGTGTGCCAGGCCTGGGTTGGGCTGCCCTGTCCTTCATAAAGGTAAATAGCCATAACAAAACAATAAATTTGCATTTGATAATGATTGAAGTAATAAATAGCCTTCTGCTCCAGTCACTTTGCTAATTCTATACAGATAAAATACTTTTGTCACTTTAACTTGAAAGATCAATTTCGCCCTACTCCCTTCACCAGATAGCCAGAAAAGTCCCCTCGGAACCACAGATGGCACTGAGAAAGCCAGTAACCTAGGACCAAAGTGTCTTTTTTTCATAGCTCCTTGACTTCTTGGTCCTCCTTTTTCCAAGGGCACATATCCTGAACTCTGTCCTAAGACAGGGCTGAATACTTACATGACATAATGGATTCTTCTCTGATGTCCACTTTAGAAAAGAAATCACTTCTGAAACCAGAAGGACTTTAAAAAAGTCCTTAAAGGACATGATCCACTGCAAACAGGCTGAAAAAGGGCTTGTCTCAATGCTGCTTTTCACCTTTTGGAAACGGACTGCCTAAAAGGCAGATAGTCTCCCCCACAAAACACATCTAAAGACAGCTAGTAGGGGACCCTTATCAATTTAACACCCAGTGACACTTGTTTAAAATATTATCTTGCCTGTTAAGATCCAAATTCACCCATTATTAGTTTGTAGGAGTAAGGCTACATTTGGCAAGGGTGAAAACATCTGTACAAAACTACTCTCTGTTCCAAGTCTCAAGAGGCACTAAACCAAATCTCTTACCAAATCTCTTTGCTTTCTGGACTAGACTACATTAATACCTGTACACACTTCCAATTATACTTGTTGACACAATTTTTAAAACGGGTAGCACTATTACAAAAAAAATTATAGAGTTTGCAATAGAAGATAGAGCCAATCCAATTACAAGCCTCTTCATTAAAATATAACAAATTACTTGCCACTGCTTCACCTTGAAAAACAAAACCAAAAAGAAGTAATAAAGAACCATTTTAGAAATATATCCACTATGTGCTTCTGATTTGACTAACATGTTCCCTTTGCAAACTCTTATATAACAAAAAATGGTGGGGGATAAGGAAAGGAAGGAAACATGTTCCCTAACAGACACATGTTATAAAGCCCTTGAGAAGAAGGGGAAAATATAAAGACCATACTGCAGAGAGCCATCTTCAAGATGAAAAGCATTCTAAAACTAACCAAAAAACTGGTCTACCTTCTTTGTAAGGAGTAACATGCTGTACAAATTTCTTCTGCAAAAGTCTGGTTATATTTAATCTGAATAAAGCCACTTCCTTCTTTTTTATTGTCTGTGGCATGTAATGACATTCACAGTATTAACATCTGTGTCAACCAACTCTGAGCAATACAAGAGATTTGTGTGTTGGGGCTGGGAGTACAGGCTGACCCTGAAGTCATTTCACCATCTCCAGCAAAGTCTGGGCTCAATAAACTAACTGAAGAATAAGGTTGAAAGGAACTGAATCAATGCTGGTGAGTGTATAGCCTCTTTCTTATACTGGCTTATGGCTGGGATAGCTTTGAGATGAAGGAATGGGTTTTGAAAATGGATTATTATAGTACAGAAAAAGTTACTAACTCAAATCACTCCAATAATCAAGATTTCTAGAAAATAATCCTCAGCATCTTTGTCATCATCAAAAAATACCTCATTCAGAAGTGGTGACGTAAGCTAATGAAATCAATATGTATGGGCCTCGGGACTAAATAACATCAATGTACTTTCTGCTATTATGTTCTCATAAATATTCGATATATTAGACAACAATTTTCCTTGTGAATACTGGGATCAAGTTCCCCTGGACAGTAGGTGACATGAATCATAACAGTAAGACTATCAGATTCAAAAAAAATGTTCAATTATCTCAGTGCTTTCAAATATGGATTATTTTTCTCTATTGATAGCCACATAATTAAGGACTCAACCTTAATTTTACCTTAAGAATCAGACAAGCTGCTTCCAATGTCACACGGGAACTAATGCATCACCTCTGAATCTCTACTACTTATTTGTAAAATTCATGGTCACAGAAAAACCAAAAAGCCATTTACTTCTAGCCTTAGCAAAGCTTTAACGGTCAAGTAATCTTAAATATCATTTCCTGCAAAGCCAAGTATATAACATTAATGAAAATTTATAGTCACTTCTACCTATATCTATAGTTTTAAAAAAATGTTAAAGAGGTCCTTTCTCCTTCCTAAATTTCAAAATAGTACAGCCCCATAGCTTTCATACAGACTGTACCCAAAAGTATCTTTTGGGGGGGAATAAATAATAGACTCCCTCAATTTCTTCTTGGGCTTATGCTTTGGTTTTTCTCCCTTTCTTAATTATACCTAAACTGTGAAAGCATTCGTAGATAGAGGTCGTTAGAGTACAATTCAATCTTGAAAGATTAATAAAGCAGCCATCACAGAAGACAGTGACAGAGTAGCCAAGAAAAAAACTGTCATCTCATTTTCAACATTTACCCCTTTCATTTCATATTTTGGATAAAAGACATTATAGAAGGCCTACAAACAAAATAACCTAGTTGATAAGCTCTGCACCTTACGACATCATCCTTTAGAAACCTGCATTTGAGTTTCCTATCTTCCTCCCTACCCCCACATCCAGAGCATTTCTAAAAGTAAGCCATAGCAAACAGATGATTATGCAAAGCCTGCTTTTACAACCCATTCAGGATCTGAAGCACAGGATGATAAGCAGGTGATTCCAGACTTCTGGGCCATAGACCTTCCCATCCCCTCATGCCTTTCAGCTGTGAAACCTCAGGTTGATCCCTTCTCAAATTTGTGCAGGAGGTTACCAAGGATTGAACTCAGGAGCACTCAACTACTGAGCCATATCCCCAGCCCTATTTTGTATTTTATTTAACAGAGTCTCACCGAGTGCCTCACCATTGCCGAGATTGGCTTTGAACTCGTGATGCTCCTGTCTCAGCCTCCTGAGCTGCTGGGATTATAGGCATTCCCTTGCACAACTCCTTCACAATTTTTATACCCACACTTTTCTTTTTATTATTCCCCATGGACCATGTCTCTCCAAATACAAAATCTCAGAGCTATGAATGCCAAAACCCACCATGGACCAATGCAACACAAAATAGGCATTCTCCTTCTTTCCCATGCCTAGGTAAGGTGGCTAATTGCAAATACCAGGCAGATGCACTGGAGTGGTACATACTTGTAATCCCAGCTATTCGGGAGGCTGAGGCAAGAGGTTCACAAGTTCTAAGCCAATCTGGGCAACTTAGCCAGACCCTGCCTCAAAATTAAAAACAAACAAACAAACAAACAAAAAATATACACACAACTTTTCTTTAAAAGGGCTGGGAATGAAGCTCTGTCATAGAGCATCCCTATGTGCAATCCCCAAAAAACTGAAGGGGAGGAAGGAAAGAAAAAAGAAAGTAAGGATGGGGGTAGAAAAAGAGGGGGGGACGCTAAAGAAGCCTTGTACCTTTACTCCTTTAAGTGGTAAAGGGAGTCTATAGTTCTACCCAAAACACCTGCATCCCCAGAGAGAACACTTCAAGTAATAAGACCTCCAGGTGGTATGCACTAGAAACAAACTACGACCAAGCCTTATCCTTCCTTTTCAAGCATCAGGTAGTCATGTAGGGAATGACCTGGCTCCATCTTAAGTTGGCCAGAACCGTTAAATCCCACCTAGTTACATTTTAACTAATAACAGAACTAGAGTAGTCCTTGACACCAGAACTTATACAATAGTAACCTTAAATAAGTTTGGTTTTCTTACACTCTGTCACTTTGTGGCATCTCTCCATTTCAAAGCAGGGCCATATACCTGTGGCCCTGCTTTGAAATGAAGTCTCCATGGAAAGTTTTCTAAGATGTAAAAATCTGCCACAACTTGCTCAGATGGCCTGGGCTCAAAAACAGAACTCTAAATCCACAAACCATGTGATAGCAACCAAGGGACCCTCCAAGCCTATTTTCTTGTGTCTCCCACAAACACTAGCTGTTATTATGTTTGTGGCCGCAGTTCCTCTAAGACAGTAATAAATTATTAGAGTAATAAATTAATAAAATGGCAGTTCTAGATCCAGTGCACAGCCTGGAACCAAGCAGCAGGTGGGGCCAGATGGTTATACTTTGACTTTGCCATAGCTACTTTGTCAGGCAGGTGTGACAAGGATGGTGATCTAGTGGCTAAGAAACTACAACACCCTGTTCTCCTTCAAACAGTCCCCAGATAAAGCATGTTTGAGGAAGCCCAGCAGCCAGTGATTTGGAAACAGACTGAAGTCTGAGAACCGGTGGGCTAGACTATTAATTCAGATAGCTCTTCTCCTTAAACTATCTGGCATTTTCCTGCTCCTTACAAACTTGCAATAGGATGATGTCAACTGTTTCTATTTTTAATTCCTCATTATGAGACCGAGGATGATTCATTCAGCACCTTCTGTGATCGCTTAAATAGTAAGGATCCTTCTCTCACACCCCTAATGGAAGGTGAGTGCTGCCTGTTATTTCTGATGTAATTACAGGAACACTTTAGGAACAAAAACTTGTCCTTTATTGCCCTCAGTAAAAGCTGTAATAAAGAGTTATAATTCTAATACTCCATTCTTTTCCGTAATGTGTTCATCATAATGTATCCTTTGAAACCAATCTTACCACATGTCATAACCAGGAAACAGAACCTGGGATCCAATTTAGTTTATTTTAAAGAGAGATCAAAACTGCATGTCTTTGGGAAAACCTTTTTCAATTGATGAGAAGTATGCATCCACTATGTGGCTTTCTCATTTATCTAAGAGAAATATGCATGAAGGGGGAAAAAATGTTGATTTAACATTTTCTATGGGTACTAAGGTGACCTCGCAATATTATATCATCTTCCCAGACACCACCCATCATCTAATTTAAGTAATTATTGAAGCAGAAACTTAAAGGGGCATTTCCTAAACAATAAATAAAACTTTTTCTCTACCTTTAATTTGTTGAGGTGTATATAAATTCAGAGGAGGTAATTTCATACCTGCTGTGAGGTCTCCTGATGAATTGTGAACACCGACATGTTATTAATTTCCTTTCCTTTGTGATTAATTTCACACGTAGGCTGGACAAGAAAGGAGAGATTAATGATGTCTGGGAGACAATGCTCAGTTCTTGTAAGATACTAAATCAACCTCAAGTGTTCCAAGTAAATAGAGAGCCCAGATAAGGAAACGATAATGGAATCAGCTCTAAGAAGTGTCCAAAGTGCCATGTAAATATTAATGCCCAGAAACAGAGTGTTTAAACTGTAAACTCTGGTTAATACTCTTTTGAGAAGGGAGGCGAATAGAAGTGGAATTCTGAAGATTACACTACGCACCATAAACTTATGCCCTTAACATTGACTAAAGACCTGGATTTATTCATCATGCTACAATTCCCAGTTTCCAAGGGTCCCTCTGCAAATCACTCAGCCTCTCCACACTCTTCTCCTTGTCTTATATTGACTCTCCTAATGATGATCTCAGGACTCCTAGTCCAATACATAGGAAGAGACACGTTGCCCTCATCAGCACATAGGAAGAAAAGGAGTAAGAATCCAGTCTGGCCCCACAGTGATAATTTTCATATGCATGGAAATCCTATACATGATAATGCCCACAGTGAGAATCTGCTATGTGCAAGGGAACTTGTGACCTTCCTGTCTCAGCCTCCTGCATAAGTAGGATTACATATCTGCACCATCATGCCCAGTTTTTCTATTACATCATTCAGTGTCCATTAGATATCCTATGTCTTCAAACACTTCACAGAAACAATCCTGACCAACCAGGATCTATATCCAACTCCTACTGCTATATGCAATAATTGGTTACCTCTGGCCATCAGCTATAGCAGTTGTATCCAACATGGGAGCCACTTACCAAATGGCTACTTAAAATTAAAGAAAATTTAAAATTTCATGTCTCAGATGCATTAGCTACATTTCAAGAGCTCAATGGCCACATGGGACCAGCAGCTACCATTCTGGATAGTGAAGTTAGAAAAAATTCCCAGTCATCATGGAAAGTTCTGCTAGATAGTGTTAGTTTAGAGATATTTCAGGACTACATCTCCTCATCTTATGTCTTTACCAATATCTTGAAGGACAGATTATCTGCACCACAAAACTAATTAAGGGCCTCATCAGGTTAATGGCGGCCATGCCCGTGTGCCTTCAGGTTGTATCCTTCAAGGAACAGCATTCCTTGAGCAGTTAGGTCATTTGACAAACTTATCAATAAAGCAAGTAAACTGACTTCATAGAACAGAAAGCATCAGAACTGAGAGACAATGAAAACCCTTCCGAAGTCCTTCTGATCGGGAAGAATGCAACCCGTGCAACTGCCTCTGGAGACGGAAAGCACAAACCACAGACACGCATGACCACCCATGCAGGTGCATCCCTGAGGCACACTTTCCAGGTGAGAAGTTAGTCTTTGGACAGCCTCAGAAAGACAAGGTCCCTAAATTTGGTCTCTTGTTTCTAATTGTTACAGAGAGCAATGTGGGAGAACAACCCTCAAGTCACTATTTCTTCCCACTCACTCTCTAAATTGATTCACTTAAGTTGGAACAAGAGACCAGCTTTTGTTGATGATGATCTGACAGCAGGCTATGTGGAAAGAATTATTTAATAGACTTCCAGGCCACAGTAAAAACATGTATCAAAACTCACATTGTATACGATTATTATCAACTAAAAATAAAACAAAATTTAAAAGCGTTGTGATAAAATATTTCTACAAATTAAAAACCTAAAAAACTCTGGAGATAGCTTCAATTTGAGAAAGGATCCTAAAATAGTGTTGAGTTCCTGTTGGACTAGATCAGCTGGAGTCAGCCACAGCTATAGAGAGGCAAGGTCACTAAACCCACCTTTCACTGTTATGACCTACAAGTTTTCTACACTTGGCATTCACTTCTCTCCCCGATGGTTTTCCATCGCTTTACCCTTCCCACCATCCTCCTGCTGTCTGTGTGTAGTCCAGTAGGACTGACCTCCCCGACCAAAAACCACTCTCATGGCTGCCAATACAGGTCTCTGAAATTGTGGCCCTAAGCGCCAGCATGCCAACTCCTTCAGGTTATCTTCACGTTAACCCAGACTAAAAGTCAAACAAAGGTCAGACCTGGGCCTCTCACTAAGACAATGAATGGAACCTTTGGGGAACGAGGACAAGAAACCAAGCTGGAAATTTTTCTAATAAATTCAAATCAATTAATCCATTGTAGTGTGGGGGAAAAGGGGCTAAATGCTCCTCCTAGAGTCCTCTAACACTGGAGAAATGCCCCCATCTCCTCTTTGTCAACAGTCAACTCAATCACATCAGTGACTCCTGCCTCTCTCCTCAGCATTGCTCACCTTTGCTTAAGGACTACAGCCAACTGCATAACTAAGGGTTCCTGCCTTAACCATTTCCTACCCAGGAGCTCATAACAGTTTTCTATCCAGGTGGGCCTTTTCCCAGCCTCAGCCCCACCCCACCCAACAGTCCACTCAACACCTGCTAGATAAAACCACTGGCCAGCTGGCCCTTTCCACATCAATAAGGTGCCTTATAGACACTACCCATCTCAAAGGTCAAATGTGGTCTTCCTCAATCAGGAAGGGCTACTTTGCTTAAGTACCTAGACTTAAGGTAGACTCTCTCTTACCACTGCCATATTATTTTCTCTATCACAACACATCTCTCTACCCTGCAGGGACCCAAACTTTCCCTTTTGGGTGTAGTAACTCCCATAACCAGACTGTCAGTTCCCCAAGAGCAGGGCATGTCTTACACTTCTCAGTATTTCTGAAGAGTATTTCAGGCATAATCTTACACAAAATCCACGCTCCACAAATATTTGACAATCCATTGAAACTATAGCTTCTATTCATGCTTCTACATTCATTATTCTAACAGTAGATACTTGGACCACTAAGGCCAGCCCTCTTCAATACACAGTTTGCGAGGCACTTAACATCTAAACCTTGGTTTCATTCTCCATCCAACAGCGGTAATATCATTATTAGTACCTTCTCCACAAGGTCGAAGGGTGGAGGAGATAATGGTAAAGCACTTAACAGGGTACTTCCCACCCACCAAGCATTCAATGAATGTTGCTCTCCTCCTCCTGATCTCCCATTAAGTCTCCTTAAGGGCACAATAATGCAGCAAAGAAATCATGTTTGATTGAGACCAATGTTCAAATTCCAACTCAGCTAAAATCCTGGTTGAGGGACCTAGGGGAAATATTCAACCACCCAGCTTCAGTACATTGTGTGTCACTTAATGACAGGGATACATTCTGAGAAAGGTGCCGTCAGGCTATTTCATCATTGTGTGAACATCACAGTGTGTACTAACATGAACTGAGATGGCTGAGACATTACCAGGTGACATATAGTCTCTTTTTCCTCCGGGTACTGGGGATGCAGCCCAGGTACACTCTATGACCAAGCTAGTAAGAAACAATCATAAGGCCTTTTTATTTATTTATTTATTTATATTTTTTTTTTGGAGATAGGTTCTTGTGAGGTTGCCAGACTGGCCTTGAATTTGTGATCCTCCTGCCTTAGCTTCCTGGAGAGTTGTTATTACAGGTGTTGCTATTGCAAGTGCCTGGCAAGTGGTATAATCTTATAGAACTATGAAGGTATTATTCAGACCACTGTTGACTTGACTTTAAGGTCATTATGTGACATATAACAGTATCTTCAACTATAAAGGGAAATAATCTTAAAGGATTAGTCTAAGGATTAAATAGGGAAATATAGAAAGTTTCCAGTACACAGTAAGCAACTCAATTAGTGACATTGATTTAAATATGATTTTAAATCATGTGATTCCCTAACAACTAGAAATGCTACCTCACTCTACCTGCTTATGTCCCTATTACCTGTTTCCAGTCAAATTCTTAAGGCAAGTCCCCAAAAGATTTTAGCTGACAATTCCCCTGGCTGACAGGGGAAGGTCTTAAATCTGAGTGAAAGAAAATTACATCAAAAGCTGTGGGGAGACCCATTCTCACTGTTACCATCTCACCAAACTCCAAATAACACTACACATATTTTACACTTGGTACTAGTGAGATATTTCCTGAAAGGAGGATACACTGGTACTACTAGGTTGTTTTCTTTTGATTGTGTGTGTGTGTGTGTGTGTGTGTGTGTGTGTGTGTGTGTAGCACCGGGAATCAAATCCAGGGACTCATGCATGCTAGGTGAGAACTCTATTACTGAGCTTCTTCCCTGCCCCTTTTAATTTTATTTCAAGACAGCATCTCACTAAGTCACGGAAGTTGCCTTGAACTTACCATTCTCCTGCCTCAGCCTCCGAGTTCCTGGGGTCACAAACATGCCCCAACATGCCTCACAATATTGTTTCCTTAAAAATCTACGATTCAAATAATACTAACAAAGAACCCAAAGCATGAAACACTACTCAGAACAAGGAGATGAAATGTGACCATTCCATGAAAAGCAGCCCCAGCCAGATCACGCTCACACTAGGAAGAAAAATAAATCCTACTCTTTCAGACCAATTTGCAAGTTTTTGAAAATTCTGAAGGGAAGTTAGACCAGAAGGGAGACATGAGGATGCTACTCCCCACTGCCCAAGGGCCCCAGGCTTCCGCCTGGACCATGCTAGAGTCCAGGGGCCCAGGGGGGCCTCCCTGGCTCAGGTCTTTCATTGCAAGGGGAGGCTGGAGGGCAGGAGGCCAGCATTCAGAAGTTAAATGAGTTACCAGGTAACAAAGTTCCCACCAGAAAAATGCATCTTCTAGGCCACAGTCTGAATACACAAAGCCAAAAAATGACTTCACTTCCTTCCCACAGCTCCCCAGCCCAGCCCAGCCTAGCCCAGGGGGGCCCCAGCAATCCAGGCAAGGCACTGGGAAGGCTCTGGCCAAGCAGACAGGACCTAAGCCCAGCCTCACTCAGGGCCAGGAACAAGGTGAAGAAAGCTTGTTAGAATCCATCCTTCACCAGGGTCTAGAAAACTCACTGGGAACCCACTGACCATCCCAACCCTGCATGCAGCTCCAAGTTTCCTCACCAACTGCCACCACCTTCCAGCTGTCCCATATTCCTTCCCAGCCAAAGCCTGCCTCGGGGCTTGCAGATGTTCTTTGCTAAAACTATTAAGTCAGTTCAGATCCTCTGCAAGCTCCTAGCCTGAAGTTCACCGGCAGCATCATATGACACTAAGGATCACAGCAGAGCAGCATTGTGCATTATTACTGAATGCTCACCAACCAGCCCCTGGTGTCTATGAGACTTACCAAACCTCTTTCAGGACCTCTATTCACCCCATTTGCAGTGAAGGAACTAAAGCATGCAAGGTGTTAAAGTAACCTGCTCAAAGTCACGGCTGATTGGTGGGGAACCCAGGAACAAACCCTGACTACAGTCAAACTGCAGCTGCACTAGCTAGCCTCTTTACCACCTGTCCTTCTGCTAATCACTCCAGGGGTTAAAATGCTCTCTGGAGCCTTGGATGCTGGGGGAGATGAGGAGGCACAGCTGTGTCTACCCAAGGCTGGGGTTCCATCCTTCCCGCCCCTCAACCTACCCAGCACCAGCACCCAGCCTCCTCACCATCCCACACACCTGGCTTGAGCAAGCTGGGCTGCATTTCACAGGCATGGAAACTGAGGTTTCCCTTTACCCCTTTGCCATGCTAGTCAAGCAAATGTGTTTATTGATTTATTTGGTGGAAATCCACTCCCTTAGGGGCGGGGGGACTGGCAGCATGTGGCTCGGGCATCTGCATTTTCTCTAAATCAATTTGGGAACCATGAAACCAACACTTCTCTGGAGCAGTCATTTTGAAGGGCAGAGTGGGAAGAAGGATGTTAGAATCCCTTAAGGAGCTTTTAAAAAGATATGCTACCCTGTTTTAGTCAGTTTTTTTCACCACTGTGACCAAAAGACCTGACAAGAACAATTTCAGAGGAGGAAAAGTTTATTTGGAGCTCAGAGTTTCAGAGGTCTCAGTCCATAGATGGCCAACTCCACTCCTCTGGGCTGAGGTGAGGCAGGATATCATAGCAGAAGTGTGTGGCAGAGGGAAGCAGCTCAAGATTTGGCAATCAGAGAGAGACTAAGCCCTGCTCACTTGGGACAAAACATATAATCCCCAAAGGCACCCACACACACACTCCAGAAACCCACCTCCTCCAGCCACACTGTCCACCTACACTTACCACCCAGTTAATCCCTATCAGGGGACTAAGCACTGATTGGGTTAAGGCTCTCATAACCCAATCACTTCACCTCTAAACTTTCTTGCATTGTCTCTCACATGAGCTTTTGGGGGGCACCTTATATCTAAACCCTAACACATCCTACAAACAAAACAATCATCTAGGGACACAGTGAGGTGAGGCGAAGAGCTATAAAAGTGCTCCATTCGAGTCCTTATCCTGCCCCCACCATCCTGGCGGTGTCTTATCAGTAGCAGAACTAACTGGTTCATTATGCAGTTAAATTAGATCATGTAAATGTGCTCTGTAAAAACTCCAAAGCCCTCTACAAATGTTTGCTGTTCACCTGCTATTAGAAGGAACGTGACTGTCTAACTTTGTGAGCTGGTACAAAGAACCAGCCACCTTTTTTTGTCTAAGCAACCTTGTCATGCTTCCAGTGATTTAACATTCCCGCCTCCAGAGATTCATTTAGCAGGCAAGAGAAACGAGGTGAGGGAAAGGGAGGAAGGAGGAACCCTAGGACCTTTTTATAGGACACTAGGTGGGAAAATGGTCTTTCCTGATTGTAATGTCTTATATAACCATGATGGAAACCAAGAAATTAACTGCAGACTTTGTTTGGATTCTGCCAGTTTTCACAGGTCTATCAATCATCTCCCGAGTACCCTATGAGGTAGGTGCCATTTGAACACCCACAAGACAAAGGCGGATGCTAAAGCTTAATGATTCAACTACGTGCTCCCAGTCAAACAGTAATGACTAGCAGGACTTGAACCTGAACTTGATTCCTCTATATCTGGAGGTTCTGCTTAACCCCTACAGAGTAAGCCTCCCTAGATGTCATCATTTCCATTTTATAGAACAAGGAAACCTGCAAAAAGCTACTTACCTGATGGCACGGTGCCAGGCACAACATTAAACCTGGATGCGTCTCATTCCAAAGTCAGTTGCGCTGCAGCCATACCACCTCCCTGCACAGCACAGCCAGGATGAGGAGCCCCGTGGAGCCCAAGAAAAGCCCCACAGGTGAAGACTACGGTGGTGGCCGACAGAAGGGAGGGGGCTGTCCCCCTAGAAACAACCTGCTCTAGGGTCACTACTAGTAAGCCTAAAATCTCTTGTGTGGCTCTCAGGCTGTGAAGAGGGACATAGAGCACTAACAAAAGAGTCTTTGGAGAGGGGCATTTCTAGAGGAAGAAGTCATCCTTGACGGCTGCACAATTCTTGCTTTGGGTTTTACCTCCCAGTTATAAGGAGCTCCATTAAAACAGTATCCTCCCGGGGGATCCTGCAGTTCAATCCTTTCTACCCAACAATTTTACCACCTGAGCAACTAAGAAGTGGGAAGAAGAGGTTTCTCCACCCTGGGGTCCATAAGGACGGCACAGAGCCAGCTCACGTGGAGGGCCCACACCAAGCCAATGCCTCGCTTTTCTCTAGCCTTTTATTTCTTGTTAGCATTACAGGAGGGGGTCAGTGGCCGGCAACAGGCATCAGGCATCTGAGAGTAATTGTTCTGCTCTCTCAACCAGTGGTTTTCAAAGTGATCCCCAGATAAGCAGCATTGTAATCACCTGAAAAATGTTCCAACCCAGGTCTTCAGAATCAAGAACCCGGGGGGGGGGGGGCGGGGGTGGGGGGGGGTGGGGGGTGTTTGAACTCAAAGAGCTGTGGATTGACAAGTCCTCCAGGTATTTCTGGTACCTGCTAGAACTGGAGAACCCCCTTTTCCAGTGAATGATCTGTGAACTAGAAATATATTCAGAAATGGTGTCTCTGAAATAAACACTCCTTGGTATAGAGAAGATTGACCCAGGCAGGAAGCACACAAGCTCAACTAGGAGAATGGGATTCATTCCTCACACATGAAGCTGCTTAGGCCTGACTTATGCTAACTCTTGTGCCCCAAGCCACGCTTCATGGAGCTTACAGCATAGGGGAGCTAACAGATTGGAACCCAGGAAACTTAACCAATGAAAACACAATCACACTGTGAAACAAAAGAATGTGGAGAGGAGGATAGTGGAGAATGATGAGGGGTGGCTTCACCCTGAAGTTGAGGGGGACTTTCTGGGGAAGGGAGAATTCGCCTGAGATATAAAGGAGGAACAGGAGTTAGCTAGGCAAAGAGAAAAGGAAGTCAACATTCTCAGCCCAGGGAAAGCTTATGCAAAGGCCCTGCAGCAGGAAAGAGCTTGATGCCTCAGGGACAGAAATGCTGAAAGCAGACAGAATAGCTAAGAAACAGAGGGAGGCAGGAGAAGTTGCAAAACAAGCTGGAAACAGCCTCTGGTGTTGGGACATATAGGCCTCACAGGTGTGATTAAGATGCTATGTTAGAATCTAAGTGGATCAAGGACCTAAGCTTTAGATCAGAGACCCTGCGCCTACAAGAAGAAAAAGTAGGCCCAAATCTCCATCATGTCAGCTTAGGAACCAAATTCTTCAACCAGACTCAGAAAGCACAAGAAGTAAAATCAAGAATCAATAAATGGGATGATATCAAACTAAAAAGTTTCTTCACAGCAAAGGAAACAATCAAGAATGTGAACAGAGAACCCACAAAATGGGAGAGAGAAAATCTTTGCCACCTGCACCTCAGAGCATTTATCTCTGAGATATATAAAGAACTCAAAAAACTTAACACCAAAAAAAAAAAAAACAAATAACCCAATCAATATATAGGCAAAGGAACTGAACAGGCATTTCACAGAAAAAACACGAACGATCAACAAATATGTGAAAAAAATGTTCAACATCTCTAGCAATTTGAGAAATGCAAATCAACACTACACTGAGATTTCATCTCACTCTAGTCAGAATGGCAATTATCAAGAATACAAGTAAAAATAAATGTTGGTGAGGATGTGGGGAAAAAGGTTCACTTATACATTGCTGGTGGGACTACAACCACTATGGAAAGCAGTATGGAGAGTCCTCAGAAAACTTGGAATAAAACCACCATTTGACACAATTATCCCACTCCTCGGTAAGTACCCAAAGGACTTAAAATCAGCATACTACAGTGACACAGCCACATCAATGTTCATAGCAGCTCAATAGCTGAACTGTAGAACCAACCTAGGTGCCCTTCAACAGATGAATGGATAAAGAAAATGTGGTACACATACACAATACTCAGCCATAAAGAAAAACGAAATTAAGGCATTTGCCAGTAAATGGATGGAACTGAAGACTAGCTAAGTGAAACAGACCAGTCCCAAAAAAAACAAAGGCCAAATGTTCTCTCTGATAGGCGGAAGCTGACTCATAATGGGTGGGGGGAAGCTTGGAGGTTCAGAGGTTTGGAGGTGGGAGGAATTGTGGGAAAGGAGAGGTACGGGAATGGGAAAGACAGTAGAATGAATAAAACATAACTTCCCTATGTTCATATATGACTATATGACTGGTGTGATTTTACATCATGTACAACCAGAAGAATGAGAAGTTATACTCCATTTATTTATGATGTGTTAAAATGCATTTTTCTGTCATGTATAAGTATTAGAACAATTAAAAGAAAGAATGGGAAGTTATACTCCTTGTGTGTATGATGTGTCAATGTGTATTCTACTGTCATGAATAACTAAAAAAACAACAAATTAGAAAAAAGCAAAAGCCAAAAAAAAAATGCTATGTTGGAGACTAAGCTTAATAAGTATATTCCTAAATTTTAGGCAGGCAGAATACTAAACAATAAATATAACAACTAGGAATTGAAGGCGGAGCCCAGTGCTACACCACTTATCTAGAATGCTCAAGGCCCTGGGTTCATTTTCCAGCACTGAGGGAAAAAAACAATAACATATTTTTCAGCATTTACTATGTGCCAGGCATTATCCTAAGTGGTCCACATTTTTTTAAAAAATGTTATCTTTACAACATCCCATATAGTAGTTTTCTTTATCATAATCCTTCCATGTCATCGATAAGGACAGAGTCAATTAGGCTGCCCAAGTTACCCAGTTAGAAAAAGACTGGAACTCACTCAGGTCAAATTCAGAGCCCAAGTTCTGAGCTCCTTCCTCATTCTGCAGGAGAGTGAAGAAGCCTACAATGACAATGATCTGGTCTGCATTTTTCAAAAGCTCACTTTAGATGCTGTGTAGATAGGGAAGAGGAAACAGAAGTTGAGGCCACTGTATCTTCCAGGCAAGAAACAGCGAGAGTGGCGGCAGCAGACTCGGGCACACAGAAATACCTGTATGATAGGGAGAGGGGAGATGATCTCAAGGACCGCTAAACACCGTCTGAAACTCCTGATTGTAGAAATGGAGAGCTCACCCTAACCCCCACCCTCCCTACCTTCTACCAGAGAATATGAGTAATGGCTGAAAAAAGTTCTTATCCTGAAGAGCTAACCCAAAACACAGGGCTGTAACTGTGACGGAAATATCAGCACTTGGCCTCTTCAACCAGAGCCACGTTATAACCACGCCAGCACCTGGAGAGAAGAGTCTGTTGTTGGTACAAAATGGATGCCATTTTCACTAGGAAAGGCCATAAGTAGCCAAGACACCCACGGCAGTACCCTTGGGAACACTGACCAGATTCTTAGATGCAACAAGATGCTTCTAGCTGACATTTACCATGTGGAACTTCTCAATTACCTCCATTATCTCCCAGCCCACTACAGAGAGGATGGCAGCCATCTGTCAGAAAAACTTACATTTCCAGAAAAGTCCTCTCTTTGGTAAAATGTTCTTGGAAAGGTCTAATATACATCCATTTCCTTGGGTGACATATTGAGTCTGAGGGATGTGGTCCTGTCCACCTGTCTTTCAACACAAAGGGTGTGTGCATACCTGTGTGTATGTCAAGGGGAGGATAAAGGCTTACAGAACCTAAGAATCCAAGCCATGGGCACATGTGCTGGCAGTTAGAACCCACCAACTGATCAACAGGCCACTGTGCCTTACCAGGAGATGGGTCTAACTAGGGTTGGGCCTCTTCCTCCCTGGGATGACCCTTTCATGTGCCCTCTGACCTCCACGTCTAGTCACTACAGGGACAGGACAGGTGTGGCATCCAGCAAGGCCCAGAAGAGAACATAGAATGCAGGGGTGGGCAGACATCAGGGAAGGACTGCTTCCTTCTGTAAATAAGTCACAGTCCCCACTTGGCACTACGGTTGTGAAAAGGCCACCTGGATTTCAAAGTTTCCAAAGGCTTCATCGTCGAATACCACAACAGTGGGCAAGGTGCCCCATGAAACTCCTCTGGAGCGGGTGTCCATTCACCATCCATTCCTTCCATGTTCTCCTCCCCTACACTGGCTGCCTTCGTAGGCCACAGATCTCTGTATTGTAAATTGAAATTATAAAATCTGCTGAGTAAAAATTGCTGTCTTTCTCTTTTTTTTTTTTTTAACCAAAATATTAAGTTAAATACCTCTTATGAAGTAGGTCACTGCATCTTTTTCCCCTGTAGGATAATGAGCCTTAACCAAAGGGAGGTATAGCCATGCCCTTGCCCTACTCAAAGGGGCCAAGAAGCTTCTAAGGGTGTAAGGGGATGGGATGGGCAAGACAGATCTAGTCTCTCTGGGCCTCAACCCCCATAGCACAGGGCCTTCCCTTCCCCAGGAGCCATAAGCAACAGTTAACGCACTACTCAGTGAAGGCTCCAAGAAATACAGCCATCTGCTATAAGCAAATAGTCCTCGAGTGGCCTGTAAGATGCTGAGTGAGTAGCTTAATCACCCAGCAGGGTCTAGCAGGCAATACAGAAAACTCCTCTGAGACAGGAAGCCAGTAAATGGAAAGCATTATCATTCATAACAGGATTAATAACAACACAGGCTAGAAACAAACAGACACCACTGGATTACTTCTCTGACCTCTTCAGGGAGACCACTGGGTTCAATGGAGGGTGTTATTTCTTTGTTTTTAAACAAGACAGCATCTTCCACCATGTGACACCAGGAACCCTCCCAGGGAAATATAATTTCTTATGCATCTGTCCTGCTGGTGACAGGCTTCCTAAAGTACAGAGGCCAAAACTGTTAGTCGAGAAGAAGGTCCAGAGGGATTTTATAATACAGATTGAATAGTGGGGGAAAAAATAAAAGAAAAGAAAAAGATCAAAGGTCTCCTGATGGAGCCTCAGCAACTTAAAAAAGGCTTAAAGGGATCAATATTCCCATGTTACAGTGCTTCCTAAGTTGTGTTTATTGAATCACTTGGGGGATTGGTTAAAAATGAGGACTTCAAGCCTGGAGGATGGGGTTGCAGAGATCTACCTTTTTAACAAGCTTCTTTGGTCCTCTTTTGATCATCTGAGGTTGACAAAGTGCTGCCCTATTTTATTAATGCACTGCTGATATACTGCTCAAGTCAGGAAATTATTCAGATATTTAAAACAAAGAAGATCATCTCAGTCACATCTGTGTGAATCTTGGAAGCAGGCACAGCTCACTCTCTGTATCGTTAGGTCTTTGGCACCTCAATTTTTTCATCAAACAGTTCATTATTTTTAAAATATTAAAAAGACCTTAACTTTATGTTTACCTCTTGTTATGGTTTGAATCTTAAATGTCAACCTCTAAAGCCACATGCTAAAGGCTTGGGCCCCAGCCAGAGGCACTATTGGGAACTTGTAGAATCTTTAGGAGGTGGAGCCTTGTAAAAGGAGGTTAGATCACTGGGGGCATGCCCTTGAATGTGATATTGGGACCTCTGTCTCTTCCTTTCTTTCATTGCTTTCTGCTGCCACAAGGTGAGTGGCTTCACTCCACCCACTTGCTCCTTGCCTGGAGGTACTGCCTCACTGCAGGCGCAAAGGCAGTGAAGCCAACTGACCATGGACTGAACCCTTGGAAACCATGAGCCAAGAAAAAGCTTCCCTCTTTTTTTGTTTTTCTATTTTCTCAGATAATTTTGTCACAGTGACAGAAAAGTCATACACATCCTTTCTTTTCCTTTGGTGAAGTTTCTAAGGACTAACAGTGACCTAAAATATGTACATTTGGTGACAGTGTCACCGGAGCAGTGAGCCAGACTCTGCTCAACAACAGTCTGACTAGCCTCCTAACTATGCAAAATGCAGACATACACCAACCTTGAATCTTTCCAAGCATGGGCCTGAGAAGGCCTAAAGGCAACAGGAAACACAGTTTACAGCTATTGCTGTAAGTTTACATTTTAGATAAGGTGCCCCTTATCTAAAATGCCAGGGACTAGAATTATTTAAGGCTTTGGATTTTTCTGGATTCTGCATGTGCATTCTAGCATAATGTAAAATCTTCAGGATGAAGACCATATCTAAACAAAATTCATTT
The DNA here is from genome assembly GCF_045843805.1 of Urocitellus parryii. NCBI lineage: Eukaryota > Metazoa > Chordata > Mammalia > Rodentia > Sciuridae > Urocitellus > Urocitellus parryii. Next base: position 172,789,956 of record NC_135531.1, read on the forward strand.
AGGCTTTATATATATACACCTTCTACACATAGATAGCCTGAAGGTAATTTTAAACAATATTTTTAGCCTGTGTATATTCTGACTATGACATGTCCCATAAGGTCAGTTGTGGAGATTTTCACTGATGGCATTATGTCGACACCCAAGAAGTTTCAGATTTTGGAGCAATTTTCCATTTTGAATTTTCAGACCAGAGATACTCAACTTATATAGAGAGAATAAAGAGATGAGGTATAGTTTTGGCAAAAAAAAATCCATCTCAAACTGCCTCAGATTCAGATTTCTGATACTTTCTCCCACTGGAGTTACTGAGCTCTTCAAAGATACCCACAATCATGGAATTAAAAGCAGAAAATATCTGTCATATAACTTTGAGGGTATATCCCTTTGCCAGGCCACACCACCTCAAGTGTCCTATGGCTCTATATTTGTGTGACTCCTATAAGCTATATTGTGAAAAGCATGATTACATTGCATTATGCTTCTTTGTGTTGAAAAGTAATTCAGTTCTTACATGTAAACATTGGAAATTCTCTGTGGGGTTGCTAATCCTGGATTATGCGTTTTCTCACTCTGAAACATACTCAAAAAACTGAAATTATAGAGGTGGTCCACTTGTCCCTCTAGCTCTGAGAAGCCCAGTCTATAGAGAGAGCTGATGAATAGGATCCAGCACCAGTGTGGTCTACTATCTAGCTGCCACAGGTAGCCTCAGGGAATCTGCAGGCACAGATGTCAGGAGAAATAAGAGGAAGTTCCCAAATTAATCTCTACTTGATGGTTCCTTAAGTATCTTACCTGTCCAGTGTTAACTAAAGACTGTGATGTGGGCTGCTTCTGGGTGGGGGGGTGGGGAAAACAGATGATGGTCTACTTGGAGAACTTCTCTACAGGGAACCGGGAAAGCCAGAGCTTAGGAAAACTCACATCAGGATGTGGAAGTTTTGCTTTTTGGTACCTAATACAATTCCTCCTTGTCTTTCTACCTTAGTGGCCTTGCTCATGCCTCTTTAAGATGGAGCAAACAGGGACCATGCAAATCCTAGGAGGCAAGGTGGTGGAAATGCGTGCCACCCGAGTGCTCAGCCCTCTGTCAGGCCCTTCTCATAGTATTGAACATTTGACAGTCTCTCTGCCAACTACCTAGTTCCCCGGCCTGATAGCTTCCCATTGGTTCAGCCAATAAAGACCCAGTAGGGCACTGGAAGAAGGTGAACAAGGTCAAGGTATTTCTTGTCAGCTCTTTCTTTTTTCCTTTGGAGCCACATCTCTGGGCACCATGCTTCCCTGACTCCTGCTGGGCAGCCCCTCCTCCCTGGTTCTAGATCTCTAGGCTCCAGCCATTGGACTTCCTTCCTCTGTCCCTCCCCACTAAGGCTTCTGTGGGTTTCCCACAGTGCTGAGTCAGGATGTGTTGGCCAATCTTCACTAGGGCCAGCACCTCTGTAACTGTGTCTTTCATTAGTCATCATTCAAACTGTCAGATGTGAATTCTGATTCTAGCCAAAAGATCTGACATTGACTGTCATTTTAATCATTATTGCTTTTGCAAGTGAGAATAAATGTGCAAATGTGGGTCTATAAGCAAGTGGGGCATTTCTAAGTTTATTAACCTGGTAAAAGTACTAGGCCAAGAAGAGCCAATGAGGCTAATATCCATGAGGACTTGAACACAAATTCAAATTCAGGGAGATGAGGATAGCAATCCCAAGGCATGGATTTAGGACCTCTAAACTCCTCTGTAGTAGGTGCCCAGAGGGACATATCATTTCTCTTTCTTTGCTTTTCGTTGCTTCCTGCCACCCACTTACTAACAGAAAGAAAAAGAAAACCTCTGAGGGACCCATGGGCTATTTCAAAATCCTTTAGGGAATACAATCATCAAGGAGGATAATGATAATAACTACCTGTCGTTGACCTTGGATACACCGCACAACCACCCCGAGGAAGCATTCTTTATCTCCCTCTATCTGACAGATCAGCACACAGATTCAAAGAAGTTGACATGGATGATAGATTACTCCAGTCCCACACCCCAGATTGGCTGGGACTCCAAGGTTGCTCTGATTCCTCCACAGTGCCTTTCCTTAAAAGAAGGAAATAAGGATCCATGTTCTGCAAGTTACTTCTGAACTGAGCCTAGAGGAATTAGGATCCACAGTGTTAGGCAAATCAAAAACATCAAAGAGAATTTTAATCTCAAGGGCAACTTGAATCACAAATCCTTTGTGAAAGTTCACTAGGCTATAAGTAAAAAAATATATGCAATGTGCCTATATGGTACAACCTGTACTGTATAATCCCATCATGGATATACATGTGCATGTGTGTCCCCTTAAGGGCTGTGTATGCACAAAACCTGTCAGCAACAGTTATCTATAGAAAGGTGGCAGAACTGTCCTTTTCTCTCAGTTTGAATATTCTATTGTGAACATGAAACTTAATTTCTTATCTGAAAACTAGGAAGAGAAAGCAGTTGGCCGATTTATCTGAATATTTAGAGCAAGAATTCTCAACCTCAACTTCACACCCAGGATCACCTCAGAGAATTGCATTTACAATTACATACCATGGAAGGGAGTTTCTATTGAAGAGGGACTGCAGATATAACAGGGGTCTCCTAAGATCATAAAGGAGCTGGAAAGTAAGTACTGCAGAACACATCACTTGGTGTTGGTTTAAACAAGTATCATCTTGCCAGGGATGTAAAAATAAAGCAACACAGCTACAGACAACACATAGTGCTTCATCGTGATAAATGACTGTTACTGATTTATGTATTTACCACACTATACCTTTGGTCATTATTTTAGTGTACTCCTTGTTATATTTTTTTAAAAAAGAATATGCCATGTTTTACTGGCAGCAACCTCATCCATCTCTTGTTTACAAGTGTCTCTGGATCACAACAAGAGGACCAATGATGTGGTTGACCTACACCAACTAGGTTCGTGTTCTTGTTTTCTTTTGTGGAGTCTGAGGATGGAATGCAGGACCTTATGCACTTGAGGCAAGTGCTGCACCACTGAGCTACACCTCCAGCCCCACAAGGTTTGTGGAAGCACACTCTATGATGTTCACACAATGATACAATCACTTAATGGCTGGCACAGTTCTCAGGAACACATCCCTGTGATTAAGGGACTGATGGCTGTAATTGGTCTGGGCACTGGAATTCCTGAAACTCTCAGATGATCCTAGTGGGCACACATGGTTGAGAACCATGACAACATCAGAATAAAATTTGGACCACAGGTGACAGAGTAGGGTCTTAACCTTTTGTATTCCCTGAACCCCACTGACAATCTGGTGATTGGGTATTTCCTTCAAATAATGCAGGAAATGCATGAAATAAAACACAAAGGATGTAAGGGAAACAAATTAGACTTGTTATCATAATACGTTAAAGTTGCAATATGGTAATACAAGTGCCTCTTTATGAATACACAAAGTTACAAGATCCAAAAGTGGGTCAGTTATATACCATCATTTTGAAGTAGTGATGACTGAAAAAAATATTTAGAAATCTCTGCAACAATAGTAATGTGATATGGATTCACAGATGACAAAGGTCAAAGTATTCCTGATACAGCTGGCTCTCTATATCGGTGGGCACTACATCCTCAGATTCAACCAAGCACAGATTGAAAATATCCCCCTCAGGATATTATTTTTGAACTCATTTTTTCTTACCATTATTCCTTAAACAATACCGTATAACAATTATTTACGTTGCATTAGTGCTTATACGTCATCTAGAGATGATTTAAAGTACACGGGAGGATGTGTCTAGGATGTACTATTTCATATAAGGGATTTGAGTGGCTGCAGATTTTGGCATCTACAGGGGTCCTGGAACCAATTCTCCTCAGATTCCAAGGTATAACTGTTTTACTTTAGTTTATGCCTGTGCCCATAACTGAAGAAAAGGCCAAATTTTAATGAGAACTTGGTGCATAAAAAAAGGGAATTACTTCTCACCACCTAAGTTCACAGTCTTTCCCGTACAGAGGAGGGGAAGAGGAGAGATGAAAACGGACTTATAGGACTTGCTCACCCTTGCATTGATTTACCACCTTCAATAGAAGGGAGGAAAAAAGCCAATAATATCAACCTCATCAAGTGCTAATTTCCAGTAGACTATCCCTCTTTTTTCTCTTAAATAACTCCGTAAAGTTTCTTCAAGACATGAAAAATGTACATTTCCTGAAAATTAACTACACTGTATGTTTTAATTATAGCAATATATTTCAAGTGCCATGTCATGTGAAAAGATTCCTGTTTCTTCCACTAAAAAGACTCAACTGTTTTATCTGCCTGGAGACATCCATCACACGAGTGCCAATATCTTGGGATTTAAAAGGGGGGTTTTTGAAACTTTCTAAGTGTTTAATCAATAGGCTCCTTTTCATATAGTGCTATGCTGCCTGAATAGATTCTGAATGGTTTTTTTGCCCCATTTAATCTGAATTTAAAATAGCATTAACCATGTACTGAATGGCTGTTACACTTTGGGTACAGCACCGGGCTCTTTTCTTAAATTATTCTAATGCTCACATCCATCATCTCATCTTACTAATGAAGAAATAAAATGACTAAGAATTTCAAAACAGTTGATGTTACAAAATCATTTTCTGAGAAAAACAGCGTGTATATGAAAGAGAAAACCCAAGCTACATTAAAACTTGTGTTTGAAATTCCAGCTGTAAATCAAAAGGTACTTATTTTTAAGTAAGTAAATAATAAAATATTGTCCTGGGGTAGGAAGGAGACATCACTTCACTTTTCCTAGAAACAGACAGAATTAAGTGGCTCAAAAGTCGATCTTTCTTTCATAGCCAAACTTTCCTAACTGCAGAATGACTTCTCAAATTTCTTCCACTCATGAGTAATTCAATGTTCCGATAAAAATGCAAGAGAGAACGGCATTGTCAGACTCAGAATGCAGGCATATGGCAGTCAAAACAGCAGTCGCCACTCTGCAGAGGCCAAAGAAACTCAGCTGCAGACCCCAGTACCCAACAGACCAGGAGGCACTGGCCCATGTAATGTCTTGAACAAGTTAGGGAGGTTCCCAATGTCTCATGTCCATCAGAGACAACAGGAAGGTTCTCATTCATCACGACTAAGATACTTTTGAAATGACCCTATTCAAACACTTTAATTCTAAAAGTTCTCAGAACTCATTCCCTTCGTCATGATAAAAGAAGCGGGGCAGGATGGAGTGGAGTGACATTAGTTTTACTTTATGCCCACTATGAAATCAGTTCTTCATTTAACCATTTAATGGGGAGGGGGAGACTTATCATTAATGAGTTGTTTCAACATTAACCAAAACTATAACATAACTAAGAATGCCCCAAACCCTCCATAATGCCGGATAAAGAGTTGAAAAAGGAAACCAGGAAAGAGAGATCACATGGAAAAGACCAGACTCACCAATAACATGGACATGTTGAAGACAATCCTACAGAAAGTCACAGCACTTGCCTTATGTTCTCAAACCACCTTTCCCACCAGGGTGGAAATGTAGAAGAGGCTAGAGCATAAAAACAAATGGAGGCATGGTATGTCATGAACAAGAAAGAACTGGCATGATTAAGTCCTAGTAAGTTTAAGGGACTTTCACAAGCAGAACTCCTTTATTTTTTTCCATGACCTTATCAGATCAGTAATCACCCCTCTCCAATTAATAAATGAAACTGAAAGTCAGAGCAATTAAGCAACTTTCCCAGAAGAAACATGGTCAGTAACAGCAATGAGAATTGGAAAGGGCTGTCCTTCTCCTGAGGCTCCTTCTTCTGCCCCTCACTCCCCTCAGACCTTGTTAGTTATTTTCACTTCAAATTTTAAGACTCAGGAAAATTGTATCTCAGATTCTTAAGGATGGGAGTGGTGGGGCAGAACTTTCCTAGGTCATTATCTCTTGGAGGGTAAGGGGAAATATCAACATGTATTCGGGAAGGGAGAAGAGGAGGGAGAAAAAAAGCAAACGGATTGATTTAAACCGACGTGATTCTGCAATCTGCATTTGGGGTAAAAATTGGGAGTTCATAATCCACTTGAATCTAATGTATGAAATATGATATGTCAAGAGCTTTGTAATGTTGTGAACAACCAATAAAAAAAATAAAATAAAATAAAATAAAAATAAATAAATAAATAAATAAAAATAAAAATAAAAATAGGGAGGTTGAGGTGGATTCCAGAAATTATACATCCTGAGTATTCAATTTCTAAACAGGAATATTTAGCAAATCATTTGTGAACATTTGAAAAGATGGTCCTACAAAGAATAATTGATAAACAGCCAGGCATGCCAGGGTAAACCCAGGTCCTTTCTGAAAGGGATGCTTAGCCTGGTAAACCTAGAGGTGGTAGAGACTCATGGCCTCTGTTTCAACAAGCCATTGGACATGGTTGCCTGTGTGACATCACTCTCAAGGGCCCAAGGACATCAAAGGCCCTCCCAACCTCCCAAACCTCCTTCAAAATCATTTTGATCATATATCCCTTCAGCCCCAAATAAGCATTACCCTAACACATTAATATATATATATATATATATATATATATATATATATATATATATATATATATATATTACTGCCAGCGTATAACTAAGTAAAATTTAAGATTTTAATTTTTAGGGGGGAAAAATGCAAGTTTTCTTCTCCCCTGAGCACTAAATATTAGAACTCACTGCCTTGGACATGCAACAATACAGGTCTTAGGCCCAATGACTTCCCTCCACCGCAGCCACCTCCACTGCCAATGCCAGTGACCTGCTCTTCACCATGAGACTCCTGGAATCATTCCTTTCCATTTTATCGTCATCCACACCTCTCCCCTCCAGATTCTCTTAGCCCCCTGGACCATGGACTATCAGTGCCTTCTTTTCCACATCCTTATCTTACCTCTCTGATCACCCCACCTTTTAACAACAAATTATGGCTTTGCTTCACAATCTAACTTCCCTTCTGCACTCAGGGAGCTTAACAGTATCAGAAAAAAAAAATAAAAATAAATGAATGAATATAGAGTACCCACATAAACAATGTGACCAGGTTACTGAGGTCCTGGTTTTCCCCAGGTCTCTAAGCATAATAATTCAGGACTTTTCTTGTCCTCAGCCAACTCCATTTCCCTTCCTCCTCAGCCAAGCTTTAGAACATGCACTACCTTCCTTCCTCCCACCTGCTAATTAGTGGACCTTTCTCATTGCCCTCCCTCCCCCATTCTCTTGTGTGTTAAAACATTCTCTGAGCACACACTGTATGCTCAGCATTCCAGACAGGACCAAATCTCACAGTGCTTGAAAGTACCAGGGACTAGGCAATGCTGAGAATACACATCTTTACAAAATAGGGAGCAAGCATGGGCAGAGGTAGGGCCCACCACACTCCCTGCTCACCTATGCTTTCTCCAATTTTTTTTAAATATTTGCATTAAAATTCAAATAACATACTTAGAAATGTATAATTCATATGGGGGAGGGATGTTCAGCTCAATGGTAGAGCATGTGCCTGGCATGCATGAGGCTCCTGGTTCCATCCTCAATACCAATAAAGAAGAAAGTGTACAATTCAGTAGCATGTCGTACATTCACCTTGTTGTACAACCAACCCCTCTGTTTAGTTTCAAACATTTCTATTGCCCTAAACAGAAACCCTGAACCTAGTCTTCCTCCCCAGGCCCAAGAATGACACTCATCTGTTTCCTGTCTATGGATTTATCTTTCCTGGGCATTTTATATCAATGGAGTCAGCAATGCCCGCTCCAATTCTGAAACAGCTCTGCCCTTCCTGCTTTGTTCCTCCAGTCTCTCTCTCTTCAGTGCTTTTAGTCCGCATCTCACATCTGTCCGGAAATGCCCAGCCCCCTCCTGCCTATGCCTTGGAAATCTCCCTTTGAACTGGTCTTGCCTATGAGCAATTCTCTGACCCCTTAAAAAACAAACCCATACTTCCTTTGACCTTCTTCCTCTTGTCAGTACAGGTCCAACACCTTCCTTCCCTTCTCAGCCTCTGATTCATTCAGCAGAATTTGGGAAGGTCCTCAAAGATTTCCAAATGGACAAAAGCAATAAAAACTCGAAGGCCTTATGTGTTAGTCAGCTTTTCATCATTGTGACCAAAATACTTGACCAGAAAGAGGAGCAAAAGTTCATTCCAACCTCCCAGTTTCAGAGGTTCAGTCCCTGGTCAGCCAAATCCATTCCTCTGAGCCCAAAGTGAAAACATCATGGCTGAAGGGCACAGTTAAAAAAAAAAAAAAAAAAAAAGTTGCTTAGTACATGACAGCCAGGAAGCAGAGAGTTCCAGGATCCAGGTATAAAATACAATCTCCAAATTACACCCATAATGACCCATTTCCTCTAGCGATGCCCCACCTGCCTACAGTTAGCAGCCAGTAATCCATTCAAATTATTTATTCATGGAATGAATCAATCCACTGATTAGGTTACAGCTCCTCATAATCTAATCATTTCACCTCTGAACAGTCCTGTATTAACACAAGAGTTTTGGGGGAACGCCTCATATCCAAACAACACCACCATATCTCCCCATATCTCCCCGGTGCCTCAGGTCAAATGATGTATGTGACCATGGGTAACTGGTGATGAAGTTTCTCCAGTGCCTTCTCAATTTTCTTATCTGTAAAATGGGAATCAGAACACCATTTACCTCATTGGGTCTTTTTTTTTTTGGTCTTATTTTAAAATTATAGATGGACACAATATTTTTATTTTGTTTGTTTAATTTTATGTGGTGCTGAGGATCGAACCCAGTGCCTCATATGTGCAAGGCAAGCCCTCTGCCACTGAACCAAAACCCCAGCCGCCTCATTGGGTCTTTTTGAAGAGTAGATGAGTATACCAAGTACCCGAAGTGCTCAAAAAAATGTGTGAGGCATGCAGTGAGGGTTCAAAAATGTTATCACCAGGGTCAGGATTACCTGTCTCCTAAAACCCTTGGCCCTGCTTGCTCAGGAATGGCTACTTTAGCAGCCATTTTCAACTTTAGCAGCCAACTTCTTTTCAACGCAGCCTATAAGTGCAAGAATTTTTCAAAGGACTGGCTCTTCCAGGGTAACACTTTTTCAAGGTGATATCATCCAGTCTCCTGGCTTTCACTGCTACCTGATGCTGGCAAGGCCTCAACTGGGCTTGGTTCTGCACCTACATGGGAACACCTTTGCACACATTAGCACCCTGAGAGTGCCTTGAATAAAGCATTCCCTGAATTAAGAATCATCCTGCCCTTGCACGTCTCACCACCTCCCTGCCTGCCACCCTTTCCCCTCCTGACTTGAGTTTTCCATGATCTCTCACCAAGACATCAGCCTGCCCTTCCTGTCCCATCGTATTCTGTACCCTGTTTTGCATACAGTGGCCAGAACAGCCATCCAAACTCCAAATCTGCCCAAGTCACACTCCTCCTTAAATTCTTGCAGGAGTCTACTCTCCACTGTTCTTAGGATCAAGCCCAAATGCCTTCCCAGGGAAGGCTGTCCCTAATGTATCCCGTCTATGAAGTGCTCTGGGAATGCTGACAGCTCAAGGCAGTACTAGAATCTGCCCACACAGCCCCCTCTGGTGCAATGCCTTTCCACCAGAGTCTGCCAGATTCTGCACCCATCTCATGGCTCAGTTGAAGCCTTCCCTGATGCCATGGATCAGACTAAGTATCCTTCTTGCATGAAACTCACTGACACTAGCATCTTATGGGTCTGTGTTCTTTAAAGACCCTGTTTATCTTCTCCATCTATGCATCCCCTCATCCACCCACCCACCTACCCATCCATTCACCTATTCACCAAAAACATCCTGAAGGTTTTGTTGAACTCAGCTCTTGAAAGGAATAAAATAGCTAACAAGGCAGACCTACTCATTGCCCCCGGCTAACAATCCAGCAGTGCAGACAGAAAGAAATGTGTGACCACCACATGCCTCCCCCTAGCAACTACACAGGCTCCCTGAGTTGAAATCCTGTCTTCACCACTTGTTAGCTATGAAACGTGGGGTACATGAGTTCACCTCTAAATGCCTTAGTTTCCTCATGTGTAAAATTAGAACAGCAGGGCCTAACTACTACTTTCATTTTTTTTGGTAAGATTGAGAGCTAAGAGATGTAAATTGACAGAAAGGATCCATAAAACTGTCTGGTACATCATGCCTGCTTTCTAAGAGTTAGTTATTCTTCCTGTAGTTGGAGCAATGGGAAGCATTTATGGCGGGTCCCACCCTGGATGGGGAGTCTGGAGCTGCAGTCGCCTTTGTGCCAGTGTCTTAAGTATAAGCCCTTGGTAAATGTTTATGGAGCCAGCCAGGTCTTGGAGAGCCCTTCAAGAATAGTTCATTGGCTTGGCACCAAAGACTTTCAGAGCTTAAAGTCACACAGGATAACATCTGACCCAACCCACCCACTTTGGCGAAAGAGACAGAGGCTCACCAGCTAAAAAGTTAGTCATAGGGACCAGCCTCCAGATCTCCTGACTTCCTGGTGGGTGTCTTGTGGTGGCCTAATCCAAGCAGCTTCACGTCACCCCCAGCAGCACAGCCGTTTTACATCTCCCGTCTCCCTCTTTAATGGCGGCTGCTCACCACCCATGTTCTTTTCTTCCCTTGGTTCCCTTTCTCATGCCTCTCCTCCAACCTAGTTTTGTTTTTCTGCCTGTCTTATGGTTGGGGGTTCTCATTCTTCCAAAGAAATGTCTACCCTTTCACAAAGTGAACCAGATATGGGTATGCTCTTCATGATATGGCTCAAACAAAGCATGGGGCAGGTGCAATCCCTGGGCCTTCCAGTGCCCCTTCAGGACTCCCTGATCACTCCCCATGGGAGGGAGATTTTTCTTCATCACCAGAAAGTTACATTTTGTGACTCTGGGATTCAGATGTTTTAGATACTCCAAGATTCCTAAATAGTTGTTGTATGGTATTATTTGGGGAGTAAGAACAAGAAAAAAAGTCTACACATGTTTGGGACAGAAACTTTATTTTTCCCAAGAAGTTTTTTTCTGAGTGGCTGAGGCTTGAACCCAGGGCTTCCTGCATATCACACACACGCAGATCCCACATTAATCTAGATATACAACAAAGGGCAAGTAACGGCTCTCAGTTCAAAACTGTATCCTAAAGTTCCAACCACGTACATAAATATCGCCCATCCACCCCTTTGCTCTAGCTTCCCAGAAGTGGCCTCTACATGGCCTGTCACTTTGGCACTGCAGACTGATGACAAGTGGCATTCCAACAGGACTTTTATTTTTTCAGGCTGTGGTATTTACAGAACTGCTCTACTCTGAAACTTCTGCTTGGACACTTCCATAGGCTTAGAAGGCAGCCAGTGAACTTAACACTGTGAACAAATAAATCCTGGTGTGCTGCATAAAGCTCTTGATTACTTTCCATGGCTGGGTTATAATGGCATTTATAAGAGCCTTGCACTTCATGTATCTTTAAGGCCGAGCCTCTGCTGAGTTCTCATGCATATGTCTGACACTCACGGGAGCACAAAGCTCATCACAAGCCTGAGTGGGGCAAGACAGGAAATGTAGTTACATTGAAGGGCTGGGATTTTTAGGCTACATCTCTCAGAAATGATTATACCACACAAATTTGCCTTGACAATAACAGCCATGGACACAGTGCTAAAAGTGGGTGGTAAATTTGTATGTACATGCCTTACTACTGAAGAATTTACTACAATCCAAATCCTTGGGTTCCACATCTGTGGATTCAATCATCCATGATAAAAAATATTTGAAAAAAGGGCTGGGGGTATAGCTCAGTAGGAAAGCATGTGCATAGCATTCATGAAGCCCTGGGTTCAAGCCTCAGCCACTCAGAAAAAAAAAATTCTTGGAAAAAAAAATTTCTGTCCTGAACACATGTAGACTTTTTTTTTCTTGTTCTTATTCCCCAAATAATACCATATAACAACTATTTACATAATATTTACATAGTGTAAGGTTTTATGAGTAATCTAGAGATGATTTGGAGAGGATGTGTATAGGTGAGATGTAGACACTATGCTACTTTATGTTTTTGGGTGCTGGAACAAATAACTTCTGGACACCAAGGGACAACCAAATGTCACTGTCTTAGCTACTGGCTATGAAGATGTTTGCCCTGGATATGAGATGTTAGGAGTCTTACTTTGTTTTTCTTGTAAATGCTAAGGCAGATCTGTTCTTTTAAAAAATAAATGGAAAACCATTTATTTTAGGAAAAGAAAAATCACCTGCCTTTTTGATAAAACACTTTCTACACGAAAGACCTCTAGCACATCTTTCTCTTGCCAAAAACCTTTTACCTAGCTTAGGAGTGTTTTTCTTTGGCTCAACACCTAGAACAGGACTCATCCTCAGAAGGGCATTTGACATGCACCACATGAATTCATTTGTAGTCAACAGCCTGTGATGGAGAACAGGCAGACTTTAGAATCAGAGATCTGCTTTGAACCCCCAATCAACACCTGATTTGCAGGGGATCCTACATCCTTTTATATTTGTTATCTTAGCCTAAACATTAATAGCACCACTGTTACCTCTCAAAGAGTCCAGGTTTCAATGATAAATTATGTGGTCACCTTGCTTATTATTGGAGTTACTACAGATAAGACTCTTCACACACAGTCTCAAGTTCATTCAATGAAAACAAGGGAATCTAACTGTCACAAACATGAAATCAGACATTGTGCACAAGGCTTGTTTCCAGAGTGTCTAGTGTTCCCCAGAATACCAGTTTCCATGCCCAAAAGGTCAGCACTCAGGAGAAAGTGTTTATCCATATACATCATGGACTCACCTCTTCCGGGCAGGTTGAATATAGGACCTGTATTTCCCACTTTTTATTGCGATAATATCTATAAAATAGGAATGAGATCTGTGTCCACAGCTGCACATTAGTTCCATCATCCACCTGACTATGAGATGATTCATTCATGGATATTTAAAGGCCTACATTCTAGATCTTCTGGATTTTATTTACGCAATCTACAAAGGTGGGGTTAAGATCAAGTCAACCCAAATCAAACCTCTATAAAACAGGCTAAGTGAATGTGGTACAGAAAACAGAAGGCTAAGAGGTCCTTTGAAGTTAGTGTGATTACCACCTCTTAGTCAACTGACTGTGGTGAGTTTTCTTTCTTAAGCCAAAAACAGCTGGCCATATAGATCCCATGGAAGAACAGCTTGTTTAAAAAAAAAGAAAAGAAAAAAAAAAAAGGATCTTAGATACCGCACTTTAAAAATGAGGCCTAATCATATTCACAGTCTCAAACATGAATCTGCACTATCAATCAGTGGGTCCAGAAAACAATAGAATTTTGTTATTACCACTTACAGAGAGAGAGAGAGAGAGAGAGAGAGAGAGAGAGAGAGAGAGAGAGGAGATGCTGTCACTTCATTGCTAAGCTTGTTAAATACACATATGTTCTCCCTATTTCAAATGAATAGTAACAATTTCCACTTCTTTAAGAGGTGGTTTATACTCAAGGAGAAATGTGAGTAATAACTAGATCCATAGAAAAATGAAGAAAAAAAATCATGAGACTATTTAATCCCAATCTTCAGCATAATATTTTTGGAAAGAAAGAATGAAAAGTTATTCTTTCCATTATCATTTAATATGACTGTCCAAGGTATTTGTGTTGAATATGTAAAGGTCCTTGCCTACCATAACTTCTAAAGAATTAGAAAGGAAATGTTCAGCATTTTCATGCTTTAAACACAGACTTAGAAGCTATAAGAAGAAAAAGATGCTCATGGCATTACAACAATAGCTTTGTGTCTGGAGGACATCGAGAAACAGTGCAGAAAGCTATTCTGACAAAGTCACTTCCTATCAGCAGAAGTTTCCAGAAACAGAAAAGGGCTGACAGCACTCCAGAAATCCAGTTATAGCTGCAGCACAGCACCTTGCAAGCTGGACTCACTGGGTAGCAAATTAGCAACCAAGTCAAGTACATACCTATGGAGCTGTCTACCTCTACCCTGAGTCCTAATTTCTAGAGAACATTCTTCTCCCACATAAGCCATACACAAAACCCCCTACACACACTCACAGGCAGGGAGCCATCTGCAAAACAGAGTAACTTCTTACAGTTATGTTGGTTATTATGTAACTTTGAAACAGATAAATGTCTGGTTTTTCTCCCCTTGAAAAACTGAAGCAGAAATCACACTTCTGGTTAGGATTCACATAATCAGTATGTTTTTAAGTAAATGCTTCATGTACCTTATACAACTTGACAATTTCACCAAGAGAATGTTCTAACAAACTTGCCTCCTCAAAATATGATAGAAGAGTGAGTCACAGATATAGTTCAACTGGTTGACCAAGTCTAAGAAGAAAACTAGCCAGGTGGAGATAAGCCCACACCCACTCCAAACCCTTGTCTGACAGCCTTGGGGAAAGCCAAGGAAGAGAAGGACTCCTGGTGACAGGAAAGGACAGGGGAGCAGCAGGCTGTGTGTATCCTGAATGTTTCACAACGCTCTACAATTTCTATACCACACCCCCCACCAGAAGACTGAAGAGGCATATGGACCCCCTCACAGAAGGATTTTTTTCAATGCATAAAATACATAGGATCTCAAGAGGAAATCAATTATATTTAAAAAGTTGACAAAATATTTTTTAAATTATAAAAACATATACGTGTTTATTTAGCACATTAAATAACACTGTCTAGCAGCAGGTTTAACAGCCACTATAATTTCCAAGTGGCGATGAGTATTGATATTTTAAGATATCTGCTAACCATGTAGAGTGTGAAATCAAAATATTGGATATCTATTGGTGAAAAAGTCACAAATAACACTCATACTGCAGCAATTTGAGGCCAACATTTAAAGGTGAAAGAATTGCAGCAGGGTGCAGTGGTGCCTACCTATAATCCCAGAGACTTGGGAGGTTGAGGCAGGAGGATCACAAATTCAAGGCCAACCTCAGCAATTTGAGGAGATCCAGTCTTAATAAGAGAACTGGGGATGTAGCTCAGTAGCAAAGTGCCCCAGGGTTCAAACCCCAGTATGGAAAAACAACAACAACAAATGAAGGACTTGCTAAATTTTGCTACAAATTAGTAAACATCAAAGTGTAATAACTTGCCCCAAAAGCTCACAGATCTCCCTGAAGCCTTGCAGTGGGCTCATGTGAAAAGTCATGTGATAATCTGATTTCATCCTTGCTATAATTTCACAATGGTTTGTTCCCCCCACTGTCCAAGTGGTAGAAATGAACAGTGAAGGAGGAGCCTAGTGAAAAGTAAGAGGAGGCTCTACCCCAGTGAATGGATTAATGCTATCTCAAAAGAGTGGTCAGGTCTCATAGGACTGGATTCCTTCCCATGAGAATGGGTTGTGTGAGTTTGGCTCAAAAGTGAGTTTGGCTTTCTCAGCTCACACTCTCTTGCTTCCTTTTCCATCATGTGAGCTCTCTCACACATTCCCACCATGTGCTCTCACTATGTGATACCATCTGCCACGTACTGATGCACTCAGGGGATCCTCACCAAATGCTGGC
The DNA here is from genome assembly GCF_045843805.1 of Urocitellus parryii. Classification (NCBI taxonomy): domain Eukaryota; kingdom Metazoa; phylum Chordata; class Mammalia; order Rodentia; family Sciuridae; genus Urocitellus; species Urocitellus parryii. The sequence goes on from NC_135531.1 coordinate 172,805,491, forward strand.
ACCATGCTATTTAAGACTTTGCAGCCACCAGAAATGTGAGTCAAATCCTCTTTATACATTACCAATCATCAGGTATTTTTGTTGTAGCAGCACAATGTGGACTAATATAACCTCCCATTCCTGTGGTCTTTCCAGAATAATGAAAATACCCACAAGGGAGCCTTTGTCCAAAAACAACAATTAAACCACATAGGTGGGAGAGCAGAAGGTCTGCACCAAAGAGAGTCTACCACATGTATGTGTGACTGGGAGAGGAGCAGTATGACTGGAACCAACATCTAGATCAAATTTCTAATACTCCTTTACTGTCTAAAGTCAAATTATTACATAAACTATCTAGGTATAGTTTCAAACATACTTGCTGAATGCCATAAGAATAACATAAATGGGAATAAAAGTAACTTATGACAAACCTGATGTATTTCAATATGGAATTAGTTGGGCAGGATTACTCTAGCAGCCATAATAGCATTGTTAGATGCATGCACTTTATGTTTAAAAAAGGGGGGGGTCAGATGCAAATGTAAATGTGAAATGTGAAATGGAGAGTCACAACCAACTGAGAGGTTATAAAATCATTGCAGATGAGGTAATGCTATATGGGTGGTATGAATCTCCAAGGGTAACTTCCCCAACAAAACAGGGAGCAATCCTTTTCTTCATTGACTGGAAAAGTCGATACGTTTTTGAAATGTACAAAAATGATGTTTATATGGAAGTTACGTGTAGATTGAGGTTTGCTTGCCCATGATAACCTAGTTGTAGCATACAGCTTGTGGCACAAGACTGTTCTTCCCACATAGATGTTTTACATCTATAATGCTTTGGATCTGGAATGTCCCCCAAAAAACTCATGTGTTAAAAGCATGGTCCTCAATGCAGGAAGGTTCAAAGGTAGATTTTTAGGCAATGACTAGATAATGAGGACTCTGACTTCATCAGCGGATTAATCCATTTGATCAGTGGAGTAATCCATCAAATAGATGGACTGGGGATCATGCCCTGGGTTTAGTCTATCTCTGGTCCCATCATCTTCGTCTCCCCCAACCCATCTCTCCCAGCTTTCCATCTGCCATGAGTTTAGCAGATTTCCTATACCATCCCTTATGCCATAATATTTCTACCTCAGAGCTGGCTGACATGGACTGAGACCTCTGAAGCCATGTGCCCCAAACCAACTTCTCCTCCTCTTAAGTTGTTCTTGTCAGGTATTTTGGTCAGAGTGATAAAAAGCTGACTAACACAGCACTCCTGGTCCTCACCCAATAAGTACTATAGCAGTTCTCAATGAATGACAATGAACATTGCCCCCACACATTTCTGAAATGCCTATAACCACACTGTTGGGTCTGAGGCTAGACCAGAGTCCTATCTTTAGGTCCTAACCCTGCCTACCTCTGAGTGATTTCAAGCTGGCACAAAGAGGACACTCCCTGGGTGACTGGGGCAGGCACTACAAGAGAAAGCTTAGACTTGTATAGCAGGTTCCTTTACCCAGAGTCCTGCCCTTGGGACAAGAAAAGCGGAATATAGTAGGGAGAGAAAATAAGCAGCCAGGCAGATGGAAGCAGGAGGAGCCTAGATCCCAGGATGCAGGTGGCTCCTGGAACCTCTCCCAGTCCCTGATGTGAATTCTCCACTTTGGCTGCAACAAGCTCCAACAGGTTTCTACTGTGGGTGCCCAGAAGAATCCTTATTAATTGCACACACCCAACCACCTGGAGGGAAAGCCACCCACCTGAACTAAGGGGGCAGCAGCAACAACAAAAATGCTCAAGGGAACTTACTCGCTGTCAAAGAAGCTATGTTTCTTGAGGAAGGTCCTTCAGATCTTACCTAAGCTTTTCATGCTATAGTCAAACCTTATCCATTTTGATTCTATCCTCACTGCCCTTAAAAGAAATGAGTCAGTGGCCACTCTTCATCTGGCATTTCAGATTCTAAAAAGACAGATCCAGATCATTCTGAAGTCTTTTCTGCCTCAGCTCTTGCTCATCAATTCCATGAGCCACATAACATAAATAACCATGTCGTTCTTCCTAACAGGATTCGAAAATGTAGGTATTAAAGAAAGTTGGCCTTTAAGGGCCCAATTAGGTCTGAGTGGAAAAAAGAAATTTTTTTTTTCTAAAATCTGTTCAGCTGCAAAAGTTCATAATTTAATGTCTCTAAATTGTGTTATGCTCAGAAATACTACCACCCTAACTCAGAAATGTGGCAATAAGGACCACTTGCCAGAGATGTTCTTAAAAGAAGGCAGGATCACTGTTTCTCTACCTCTTCCACTAATGGACTCCATTATATCACACACACAAAAAAAAGGCCCTGCTGGAATCTAATGAATAAATAACTAGCACTTGAATGAAATTTGTGTCCATTTTAATTCCAATTAGTTTCCACTAGAAAGCCTTATTTAAATTAAAAGGGGGAGGCACAACACTACTTATAATCAAACACTTTAGAAATGCTTGAAAAGTTTCCCAAGCAAGCCAATCAGGTATAATGTTAAATAGCAAATTTTAACTGCTGGGTCTAAGTAAATAGAAAAAGTTTGAGTATGGCATGGGAGACGGGTTAGTATTCTGTATATATAGTATATTGGAAGTACCCAGGGTCACTTCCAAATGGAGAGTCACAACCAACTGTGAGGTTATAAAATCATCTCAGTGCAAGGATCAGAAAAGTTTGTCTTCAAGGGTCAGAAAATAAATCAGGCACTTTAGACAAGGTCACCATGACTCATCTCTGCCAATGTCAAGTGAAAGCAGTCATAAGCAATACAAGAACAATGGGAGGGCCCCATTCCAATAAAACTTTATTTACAACAGGGGCAGCTGGTCATAGTCTGCTGATCCCTGACCAGCATTTTTTTTAAAGCAATAAAAAGAGAATAGAAAATATTGGAGGACATCTAATAAAGATAAGTACTGTTTCGTAAAACTTTACTTGCTGTTACATATGTGAATTCTGAGTCAATATATGTTGTTACTATAGATTCAAATCAAAAGCTGACAGAATAGAAGATTTGAAAAAAAAATACATTGTTGAGGCTGGGGTTGTGGCTCAGTGGTAGAATGTTCACCTAGCACATGTGAGACACTGGGTTCGATCCTCAGTACCACATAAAAATATATTAAAAAAAATAATAGCATATGGAGTAAAAAACATCTTAATTGTTCAAGAACAGAGTCTGCTTCTGAGTGAAACTGGTGAGAATTTAAAGAACTTTAATGTTGTGCTAAAAACAGGAAAAGAGCAGATATCATGGGACATTCATACAGCTAAAATTATAATCTTAAAAGAATATTAATTAGTTACAACTAATACAAAATGATCTTCCAGAGGACACTAAAATTATTCCTCATGTTCTTCAAATATCTAATAAGAGCTGTGTATCAACTGTTGCAAATTTCTCCATAACTCAGTGGCTTAAAACAAACATGTTTGTACACAAAGGTACAGGTTAGACGGGTGATTCTGCTGACACAGGCCAGGCTGAGCTGATCTAGGCCAGACATGCTCAGGAGACTGTGAGCAGCTGATGGGTCAGAAAGAAGCTGGATGGTCTAGGATGGAATCAGCTGGCATATCCTGGCTCACCCCACTGGGCTAGTCTGGGCATATTCTCATGGTAGAGGCAGAGATCTAAGAACAAACCCAGTACTGACAAAGCCAATCAGAAACACATAGGAGCTCTTAAAACTGTTTATACACAATATTTACTAACATTCCATTGGCCAAAGCAAGTCACATAACCAATACCAGGGGTGGGAGTGGGAAGGAAGCAGAACTACAAAGCTACTGGGGGAAGAATGTGGCTATAGACAGGCCATTAATCAGAGCCATTAGTGCAATCAATCTACCACCAGTGATATTTATTGTTTATTATCACCTTGGCAGAAGCAGAGAGATCTGACATTATTTCAGGTTTTTTCCATTACTATTGCTCATTATGTTTGTTCATAATCACTTGTAAGACAGAAAAGCAGAGTGAAAAGAATGAACAGCTTTAAAACGCAGGCTTTTGTAACCTGGCTCTTCCACTTCTGGCTATGTGACCCTGAACAAGTTTGCTTCACTCCTCCATTTCCTCATTATAATAAAAGGTTCAGGGACAATTACATACTATGCGACATGTAGGAGTACTTGGCTCTCTCTCTGGCCTTAGCAGAACTCAAAATTTATTTAGATACTAATATGCTTTGCAAATAGTTGGTATGACTATGTTCAAAAAGAGAGGAATGAGGAAACAGGTAAATTTTCTATAACAGTTAAACACCTTCACACACACACAAACACACACACACACTCACAAAAAGCTAGTTTTCATAAAGGGTAAAGAATCGTTTCCTTTCAAAGAATTTTGGTAAGCACAAACATGGCCCCCAAAGATATTCATAACAGAATCCCTGGAACCTATGATCATATTACCCTACAAGGCAGATGTGATTAAATTAAGGACCTTCAGATGGGGTGATTACCGTGGATTATCCTGACTGGTCTAATCTAATCACTTGGATCCATAAAAGAAAAGAACCTTTCTCAGCTCTCTCCAGAGTACCAGCATGGGGGCAAAGCACAGGACTCAGCTCGGGGTTGGTGGTGCTGAAGGAAGGGGACACAAGCTGGGAATTCAGGCAACCCCTAGCAGTTAGGAAAGGCAAGAAATGGATTTGCCCCTGGAGCCAACAGAAAGGATGCTAGCTGGTGAGACTCCTGTTAGAGCTTTTACCTACAGAATTAAAAGTGACTGAGTGTTGCTTTAAGCTCCTGGGTTTGTGGTTGTTACAGCAGCAATACAAGGATGATGTAATCTAACAATGAGGCAGCAGAAAAGTCTCTCTTAGCCAGGTGCAGTGGTGCAAGCCTGTTATCCCAGCCACTGGGTAGGCTGAGGCAGGAGGATCACTAGTCAAAGCCAGACTCAGCAACTTAGTGAGGCCCTAAGCAACTCAGTGATACCCTGTTTCTAAATAAAATAAAAAAGAAGGCTGGGAATGGGGCTCAGTGGTTAAGCACACCTGGGTTCCATCCCCAGTACCAAAAAAAAAAAAAAAAAAAAAAAAAAGAAAGAAAGAAAGAGAGAAAGAAAGAAAGAAAAGTCCCTCTTGAAACAACAGGACTGGTAAGAAGAATTTCTGGAACTTGGAGAATATTAACTAGACATGGCATCAAAAATGGAAAGCTGTTTCTGATTCTGATTTTAGGGGCGGTTGGAGAAAAGGCAATATGATAGAAATAGCAACTCACGATATCATGGAAAAACTTTTAGTGCACTTTATAGGAAAGAACAATAAAAATCATCATCCTCAGCATCTAAGCACCCCTACTTATGACTAGTGGAAAGGCCTCACTAATAAAGTCTTCCACAGGAACTCTAGAGATTTCATTTATATGATGTTATTCCAGACCTGAACTCCAACACTTACTGCTCACTTTTTTTGTAGATGACAATAAGGTAATAACCCCTGGTAGGTATTAAAACACACACACACACACACACACACACACACACACAAACACACACACACACGTAATTTAAATCCGTTGATCTTCATGAGCCCATGTATCATATGCACTGTGAATGAGGCAAATGTCAACAAAAAGTCCACAGAGTGATTTGAAAAACAGAACTTTATAGAGGCACAAAGATCACATAGGACCTTAAAATTAGGAACACACCTAAGAATATCTGTAAGGATAGATTAAAGAAGCTAGAGTTCCCAGGAAGGATACACTAGTAAAACCTCCCACGCCCCCAGGACAGGAGAAGCTGAGTGACACATCATCTGACAGATGAGAAGCTGGGTCCAGGAGCACAGAGCCAGCCCACAGGGCCACAACAGCCCAGCTCAGAGGCCTCACCTGCCAGAGCTGGGGTTCACTCACCAGCCCCACCAACAGGCTTCTCTCGTGACTCCAGCACGCCAGGCCCTGTGTCAGGCAACGAGCTCCCAGTCTGTGCCTACTCGAATTCCAAACTCTTCTCTGTGTATTTCTTGGGTTAGATGTGGGGTTTTTTTTTGGGGGGGGGGGAGGGGGTTGTTTTGTTTTGTTTTGTTTTGTTAGAACAAGTCTAGGGGGGGAAATTTGCCCTTGTGGGAGTTTTTGAACATTTGAATAACAAATAAGGCCTGATGAACTTATAGAAGAAAAGTGACCCTATTTACCCAAGAGAATGACATTAGCACCTACAAAACAATGTACAGTGTAGACTGCCCACTTAACAATGGATGTCACCTTTACATCTAGCAAGCATAATGATTAAAAATCAAAGAGAAGTGGGGAGGATGTATCATTCTTAGGGAAGATTAGAAAATTGCATTAAAGGGGGAAAGCAACAGAGGGGCCTGATACTGTGCTTGCAGGGGTCTCACAGAGGACTGCAGAAACCTCATAGTACACATTCCTAGGAGAGGAGATAGAAAAAAGCTCCCCTTTCCGTACATGCCCCCCAACATTTTGCTGCCTCTACCTCTACTAGCTCTAAAAATTATAGTGGAGGAAGCTGGGTGTGGTAGTGTGGCCTGCAATTCCAGTGACTGTGAGGCTGAAGTAGGAGGATCACAAGTTCAAGGCAAGCCTCTGCAATTTAGTGAGACCCTGTTTCACTGTTTAAAAAACAAACAACAACAAAAAGACGGTGCTAAAGTGCCCCTGGGTTCCGTCCCCAGTACCTAAAGAAAAAAATATATATACAGAGAGGGAATGACAGAAATATATCAAACAGAAATACTAACAAAGGTACCAAAGGAAAAAAGAAAGATGAAAGATGAGATTAACAGGGGCATCAGAAAGTGCTTCCCTAAAGAAGATGCGCAACATAAAGAATTGGTCATTTAGAAAACTCATTGCTATGAATACCAGTAAATTTTTTAAAAAATCAGAGTTGAAAATAACAAATTGCCTAAAAAAAAAAAAAAATCAGCTGCAAGGAGACTGATATAAAACCCTTATCCTTTAAATGTAGTTGCTTCACAGGGAAGCACAGAAGTCATGTAAACAGGATTTGGCCCGGCTCGTGGCTATGTCAATGCTGAGTCCCATTTCCCAGGATGCTGTGGCACAGAACCACAGAATTTTGTGAGCCCGATCATTTTCTGGTCTTTGGACTTCAATATCCCCAGGGAAAAATACTGCTTCACTAGAGGAAGGGAGGTTATTTCTAAGCTGAGAGTCAGGACCAAGGCTTTTCATTTCTAAACATATAAAAGTAAACATCCCAAAAGATAGTGATAATAAAGGGTTGGTTCTTAGGTAAGCATTTCACTGTCTGCTAAAGGGAGTTTATACAAGAACAAAAGTAACTTGAGTGTTTTCTCAATCTTTTTTTATTATTTTTTTTAATTCATTGAGGGAATTTGTTTATTCTACACCTCTTTTTGCCACAGGTGTAGAATCAGACAACATCAACACTGAACAGATCTCTGGAGTTCATTCAACCCTCTTTCTTTCCAACCTGAGGCCCAAAGTGGTCATACAGGCTGACTCCGTGTATTCACATTTGCATTTGTCTTCATGACTGAACTTAACTCTTGGAGTAGGACCTAACCACAGAGCTACTCAAGGAACTCCAAACCCCTTGAGCAGCTAAGTTCTATTTATTGAGCAGAAACATTTTGAAGTCAGGAGCAGGTGAGAGAACTGATGTCTGATCCATTCCTAAGCACAAGAAGGGACCAGAAAGAAAGGAAATGGAGCCCACTGGTAGATCCAGCAGCAAAACTCCACCAAGTGGGCAATCTCAGGGGTCAGAGGAACATCTTGCAGGGCCTCTGCGCTCTTTCTCGGATTCCCCACACTGTGGAGTTGCCTTCACAGGCAACCTCTACTAGTTGGTTCAGGAACAGTTCTGACACCACTGCCACATCACTCTGTGCTCAAAGGTGAAAAATCAATGCCTAGAGGAGCAGGAACCCAAAGACACATTGAGAGAATTAATTAATAAGAGTAAAACATAACATTCAGCCCAGACAGTATCCTTAAAATGTCAGACTGCTAGGGTGGAACACACCTGTAATCCCAGCAACTCACTTGTAATCCCAGCTCTGTCAGGGACTGAGGCAAGAGGACTTTGAATACAAGGTCAGCCAGGGCAACTTAGCAAGATCCTGTCTCAAAACAAAATTTAAAAAGAGTATGTGTGGAAAGGGGAGTTTGGGCATGTAGCTCAGTGGTAGAGTGCCACATGTCTAGCCTGTGGAAGGCCCTGGGTTCAATCCTTGGCAAACAAGATGTCAAATTGCACAGGAAAAGCAAGAAGAGAACACATCACTCAAAGCGACATAAATCACTTACGTACCCCCAGCCCAGGAGGGGGAGGAACTGTGCCACTCCCATATTTGCTCCCCGACCATATTCCAAAGTGAAGCTGGATGTGAGTCCACTTGGGGACTCTAGGAAGACCCAAAAGTCCAGCACATTCTCTTCCCGGAACATCTCTATAAACAAAGCAGGCACACATTGTTATCAATTGTTCCCAAGGGACCCAGGGGCAGGGCTGGGGCTCAGCATTGCCACTTCCACCTGCTGGTAAGCAAGTCTGTCAACCTCTCTGCAGGTCTGTGTCCTCAGCTAGACAGGAAGGGGATCCAGAAGGACTCCACTGCTGACCCTTCCAAACCCCCAGTGTCTTAAGACTTCTTGGTTAGGATTATAAAGGAGGCCCTGCTAAGTATATGATATCCTTGACAGCCTTAGTAACTAGACATGGTCCAGCTAGCATGGGCTCTGGGTTCAAATCCTCACACTGCCTCCTGAGGCTGTTCAAGACTTTGGCCAGATTTCATGACCCTGCATGTTACAGTCTTTCTATGTATAAAAACTAGGAGCAAAATGCTTCAGGGTTGTAAAAAGGATTAAATGAGATAATACAACGAAAGCATGTAGACTAATGTCAATTATGGAAGATAAATCTTTTTCATCGTTATCATTCTTATTTTCTTGATTACCTGTTCTTGACATTTTTCTACCAAGACATATAATCACCATTACAACATACTTCCATGGCAGGCACAGAGATGTAGAAAAGAACCAGAACAGTCAGAGTGGAAGACTTTTCTGTGTGAGATACTTATAAAAAGCATTTTATACCAGCATGACAGGACCCATAAGCAGTTCGTGTGCAGAAGTACAACACTATGGAGCTCAGACAGGAGTAGGGGCTAGTACACCTCCAGGGCCAGCCACAACCACAGAGGAAGCAAACAAGTGAGCTCTTGTTATTCTAGGGATAACACTATAAGGCTGACTTCTTAAGTATATTGCAAACAGCAATACTGAACTCTTACTAGTAATAAAATATTTGGGCTACACCTCACCCCTGAGCTCGTGGACAATAGGGTAGAGAAAAGTTCCTTTTCCATTCGCAGCAGGGCCAAGGTCCAGCAGGCATTAACATGGGCCTGGCAGTGGAGGTGACAAAGAGACAGTGCCAATTTCCAAGGAGAACTGCTCCCTCCAAACCTGACACAATAGCTTATACCCCTTGCCTCTCCAGACTTTCGAGGCTAGACAAGGAGCCCCAAGAGGAAGGCCCCGCTCTGATTCCAGAAGGCTGTGTGTGTAGACAAGAGAGTCTATTCCTTCAACCCTTCTTACGCATGCATACAACATACAGAACAAAGTCAGAGAAAGGTACATTTAATTCTGGCAATGGAAAAAAATAAAATAGCCTAAATGGGCAAACACAGCTTAAGTCCCCACTCTCGGCTGAGAGCATGGTCGCAGTACTAAAGGCTCCTGGGACTCACCTTGGCAGCTTTCCAAGAGCTATTAGCTATTAGTTTGCATTAACACACTGAAAGAGAAGGTCAGATAAATTAAAAGTGAGAAGGTAATTCGGAGAAAGGACATCTTCATACTAAGAAACAGCAGAATGCATGACACATGGTAAAGACTGGATATATACTGAGTGCACTTACAGACAACATCAGGGTCACACATGCATTTGTGTTAGTGATATGGACACAGGACGTAAAGTGCATACAAGACAATAGCTTAGCTGAGAAACATTATAAAACTTTAAGGATTGAGAAGATCTTTACTGAATTTTCAACAGAAATTTCAAAGTATAGCCATCTTCGGACTATTAGGAGTGACTCTATACTTCAAAGCAATTATTAACTTTAAAGGCAGCCTGGTAAAACCTGCACTGACAAGTTCCAAATGCTCCACTGTCACCTACATGGCAATTCTGCCCCCACGAAATATAAATTTTTTACCTCCCTTTTTTTAAAGTACCTGTATTCTGGAACATACATACTTTCCTTCAGTCAAAACTATCCATCACCTGTTCACCTGGCACCAGGATACTTCTACAAACTGACAGTCACCATAGCAACCCCCCAGAGACAAACATGAAGGAACCACTTTCCTGAGACTCACTATAATAGCATCAACATACAGGGCCACCCCACCCAGCCCCCCCACCCCTCATAGAGCCAGGAGAACAGGACAAACAGGAGGATAGGACAGAAGAAAATGAATCCCTGATGCTCTTTAAGCCTCTTGGAATCGGGTAAAATCCCAGTCAGGATAATCACAGAGTGAGAGAGGGTACACACTTCCAAGCACAGAGGGTATTGATGACTATTCTTTGTGATTTTCCAGGCATCTCGGCAGGGCACACACGTGTTTCCTGACAAAACTTATTCCATTGTGACCCTGCAGTGACTTGGACCCCCAAACCTGTGGAATATAAGGAAAAGGTCAAATGTCAGTTTGCTATCTGGGACAAGTCCTGAGCAGCTATACTTCTCAGGGGAGGAGTCAACTCCCCACCCTCCCCACTCCCAGTTAGGGCCACAGTGGGGGGACTCTGGCATTTCAATGCCTTTGGAGACCAGATGAGCAGAGACTGGTTGGTTATTTTTAAATTAAGAAAACTGAATGGGAAGGGAGAAAACCTGATCCTTGTGATCTCTTAAGGCCCCTTCCAGCTTCCATATTCTCCCAAGGAATACTGCATATGCACATACATATGCACACACTTCTTTATAAAAATGTATACGGATGTGTGTGTATATATGTATGTATGTATGTATATATATATATATATATATATATATATATATATATATATATATATATAAATGAGTAGAGTATTCACACTTCCAAACACAAAGTACTTGAAATGCACACTGCTGAGATCAAAAGGCTAGTGAGCTGCTTTGCAGCAGCTGGGACTGAAGCACACAGATACCACTGACAGATCTGGGCAGAGCCTAGCAGCTCTCCTGACACTGCAGTTCACCTTAAAACCAACTGACTGGTGGCCATTTGGGTAGCTGCAAACCCTGCAAAACTCCATAGACTCTTTCTCCTAGTGATTCTAGTCACAAGTGTCCAAAAGCCAGAAGTTCAGGCTGGGAAAAAAGGAAGGAGAGGAAAGAAAATGCCCAAGCCCTATCTCCAGACACCCAGCTCCACTACAAACAGAAGGCTGGCAGAGCAACTTCCTTCCTCTAGTTCAGTTCCTTAAAAGGGCAAAAAGGTCATTCCCTTGATTTTCAGGGGTCCCCCTCAACACGTTGATCACAGGTACATTAAGTTGAAAACTGGAGAAAACTATAAAGTCCTCTAAAAGGAGGAATTTCACTCTGATCCTATACTGTCAAACAAATTTAAGGGTGTCCATCTCAGCCCTGAACAATCAGAACAAAAATAATTTATAGCAAAGAAGAAAGGAGTGAAAATCCCTTCAGATGAATGAATTGAGATGGTTTATCCCAGGCTGTTATTTTCTGGGATCAGACAAGAGTTCTGATCCCTCGTCAAGAATCAAAATGTGGGTGACAGAGGCCAATATCCGGGATGCAATAGGAGTAATAACCAACCAAGTCGCTCAGGTCCTGACAAAGAGCTGGGGAGCTTTGGGTTTAATGAACTTGCTCTCCACTTACAGACCATTAGAACAAGATCCTCCTCTTAACACTTTGTTGACAGATGTGCTGCCAGCCCACAGGAACAGTTTGCCTCCCCTCCAACTTCACAGCCCCAGTAATGCCCAACATTTCCTAACCAGGCCAGCAGGGCCCGGTGCAGACATTGGCGTCCTCCCAGTGTTGGGTCCTGGCAGGCAGAACCAGAAGTATGGGGCCTTAGACCTCCACTAACGTCTCAGAAAACCATAAGCATCACCTTGCCTGTGCAGCCCAGAGATGCTTGGCTGTTCTTAACGCTGCTGGACAATGCAAGCGCCACCCCTTCGCTCTTCGACAGGGTGGCTAGGAAAGCGCGGCTTTGTGTGTGACAGCGAGTGTGCGCGCGCGAACGTCCCCAGGCTCACACACCCCCTTCCACCTAGCCTGCTTGCAGCTCCCGGTCTGTGCGCGCGAGGGGCGCGCTGCGAGAGGATCCACCTGGCAGTCAGCCACGCCACCAGGCCTCTGGCCACACGGCCTCGGGAAGTAGGGAATGACATCCACGCCCCAGTGCCCAACCGCAGGGATGGCCGGAGAGAGCAGAACCCGGAGCCCGGCAAAGGCGAGGCAGGGGCCAGGGGCACAGAAGGGCGACAGGAGGGCACAGCGCTCCCCACTCACGCACCCCCCCCCGCCCCCAACTTTTGGAGCTGGGGGCCAGGGCGGCTCGCTACTCGGCAGGAAGTTCACAAGACCGCACTGAGCATGCTCTTGGGGAGTGTGTGCGCGGGTGTGGGCTCTTTGCTCCCTCAGCCTCAACAACCCGGCAGCCGCGCTCAGAGCTCTGGCCGGATTGTGGTCCAACCCTTAGTCCCCAAGGGGCCCTGGTGCCCGAAGGGCCTGCCTGACCTCCTGGCCCGGAGAGCCTGCTCGCCTCCTCCCTCCTCCCCAGGAGCCCGGGGCCAGTCCCCCTCATTCTTCTCCCCCACTGGCCCACGGACGAACCCACCCTGCGCGCCTGAGTCCCCGGGACTCCAGCACGGCCCACGCCTGCAGCGTGACCCCATCGGGCTCCTCCAAGGTTCGAGCGCCCATCTGCCATTCCCGGCTGCTCGCCTCCAGCCTGTGCCATCGGAGCCTCCTCTGGACAGGTCCAAGGAAAGCTTACAAGCCTCCTCGACCCGCGGCCTGGAGGGCTTCATTCTCCCCTTGGGAGGGGCTGCCCGGGGCAGGTGGGAGACTCACGGCGCGCCCCCCGGCTGCACTCCTGGGTCCCGCAAAGCGGCTGCGGCCGGGGAACCCACGCAGCCCCGGACAGGCGGCAGGCAAAGCCCGGGGCTGTGCCGCCCCCGGTGCAGGTTCTCCAGCGCACCGGTGTGCGACTCCCCGATCCCCCCGCTGTCCCCTCTGTGTGCATCTCCCCCCCCCCCCCGCCCCGGGGATGGCGAGCTCCGACATGATCGTCCGACCCAGCAGCTCTTACCTTCTTGTTGAGCAGCAGCAGCAGCAGCAGCAGCAGCAGCCGGGATCACCTCCCGCCGCCCTGCCCACAGGGCCCGAGGCGCAGCTGGGCGCGGGGTCGCGGCGCCCCGAGCCTGCGGCGCGGCTACCTGGGCTGGATCGCGCCCGGGGCCGCCGCCGCCGCCGCTGAGCCGCAGGGCCGCCGCCGAGCGGGCCGCGGCAGGGACGGTCTGCAAACTCCCAGCCCTGGCGGGGCCGCGCACAGCGCGTCCACACTCGGCCGACGCGCAGTAGAGACAGTCCTCTGGGGTGCAGTGGACCAGGGCAGGGAGTCCGCCCGCGATTTCTTAGAACCCTCTCCCACCCGACCTCTCCAACTTCTCTCGGCTTCTGAGCTCGTGGCTCGCGGAGGCAGGGATTCCGGCCAGGGACATTCGGCAAACTCCCCGCCCTCCCCGGAGGAGCGCTCAGCCAATTCGGAACGCCCCAGCTTTTCAGGGGTTGTCTGCAAACTCTCAACCCTGTCGAGGAGGACTTCCAGCCTCGCAATTCCGCAGCCCTAGGGGAGACAAGAGAGAGCCAGACCGATTGTAGCCATAAATAATGTTCTAGGGGCAGCGTGCAAATGCTGATATGACCATGTATCCTCCAGAGTGGTGCAGTCCAAGCCTGTAAGGACCTGTGGCCTTCCAGCGGTGAAATCCAATGAGGATGAGATTATGGGCTCAACTATCTAGTGGTGCAGGCAGCTTTAATAAATGCCCTGAGGCTCAGTTACTTCCTTCGTAGAATGGATTAAATGAGGCTGTAAGAGTTGCTGCCACTGGGTTTTTGTGACCTTGTGCAAGCCACTTAACCATTTGGGATTCAGCTGCTTTATCTGTGAACATAATAAATACAGATTCATGAGGCTATTGTGAAGATGAAATAAATGTAAAGTATTTAGTAATACCTGGCATATAGTAGGCACCTAGATAATGAATTTGGCTCCTCTTTCTCTGCCCTGCTTCCTGCCCCTGGTTTTATGAACACTCTGGACATATACCCAACCATTATACTGTTGTAAATTCAAAAAGAAATGAAACACATCCCATGCCCTGAAGGGACCACAAAGAACACTGATGGGCATGAAATGTTAAATCTGAACCTCCAGAGAGAATGCCTTATATTTACTAAGCATTACAGATCCATATTAAGTCATATCTGTAATGGAGGAAGAGTGGGCTGGTGAATAACCAAGCAGTGAAAATGGCAAGGTTCGTAACCCCAGCATGTTCCAGGTTTTTTAACACTACTTCAGGTTACAGTGAAAGAGTTTATGTTTAAATTCCTCTGACCTTCCGTGCAGGATTTCTCCATCCCATTTCCCTGTGGGTGTTTTCATTCTTGGACTAAGATCACCCCATCCTGCTGCTCAGGGTTTTCAGCAGAAGCATTTAGAAAGAGAGGATTGTAGAAAGTTTAAACTCTAGAAACAATTCAATTCATCTTCATATTGTAAGTATGTTCTTTGTGGTCCCTTCAGGACTACACACCCAGTTAGGGAGGTCTCCTGACTCCAGGACCTTAACACACCCTGTGGCCTCTCTTGCACAGAGAGTTTGAGGCACCAGGTCAGTTTTCCCTTTAACTTGAACCTGGAAGAAATAACTGGAATTCTTCCCCATCAGATGAGCCACAAAATATCAGCCACTTGGGTCCTCAGCTGTCAGGAATTGTCCAAGTAGTGCTCAGGGACCACAAGGAAATCTTCACGGACAAGACAATTCCTCTTCATAAGAAAAAAGACCTTTTGTTGAAATCCCAGGAATCCCAAGGCACGTATTTCCCTCAGTCCCTGGGAAGAAAATAATGTCTCAAACTTGCTTCAGGCACCAGGAGGGAAATAGAAGAATGGTGACATCTGGTGGCCAGGCCTTTCTGTGCCGAATATGGATAGTACAGATTCTAATCATTACAGATTCGCTAAGAAGCCAAGTTCTCACGGGTGGTTAATTGTACCACCTGGTTGCCTAAAGATTTCTAAAAGACATTAATCATTTAAACTTTATGGTTATTACAGATGGTTTTTCTCAGAAAGTTTTTTTACAAAAAAAAAATATGTATATGTAGAGAGAATAAAACGGTGTAAATCCATATTTGTATATGTATATGAATATTCTATGTTTGTATTATATAGTCTACTTATTTATAAAAATAATATACTTGCAACACCTTTGAAGAAATTAACACTTTCTCAATTGTTTTTTTCCCACAGAGTTAGGATTGCAATTTATTATACTAATAACTGCCAAAGGACACTGCTCGTAGACATAAAGATGCTCACTAGGATGGAGTTATCTGTTTGATCATGTCCTTTCAAGAGAGGACAAACTTAGGAAGAAAATAACACAGTGGAATTTCAATAGTGAAAACCTTGACAAGTGATGGTCAAGGTCATACCTGGTGAACAGGTATCTCTTTCTAACAGTATACCACTTGTGAGCAACAAGTGTTAGGTTAAAAGAAGAGAGATGTTAGGAATTATTTCACAACAATACCACAGTGTCTGTTGGCATTGCTAAATCTTCTCTGTGTTGCTCCATGCCTTCCCATATACTTGTCACAGGTACTGTATGTTAGATAATTGCCCAATTATAATCATAGAAAACATCTCTGTCCATACAATCAAGTCCATTGTTTTTCAGCATCTCTATGTGAGTTACATTTATCCTCATAATAATTTATGAGTAGATTTTATGATACACATTTGATACAAACAGCATCCAAGACTTTAAAAGTTAAATAATATATTCATCAATAGACACAATTGATAAAGATCAGAGCCAGAATTGAAACCAAAGTTTGTATGTCTCCAAAGTCCAGAATCTTTTACACCATATTGCCCATATTAGACAACATGTAAGAAATGAAAATTAGGGTGGAAACTACTCTACAGCAGTTTTTCTAAAGCACATTTCTTGATCTATTTAAATTGTATAAAAATTATAAGCAACAATTATGTTTGTAAATCTTAAAAGTCTGGGTCCCATGTGACTCAGTCTTGGAACAGCTCTCTTCGAAATAAACAAATAATATGTTTTTCGTGCCTAGGACTTTGACTATTTTTAATAGCTGGAGGAATTATCTGTTACATAATCCTAGTGGAAGGTAAAGCTTCTGACCAAGTTTTCAGGGCACCATTGCTAGCAGCAGTACCCAGAGACTGATCCATAGCATGAGGATGTAGGCTGCCATGTCTGGCCCTCAGTGGTGAAGGTGGCAGCATCTTCACCTTACCAGTTCTATGACATAGTTTTAGGAGTTGTTTCTAGATGCATGCCTCTGAGCCTTACTCTCCACTTTCCTTTAAATAAATTCCTTGTCTCCTAATAACAGTCAGAGTGTTTCGGTTGTTAGTACTGAAGTAACCAGAGGGGATATAGACATTAGAATCAAGAGGCACAGGACTTGGGGGGGGGGGGGCGGGTCAAGGATGGGTTATCTAGTCTCATTAAGGCCTGCTTGGGTTGAAAACCCAGTGGGGAATGATATTGGCCAAATTATATTTCTTTATTGTGTGTATGTACAAATATGTAACAACAAATCCCATCACCATGTATAATTATAATGCACCAATTTAAAAAATGGGAAAATAATAATAATAAAGAAAACCCAGCGGGTTTAAAAGTTTTTGATGCAGGCAGCTATGGCACCTAGTGGCAACAATTTATTAAATTCAGCTCTGGAGATGTAGCTCAGTTTTAGAGTTGGTGCAAGGCTCTGGGTTAAATCCCCAGGGTTCAATCCCCAGCATCAACACATACACACACACATAAACACACACACACACACACACATAAATACACACACACACACACACAGAGTTTATTAAAATGTCAACTGTAGTTACCTAAAATAAAGTACTTGTTGAAATCAAGTTTTAGGGAAACCAAGTGGCAGCTAAGGAATTTAAGGACTGGGGAAGAAAGGTGGTTGTTTTTTATGCAGTTGGACAACTTAAAGAAAGAATAATAAGCTCAAAGTCCTGAATTTTCAGGTCGAAGTACATATACAGTAGGGATTTTCTAAGACTTCTGAAACAGACAAACCAAAAACTAACAACAATAAACAATAAAACTTATTTTTAACAACTAGAGGCTGAGACAGGTAAAAAAGAAATAGATCATAGGTTACTAAATTACAATTTTCTTGAATTCACAGTCACTCTCTAATTTGAAACCAAGGACACCAATTAGAACAGAGTAGAACTGAGGAGAGACTGGAGACACATAGGATAATTCAGATGACTGGGTGTATTCCATACCCCTCAAATTCTACCTTGGCTTCCCTTGCCAAATGAAGGCAATAATGAGGTCCTTGCTGAGTTGATTGAGGTCCTTTAACAGGCAGGCAGAGGGTGTGGCCTTGAAACCTCAGATCCCAGCATGCTCCAAGAGGTCAATTGAAAAGGTAAACTAGGAAGGGAAAAACTTATTCATCCATGAGTTGTAAGATCCTGCTAATTTGTAAAAGCACCAGTCTGAGGGATACACATGGAGACTGATTCTGAGAATACTAGACCAAGGAAGAAGAACACAGCATTAGATCAGGCTGAAATGATTGATGTGGAGGAATTGCCAGATTCTAGACTCACTGAGCAGTTGGGAGTAGTGTTCATCATCTGCTCAGTTGCCTGCTAAAATCTAGACTCATGGGTGCTGGTATCAGTAACAATGCTGGCACACACGAATCTCTTACTAAGTGCTGAACACTATGTTAAGTAATTTTCTACTTAACATTAAAGTAATTATTTAATCCTAATTTTTAAAAAAAGCTTGAGATATGAACGATTGTTACTGCCGTTGACTGGTGACGAGTCCTTGCTTCCCCAATGTTGAAGAATAACACCAGAGAAGCACGCGGAGGCAAGGTCAGAGTGGAAAATTAGAAGTTTATTAAAGGACAGCAGAAAAGACTTCTCCAGGAGGAAGAAGGGGACCCAAGAGATGGAATCCGTGGAAGTGCGGTTGTCTCTCCATTTTATAGTTTTTGGTGATGGAATGTAGATGGGAAGGCCGGAAGGGTTGGGACACAGGTGGGCCAAAGAAGTAATCTGGGCAGGAAGGACTTCATTAACACTTCTTTGGGATGGGCTATCTTCAAATCTGCTGGGGCTGTTAATTAACATTTCTTTGGGATGGACTTTAGGCTTAGGGCTTTTCTGGGGACTTCATTAACATTCCCAGAGTTTCCCAGAATTCATTCTCAGCATGGCCTGCATGGCCTCCGTTTTAAATCTTACCCGATTTACCTAACTACACTGACTACCTAATTTTAAATCTGGCTTCACTATCACTCCTTTTTTTTCAAAGATGACACTAAAGCATACAGAAGTTCAAGAGTCCCTGCACACAACCTATGAATGTGATAGCTAGGATTCAAATAAAATGACTTGGTTCTAGTTTCTAAGCTTTTAAGGTTTATGCTAATATTCTTTTTATGAAGATGAGATGCCAAAAATACCTTAGTGTTATGCAGAGGGGGAACCCAAGGATTTAGAGAAATGTTCTAATAGATGTGTCAAGTGCTATCTATTTATCCATCTTGATACCATGTCCTTTAAGATGCCTCAAAAGACACATATTCACTGTAGCACGAAGTCCACCGATGAGGGGAATGCCAGTGTTTTTGAAGAGCACTGCAGTGGATTTTCTCTGAACTCCAAACCTCATAAAAAAGTGTAGCCTTCATTCAATTCACAAATCCACTGCTCACCAATCTAGAGCCCCTGGAGTGAAAGGGAGACTGGACTGTCACAGCAGACATCATAGAATGGACATCTATCCAAAAGCCATTCCCCATCCAATCCATTTTTCTTTGCTATATTCCACTATCTGCAAAGCCAGATACTTGCTTTCTCAGCCCCACTCTGCTAGTGCTGAGGAATACCACAGCATGTGACTGTTTCTGACCAAGAAAATCAGAGGGATCTGAGGATCTCTGGGAAAGATAGTTGGTTTCTTTTTAAATAAGATGCAGGAAGAGCTGGATTCTTACCCTGGCTACCCCTGGACTTCCTGCCTTTGAAGTAGGTCACAAAGCCTGGAGCTGCAGGTACCATCATTCAAACATAAGTCAGAAACCTAAACAGAAAAATTGCTTGGATGATGTAGTCCAGAAAGATTAGAACAACCCTGATTTTTTAAGAGCTATTCTCAGCACTGCATACCACCAGGCTTCTTGTTATACCAGGGAAACAAATCCCAACCTGTTAAGGTATCATTTTTCCATTTTTCTTACACTGTAGCCTAAAACATTTCTAAATTATCAAGTAGTCCTGGAGGAAGGGCCCAAGATAACATCACCAATATGTACTATGTATCTTCCTTCCAATCATGAGAAGAAATCTCAAACAGCTCATATTCTTACCCTGTATTTCTTGAAAACTTTGAAGAGTGTCCAAATGCACTTATATAATTTATAGCAATGTATCTTTTCAAAGCCCCTTTTCTCCTTCTGTCTACTTTGACCACATGGTGCAGCTCTGCAGAGCCTCTTGCTCCATAGGTCTCCAACTCTTTCTTTACTCTTTCTCCTGCCCCATTGTCTCTATCTCTACACTATAGACCTCCTGGCTTCTCTCCAGCAAATATAAAAGGGTGTTTATATTTTTAATTTGTATTTTATTTTTAGTCATTATTTTAATTGGAAAAAATTATGGGGTAACATGGTAACTCAATGCATGCACACAGTGTGCAATGATCAAAGCAAATTAAACATTTTTAAAATTTTGGGTTAGCATTTTATATATATATATATATATATATATATATATATATATATCTGTGAAATTTATTTGTTATTTGTTCTTATTAGTTATACATGGTAGTAGAATGTATTTTGACATATTATACATATATGGAGTATAACTTCTCATTCTTCTGGTTGTACATGATATAGAATCACATTGGTCATGTAATCATATAGGCACACAGGACAATGTCTGATTCATTCTACTATTCCCATTCCCCCGCCTTCCCTTCATTCCCCTTTGTATAAACCAAAGTACTTCTATTCCTCCAGAACCCCAACCCCTTATTGTGAGTCAGCATCTGCATATCAGAGAAAACTTTTGCCTCCACCAACAAGGTCCTTAACATCTATATTTCTACCAATAGTCTGCTCAAGGTGATCTGGATTTTTTTTTATCATGATGTTCAAATTTTTGGGGATAGGCTTATTTCATTTAGCATGATATTCTCCAACTCCACCTATTTAGCTGCAAATGCCATAATTTCATTTTTTTCATGTCTGAGTAATATTTCATTGTATATACATACCATATTTTCTTTATCCATTCATCTGTTGAAGGCCACTTCCATAGTTATTTAGTGTCATATTTCAAGGCATGTATATAATATATACTGGTCAAATAAAGGTAACTAATGTTTTTATTGCCCTCATTTCTTTGTGTTAAAGCCTTTGAGCTCCCCCTTTATAAAATATAAGAGGTTGTTGTGAATTACAGTTGCCCCAACTGTGCCTTAGAACACTAGAATATGTTACTTCTCTCCAGCTATGATTGTATACCTGTTATCTAACCTCTCCCTATTTCCTCTTTTCTCCTTCCTGTTCCAGTCTCTAGTAGTCATGTTATATATCCAAATCAACTTTTTAAAAACACTCAGATAACCCATTATAATTTCCTTTCTCAAGATTCTTAATAATCACAACTGCCAAATCTTTCCCCCTGCCCCCTGAATGGTAAGGTTCAAAGGTTCTAGGAATCAGATAATTACCTTCTTTGGAGAATTATTATTCAGTTCAGCACAGCCTGCTCTCTGGACCCCAAAGATTCATATTCATTTAAGATGAAAGTACATCCCTTCATCTTCCAAATAGCTCCCAAAGTCTCACCACGGCACCAACTCAAAGCCTAAATTCTTTCTTGATATTGTCAATTTAAAAGATACCAAATTGCTTCATCTAAATCAAGAATGGGTAAGACTCAGGGTATTATCTATTCTTCAGCAAAAATCCTTTCCCATCTGTAGACCTGTGAAAACAGAAAACAAGTTATCTGATCCCAAAATGCAAGGTGAGATAGATAGGTATATGGTAATAGGAACTCCCATTAAAAGGGGGAAGAAATGGAGGAAGAAAGTCCTTCTAGTCCCAAGTAATTTTAAAATCTTGCTGTGAAAATTCCATTTCAGGGTTTAGATTGACTTCTCTGTGGTCTCAGCTCCACTCTCTGAGACTGACACTCCATCCTCTAAATCATTCTGCATATTTTAATGAAGAGTAGCACATGTTTTCATCTAGGTGATTTCACCAGCCTGTTTTCTGCTTGTAAAATTTCGAAATTTTGAAAGTCCAACCACTTCCTTTCATTTTGTCGCCTCTCTGCCCCTTTCTAAGAGGGCAGTGTTTTAGCTAGTATAACATTATCAAAAATCTTGTGACAAATGTATGAATTGCCAAGATCATTGTAATGTCATGTGTAGCTAATAAAATAATAATAATTTAAAAAAAATCTTGTGAATCTTCCATGTATGTCAGAGGGATATGTATTAGATTAGAGGCTCCTCCACAGAACTTTCCTGGATAGTCCCATAAGATGGCTGAGGGGACCCATGAGTCACATGCTTAATCTCTTAAAAGAGCATTCTGTGTGACAAAACACTGCCATTTCTTTTCTTCCCAAGCACAAACAACAGTTTGTCCAACCACATCCCTGGCTTTCTCTACAGATTATATTTTGCTGATAATAAATCTCCTATTTTTATCTTCTTTTGAAATTCAGATTAAGTTGAGAATTTCCAAAACCATTAAGTCCTGGTTACTTTTCCCTAACAGCCCTTTCCTTAATGTATCTCTTTCTTCTCACATTTAGCAATAAGCCAGGTTGTACCAACAACACTTGGCTTGGACCTCTCCTCAGCTAAATACCATGTGCATTGCCCCGACAAGTTCTTCTTTCTACATTAACATAGAACACCATTCAGCTAACCTTTCCTCCAGTTTCTGCTAATATGTTTCTTGTTTCCTCCTGAGCTTCCACCAACAAGGTCCTTAACGTCTACATTTCCACCAATAGTCTGCTCAAGGTGATCTGGATTTTTCCCTATCATGCCTCATGCATCTAGCATCTACCCGGTGCCCAATTCCAAAGCCACTTCCACTTTTTTGAGATACTTGTTACGTCAGCATCTCACTTTCTGATAACAAATTTGTACAGGCTTTCTATTGCTCCTGTAACAAATTACCACAAATGAAGTGGTAAAACACCATAGTTATTCTCATACAGTCCTCTCACAGGTGAGAAGTAGGAACTCAAGGTGTTGGGGTTTCCAACATTCTGTTTCCTTACTTTGGTCTGGAGGCTGAATCTTGGCCCATATCACACCTGTCTCCTTCTACTTCCATCATGCCATATGCTGCTCTATTTTATTGATTGATTGCACCAGGAATTGGACCCAGGGTGCTTAACCACTGAACTATATTCCCAGTCCTTTTTTTTGGGTAGGGGGGGAGGGCAGACTCTTACTAAGCTGCTAGGGCCCCTCTAAGTTACTGAGGCTGGCTTTGAACTTGTGACCCACCCATCTCAGCCTTCTGAGCCACTGGGATTACACGTATGCACCAGTGCACCTGGCCCATATGCTGCTTTTAATTGATATCCAGCCTTCCTCTTATAAAGATTCTGGAGGTTATGTTGGGTCCACCCAGGAAACCCAAGAAAAATTCTCCACCTCAAGATTATGAATTTAATCACATCTTCAGAGTCTCAGATTCCAGAGGCAATAGTCACAGATTCCAGAGATTAGGATGTGGCTATCCATCCTTGGGGTGCATTGTTCAACCTATCCCAGGCTGCAACTCTTCATCCGTCTAGGAACTGTGCTCTTTGTCTCCCTCTCTGTGCTCTCCCTTTCTCTGGGTGGTGTCTTCCCTCCCTTCAACTCAGGTTAGCCCCGTGACTTGCTTTCCCTAATAGGAAGAGACAAAGTCATGCCTCTCAAGGGGTCTTTCAAATTTCCTCCTGTTCTCTTGAATTATTGTCATTGTCAGGAGAAAGGGTGTTTCCATCAGTCTATCCCAAGGGTTCCAAGAGATGGGTGAAGGGATAGGATGAAGAGATAGGAACAAAACTGCCCCTGTGGCGGTCCCAATCATTCCACATCCAGAAAGGTGAGCCCAGTTAGAAGAAGATGGTCCTGGCAGAAATAAATACATACCGTTGACTTTGGTTGTTAGGGTATTTTGTCATGCAGCAATCTAATTATCTTATCTCACAATAACTCCGTGGCCTAATCTACCAATGTCCATTCAATTGTTCAGAACACTTAAAGTGATGTGAATTTAAACACATACACACACGCACCCTTCATTTTACACTGTATCAATCAGACTTCATTATTCAGTGCTTTGTAAAGATCGCTTCCAAAGAAAATGTCATTTGGGCTGAAGCAAAATTTTCTTGAACTAGAAAAATCAGGAAAGGCAGTGATTTAAAATAGAGGGACCATCTTTCTTGGAATAGGACCAATTGAAGATTAAATTATGACAGAGGGTGTTTACTGAAACAGTCTTTCAAAAGAACTTAAAATTCTGCAAAGAAAAACTCCAGGTATTGCTCATCGACTCCTTTCCCCTGATGTGCGAATTTTGCAATTTAGAAAGGGTCTCCCAAAGTGGATTCTTTGCAACACTAGTTCAGCAGTTTCTTAATTGTCGTTGTTGACGATGATGCGTGTGTATAGCAGTTGTGCGCTGAGAGCTGACCATGCACATTTCCTCCCAACTCATGTTCAGTGGCTCAGTGACATCAGGTTGAAGGCTGGTAATGAGCCATAGGGGAAATACTTACACCTCAGAAGTTTTGCTCCGATTATGAATGTGTGCAGTGGGTCAGAATAGAAAGTATATTTCTTATCCTGGGTCATGGTCAGAATCTGTAAACCCTGGCTCTCATAGTGATTGAGTAAACGTCGACTCCCTGCTGTACTAACAATCTGTTTGTATAAAACCTTTCTGCCCCTGGAAGCAAGGTTTGGTACAGTAGCAAAGTAAATGATGACTCTACCCAAATTAGTTTTGAGACAGAGGTATTTTTTTTCTGTGGATGTTTCTGCCATGGATATTCGGGTTTCTGGGTTTTTCTTTTTTTCTTTTTTTCCCTCTATCCTTGGGGTAAAGGGAGTGATATTTCATCCTAATGTTTCAGGATATGAATTGAAATTCATGTCAATCATGGGGAAAAAATGGTTATTTTGCTTGCATGACTTTAAAAGATGGTAGTGGTTCCTGCCACTTTTTTCTCAGACCATGACACATGGCCCAGCAGTGCCATTTTTGAGTGAAGTGGGAGGACAGAAATTGGCTCTGAACTATGCTGGTGACCCTTATCTGCTTCAGCAGACACTTGCATTGCAATTTGAGAGGCCTTTTGCGCTAGAAAAATCTACCACTCAGCTGGGCTGGGAGCTAGAAGCAAATCAAGCCTGTATTACTAATGAAGGTGGAACAATCTCTAAGACAGACAGGTGTCTTAAAATCTCCTCTGTGTCCATCCTTATGAGGGGGCTGAAATGTTGCTCTTTACATTTCCCGTATTTTCATGAAACACAGCATACATGTTGACAAATACTCTCAGTCTTTGCCTTGTCATTATGACTTTCTCTACATTCTAAGCCGGAGACATTCTTAGGTCCTTTTTACTTGTTTTCACTGTAGCAGAAGTTTAAGCAGGGCCCCTGGTTAGACATTGATGTGAAAGGAAACTTCCTGGAGCCATGCAGTGTAAATCATTCCCGCAGCCCTAAGTCAAGTCTTGTGTTTTGGCCCCCGTCCCATGACAGGAGTGATATTGGCAAGACTTCAACCACATTCTCACCTCCAGAACTGCATGATTTGATTTGATGAATGTCCTTTCATTGCTTTTAGCCATACTGATGAAGTTTGGGATGGAGCCCTTCCCCACCCCCACAACTTCCAACCAGACTGGTATCACTAAGCTTCTCCTACATGGAAATATTTGAGGCCTACTGCTGTTAAGTGTTCCCAAGGAAGCAACCACGTGGCCAAGGAAAATATCAAAAAGTAACAGCAACCACTGGTGTTCTAGTAGTAGTCACAGCTAATTCTACATGCCAAGCATAATTCTGGGCACTTATATCAAATCACAAACTCTCCTGAAATAGATGCTCTTAGTATCATTTTGCAACTGAAGGAAAGTGAGATAAAGGAACTTTCTTAAGACAGCCGAGCCAGCAATAAGTGGCAAAATCTGGATCCAAACCCAGAGAGTCTGGCCGCACAGCTCAGCTTCCTACAGAGATGGCATCATGCTTCTAACTCGAGAACCTTCCCATCTCCTTGCAGATTGGGTTCTAACTCAATGAGAGAGGCCCAGAGGTCCCTCTTCGTCTTCCCCTGGCAGTTTTTCCCCATCTCACCTTTCCCTGGGCTCACTTCACACCACATTTCTCCTACTGACCCTTAGTGCCAGGAAAGTGCAGCACATTTGCAGGTAGTTTAAGGCCAAGTGCTTCCCTTCCACAGGGCCTATCAGTAATCAAAGGTGTGGCAAAAGATTTTTGTGTAAAGCTGTTCACTACAACAATAATATGGATTATTACTAATTAAGGGCGCCACTGGTTCTGTCTGCAGTCATAGTTTTGATTTATGTATAGCAAAAAATTAAGAAGTAAATAAAATTATCACTGTTACCGCTGTTGACCGGTGACGAGTTCTTGCTCCCCGATGTTGAAGAATAACACCAAAGAAGCACGCCGAGGCAAGGCCAGAGTAGAAATTAGAAATTTATTAAAGGACAGAAGAAAAGACTTCTCCCGGAGGAAGAAGGGGACCCAAAAGGTGGAATCCGGTTAGCGGGCAATGTGTTCCCCTTTTTATAGGTTTGGTGATGTAATGTAGGTGGGAAGGGTTTGGGACAAAGGAGTAATCTGGTCATTTCCGAGTCAAGTTTGCTGGTTCATTAACATTTCTTTGGGATGGGCTATCTCCAAATCTGTTGGGGGCTGTATCCTGGGCTTCATTAACACTTCTTTGGGATGGGCTGTCTTCGAATCCGTTGGGGGATGTTCATTAACATTTCTTCCAGGTGGACTTTGGCCTAGGGCCTTTATTAACATTCCATGAGTTGTCCTGTTTTCCCTGAGTCATTCCCAGCATGGCCTCCATTTTAGATTTCACTCGGTATTAGACCCGATTTACCTAACTACACTGACTACCTAACTTTAAATCTGGCTTCATCACGATGCATCTTATAATGGATTAGAATAATAATTATGGTATGATGCCAAATTCAAAGGCCACTAAAATAAATGATAAAAATCATAGCTTCCATTTAGTTCCTTGATGAACCCTCAAAAATTTTTTATCTAAGCCCTCTAATCCAGGAAAACAACAACAGTTAAAAAGTCTTCCCATTCCTCTGTTTTCCAAAGTCCCTCTGTCCTTTGTTTTTCAACCCCCTCACCCTTTTGTATACCAGAAAGCAGCTTACCACAAAGAATCCGTGCCCTCCATAGATAAGACCTGCCTCCACTCATCCTGATAATTTCGCTATTTACCTTACTCTATACAACTACAGGTTCCCTTCCTTTTCTTTGAGATTCCTCACTAATGGATACTTTTCTTACTGCAGTAGGCTGAATAAAGTCATCTCCTAAATTGTCCACTGCATTTTTGTCTCCAACAGTTTGGTGCCAGTAGGACTGGATCTCTCCCCGAATCTCTGTTGACTCTACCCAAGTTATAAAGCCTTAGTCTTTTTTTTTTTTTTTACTGATTGTTCAAAACATTACAGAGCTCATGATATATCATCTTTCATACATTTGACTCAATTGGGTTTTGAACTCCCTATTTTACCACAAATACAGATTGCAGAATCACATCTGTTACATACTCACATTTTTATGTGATGGCATATTAGTGACTGTTGTATTCTGCTACCTTTCCTATCCCCTACTATCCCCCCTCCCCTCCCCTCCCCTCCCCTCCCATCTTCCCTCTCTACCTCCTCTGCTGTTGTTCAATTCTCTCCCTTTTTCCCCCCTCCCCCTTGCCCCTCATAACCTCTTATAATTTTGTGTATCATTGAAGGTCTCCTACCATTTCCATATGCTTTCCATTCTCTCTCTCTTTCTCTCCCCCCTCTTTCTCTTTGTTTACTGTTAGTCTTTTCCTCATGCTCTTCCTTCCTGTTCTGTTTTTAGTGGCTCTTTTTATATCAAAGAAGACATTTGGCATTTGTTTTTTAGGGCTTGGCTAACTTCACTTAGCATAATCTGCTCTAATGCCATCCATTTTCCTGCAAATTCAATGATTTTGTCATTTCTTAGTGCTGCATAATACTCTATTGTGTATAGATGCCACATTTTTTTATCCATTCATCTATTGAAGGGCATCTAGGTTGGTTCCACAGTCTAGCTATTGTGAATTGTGCCGCTATAATCATTGCTGTAAGCCTTAGTCTTTTGTGCTTAATTCCTGACTGCTCATGGTGGGGGACAGTGGCAAGTCTGCCTCCTGGTCACGTGTTGCAGATTCTTGCTCACTGGTGGCATGGTGAGAATTTATCTTGATTCTTGTTGAGTACTTGTTTGATTTCTAGTACCAGCATCTTTTGGCTTGATGATCTAACCATTTGTGATCTCTGCAAATGGGTTAATGGTTTATTGAGATCTCTCTGTTGGGTGAGGGATGACAATCTGGTTTACTACTCTTTTTTGTTTATTTTGTATATTTTGCCTATTTTAAGGCAAAATCAGTTAAGAATTCATCCAAAGGAAAGGGATATGAATCAAAGAGTTTTGTATTTCTGTGTTTATGTTTTACCCATGGCTGAAATTTTATAGTTGAAGCTAAAATATCTCTGTTGCGGTGTGTATATGTGTCTGTAAGTTTGTAATAATTTTCTACCCCTGAATGTTATTACCAACTTAGATTATAAGAGCCTCTGTTCTGTGTGTGTGTGTGTGTGTGTGTGTGTGTGTGTGTGTGTTTCTGGGGTCAAATCCAATGATTTGCATATGCCAGGCAAGTGCTCTACCACTGAGCAATACCCCAGCCAATATTATAAAATCTCTTAAAGGAATTCTCTTAGAGTTGGCGTAGAGAGAGATAAATTGAATATTCCTGAAGTTTTCGTGTATGATATGGAAAAGCTACATTTTTTGATCTGTTTATAAACATGTTCATTTTTTTCTGATACTTTGAGAAACTGAATTAATAAAAGAAAGGAAGTAGCTGTTTTTTTCAGAATGAGAAGAAGGAAAGTTTAGGACAAAAAAAATGAACAGATATAGAAAGTCATGGAAAGTTTGGGGAAGTAGAATTTTATATGTCTTGGTCAAAGCTAGCTAAGGTTTATGATTTATTTACATGATATTTAAAATTATTTCTTTAGCATCAGGTATTATACTGACTCAAAACTAGATTTTGGCTTTCTCTCTTTTGAAGTGACAATTTTTTTTTTTTAGATCATTGGTTTGCTCTTGATAAAAAGTGGTAAAAAGTAATCCTTACCTTCTCTGTAATCTACCTACATAACAAAGATTTTGTGTATTGTAAGATAATTTCTATGCTTTATGTTGAGCTTTGTTTTGTCTGTGATTCTTTAGATCAAAGGTTGGGAAATAGCTAAATTAAGGATCTAACCTTCATGTTACTGCCTATATTTACTTTTAAAATCTGTTATTGTCAGCTGTGCACCATGGCATACACTAGGAATCCCAGCAGCTCTGGAGACTGAGGCAGGAGGATCACAAGTTCAAAGTTAGCTTCAACAATTTGATGAGGTCCTGAGCAATTTAGTGAGCCCTGTCTCAAATTAAAATATTTTTTAAAAGGTAGGGGAATGTGGGCTCAGTGGTAAAATTCCCTTAAGTTCAATCTCTGGTACAAAAAAAAAAAAAATCTGTTATTATCATTTCAATGCAACTGGTAACCAAGTATTGTTCTTAGTAACCCACTATCCTATGTTGACCAATGTTCAAATCTGACCTGCTTTGTAAAAAGAAAGGGTATAGAAATAATTAGGTTTCTTTTTCTTTCTCTCTTTCTTTTTCTGACATGTTACTATGTATTGATGAGTTCCAGGGAAAGCACTGTCAAATCAGAAAAGATATTTAACTTTCCTTAGGTTAAATTTGTATGAGCTAATGTTATTAACAGATATTTTGAAATGATATGCATTATGAACATTTCCTAGAGAACTGGTCAATGCCCTCACTGTCCATGATCTCTAGCAGAGCACTGATGCTACTTTGCCTGATATTAGAGAATGTCATAGTGTCCTCAGTCATCATTTCATTAATTTTCTAAATGCTAACTTGGCCACAACTTTACTTCTTTAATTTGAATCAAACATCTTTCAAGTCAGTGAGTTTCAAGTTGGGATTTATATCACTTACCTGTGGAGTTTATTAGCATACAGATATTTAGGACCTACTCAGACTTATTCTCTTTGCTTGATGTTCTCAATATATTGTTGGTATATTCTAACCAAGTGCTTAGTATTTATTGTCTAATATGTCTCAGAATTATTATGTACTATATCTAAAGATATTTTCTCTGCAGAGATTATATTTATCCACTTGTATAAACTAGATATACTATCCACTCTTCTTTGAAAATGGGATTGATCATTACATATTCAGATACTTTATCTACAACCTATTTTTGAATTGACTTTATTTTGTTTTGCACACTATAGAAACATCCAAAGGTCTTTGTCAGTTATATTATTTACTTTTATCTTTATTTATTTTTTTGGTGCCAGGGACTTAACCACTGAGCCACATCCCCATCTCTTTTTATTTTTTATTTTGAGACAGGACCTTGTTAATATACCTAGGACCTCAGTGAGTTTCTGAGGCTGGCTTTGAAATTGCAATCCTCCTGTTTCAGCCTCCCAACCTGGGATTACAGGTGTGTGCCACCGTGCCTGGCTACACTATTCTTATAGTAAATTTCATCCAATTTTTCACTTTTAAAAACAATAAGTAGTAAATTAACCACAATCATTTTAAATTTTTTGTCATCTAAAGATAAATTTTACTTTACTAGGATGCTTCTCTGACAGGTCTTTTTTTTTTTTTTTAAAGAGAGAGTGAGAGAGAGAGAGGGACAGAGAGAGAGAGAGAATTTCAACATTCATTTATTTTTCTTAGTTCTTGGCGGACACAACATCTTCGTTTTTTGTATGTGGTGCCGAGGATCGAACCCGGGCCGCACGCACACCAGGCGAGTGCGCTACCGCTTGAGCCACATCCCCAGCCCCATCTGACAGGTCTTGCCTGTGTAATTTTCCTTCAATACAGGACTCTCTCAGAGCCCTATGGAAAAGGACTTTGTGAGAAACTTTGGGGCACAAGCTTCTGAAGGTTTTCCTTAAATAATCTACAGACCATACCCATGTCAATGGATTGACTCAGGATTTCCAGGACTGTAATAATAATAATAATAATAATAATAATAATAATAAACAACCAATGGGTTCATGAGGTTGCTAACCCTAGATAGAAAGGAACAAAAATTAATTACATATAACTGAATGAACTCATGGGGGGATGATTGTGACTGCCATTGGCAATATTGCTGATATTTTAATGCTCTATTCTCTGGGTATGAGGAACTGTGTAAGCTGTCTTTTTTCTTAAGGTGTCTATAATTCACAACAATTTAATAGATTATGCTGTTATAAACAGAAAAGAAACACTTATCTTTTATCCCTCCTGATTTCTCCAGAATTAAGGAAATATTAAGTATTGTTATTTTTCTTTCCATGGCAATACAATTATTTAAGTAGGTTCAATAATGATCTGTCTTCCTTGTTAGCAGAAATAATTGGAAACATTGCTATACCACAGTGGACTTGGCTGGAATGTCATCTTTGAGGATGATGTTTATTTAATTAGTTATGACCACACACTTCGAGGAAACAAGGACTGACTTCTTAGAGCCAATGCTTCTAAAACCCTCTTGTGGGAAAAATTCCCTTTATCTGGCTTAGAGTCCTAGCACCACAGACAAGAAGAAAAGGCACTTCCTGGAAGGTATGAGGAACTTAGAAGATCTTGAAAACTTCAGAAGGTATAATTCACCCAAATCTCTAGGTATGGCAAGGGAGATCTGCTTCTTGGCATGGCTCCCTTGCCTTGAAAGGTTTTTAAAAGTCCGATTTGAGATTTCTTATAAAAACTTCCTTACAAAAGCAAACTTAAGGAGAACTGTATATGGTAAATTACCATTCTTGTTGCACCTATGTAAACAATCAGGTTAAATCTAAAGAGTCCACCCTTATTTTGTGCTCAAGAATCACCTTTCTTTGAGATTGTTTTGAACAAGTGGTTGGTGACCTCAGAAAGAAGTTTTGTGTCGGTGGAAAACTAGACATTGTTTCAAGTGCACCTTTTCCTGTTAGTAGATTCTATCCCTGTATGCTGCCTTTGAGCTATTTTGCACCTCTATCTAAATAGCAAATTAATGGATATGCAACCTCTTATCTGGTACAGACGTAGTTGACTTTATCCTTTCTTCATCCCTAGGAAAAAAATCACTAGGCAGTATCTACCTGCAAACTGGTCTAGATCCTGTTATCTTGCCCAAAATGTTAACCCATACAAAATTTGCATATTTTCCCCAGTTTCCTTCAATATCTGGCTAAAATACTCCACTCTAACTTTTCCAATTTTTCTTCTTCCCACCCTACCTGATGTCCTAGGAAACTAAAACCTTACCACCCTGATTTCTGTTGGTTGAGAACCCAAGTTTCCTGACACTGGTCCTTCTCTGTAGGATCTGAAGAAGCCCTCAAAGCTAAAGTTCAAGATTTGGTATAACTTCAAATGACTTGTCACTGTGTCACACACTTCAGGAGCTGTATTTTTTTTTTTCTTCCTGTCTGGCCACTAAGGGAGGAGGTCCAGTGGGGGAAAAAAAAAACAAAAACAGGTTGAGGAACAGCAACCAACATTGTAGACATCAATAGAGCATCAGCATCCTAATTTCAAGAAATTCAATATGCAGTGCTGTGTCACTAAAAGATTCTCCTCTACCAACTTCCTGGAAAGCACCAGACTGGTTACCTCCAAGGTTCAATCCCTGGCTCTTTAATACAACTTTTAATATTAATATTTCTCCTTTTTAATATAAGATGCCTATGAGACTTTAAAAGGACTAATCTTTGCCACCACCTCTCACCAGATGGTTCAACTTATTTTGCTGGAACAATACCAAAAAAATCCTTAACAGACTATTTCTTAGACCCTGCTTCCCTTTACTCAAGAAGTTTGGCATCCGTTGTTCTGGGATGAATAATACTGACTTGTTTTGAACAAAGGGAGAATTGGCACAGTGGAACTTTACCTGAGCCCTGTGCTCCTGGAAAACAGTGGCAGTTGAACCCCAGCCCCACACACCTTTATGTGTTCCAGGAAATGATAAATCACAAAGAATTACCCTTCCCCACTTGTCCTCATGTCTTGCACTGATAAAACTCCAGAGCCTTTGCCTGTTTTTTGACCATCCTTCTCTAACGAGTGTGATCTCTGTTGCAACAACCGCCCCCCATCATCTCTTCAGTTGTCTGGTGCATTTTGTCCTTCGTACCCCATTCAGTAAATTCCAGCTGCCAAAAAGGACCAGGTAGGCGTGGTCTGAGGTGCGAAAGGAAATAGCAAGAGGAAGAGAGAATGCTGTGGGTGTGCTAGAGGAGAATCCTGATCATGAGCACCTCTCTTAGGACCAGCAGTAGAATCAACAAAGCCAGCAATACCTTGCTAGTTACATCCCATGGCCCCTCCAGATCTATTGATCTTTATGAGCAATGTCGTTGGGGCTCTGGTGTCTTGGCCCATGGTGCAATTTGAGAGAAGACTAGAGGGAGAGGAGACATGGAGGTCAAGAACTTCATTGTTCTCATTGCTTCCTGACTACACAACCCTCTTCTACACAATTCTCTCATTTTGAGTCCCCTGAGCTCCTTCCTCCCCACATCCCTTCTGCCTGGTGGTGATAACTGCTGCTCTGCCGCTGGCCCCGCATCACTGAACTTTCCCTGTGGCTTTCCTCCAGCTTTACCTCTATTAATAACCCCTTTGTAAATAAACACATCCTTGAATTATCCTGATGTGGATGTGCTGTTCCCTATTGAGAACATACTTGACACCATTACAATTCATGTTAGGACCTCAAGAGACATTTTGGCCTTTGGAAATCTATTCTCTGAACAGCCTGGGAAAGACTAAAGCTTACATTATTTTCAGAGAACAAAGTCAAGAATGATCTAGCCCCTTCTTACCTCCTCTCCTCTTCTGATTTGTTTCATACCCGAGCCAAGTGAAAAATATTTGAAGTTCCCCAAGCATGGAATGTTATTTTATCCCATTGTGCTTTGGCCCACGCTGGGGGGTGGGAAACCCTTGTTCTCCCTCCTTTTGATACCACCTATATCTGCTAAACCTTCACCTGTCCTTCAGGCCCCAAATCAAGTGTCCTTTTCCAGAAGTTTCCCAGTGAGCTTCTTGAGTAGTTATGCCCATCCCCACCTATATCGCCTTCCGTACGTACCTCCAGTTCTTCTGAACATGGAGTTGTTTGTATGTCTGTGTTCCCAGAACTTTTCTTGGAAAAGAAAAGACCCCAAGTAGACAGGGCATGGGGTCTTATTCAATTCAAAAGGTCATATAGCCTATTGTATAATAAACACTCAAGAAATATTGGCTGGTAGAATTAAATTGAGAGTCCAATTCATGTTGGGGAAGTGAAGAAAGAGAGGAACACTGAAAAGGGAAGGAGTGAGGTGTTGGATCTGAACGTTTTGCTAGCATGGGCCCCAGATGCCTTTCATGGCATAACAAGAGTAAAAAGAGAAAAGGCTTCAGAGTATAACATCTTGGTTGCAAACTGGGTCACCCTGAAGCTGGGGTATTCAAATTTGTCGTCTGTCGAGGGAGGCAAACTGCATAAATTAATACACTGAACCTTGGCCTAAAGAGCCTGAGGCTTTAATAAATAAAGAGTAGTATCCAGCCAAAGAAGAACATAACACTGCCAAAATGTCCCTGCGTCTCAGTTACAATAACAATGTTTCCTGGGCCCAAGCCCAGGCCTGAGAGCAACTCAGAGAACATTAAAGAATTTTTGTGTTGCTCTTAACATCCTCTTTGATTGAAAAGACAATTTTGGCATCTCCCAAAAGTAAAGTGGATGTCTCCAGTCTGCTTAAGGCTCCTGTTTGACTCCGACTGGAAATTAAAGGCTATTTCTGGATCCATTCTCTCTACACTGCTCTCTACTCTGTGGCTTCTCCATTTATTTTGGACCAAACAAAACTTGAGCTGGTGTCACAGGGATAATTCTACAGTGTTTGATGGAGCCTTGGGCCTTGGTTAACAGGATCTCTTTTATAGAGAAAGAGAAGAAGAAGTTCTTTCATCTTGGGATGAATGCTTCTAGCCCACCATAGAATATTAGAATATCTCAGTCAGAAGTGACCTTAGAAATTATATTGCCCACTCTCTTATTTTTACAGAAGAGAAATCCAAGGCCTAGAAGAGTGACCAAATTGGCTCAAGGTCAGAGGGTAAAAACAAAACTGGTTTAGAATTCCAATCTAGTGCTTTTTTCATTTGACACTCCCTGTTCTTTGAAATAAAGCTAACTTTCAATCCATTCAAAAGTTATTTTAAGTTATTTTAGGTGTGCAATACCTTTGATGCCTCTATTAGAAATAAAGCCTAGTTTTTTCCAATTTCATGCTGTGGTAGGGGGATCTAGGGCTCACCCACATCTGCTTTTCCTTTTCTTCTGGGTCAGATGAAATGAGTAGACTTCTCTGCCCCTTTGCAGTGGGGAAAGACCATATAAGTAGTTCTAACCATGCGCCTGGTAATTTATTCACTTCTGGGCCTAGGCATGGCATTCCCAGTGTGAGATCTCTAGCACTCCTTTCTGTAGCTGCTGCAACTGAGGAGGCCATTGGTCAAGCCACCGTACATCTGGGTCCTGAGTGACAATGAGGAACAGAGCCCTTTGATGACCTAGCTGATATACAGAACACATATGAGAAACATGTGTTGGGTTAAATTTCTGAGATCTGGTGGTTGTTTGTTATGGCATTATAAACCTAATCTGCTCAGGCTAACATGACAGGAGCAATGGCGTTTGTTCATTCATAGTCAGGTTTAAGCGATTACAGTAGTTCTTTCTCTGGAACCAAATTTTGATATAAATTATAGGATTGAATAAGCCTGAGGCACTTATTTTGTAATATTGTCTTTTAAGTATTTTAGTCAGCTTTTATTTATTTTTTATTTTTTAATTTTTTTTTTTTTTTTTGCCACTGGGACCAAAAGACCTGACAAGAACAATATAGAGGAGGAAAAGTTTACTTGGCACTCATGGTATCAGGGGTCTCAGTCCATACATAGATGGCTGACTCCATAATTCTGCATTCAAAGTGAGGCAGAACATTAAGGCAGACAGGTATGGTGGAGGAAAGCCGCTCAGCATGTGGCAATCAGGAAGCAGAGAGAACTCCACTTACTGGGGACAATATATAAACTCCAATGGTGCATCCGCAGTGCCCCATCTCTTCCAGCCACACCCTACCTGCCTACAGTTAACACCCAGCTAATCAATTTCAGTGGATTAATTCACTGATTCGGTTAAGGCTCTAATAACCCTATCATTTACCCTCTAAACCTTCTTGGATTGGTGCCTTACCTTAGATAGATTAGCTCATATCTAAACAATACTACTAGAGCTGGAAAGAGAATATTTATACACAGTTATAATGTGAAAAGTGCTGTTAAATAGTGACGACAATGTGTTATGGGATAGGGAGACGGGGATGATCTTCCTCTGGAGAAATCAGAGGTGAGCATCATTTGAGCTCCTCTCATTCTAGGCATTGAAGAAAGGGGATAGGTTGAATTTAGAACTTCAGAAAGAGAAGGAAGTTGTTCAATAACTGAATGGAAAGGGGATGAAATGGTCTCTCTTCTTCTTCTTTTATTATTTTTTTTTTACAAGTTTTGTTTTGAATTCTCTCGAGACTTTGGAATTTGAATTTGGAAACTACTTTGGAACTAAATCATAAGGCTCAGGCGTCTATTTTCTGAGAGTCTGGAAAAAGATGTCATTAGTTAGAGTTGCTTTGAAAAAGCTCTGGACCAACAGTCATACTTCCAGTGACTTTGTCATTTGGGCCAAGTCATTTAGTTTCTTTAAACCTCACTTTCAGTGTCTCTTCACAGGAGAAGTGGTCTGGATCAGTTTACCACTGCATTTCTAAAGTTTGTGCCACGGAACAATTGGTCTCCCAAGACACTTGATGGAAAAGGGTTCTGAAGGTGGGATCTTCTTTTTGGAAGGTGATATCTTTGGGAAACTCTGAGCCCTAGATGCCTCCGGCGTTCCCTTCTTGGAGATTCATAGTACACATTCACTTACTAAACACTCTTAAAAGTTCTACCACAAAGAAGCTTTTTTAGATTTATTTAACCCAGTATTTTCCAAATTTATTTGACTATAGATGACCCCCTCCCTCCCACAAGTACTTGTTACACTCCTTGAGAATGAGTGTTGTCTGAACCATGTTGGAAAACGCTAGTTATCTGCACGATTCTCTATCAGTGAAGATGTTCCCTCCTGATTTAGGACATCAGCAGTACCCATGTGGATTACTTAATATAGGAGCTTCTTAAAGGGACTTTTGGATGACAAGGTCATCCACTGCAAATGGACAAGCACTCTCTGAGTGTCTGTGACTTCCCTTGTTCAAAGCCATCAGGGCTTTCCCTCTCGACCTAGTGCCCGTGTAAGAAAACCTCAGACTGTCCACTTTGCTGACAGCATCAGCAAAATTATTTCCTCCTTAATATTTCTCCCAACTCTTCTGTGAAGAGCCCTGTGCAAATAATTATAGGTCAGACTAGTGACCCTTGTTTCACAGTCATAAAAAATACCCAAACCTCAGAGTGGGTTAGAAAAATAAATAAAATAAATCTTTTATACTTGATGTTTGTTCAATACTTTTCATAAAGTACTTTTCTTGTGGTAGCTTCACAACATTACGATGACAGGGGAGGTAGACAAACAATATTGTCCTTACTTGATGTGCAAATTCCCCCCAAATTTGTCCATAACTTACGTTTCTAACTCTCAGTTAAGTGCTCCATGCACTGTGTTATACTCCAAGAAGCCAAGAACTCAGCTAATAACAACTCATTTATAAGGTGCTCAATAATGTTGTTGAATGAATACAGGAGTCAGGTGGACTTGAAGAAAGAAAGACAAGAAGGAGAGAGAGAGAGAGAGAGAGAGAGAGAGAGAGAGAGAGAGAGAGAGAGAGAAAGTGCAACAATCTGTCATGGCTTCTGCCTATGGGGAGTCTGCAGTCCAATTTACATTTACATTTATCAAGTGCCTACTATGGACCAAAGGTATACAGAAATCAAAGGTAAGTACAAATCTTCTCGGAGGTTATTACTGAGTAAGGTAGAGACCAGCAAATAATATTCATGGCAGAGTCCTGTTCTAGGTATTTGATGTGTATGTTAGCTCTTTTGATTCTTATAACTTAAAGGGGTTAGGCATTATATTGGCCCCATTTGGCAGATAAGGAAACTGAAGCACAGAGGGCTAAGAAGATTATCCAAGGTCATGTAGCTTGTAAGCATTAAAACTAGAGTTTTAGTCCAGAGTTTTCATGTTTAGCACTATACTCTCCTGCTCCTCTATGTGAAAAATACAATACACACTAGTATGGCCCTATGTATAAACGTGGCTGTATGACCAATGTGATCCTGCAATCTGTACACGTGGAAAAATAAGATTATGTACCCCATTTGAATCAAATGTATGTTATGTCAAGATCATTATAATGTTTTGAGCAACTAATAAAATAAAATAAAATAAAAATATTATAAACATAAGGACAGGCTCCAAGCTGGAGCAGCTCACTGAGTAGGTGAGGAAGGTCTAGGAAGACTCCTTGGAGGTGGTGGCAGTTGAGCTGAGTCTTAAAAACTGGAAATGAATAGCAGGGCAGAGATTAAGATAGGAATTTCTAGATCAAGGAAGCAGGTGGCATCTTTGGGTCATTATAAGTGGCTTTGGAGGCAGACGCATGGGTATGGAGGAAAGTGGTTTAAAGAGGCTGGTGAGGCTAGCAAATGTCCTCTCCTTGGGGTTCATGTGACCCAAGCATCTGAGGTCTCTTCATATAGGCACTGGGTGGAGAAGAGAAGCGGATGGCTTTTAACAAGAAAAGCCACATACTCAGAGAGTCCACATCTATTTGGGAAGGATGGCTTTGTCATCAGAAAGTCCATTTAAGAACCTCTTGTAGTAAGTAATCCACATGGGAAGTGATGATGTCTGAGATAAGAAGGGACAGTAGAAATGAAAAGTGAGGATGGGTGAAACCTATAGAGGAAGTAAAGCCACAAGGCCAAGGAGATTCATTAGACAGTGGAGGCAGAGAATCAGAGCCAGCCAAAGGAAGAGTCATTAGAGAAAGGTTTCTCAAGGGAGGGATCATAGAAGTGAGATGCTGTGGGCAGGGCCAGGCATGTCCAGGAGGCAAGAGCCAGCTGTTGGAGGTTGGTTAAATAGAAACTCTGAGACCACTCTTTCCTGAAGCTTCGGTATAAGGGATGGAGTGAGAGCTAGAAGATCCCTCAGGGTTCGAGGAAGGTAATTTAGTGTTGGAACAAGGCTTGAATGTGTGTATAAATTCTAAGCAAAAAAGCCAGTTGGAAGAGGGCTTAAAAGTTGCAAAAGAGCGAAGAGGACTGTAATGGTTAATTTGAATTGTCAACTTGATTAGATTAACAGATACCAAGGATTAAGGGAATTTGGGGTGTGTCAGTGAAAGTGGGTCTAGGAATGATTGGCATGTGAGATAGCCAACTGAAATGGAGACCCTCCTTAAGTGTGGGCAGCACCCACCAATAAGGATGATGGCTTGGATGGAATAAAAGTTGGAAGAACAAAGAAGCAGCAGCAGATATAAACTGGATTATTCTTGAAGGGGTTCTTCATTGCTGCTGCAATGGTCTGAGGATAGCAGACTTTCTCTTCTTCACTTTTCCAAAGTGGACTCTGACAGTGATTCTCTAGAAGCCTTTGGTCTCAGACTAGAATAGCACATTGATCTCTCTTGTTCTGGGGCTTCAGCCTCTTGGACTGTGCAGCTACTGGTTCTCCCAGCTCTCCAGCCTGCAGACAGCCATTGTGGACTATCCAGCTTCTGGTCCTGCAAAACCGACCTAATAAATCCCCTTTTTAAAATTATACTTCCTGTTAATTCTGTTCTTTTAGAGAACCCTGACTAATACAGGGATGTTCCATGAAAGAAAAGCAGTACAGATGAAAAAAAAAAATTGGCAAATAAACCAAACAACCACATCAGTGGCAGAGGCCATGATGTAGTTGATACCACAGATTCTTGGGAGAAGTAGGGAAAATTTCTTTCTTTGGGGTTCAAACTCAGCATTGGGAATAAGTTTGGATCTTGAGAGTATTTCACTAAAGATTTAGGTCTGTCCTACATACTTGCAAAACACCCACTGATTTAGGTCAAGGACAAAGTACTTAATCCTCAATTATCTGGACATACCAATTAAAAGGTTTTTTTTTTTTTAATTTAATGGGTTTCATTGCTCAAATTAAATAAGTTCTCTTTTCCCACCTCATTGATTCATTTATCATGCGCATTGATCCTGCTTCTGTGGTCTGGAAACTCCAAGTTAGTAAATCAGTGTAGAATCCTGAATTCTCCATGGGAGATGGTATGTTAGGCAATGTTCTGGTCACTCCTGTCTTTGTGCAAGTAAAACGCATTTGTGCTCCTGTTCACAGGCAATTCAACTAAGCTTGAAAGAGACAAGGAAACTTGCCCAAGAAAAGAGAGTTATCTTGTTGTTAATATGTTAAACAAGGATCTCAGAGCACAAAACAAAACTACCCATTTCAGGATGGTAAATAAGAATTCTGAAACAGAAAATAGCTAGTTAGTGCTACACAACAGGAAAAAACACATGGACCAGAGAGGCAAATTCTCAGGGTGTTTGTTGTGCTTGCAACACTATTACAAGGAGTTTCTTCCAAGTTGTTCTACAGTGGCCCTCTGAGCCCCTCTCCTCTTACCCTTAACTGATTGGGCAAGAAGCAGACACATTTCCGAAGCACAGACAGGCTACAGGCTGCTGCAAAATCCTGTGCAAACACAGACTTCAAGGACCAATGGACTGACGAGATTCCCCTTCTTTGAACTTTGAACTGAAGGTGGGGGAAACTGTGATTAGTGGTAATGATAGACAGAGCCTGGAGAGGGGAAGACAAAACCTTATAACACTAACAACAGAGCTGTGGGGTGAGGTTCACTGTGACCCTGGCACAAATATTGATTTGGATTCAGAGCAAGCTCTGAAACCCTACTAGAGTCCCAAGCTCTGTGAAGCCCCATTGCTCGGGAATTTTAGTGCTGATGCTGTCCCTGGGTCAGCAGAAGAATAAGCATAAGGCTGTGATTCCAACCAACCAATCAAATCAAACAAACAAAAAAACCCCACAATACAACACAACAAAATCTTTATAACTTTCTTTAAGAGTCTCTTTTGCTTGCAACCAAATGTTTCTGGCATGGCAACCTACTCTAGAACCCCTATACCAGATCCAGCCCCCACACATCACTTTCCTGAAACAAGGACAGAGTGTCCCCAACAAAATCTCCAGGCCCTAGTTCAAAAAGAAGCTTCTGTCAAAGGAATGCTCTGAGAAGGAAGGAAGCCTGCTTGATCTGTGGTTGGTCTCTGTGCTTTCAGTACAGATGACACAACAGAGGTTAGGGGTAAAGGCAGTGTCTGTGGAGGACAAGGTAAGAGGCAGCATAAGGCCAGGAGGATTCTAGATAAAGCTTCTAGTAACACACATAACCTTTTTTCTTTGATCCTGGATTCACAGAGGTAAGAAAGACCTGTTTCTTGTTCTCAAGAAGCTCACAGTGTAGTCTAAGAACAAATCTATAAGCAAATGTACATCATTCAAGGTAATAAAGATCCAGGTGATCTGGAGCCATATTGATGGGAGGACAGAGAAGACCATTCCTGATAGATGAGGGCGTATGAAGCCCTAGGGGTGAGGAAGCATGGCAATTTTGGCAAACAGCACCCAATGTGCTATGGAAAGGCATAGAAAGAGGGATCAGAGGAGTGGCAGAGATGAGTGGGGTGGGGTTAGATCACAAGAGGGCCACAATAGAAGTTCCCAAGTTCCCAACTTTGCTTTCTTAATGTGTCAGTTCTTTTTATCACAGTGCCCCGAGGCCAACAGAAATATTTAACAGTTCCATTTATTGAGGAGTTGGTTCCAAAGAGCTTAATAGGTATTTCTAACTAATAATTATAGTCTTTGGGGAACATGTACATAAATTGAAGGAAAAAACCAATATTATTATTATTCTATTTTTAATTAATCACAATTACTGGTGGCACAAGTCTGTAAGCCTAGAGACTCAGGAGGTTAAGGAAGGAGGATCAAAAGTTCAAGGCCAGCATTAGCAACTTCCCACGACTGACAATCTCAAAATAAAAAATAAAGAGGGCAGGGATGTAAAGCTTAGCAGTAAAGCGCCCCTGGGTTCAATTCTCAGTATGTCCCCCTCCCCCGAATCACAATTACTAACAGAGTGTGTAAATTGTGATGTACACATAAATTATCAAATTTTAAATAAGATTGGATACTGCCACACTCTTTTTCTGTCCTTCACTGACTCTTGGCTGACACTTCTTTTCTGTCATAGTCTTATAACTTGAATTTGGAATGCCCCCCCAAAAGCTTATGTGTGGGAGACTTGGTCCCTAATGCAGCAATGTCTGAGTTATCATGTCCTGGAGCTTTGGGGGAAGTAAATTGAATTACAAGAACTGCAATCTCATCAGTGGATTAATCCACTGATGGATTAATAATTTGAATGAATTATTGGGAAGTAGTAGAAAGTATCTGGAGGTGGGGCATAAATGGAAATAGATCACTGGTGGTGTACCCTTGGGGACATCCCTGGTCCATTCCTCTTTCCCTCTCTCTCTCTCTTTCTTGGGTGCCATGAGCTGGGCAGGTTTCCTCCACTGTATCTTTCCACTATGATGTTCTGCCTCACTTCAGATGCAGAGCGGTGGAGTCAATGACCCTGAACTAAAATCTCTGAAACCATGATTCAAAATATACCACTTTTCTAGTTGTTTATGTCAGATATTTGTTACAGAAAGGAAAAGCTGACTAACACATAGCTATCTTCAAAACCTCAACTTTATAAAAATGCAATTGCATCAAAAGAAATACAGTTGAGTCAATGCTGAACTCTGAGATACCTCAGGTTAGTAGCCCAAGTGGTAGCCCTCCATGGAAAATATTGCTGCATTTGGGCTGGGATTGTGGCTCAGTGGTAGAGTGCTTACCTCGCATGTATGAGCACTGGGTTCAATCCTCAGCACCACCTAAAATAAATAAATAAAAATAAAGGTATTGTGTTCATCTACAACTAAATTTAAAAAAAAAATATTGCTGCATTTTCCTTAAAAATGTAAAATATCTTAGGTGTTCCTGTGAATCTCTTAAAAAGCTCTGATGTACTTCAGAGTCTAACTTGGGAAATGAGGCCACATTGTACCTCATAGTCTCTAGAAGAGATACAACAATAAAACCACAAAACTCACAACTTGGAATTAATAACTGGGGCTACAAAGCAATTGTTTACATTGTTAGTGGAAGACAGAGAAGATTCTGGAACATATGCAAAACAGATGGAGAAATGAAATGCTCAAAGGAAAAGATTACAGCAAAGGACATATCATATGCTTGAGAGATTATTTTAATTCTTTGTAAATAGTTTTGGTTTCTGTTACCTATTAATAACCCTTAGCCTTGGTGGGAGGAGTCATCTCTGGTTAGTCAAATCACCCAGGCATGTGGATGGTGAAGTTGACCTTGGTTAGCCATTACAATTATCTTTTTGTTGTTGTTATTGTTGGTGTGTGTGTGTGTGTGTGTGTGTGTGTGTGTGTGTGTAGGTGTGTACACATGCATTTCCTTTGTTAATTTTGGCCAAGCATAAAACATTTTGAAGTAATTGCTGTAGACTCTTGCACTCTTAAATGCCAACCCCCAGTTTTCAGTAAATTCTTAGGAGAATTCTAGGATTTCCAAAGGTCTGTAGCGGCAACAAATGTCAAAGGAGAGAGAAGAAATGAAAAAAGAGAAAAAGTCAGCAGGCAGTAAAGACATAACTTACCCAGAATGGAAAGACCCCCTCAGTGGCAGAGAGAAAGGAGAGAGCAACTGACCTTTATTCGTGGGAGACCAGATAGAGTAAAAGGAGCTGGTGCCATGAAAAGAAAGGAGAATGAGAACCTAGAGAGAAGGGAGCAATTTCCTGTCACTCAGATGGTGGTGACATTATCGAGTCCCTGCCCATGTTGCCTCTGACAGGAATTGTCTCTGTGGGCCTCCTGAGGACTGGGTAGGGACACACTCTATGACGAGCAGGCAGCTGGCTGCATGGTGTGATTAAAAAAGCCACAGAAACTCCCCAGCCCTGGGCCAAAAATAAACTCCCTACAAGCCTGTCCCCAAGCCTGAAATGCTTACCACTGTCTTGGTGTTTTTGAATTGGGGCACTGTGTCTCCAGGGTTCCTTTGTTAAAATAGAAAGGTGTTATTTTGGAAGGATAATGTGTTAGCCCACCAGTATTTGTCCAAACTTAGTTGGGATTGGCTGCTTGTTAGCTAGTAAAATTGGATTATTATCTAATAATGCATTCTTCTGTATCTAATATTATCTATTGCTGCATAATTAATTCTCCCTAAACTCAGTGTATTAAGACGATAAACATTTATTGGTTAGGAATTTGAGAGGAGTTTAGCTGGTGGTTCTGGCTTAGGGTCTCTCATGAGGATATGTTTTAGATGTCAGCCAGGATTGCAATCATCTGAAAGCTT
This sequence comes from Urocitellus parryii, assembly GCF_045843805.1. NCBI lineage: Eukaryota > Metazoa > Chordata > Mammalia > Rodentia > Sciuridae > Urocitellus > Urocitellus parryii. The sequence goes on from NC_135531.1 coordinate 172,849,839, forward strand.
GGAGAGGCCTGGTGAGTCTGATTCCAAGATGGTGCCATGGATGGCTCTAGGGAGGAGCCTCAGTTCCTTGCCACATGTCTCTCCACTGGGCTGTCTGGGTGTCCTCCCATCATGGCTGCTACCTTCCTTCTAGAGGGAGTCATCCAAGGGAGAGAAGCAAGAAATAAGGTGTAATGCCTTTTATGACCTTTGATTGAAAGTCATACTCTCTCACTCCTAGCATATGCAATTTGTTAGGACCAAGTCACAAAGTCTAGCCTAAACTCAAAGTGAGGACAATTAAACTTCATGGGTGTATCTAAAACTCAACTGTAGCTAATCACTGAAGAGCCATGGAAAGATGGGAAATGAGAAAATAGGAATTTTTGCTTCTTAACAGTTTTATTGAAGTATAATTGGCATACTACTCAACACATTGATTTAAGGTATACAGCCGAGTGGTTTTTAATATCTTCACAGTATTGCACAATTATCACCACTATATAATTTAGAACATTTTCAGCATTTCCAAAATAAACCCTATAGTGGTCACATCCCATTTCCCTATCTTTAGCCACTAACCTGTCTTTGGAATAGGTAACTTTTGAGAGAAAGTTACTAAAGAAGAATGGATAAGCATGGATTTCTAACCTGGTTGTCTGTCTTGCTAAGGCTGATCAGTGGAGAGTAGACAGAGGGACACCCATGTGAGACAGCAAGGGAGCCAGTGCTAGGCCCACCTGCATGCTATAAAGTGTCAGTCAGAAATTACCATGGAATGTCTCACCATCAGTAGCCAGAATCCAGACCCTACTTAGGGGTTGCTGGTGTTCTTTAGTGGGGTCTCTGAGTAGTCACACAAAGTCCCTGAGGCCAGCAAACCTAAAGATACTAGTGCCTGTGAGTGGGAATAAGGACACAAGTGGAGTGCTAAGATTGAGGAGTGCTGGATCCAGAATCAGATGCACCAGTGTTGGGCTCCCAGTTCTGCTACTGACTCACTTGCATCTTTGGTCAAGTTGCATAACTTTACATTGAGGCTTCCTCTGAGAATGGTATAAATTTTCCCTTTGGTTTTTCCCCTTGCAGAACGGTCCTAGAGACTTTGGGAATACCAAATTGGCAGTGCTGCTGTGAGAATGAGAAACATATGGAATATCCTTAACTTGTGTGGGTTTTTTTTTTCCTTCTTCAATAGAGAATAGTTACTACTGCTATTATTTACAAGGTAGCCTGAAAACACATTGGATTTAGGCTGGAAGCCTGTCAGTTTCTTCTGGGACATTTGGGAATGGAGCCCTGCTTGGCTTTCTATGACTGGAGACACCCCAGGCCTTCTCTTGCCTCCCAAACAGCTCCAGTTTTTCTTTAGAATGAGGGGTGAACTTGAAGAGCTGTTTCACTATCATTGCACTGAGAAGTACAGGGAGAACATAGATATATGGCTCTATTCTTTCATATGTTTATAAGAATGTTGATTTCTTCCATTTCAAATGTACATTATTTTACACACTCACACATGCACGTACACACACACATGCACGTGTACCAGTGCACTACTTTGTGATGTTAGCAGGGGGGAAACACTGTACAATGCACACAAACAGCTTGGCCTGGCTGCAGAGGCAGTGTGGAAGGGTGAGGCTGGCTCTCCTCCTGCCTCTGACCTCCTTCAGACTCATGTTCCAGATCCCTGTACAGACAAGAGTAGCATTGCATTGGTCCACAGCCTCCCAGCTTGGTGCCACCAGCCCCAGACAAGACTCATGGTAGAGGAAAGATCAGGGAGATGAACTCTGGTTTGAAAGAAGAGAAAACCACCATCCCTTGAATGACCTTCCTCCTGCAGACTGTCATTTCCCTAGCACTGGGCAGACAGAGTGTACATCCTTCCTTCCATGCATGAGGTTGGGGGCAGGGCGCCAGCTCTATAGGTACCCCTTAAGTAGGTCATTTTTCCTTCCCCCCATTGTTCTGAGCATCCTATCCAACGAGCATGTATCTGTTATTTCCTTCATAGCACTATATCTCAAAATTTCTTGCTTGCTTATTTGTTTATTTATTCTCCTGCAGCCTAAGAATATAAACTCCATGGGGTGAGGAAAGTTGCCATCTCTATATCCAGCATCCCAGTTCCTGGAACTCTGCGGTGCACAGCGTGCATTTGGCAAATATTCATTGAGAGAATGAAGATGGGGGGATTTAAATGCATATTGTTAAGTGAAAAGACTGCACGCTGTTTGGTTCCAACTGTATAACAGCCAGAAAAAGGCAGAACCTCTGAGACAGTGAAAAGATCAGTGGTTGTGGGCTGGGCTGTCACTCATGACAGAGCACTTGCCTGGCATGTGCAAGACCCTGGGTTCAATACCCAGAACCTTTCCCCCACCAAAACATAAATAAATAAACAAACAAAATAAGGAAAGGAAGATATAAGTGGTTTCCATGCACTGGGGAGAGGGAGGAATAAATATGTAGAGCATAGAGGATTTTTTTAGGGCAATAAACCTATTCTGGAGGATTGTTGAGAGATACAAATGTCATTTTGCGTTGGTTCAAATACATATACTGTATAGCACCTAGAATGACTCCTAATGTAAACTATGGACTTTTTGTGGTAATGATGTGTCAATGTAGGTTTGTCTTGTTACAAATACACCACTCTGCTGTGGGGATATTGGTGGTGGTAGAGACTGTGCGTATGTAGGAACAGGGGGTAGATGAAAAAAATCTAAGCACCTTTTGCTCCATTTTTGGTGAACTTAAAACTGTTCCAAACAATAAAGTCTATTAAAATAAATAATATAACAATAGAGGGGAATAAATTCTTATATGTTTGCTTATATTAAATATTATTAAATATTTCTGACAGAATACATAAGAAATTAGCTACCTTAGTTGTTTCCAGTGAAGGAAATAGGCTCCTAGAGTCAGGATGAGAGGAAAACTTTTCACTACCTACCTCTGTGTTCCTTTTCATTGTTGTACCATGTGAACGCATGAACTATTCAGAAAAATGGCTCCTGGAAACCATGACCACACTCATAGTGTGCTTTTGTTAAATTTCACTGATGCAGGTAAACTCTGAATACCTGGGTGGGTGTCCTGTGCCTTCCTACCACACAATGGTAGGTCAGTGGGATCCAATCAGCTCCCAGACACACCCACAGATGTGGGTCCTTGCAGGAAGTGTGGCTTCTATCTTGCAAGACGGTGTTTCCTGGAGACCACCAGTCTCCATGCTCTGGCTCTTGCTTTCCCTCCAGTCCTATAAATAAAGAGTGAGCCTGGACAAACACCTGGGCAGCAGCTGCTTTCCTTGAGCACATTCTCAAAAAGAAAGCTTTTTCAATATTTCTTTTTGACAGGTAATTTGTCAATAGGTAATTGTTAGGATCAGGATGAAAAAAAAAATCTTGGCAAGACCTTGTGACATCAGATACAGCTGGCAAAGGAAACTGCTGCTAATCTCTCTCAGTCTAACTAGATGCCTAGCCTGCAACATCCTCATGTCCTCTCTGCTCCCTGTAATGGTGTCCTCCTTTCTCCCTGCCCCTGATATCAGAACCTGCCCTTTACTCTGCTTGGCTTCCTCCACCAGCATCTTTTCTCTTTGAGAACAATATGATGGGAATTACCCACACTTGACTTAAGATCTCTTTCCCCCACCATCTCCTCTAGATAACAGGAAACCTTCTATCTTCTCCTGAATTATAAAGCCACACAGCTTACCCAGGACTTTCAGAATTGATTTCCTCTTTACTAGAACACCTTCTTCCCAGTAAGAGCATGCTAGTAGTCCCCTCACTTCCACTCAAGGTCTCTGCACATCTCCCAGAGGTTCCTTAATCCACCACTGCTGTTTTAGTACTTTTTTTTTCTGCTGTGACTAAAATATCTGACCAGAACAATTGTAAAGGAGAAAAGTTTATTTGAGGGCTCAGAGTTTCAGGGGTCTTAGTTCATAGAAGGCTGGCTCCATTCCTTGGGGCTCAAGGTGAGGCAGAACATCAAGGCAGAAGAGTGTGGCAGAGGAAAGCAGCTCACATGATGATCAGAAAGCAGAGATGGGGGAGGGAGAGGGAGGGGGAGAGGGGGCAAGAAGGAAACGGGGTGGAGGGGAGAGACTGACTCCACTTTCCAGCTACTAAATATATACCCCATCGCCATGACCCCAATGAAGCACTTCCTCCAGCCACATCCCATATACCTCCAGTCACCACTCAGTTAATCCCATCAGGGACTAATTGAGTGGCCACTAAGCAAAACACAGGTGCCCAAAATATGTACCATTCTCAAAGAAGTATAGATTCCAATAAGGGAGGCATCCATCATACTTAAAAAAAAAAACAAAACAAAACAAACATAATAACAGTGCAACGGCAGCAGAACCACGAGTATGCCACTAATTACAGATAGAGAAGCAGATGGCCTCATCCTCGTGGAATATTCAAGGAGAAACTCTGCAGAAAGAGGTTAAGTGACGGCTCTGATAGGCCCATGGCAGATGGAAGAAAGGCAGGCTTTGTCTCCCGTCTCATTTCTCCTCCCTTCTCTTTCACGGCTAGAGAAGTGCTCTGTCATTAGCGTGTCATTGGTGTGTCAGTGAGGCAGCTGTAAACAAAGGGAAAGGCCCCCATCTTTCAGCAACTTGAAATACTGGGAGGAGGAAAGAAATTGAATGCTAGAAATGAATTGCTTCCTTACAGTATTTCTTCTCCCTTCCTGTTTGGAAGCCTCCCACTTGGGGCTCTCTGCAGTTGTTTCTGTCCCTCTAGACAAGATGGGGGGAATGGTGTGTGTGTGTGTGTGTGTGTGTGTGTGTGTGTGTGTGTACGTGCATGTAGTGTTTGCCCACATGTCTCTTTCACCTTGATTATTGTGGCAGGCAGAATGGTGTTCTCCCAAAAATGTCACTGTCCTCGTCCCCAGCAACTTGTGAATATCTGAGTCATTGTCAAGAGGGAACTAAAGGAGCAGATGGAATTACAGTTGTTCACGAATTGACTTTAAGGAAAAGAGGTGATCCTGGGTGATCAGGGTGTACCTGATATGATTTGGGGGTCAGTGTCACAATGATGTGACGTGAGAAAGACTCAGTCAGCCACTGTTGGCATAAAGATGAGAGGAGCATGAGCAGAGGACTGTGAGTGGCCTCTAGAGGCTGGGAAAGGCTGGAAAAATTCTTCCATAGGGCCCCTAGGAAGAATGCAGCCCTGCTGACATCTTGATATCAACCCAGTGAGACCCATCTCAGACTCCCAAACTTCAGAACTCTAAGATCATCCACTTGGGTTGTTTTCCACCATCAAGTTTGTGATGCATTGGTACAGATGCAACAGGATTGAACAGAGGTAGAAATGGGTCACGCTTGACTCAGACAAGTCAGAGCAGCCTACAGAGCTTTCCTGAAGGGGGTCAGCTCCTTCATCATCATTGCCCACAAACAAAGGTAGATGCCACCCACTGGCTCTGAGATGAGGCTGCAGGGAGTTCTGAGAAGGAACCTCTGGTCTTTGGTTCCCAGTGTCTTGGGAAAAGAGGAAATGGCACCAAATCCTCTGAAGAGGAGGTGAGAGGAGCATTTGCTTAGAGATCCAGGAATTCAGTGTTAGAGTTGGTAGTGGTGAGAAAGAGTTGCTTGACTTTGGGTGACAGGAGTAGAAGTGTGGAAGCATCTGGAGATCTGGAGAGGTGAAATCCGGGGGGAGATCACTGCCTCCTTAGGGCCTCAGGAGGCTGGTGTGCCTGGATTGGGGGTGGGAGGCATTATCCACGTGTTAAAAAGGACACCCAGGTTGGAGGGATTCTCTAACACACAGAGAGAGTCTCTCCTGAAACTAAATCTCTTGCAAATCACAAAACTAAGCCCTGTGAATTCATCAAAAAGGGGTAAGTAATGACCACTGAATGGTGTGACAAGTACAACTTTAAAAAATTGAGCAGAAACTCATTACTAATTCATTCCTAGAATCAGCTTTTTAAAATTCCTCTCTCCGATGCTCGATGCTCGTGAGCTACAGAATTGGACTTCACAAGCTGTTTAATTTTGACCCCATAGGAGAGGCGACACACTGAGTCCAAGCCTGCTTTCATACCCCAACCTCCCCCGCAGAGTTCATCTTCTTTCCTCTGGAAAACAGTGGGATGCGCAGGAGAGGAGGAAGGGCCAGTATCTAGTGAAACTCACACAGGCTCATCCTGCTTACCGAGGTGTCCCCTGCTTACCGACACGGGAAATCTTAACTGAAAAGGGGCGTGGCCCAAGGTGGGGCTGGATGCAGGTGAGTCACCACGGAGGCAATTCTATGGCATGCAATTTGTCATTCAGCTGGAACCCAGTCCTTAACCTGGAACTTCTGGAAAAAGAGATCAGTTCTATTCACCTTTTCAATCCACCCCGGTCCTCTACCCCAAGTACCAAGAAGTGTCTTGGGAACAGAACGATGTCCTATTAAGCCCTTGCTGAATTGCTTGGGATGGAAAGGGCACCCAAGGTCCTCTTGTCCTCCCAGCAGCGAAACAAGATCTTATTTCCAGCAGACTCCAACTTCTCAGGAGTTTGAATGAGACCATGCAGCATTAGTATAGATTGGAGCCAATACCATTAAATGAATGATTTCAGTTTGGACATCATGGAATGGCTAATGGCCTTTGGGATATAATTTGTTTCCTTAGCAAAGCACACTTAAGATAACTGAAATTGTCTCCTATCCCAGCCACAAACTTCCAGTGTATCTCCCTTTCCCTACATACCTACTAAATGACACACACCTCTGCACACACCAGATTGTTTTTGTTGTTCTTCTGTTTGCAATGTCCTACCTGCATATACGTCTCGGCTTATCTGGAGAATTCTCATTCATTTATGAACACCGTATATATGTGCCACCTCTACTGGTGGACTATTCCTGATGCCCCAGGCTGAGTTAGAGGCCTCATTCCCATACCCTCTCTGGTGGGCATTACCTGTTTATGTGACCATATATCTTTTTATCATTATGACCAGGCAAAGTGCCTGGCATATCGTAAATTCCCACCAAATGTCTATTAGATGACTGCTATTGACAACCATCAACAGCTCCTGTTTATTGGGAATATTTCACTATGTATTGTGCACTGAGATTCATGAGTATACCCTTCATTTAGTCCTGTAAGATAGATTTCTTTCTCCCATTTTATGGATTCAGAAACTGAGACCTGGGAACCATCTGCCTCAGATTACCCAGGAAGCTAATGGAGGAGCTGACCTTCAAATCCAGAGCTTTATGAGCTTCTCTGTGAGGTCTTTAAGGAGCTTAAAAAGGTTGTGAACTACTGCTTGGGTTTGAAATAGAAAAAAATTGGAGAGATGGGTTACAGTGTGTTTTCCTACTCACCTTCCAATCACATTATTTGTCAAATAAGCCTGGGCTTCCTAGCAAAATAAGCAGAGTTTATTTTTTGGCTCCGCCAGTGTTGGGTTGGACCATGTGACTTATGTTGCCTAAAGGAATTTGAGTGGATGTGAAGCAAGCAGTCTGTCAACCTATCAGGGGCATTGGGTTTGCTCTTTCCCCACAGGAAAAGTAGGTGTCAGGATACTACTGACTGAGAGACAGTAGAGTAGACCTAGTCCCCACCCACAGATTGAATGCTCACCTACATGAGGTCAACCTTTATCAGTCAGACAAAAAATAAATACTTTTGTTAAGTTGTTGACTTTTGGGATTATTACTTATGCAGCATATTTTGAGCAATAGCCAATGAATATAGTTTAGAAAGCAATGTTAGGAAACACAAAATATAATACTATAATAACAGTCTGTTCCTTCTAGTGAGGGCTTTTAGAAAGATCTTTATCTTTTAGATAAAAAGAAGAAAGCATTTGTGGATGATAACTGGGGAAAACTGGATTTTTTTTTTTTTCCTGAGTAGTTCACCAGTCATCTTTCTGGAATTTCTTCTTGCAAAGACTCAGGTGTTCTCAAAGAATAAGCTACAGGTTCTTTAAAAAGTCCCTTAAAGCCCTGAAGATTTTGTTGGCTGATAATGATTTAGAAAAGGAGCTTAAGAGTTTTTGAAGTTACAAATACATAATTAAAAAAAAATTAAACTGGTAGCTTTTTGATTAAGTGGTAAATAATGCCGGTTACTTCCTGGCAAGACTGCTCTTGAGAATAACTGTACCACTCCATGGTTAAGGTAGGACTATATGTTAGAGGCTGTTTTAGTCTCCCTTTTTCCTGCTATAACCAAAAGGCCTGACAGGAACAATTTTAGAGTAGGAAAGGTTTATTTGGCACTCACAGTTTTAGAGGTCTCAGTCCATAGATGGCTGACACCATTGCCTCGGCCTGAGGTGAGGCAGAACATCATGGTAGACGAGTGTGATGGAGTAAAGCATCTTGGGATCTTGCACCAGGAAGCAGAAAGAGAGTTACTCAACATGTACAAAATACATATCCCAAAGGCATGACCCCAGGGACCCACCTCCTCTAGTCACACATTCCTGCCTACAGTAGACACCTAGTTATCCCTATCAGAAGATTAATTCACGGATTAAGTTAAGATTCTCATACCCAATCATTTCACCTCTAGACTTTCTTACGTTGTGTTACACATAAACTTTTGGGGGACACCTCAAATCTAAACCATAACAGAGGCCAAAGGAAAGAAAGCATTTGGATTCAGAAGCAATATGTGCACACAGATTTAGAATATGAAAACTTTCAGTATTTGTATCACTTATACACACTTCCAAAGTTACATCTTCTAGAAGGTTCTTGCTAAATCCTAGATACAAAGAGCCCTTTTTTTGGCTTCCTGGGATGAGGTGTCAATCATAGGTGGTGAGGGTCATTCCAGGTTTGTCTTTTTGCAGCTCACTCTTGGCTTCTTCCAGAGCTGTGTCAGCCTCCTCCTCAGACTCCAGGAGGGAGAATGAATATTTGTGGTCAACCAGGGCAGGCTACTGAAGTATGTGTTATGTAATAAATCATCTCACCACTACTAATTCTTTAGATAATAACTTTCATGTTGATGAACTCATTAGGGGTAGAGATGGAGCTTATCTGCACTTCAGAAGCCCTTCTTTCTCGACTCCACTTTTTTCTTTAATTAATTAGACAAATTGTCTTTCCTCCTGGCCCCCAAGTATAGCCAGCGAAAAATTAAAGGGAATTGTTAAGATTTGTAACAACACAGTCTGACCTACTTTAGAGTGAGCATTTTCTGGGGAGAAAAGGAGTCCAGATTTCAACTGTTTATTTCTAAATCCTCTCTCTCTGAGTTAAGTAGGGCCAAAAATGGACATTGTTTCATTGAAACTTAGAGGATTTCATTTTCTGTGGCTGATGGTGGATTAATAAGCTTGATTCTCACACTGTTGAAGACTAATATGTAAAGGAAGTGCTTCTGTAGTTGGGTCAAAAGAGCAGTGTTGATTTTAGCTTCATTTAAAAAAAATCAAAACTTAGGGTAATATTTTGCTAATGCAGATCAAATTGAAAGGATAAATGTTTAACTGTTTCTGAGAGTCTTAAAAATGGAGGGTAGAACTTTTGGGCTGGGGATGTGGCTCAAGCGATAACGCGTTCGCCTGGCATGTGCGGAGTGCTGGGTTCCATCCTCAGCACCACATTAAAAAAAAAAAAAGATGTGTGCACCGAAAACTTAAAAAAAATATTAAAAAAATTCTCTCTCCTTCTCTTTAAAAAACATAGCTGTTCAAAACAAGCAATAATGTGCTGGAGATGTGGCTCAAGCCGTAGCGCGCTCGCCTGGCATGCGTGCGGCCCGGGTTCGATCCTCAGCACCATATACAAACAAAGATGTTGTGTCCACCGAGCACTAAAAAAATAAATATTAAAATTCTCTCTCTCTCTCTTAAAAAAAAAAAACAAGCAATAAAATGTTCAGAAAGTTTTCAATCCAATCAATTAATTCAATGTTTCAGAAGAACATTCTCATCCTCGACATTTTTCACTTCATGACACAAAAGACCAAGTTAGAGTCAGATTGAACCTCTTCCAACCAACAAATATCTGAATATATGACTTCATAGTATGTGTTTGTTGGCTTTGTGTCACTGTCACCACAGTACCTGATAGGATTAAGAGGAGGAAAGTTTTATTTGGGCTCACAGTTTCAGAAGTTCAGTCCACGGTCAGTCGAGTCTGAGATGAGGCAGAACGTCATGGTAGAAGGGCTTGGTAGAGGAGAGCTGGGGAGAGTGGGGAGGGGAGAAAGGAAGAAAGGAACCAGAAAGAAGACAAACCCTTCCAGGCCACGACCCCAGTCATCTGCTGCCTCCAACTTGGTCCCACCTCCTAAGTCTATTCAGTGATCATGGATTAATCCACTCAAGACGTGAAAGCCCTCATGATCTAGTCACTTCCCCATCTCTGAGTGCATGAGATTTCGGGGAATATTCCAGATCCCAACCATGACATATCTCCTGTAGGCCTCAGAGCTAACCAGGGGAGGAGTTTGGAAAATAACCATGGGGAAAGTCAAGAGCATGGTTTCCCCAAGAGGTTTTTTTTTTTTTTTTTTAAAAAAAAAAAAACTATTCCAGATGGGAGTTTTCCCACATGTATTTCCACCTGCCAAATTGTTCTGGGTCCAACTTGTTTATTCCACTGTGACTCTGCTTCCCTCCCACTCTCTACAGGATGGTACAACACAAAGTAACAACCGAACTGTGCAGAGTGGTGTGCAGCTAGGACCTACTCATGTGTGGGGAGTAGTAAGCTATGACAGGCAGCTTAGTTCAGTGGGCAAAATCCAGGAAATACCAGGGCAATATTTCTGTGCAAGAACATTCATTGCTGTTTCATTGACATGATGAAAATGTCCTAAATGTTCACAACTCTGACAATAAGGAAACTATATAATATAAAATATTCATAATAGAGCACACTCTATATGTAAATGAAAAAAATTGGGGAAAAAATTAATTGTAGAAGAGTCCCCAAAAAAACAAGTATACAAAGTTCAAAATATGCAAAAATTACCATTTATCATATAATATGTAGTAAAGACATGAAAATCTTGGTGGCATAAAGAACAACAAATTTTGGACAACCACTTGGGGTTGAGGTCAGGAGGAAGGGGAACTGAGGAACTTTCATATTTATTTTTATTTTTGAAGTTGGCATGAGGCATTTGTTTTAATTTGCTAGAGGTTTTTTTTTTCTTGTTTGTTTTGTATGTCTAAAAAAGTATTTTCATATTACTAAAAAAGAAAATGGAAGCAAGTACCAGAACTGGACCCAGTTTCTCCTCTGAGTACTGACTCTCATCCTTAGCTCTTTTGGCCTCAGTTTCCCCTTCCATGAGATGGGAGGACTTGGACTCAACGACTTGGATTTCGGATATCAGCCTGCAGGAAAGAGACAGGTTTGCTTGTTAGAGTCCTTCCAAAGCTGGGTCTGGCTGGGAGGGTGAGGGAAAGTGAAAAACTCAAGTGACTGTGAACCCAAATGACTAATTGCCTGGCTTGCGGGTATTTATTTTTGTTGTTTGGTTTTGCAAGTTGCACTGACACACTATTTTAGTACCTACTGAAACCACCCCATGTGGATGGGATTTTTCTGCTCTCCAATTCTTCTAGAGAAAAAAGATTCCACAATTTCTGTGCACAGCCCACCTTAACGTTTGGCAATCACCAGCAAGGGGTGCGGAAGAGGAGGAAATCAAGCCACATTCAGACCCTGTGTCTTTACCCCATGTCATTTACATATTAATAGATTCAAGGACTTGAATAAAAATCCTACATTAAAGATGCCACTAAAATAATGTTAGTTTTTGAGAACACTTAATGGCTTGACAAAATGTCAGCGATACACAATGGTAAGTGAAAGCAGAATATGCAAGTGTAGTTTGTGTGGTCTGATTGCAATTCTCTACACACAAACACAAATGCTCATGAATAAAAGACTTGGAGAAAGTGCACTGGGGCTGTAGATTCTGGGTGATTTAAATTTTCTTCTTCATACTTAAATAAATTTTTCTGTGATGAGCGTGTATTACTGTGGTAACCAGATTATCAATGTTGACTCCCAGAACCACAAGAAAAAAATAAATAAGAAAGAATGAAAGAAAAGAAAGAAAAAAGGAAAAAAAAAACTTAGTTATTTTAAAATGTGGACTTTTTTGAACTGGGAGTCCCATTTCTCCACTCCCTTCCCCCACCCCTCCTGACACACTGGTCCTTGCCTTGTGGAGGTTCCCTGCAGCTGGCTCTGGGCCAGGGAGCAGGGATGGAGAGGGAGCCCTTATGAGGAGTCATTCAGCCTTGTTTTTGAAAACTCGGTTTCACAAAGACTTTCAAATCTCCATTTGCCACATTGCAAAAGAGCAAACACATCACCAGAGAGGAATAAAAAACTCCCCAAAAGTTATGGAGTGGAGGAGTTGGATGTGATTACCAGCAATTAGTTTCTGTTTAGGGGATGATAGAATGCCCCATCCATTTCCTTAGCTGCTCAGTCGCCCAAAGCCTGGTGTGAGATATCCCCTTTAACCAAACAAATGTCCCTGCATCAGTCAATTTGGGGTGCCATAACAAAATACCAGAGGCCACACACGTTAAAAAACAGATGTTTATTTTCCCACTGTTCTGGAGACTGGGAAGTCCAGGATCAAGGGGTGGGCAGGATTTGGTTTCTGGGGAGGGCTTTCCTGGCTTTAGATGGCTGCCTTCTTGCTTGTCCTCCTATGGTCTTTCCACAGCACGTGTGTGGGAGGAAAGCCAACTCTCTGGTGTCTCTTCTTATAAGGACAGGAATCCTCTTGGCCCCACCTTTAGCACCTCATTTAACCTCAATTACAGACTCCAGGCTTCATTTCCAAATACAGTTGCTTTAGGGCTTAGGGCTTCAACATATGAATTTTGTGGAAGACATGGTTCAATCTGCAGCAATTCCTGGCAGTCAAATTTAGAGAGCCTAGTCTACCTTTCCTGTCTGTGGGGTCAGACTGCCAGTGCCCTCACCTTACCTGCTTCTGTATGCACTAGTCCTTTGAAGAACAGCAATGAAAAGGCCCAGACTGATACAGAGTAGGTGGAGAGTAGACAGCAGTTAGGGTGAGTACATAGGGCTACCTCCTGTGGGAGCAGCACCTGTAAGAGAATCCTACTGGCTTTCTAAACAAACTACCACCCAATTCCACATGGTTGGAAGTAAAGGGTGGAATCCCAAGTTTGTGGGCTGTATGAAAATGGAAACCCAATTTATCTTGCTTTCCAGAAATCTCTCCCCTCTTATTACTGACAGCCACCATGATGCTCAGGGGATTTGTTTTCCCTCTTGATAACCAAAGGCTCCTTGATTTTCTCTTCTTGGTTTCCTGATATATACAAGCACCTCATTTACTTATGAGGGGGCTATTTCTTTATGCCATGTGAATACCCAAGGTTGACTTCTTCTCAGACTGAATCATCTAAGAGATCCATGGTTGACTTGATTGGTAGTTCCACTTTATCCACAGCTTTGCTCTCTGAGTTCTACCACAATTCAAAAATATTAAAGAGAAGATTCTGGAAATAAGCTACTTAATCATTTAAACATGTGTGCCATTCTGAATATGCAGTTCACCTCATTTCATCTCATTGTGTAGGAATTGTATCATTTCACATCATCAAAATAAAAAACCTTTCATATAAGTTTTGTTAGAGTATATTGTCCTAATTTTCTATTTTATTATTAGCTATTATTGTTAATCTCTTACTATTCCTAATTTATAAGTCAAACTTCACTGTAGATATGTATGAAAAGGGAAAACATAGTATAAATCGGATTTGGTACTATTTATCTGCAGTTTATGGCATCATGAGGATCTAGAACATCCCCACTGTGGATAAGCTACTCACATTACTCTACTCACATTACCTCTTACAATGCTATTCTTGAAAAAGGAAAATAACCAGTTTGCAGAGCCTGGCTTTGCTAAAATGGCTGTGGAGTGAGCCTGGAGTTGGGATTTATCCCTAGAGACGCCTGTCATTGTGTTAGCTTTATTGTTATTGTGACTTGTGGCTGCAAGTGGGCCACAAGGAGAGTTTATCATCCTTGTGTTAGAAAGAAGACATACTTCAGGGTTAGGGTTGTAGCTCAGTGGTAGAGCACTTGCCTAGCATGTGTGAGACCCTGGGTTCGATTCCCAGCACCACATAAAACTAAATAAACAAAATAAAGGTATTGTTCCATCTACAACTAAAAATATTTTAAAAAGAAAGAAAGAAGACATTACTTCAAATAATCTGGGTTCAGGATCTGCACACAGAGTAGGCCTTATAAAATTGCATGCTGAATGCCAACATGTATAAAGTGGCAACTCAGGATGTCTCAACCTCGTCATGATGGTCAATGGCAATAGTTAATCTGTTGTTGTTGTTTTTTTCTGCCTATAGAGGATTGAATTCAGGGACACTCAACGATGGAGTCACATCCCCAGCCCTTTTTTGTATTTTATTTAGAGACAGGGTCTCACCAAGTTGCTTAGCGCCTCACTATTGCTGAGGAAGGCTTTGAACTTGTGATCCTCCTGCCTTGATCTCCTGAACAGCTGGGATTACAGGCATGGGCCACCACATCTGGCAAAAATAGTTGATCTTTACTGAATATTTAACATGTGGCCAGAACCTTTGTAAAACTCTTTAGAAAAGCAAAGTCATTCATAAACCAAAGACCTCTACAGCAATCATGTAGTCCAGTGACCCCCTCAAGGAGCCTTATGGTTGCCCATGGGTATTGTAGAAGATTGGGGCAGATAGCTAGGAGGAAGAGGAAGGTCCCAGTGATGTAGCTCATTCCCTGCTTCAATTTAACCAGTACTATTTTTACATATTGTCTACATAATATTAGTGCTCCCCAAAGTAATTTTAGAAGGAGGTTTTCACTGATGAAAATTTGAAAACCACTGCTTCATTCAACACTCTCATTGTGAAAATCAAGGACAGGGTTAGGAAAGGGCTTAACCAGTGTTACCCAGTGCTGAGTGGCAGAGATGAGACTAGAAACTAGGCATCCAGACAATGTGCTCACCACACTCCATCATCCCCTGCTCATGATTGTGCCATGTGGTTGTGTATTAGTCAGGGTTCTCAAGAAGAACAGAACCAACCCTGACTATAAAAAGGAGATTTATTAGATTGACTCACAGGATCAGAAGCTGGATATTCCCACAGTGGCCAACAGTAGACAAGGGAGCTGGAGGAACCAGTAGTTGCAAAAAGCTGGAGTCTCAGAAGAGAGACCAATGATATAGCTCCAGCCTGAGTCTGAGGCCTAGATACTCCCTGGAAAGTTGCTGGTCAGAGTCTGCTTTGGAAGAGTGAAGGAATATGGTAGCGCCTGCATGTAATCTAGTGACTAGGGCAGCTGAGGCACAAGGCTTGCAAGTTCAAAGCCAGTCTCAGCAATTTAGTAAGGTCCTCAGCAACTCGGCAAGAACCTGTTTCAAAATAAAAAATAAAAAGGGATGTTGACGTAGCTTAGTGGTAAAGTGGTACTAGGTTTAATCCCCAGTACCCACATACTATCTCCCCCATCAAAAAAAAAAAAAGAAAGAAAGAAAAGAAAAAAAAGAGTGAAGGAGCTAAAGTCTGATGTCAGGTAATTGCAGCAGCAATCCAAATACTCACCCCCCCCCAAAAAATGGCACCCGTGCCTGCCTTGGCTTCCTGCTCTTTCCACCCTTCTTCCATCCAGGTCCCAGTCCACTGGACTATGATGCCCACATTTCCTCCTCAGTTTGTTGTCTCACATGCCAATCATCCTGTATGCATCCAAATTAACCATGGCAGAAACAGTATGGAGAATTTTGAATTATAAATGTGCATTACAAATTGGAATATAATATTGAAGGTTTTATCAAGTTCTTACTATCTGCCAGCCATTAAGCTAAGTACTTAACAAGTATAAATTTATTTAATTGTCACAAAAATCCAGAGAAGTATGTGCTATTATTATCACGATTTAAAAGACCTAGAAGTTGTCACTGAGGAATTAAATACTTTGCCCGAGGCCTCATAGAAAGTGTGTGATGAAGAGATAAAGCCGGGAATTGGTCCGAGACAATGTAGTTTCAGAGCTCATCTCTTGATTGGTATGTCATTCTCCTGACAAGACTGAAAATAAATTTTTTTCAACAAAACAAAAATATATAGAATTGGTCCTTAGCCTTTCCTACTGCTACACAGTTTTATCATTTCCCACCTTACTTTCCAATCTTTAAGAGAAGAATGTGATAGAATCCTCAGTGAATACATTGAATTCTTTATGGGAAGAACAGGCAGTAAGAGAATTATTTCTGCTTCATAGATGAGGTGCCTTACAGAGCCTTGTAGACACAGCTCTCATTTCTCATTCAGAAAAAGCAGATAAAGAGGGAAATGGCATTTGTTTGAGTCTCGAACTTGGTTCACCAGTGTGAGCCAAGGACATGTAGAGTAAAATCATGATGTGTGTGTGTGTGTGTGTGTGTGTGTGTGTGTGTGTGTGTGTGTGTGTTGGGAGGCTGAGGGGGTGTTTGTTGAAAGATGAGGCTAGACAGGATTCTCCATGGAGTTGGAGTTCTTCAGCAGCTATGCATGGCACAAAGTCCACAGAGGACTTTAAAAGAGTGAGTGAACAATTACATTCATGTTTTAGACATTTCATATTATATAGTTAAGACTGGGTTAGATCTGCAGATGGAATAACACTACTCAAGGAAGTGGAGGCTGTCAGGGAATTGAGCTAGGAAGCTCTTGGAATTTTTCCAAAAGAAACAAAAAAAAAAAAAAAAAAAAAAAAAACAACTGGTGGTCTGTTCAAATAATGGCGGAGGTGCTTGGACAAAATTTGTAGGCAATCCAATATTTGTTTGTCACTCCAATAGTGAAAGATAATTGCTAGCATCCCTTAAGCTCTCAGGAAGCCCTCTAGCATTGATTGGATATAAGAGTAGCTATGGCTTGTGATATGTGGATGCCTGATTAGAGATTTCAAACTAGCTAATCCCTGTATCTAGGGGTGGCAGAGGATGAAAATTGACATATGAATTTATCACATTATCAATGTTGAGGGATTTATAAGTAAAGTACACAGCTGAGAGCAGAGCTGAATGATGCAATGGTGAATAGTAGCACAAAGGAAAGGTGGATTGGAAGAGATTGGGATTCTCCAGGACCCTTAGTCTACTGGAGACAAGATGAACACTTGCCTGGTCAGATGAGGTAGTAAGTGCAGGCAATAAGAGCTACATATGTTCCCACAGTTGCCAGGAAAACTGAATCAGGAATAGACTTAGCTTTTTATACAATTAGCCAGTATGTATTTAGCAGCTACTATGCAGGAAGAACTATGTGTATACACAATGGAATACTACTCAGCCATAAATAAGAATGAAATTATGGCATTTGCTGGTAAATGGATGGAACTGGAGACTCTCATGCTAAATGAAATAAGCCAATCCCCCCAAAACAAAGGCCAAATGTTCTCTCTGATATGTGGATGCTGACACACAATGTGGGGTGGGGATCAGAATAGAGGTTCATTGGATTAGTCAAAGGGGAATGAAGGGAAGGGAGGAGAATGGGGATGGGAATGGGAATGACAGTAGAATGAACCAGACATAACTTTCCTATGTTCATATATGAATACACGACCAGTGTAACTCCACATCATGTACAACCACAAGAATGGAAAGTTGCACTCCACGTATGTATGATATGTCAAATACACTTCACTGTCAGGTATAACTAAAAAAAAAATTATAAATTTTTTAAAAAGAAGCACCATGAGGATATAGCAGTGAACTCATATATATTAGCTATATATGAGGATATAGCTAATAAAGTCCCTCTCCGTGCCATTCTTGGAGGAGGTGGGGCTTGAACTAGATTCAGAAGCAAAGGGAGCCTTGACTGGCAGAGAATACAATATCAGAGGGGGGACCAACCAATATGCAACTCAGTTGCAGTAAGTGTCTATGCTTGGAAATACAAAGGGGAGACCCGGGGAGTGACCACAGTGCATGTGCAGAGAGGAGCAGCAGGGAATTGGCGGGGGCATGTGGGGAAGGCTGGGGGAGTCGGGCTGAGAACTTGGCAGGGGAGGCCAAACTTCATCTGTGAGAATCTCAGAACCCTGGGGATGTGAAGCAAGCTTCAAGTTGAGGGAAGGAAGCAGCCAAGACAGCAGAGCAGATGGTGGGGCAGGAAAATCTGTGGCCATTTCAGAAATTAATTATTTCTCTCTCTCTCACTCTGTCCTATCATGTCTCCTTCCTCTGAGTTTTAAAGATATCTAAAATGTAATTACGCCTCAAATACATAAGAAGAGCTGCACTGGGTAGTAACAGCATCCAGATCCATGGGAATTATTATGTAAATGACTTAGCAGTGATTCAGACCAAGTTCCCAGAGTGACCACTTAACCATTCTTCCACTCCTTCCACTCGTTTAAGCATATTGTGAATTTCAGAATCAATCCCGGCAATCGATGCACTTGGGTGGAGTGTGTCCCTGGCTGGGCCAGATAGACACAGTTCCTCCACTGGAAGTCCCTCATGGGGAATTAAATTTTAAATGGATCATAATAAAGTGGAGAATTAAGATTCAATGAAAGGGAGGAAAAATGGGTAAAATCTCCAAATTCTTTCCTCTTCTTTCTTTTTATTCATACCACATGCTTTATGGAATCCTTTATCATTCTGGCACTTGCCCTTTATATCCCCAGCGTCCTCTCCTGCCAGATTTATTTCACTCTTTCTGTTGAGGAGAAATAAAGCTGCTTATGTAATCCTCTTGCTTGCACTGCTACACGTTGAACCCCTGTGATGATTTCACCAGTCTCAAATTGCTTGAATTCCTTAGAACAAATATGGGTATCACTATTGCCTTATTTAAAAGGAACACAGACCCTGTTCAACCCAGATGTTCTCGACCTGCAACAACCTCATGGTACAAATCACTGTGGAGTTCTACACGACTATTGATGAATGTGGAAATACCAAGCCTGAGCAGAGTGTCCCTGTGATTTCTGGGACTCTGCAGGATGCCTAATTTGTGCTTAGGGACTTGTCTGCTCATGTCCTACAACTGCTGCTGGGGCCCTCCAAGAGAATGCTGCCTGCCTGACATAGCATTCCTTCAATCCCAGGCCACCCATGTCTTCAGAGAGCAAGGAGACAGGGTGATTTGTGGGGAGCTCTTGCATTTATCATCAAAACCTCACAAAATCCTTATGGAGCTCCATAGAAGCTCAATGCTGGACTCTTAGAAATATGCCTAAGAATGTGTGTTGCAGGCATGTTTTAGTGGTTAAAGACTGGAAATAAGTTGATTTTTTTTTCTCAAGAGAAGGAACTGAATGAATAAAATGTGAGATATCCATACAATAGAATAACATATAGTCATTAGAAAAAAATGAGTTACACTAATTTCAGACAAGTTGGAGGGATTTGGACTGCAAATTCAAGATATAAAAATGTTTACAGACTTCGGTTGCATGTTTTATGAAAACCTAACTGTCCCAAGGCATTTATATATGTATGCATGAAAAGTATTACTCTAATTGTCTCTGTGAGATTTTGTAAGTATAAGGAAACAAAACAGAAGGACATAACTCAGATCATTAAAAAGTAATTTTCCCTCCCTCACATCTATATAAAAAATCTATAAGATTTTTTAATTTTTAAAAACTGTGGTAAGGGCGAAGTTGAAGGCCAGTGATAGAGCACTTGCCTATCATATGTGAGGCCCTGGGTTCGATCCTCAGTACCACATAAAAATAAAAATTATTATTTATTAATAAATAAATATTTAAGAAAAATTGTGGTAAAATATACATTATGCAAAATTTACCATCTTGACCATTGACTCTATTCTTCCTTAGTACCACCACCCCATGGTGAATTAGCATTCGCATATCAGAGAAAACATTTAGCCTTTTTGGGGGGGATTGGCTTATTTCACTTAGCATGATATTCTCTATCTCCATTCATTTACCTGCAAATGCCATAATTTCATTTCACTTTATGGCTGTGTAATATTCTACCTTATACATATACCACATTTTCTTTATCCATTCATCTGTTGAAGAGCACCTAGGTTGGTTCCATAGTTGAGCTATTGTGAGTTGAGCTGCTATAAACATTGATGTGGCTTCATCATTGTATGCTGATTTTAATTCCTTTGGGTATAAACCAAAGAGTAGAATAACTGAGTCAAATGATGGTTCCATTCCATGTTTTCTGAGGAATCTCCATTCTGCGTTCCATAGTGGTTGCACCAATTTTCCTTCCTAACAATGAATGAGTGTACTTTTTTTCCTGCATCCTTGCCAGCATCTGTTGTTACTTGTATTCTTGATATTTGCCATTTTGGCTGGATTGAGTTGGAATCTCAGTGTAGTTTTGATTTGCATTTCCTTAATTGCTGGAGATGTTGAACATATTTCCATATACTTGTTGGTCAATTGTATTCTTTCTTCTGTGAAGATTATGTTCAGTTCCTTTGCCCTTTTATTGATTGAGTTATTTGCTTTCTTGGTGTTAGATTTTTTGAGTTTCTTTATATATCCCGGAGATTAATGATCTATTTGAGGGGTGTGTGATAAAGATTTTCTACCATTCTGTGGGCTCTCTCTTCACGTTATTGATTGTTTCCTTTGCTGAGAAGAAGCTTATTAGTTTGATCCTAGACCATTTATTGATCTTGATTTTACTTCTTATACTTTAGGAATCTTGTTTAAAGGAAGTCAGTTCCTAATCCAACATGGTGAAGATTTAGGCTTACTTATTCTTTTATTAGGCACAGACTTTCTGTTCTAATGCCTAAGACTTTGATCTACTTTGAGTTGAGTTTTGTTCAAGGTGAGAGATAGGGGCTTAATTTCATTTTGCTATACTTGGATTTCCGGTTTTCCCAGAACCATTTGTTGGACAGGCTATCTTTTCTCCAATGTATGTTTTTGGCACCTTTGTCTAGTATGAGATAACTGTATTTATATGTGTTTGTCTCTTTGTCATCTACTCTGTACAATTGGTCTTCATATCTGTTTTTGTGCCAATATTGTGCCATTTTTGTTACTATAGCTTTGTAGTATAGTTTAAGGTCTGCTTTTGTGATGCCTCTGGCTTCACTTTTCTTGCTAAGGATTGCTTTGTCTATTCTGGGTCTCTTATTTTTCCAAATGAATTTCATGATTACTTTTTCTATTTCTATGAAGAATGCCATTGGGATTTTATTAGGAATTGCATTAAATCTGTATAATCCTTTTGGTAGTAGGGCCATTTTGACAATGTTAATTCTTCTTATCTAAAAGCATTGGAATTCTTTCCATCTTGTAAGGTTTCTTTAATTTCTCTCTTTAGACATCTGTAGTTTTCATTGGAGAGGGCTTTCACCTCATTTTTAGATTGCTTCCCAAATAGTTTTTATTTTTGAGGCCAGTGTGAATGGGGTAGTTTTCTTTTGTCTTCAGATTATTCATTATTGATGTATAAGAATGCATTTTTATGGTTGTTATTATTCATATCCTGCTACTTTGCTGAATTTATTTATTAGCTCTAGAAATTTTCTGGTGGAATTTTTTGGGTCTTCTAAATATAGAATCATGTCATCAGCAAATAGATGTAGTTTAAATTCTTCTTTTCCCATTTGTATCTCTTTAATTTCTTTCTTCTGTCTAATTGCTCTGGCTACAGTTTCGACGACTATGTTGAATACAAGTGAAGAAAAAGGGTATCCTTGTCTTATTCCAGTTCTTAGAGGGAATGTTTTGAATTTTTTGTCATTTAGAATGATGTTGTCCTTGGGTTTAGCATATATAGCTTTTACAATGTTGAGGTATGTCCTACTATCCTTAGTTTTTCTAGTGTTTTGAACAGAAAGGGGTGCTGTATTTTGTCAAATGCCTTTTCTGTATCTAGTGAGAATGTCATATGATTCTTGTATTTTGATGTAATGAATTACATTTTTGATTTTTTGTATGTTGAACCAACCTTGCATCCCTGGGATGAATCCCACTTGATTGTGGTACACTATCTTTTTAATATGCTTTTCTATGTGAATTGCCAGAAATTTATTGAGAAATTTTCATCTGGGATATTGGTGTGAAGTTTTCTTTCCTTGATGTGTCTTTGTCTGGTTTTGGTATCGGAGTGATACTAGCTTCACAGAATGAGTTTGGAAGGGTTCCCTCATTTTCCATTTCACCAAATAGTTTGATAAGTGTCAGTGCTAATTCTTCTTTGAAGGCCTTGTAGAACTCAGCTGTGAATATGTCTGGTCCTGGGTTTTTTTTAGTTCATAGTCTTTTGATGGTATCTTTTAGTTCATTGCTTGAAATTGATCTGTTTAAATTCTGTGTCTTCCTGATTCAGTTTGGGTAGGCCATATTTCTCTAGAAATTTTTTGATGTCTTCAAGATTTTCTATTTTATTGGAGTACAAATCTTCAAAATAGTTTCTGATTATCTTCTATATTTAAGTAATGTCAGTCACACAATTTTCTTTTGTATCATGAATTTTAGTAATTTGAGTTTTAGCTCTCTTTCTCTTTGTTAGTGTGGCTAAAGGTTTATCAATTTTTTTTCAAAAAACCAATTTTTTCTTTTGTTAATTTTTTGAATTGTTTATTTTATTTCAATTTCATTGATTTTAGCTCTGATTTTAATTATTTTCTCTCTTCTACTGCTTTTGGTGTTGATATGTTCTTCTTTTTCTAGGACTTTGAGATGTAATGTTAAGTCATTTATTTGTTGACTTTCTGTTCTTTTAATAAGTAAAATCAACGGAATGAACTTTCCTGTTAGTACTGCCTTCATAGTGTCCCAGAGATTTTGATAAGTTGTATCACTATTCTCATTTATCTCTAAGTATGTCTTTATTTCATCCCTGATTTCTTCTGCTATCCATTCATCATTCAATAGTGTATTATTTAGTCTCCAGATGTTATAGTAACTTCTGCTTTTTATTCTATTATTGATTTCCAATTTCATTCCATTATGATATGAGAGAACAGGGTATTATCTCTATTTTTCATATTTGCTGAGTTTCTTTGTGGCATAAGATATGGTCTATTTTGAGAAGGATCTGTGTGCTGCTGAGAAAAAAGCTTATTTGTTTATTGATGCAAGAAATATTCTATATATGTCTTTTAAGTCTAAATTATTCATTGTATTATTTAGTTCTATAGTTTCTTTGCTTAGTTTTTGTTTGCAAGATCTATCTAGTAGTGCAAGAGGTGTGTTAAAGTCACCCAGTATTATTGTGTTGTTGTCTGTTTGATTCTTGAAATTGAGAATGGTTTGTTTGATATATGTAGATGCTTCATTGTTTGGAGCATAAATATTTATGATTGTTATGTGTTGTTGATGTATAATTCCCTAAGCAGTATGAAATGTCCTTCTTTGTCCCTTTTGTTGATGTATAATTCCCTAAGCAGTATGAAATGTCCTTCTTTGTCCCTTCTGATTAAGTCTGGCTTAAAGTCCACTTTTTCTTATATGAGCATAGAAACTCCTGCTTGTTTACATGATCCATGTGAGTGTTACATTTTCCCCCCATTCTTTCACCTTCAGTCTGTGGATGTCTTTGCCTATGAGGTGAGTCTCTTGGAGACAGCATATTGTTATGTCTTGTTTTTTAACTCAATCTGCCACTCTATGTCTTTTGATTAATGAATTTAGGCCATTAATGTTCAAGGTTATTATTGAGATATGATTTGTATTACTGGTCATTTTGGTTTATTTCTAGTTTTTAGTTTGAATTCTCCTTTGATTTATTATTTCTTTAGTGTAGTTTCTTCCTTTCGGTGGTTTTCACTTTTTTTCTTTTCATTTCATCTTCATGCAATATTTTCTTGAGAATATTCTGTAATGCAGGCTTTCTAATTATGAATTCTTTTAATTTTGTTTATTATGAAAAGTTTTAAATTCATCTTCAAATCAAAGTTTAATTTTTCTGGACACAGGATTGTTGGTTGGCATTCATTTTCTTTCAGAGCTTGGTTATTCCACGATTTCATAACTTTGAGGGTCTGGGTTGAGAAATCAACTAAGATTCAAAATTGGTTACTTCCTATATGTAATTGATATTTTTCTCTGGCAGTCTTTATAATTCTATCCCTATTCTGTACACTAGGCATTTTCATTATAATATGTCTGTGATGTGGGTCTGTGGTAATTTTATACATTTGGGGTTCTGTAAGCCTCTTGTAGTTGAGTTTACATTTCATTCTTTAGATTTGGGAAATTTTCTTGTATTATTTCTTTGAAAAGATTTTGCATTACTTTAGTTTGTATCTCTGCACCTTCATCTATCCTGATAAATCTTATATTTGGTCTCTTTATGTTATCTCATAATTCTTGGATGTTCTGTTCATGGATTCTTTTTTTTATTGGTTGTTCACAACATTACAAAGCTCTTGACATATCATATTTCATACATTAGATTGAAGTGGGTTATGAACTCCCAATTTTACCCCAAATGCAGATCGCAGAATCACGTCGGTTACACATCCACAATTTTACATAATGCCCTATTAGTAATTGTTGTATTCTGCTACCTTTCCTATCCCCTACTATCTGTTCATGGATTCTTAACATCTTCTCTCCATGGTCAACTCTATTTTCAAGATTATGTATTTTGTCTTCATTGTCTGAGGTTCTATCTTCAAGTGACTTAGTCTGTTTGTGATGCTTTATATTGAATTTTTAATTTGGTTTATTGTTTCCTTCATTTCAAGGATTTCTGCTTTATTCTCCTCACAATCTCTGCCTCTTTATTGGAGTGATATTTCACTCCCTATATTTTCTCTCTGATTTCATTCCTTATACCATCATTTGCTTCTCAGTAACTATTTACATTCTAAACTGCTTCTCCGACATTTCTCTCACTGTGGTGTCAATGGATTCTGTTATTGGAGTATTTTGTTTTTTTGGGGGGGATTTATTCCCTTGCTTATTCATGTTGTTTGTATGTCTACCCATCTAACAGTGTGAATCTGAGGCAGTAGAATTTCTACTCTGGGGACTTACAGTGTCCCTGAAGGTTTCCAGTACCTCACCGTTTAGGGGGAGATAAATAATAACACAACCAATACAAATTATATGCAGCATTAAACCAAATAGTTCCTACTGTGATGTCTACAATGTTAATTATCACATTAAACAGAAATGATATAATCAGCTATTGCCTATAATAAAAATAGCAATTTTTCAAAAGGGTTTACAATTTAAAAGGTGGACAGCCAGAGAACAGAAGTGATATACGATGTGATGATTATGAGAGAAGAGAGAAGACAGAGGAGAAGATTAAAGGAAGAGTGAAAGAACAATAGAGATTGGCTATTAGTGGAAGAAAAGAGAGAATCAAGGGAAACATAGGTAGGAGAAGGATATATTTATAAAGTAAAAATTTTTAATTAAAAATAAAAATAAAAGAATACAAAACAAAACCAAACCAAAATATACTAATCAAACATCCTAGTTCACAAAAAACTAATCCATGAAAAATAACTGGCTTCAAAAATGCTAGAAATGAGAGAAAAAACAAATATGAAAATGTATGAATGTCCATATACCATCAAGGTCACAATTAAAAAGATAAGAAAAAGAAAAGAAAAGAAAAGAAATCTTGATGAAAAGTTAAAGAATTCTTTCCATTGGAGTTCAAAAGATTCTCAGCTTCTCTTCTCAGCAGTTTTAGGTGGGGTCATCTGGAGTATGATGCTCCACCCTCTGGATTGCTGGAGTAAGAGAGGTAATCTTGTAGGCAGAATTCCTGGAGGCAGGGTTTAGGCTTTGGTGGGTCCAGGCTGTTCACTGAATGCCAATTGGCCTGGAGATTTCAAATCAGTGCACCTCCATTTCCCAGTACTTGCTGGTCCATACTGGAAGACTTTACCCCAGGGATCTCCCCTGGGTTCCACTCATGTGGTGGGGGAGCCCTGCATCACCTGTAGAACCCACATCTCCTGGTCTCAGGTTCAGTCTGCAAACAATCTCTCTCACCCCTGCCCTTCCACATTCCCAGCCAAAAGCATCTCTCCCAGAAGGTCCTACAAACAGTCAGATTGGAGGGGGAGGGGTAGAGCCAGGCGGGTTTCTTTGACCAGTTGTCCCAATGTAAACCTCTTTCCACATTTGACTTTCCCCTGCTCTCTTAAGCACACTCTATGTCACACAGCATGTGTTTATTGGGCCTGTATTCTGTATTTTGGGCCAAACTTGGGTTTGCCCAGAATTGGCTCCCTCAGCTGCTAGCCTCTGCACTGCAGCTGCAAAATGGATCCTTTCTTAGTCCTCCACAGCCATCTGGAGAGATGGTGGCTTCTGTCCTTGCACATGGATACCATGCAGTGAGTGCTTCTGGTTTGTTGGGCAATGTCCTTGATTCCTCTATGCTCCATACCCAGGTATGCTTAGGGCCTCCCCAAAATATGGATTCCTTTAATTCCCTTATCCCTCTACTATGCTTATGGAGGGACCTCTCTGACTGGAGCTTCTGGCCTGGCTGGGGCAGTGGCTGTGCAGCTGAGGAGTTTTTCCTTATTATATTCAACCTCCTGTGTCCCCAGTCTGTTTTGAATGTCCAGTTTTAAATTCCAATAAAGACCTCCTCCTTTTTTTTTGTTCACCCACCTTGAAGAGAAGCTGCACATCTTGCTGTCTTGGTTTCATGCCACGGAGCAGCCAGGAACGTGACCTCCTTTATTCCACCATCTTGAAAAAACTCAAGCATCCCTTTATATATATTTTCCTTGGAGGAATGTCTAATCGATTCCTTTGCCATTTTATTACTGGGGGCTATATGTGGGTCTCTCTCTGTGTGTGCATTGTTGTTTTGTCATTGTTGAGTTGAAGGACTTGGGATGAACTAATGTTCCCTCAAATTCATATGTGGAAATCCTAACACCCAAATACTTCAGAATGTGACTGCATTTGGAGATAGGGTCTCTAAAGAGGTAATTAAGTTAAAATGAGGTCATTAAAGTAGGCACAGTATAGATACACACAGAGGCAAGACAATCTGAAGACGGCAGAAAGGTGATCATCTACAAAGTGGGGAGAAAGACCTCCTAAGAAATCAATCCTGTTGACACTTTGATCTCAGAAGTCTGGCATCCAGAATTGTGAGAAATGTGGTCCTTCGTTAGGGCAACCCTAGTAAGCTAATACATGTTGTTCATGTGTTTCTTTTATGCTAGGTTTTGCTGCAGCTACCAGCTTCAGGCAGGTATACTTGACAGTGCTACAGTTCATGGCACTGTTTACTTCACTTGGTATTTCTGATACTACTGTGTGCAAAGCTGCTGGATCCCACTGGCATTCCCCCATGCACATCAATTTGGACGATCAAGGCAGTTAATGCCCAGGTGGCAACCCCTGACCAAAGGAGACTGGGGGCTGGTGGATTAATGCCTGCCTCTTCTCTCCCTTTGGTGGACAATTTTCAGGCACATTCCATACAACTCCTCAGGTGTTGGTTTCCCTCTAAAAGATCCATGTTAAATCTCTATAATATATAAATGCTGTGTATTTGGAAAAGAAGTCTTTGCAGATGTGATTAACTTCAGGATTTAGAGAGAGGAGATTATCCTGGATTATCTGGGTGGGCTCTAAATCCAATGACAAGTGTCTTTTTAAAAAGGATTATATCTAGAGCAGGTTTAAGGGTCACAGCAAAAATGAGAGGAAGGTACAGAACTACACAATATATCCCCTATCTCCAGACATACATGGCCCCATTATCAATATCTCCCAAACCCAGTGATGCATTTGGGAAAATCAGGTATCTACATTGACACATCCTTGTTACCGAAAGTCCATAGTTTATACTACCATTCACTCTTGGTGTTGTATGTTCTATGGCGCTGGACAAATTTATAATAGCATGTTTGTACCATTATAGTGTCACATAGAATAGTTTCATTGCCTTTAAAATTCTATGTATTCTGCATATTCATCACTCCTTCCTCCTAACCCCTGGTAATATTCTTACTGTTGCCATAGTTTGGCCATTTTCAGAATGTCATATTGTTAGTATTGTGCAGTATGTAGCCTTTCAGACTGTTTTTTTTTAACTGTGTTTTACTTGAGCTTTCTCAATGTTTTTTATTGCTTGGTATCTCATTTATTTTTAGCACTGAATACTATGCATTGTCTGGTTATACCAGAGATTATTTATCCATTCACCTTCTGAAGAAAATTTTCATTGCTTCCGTGTTTTGGCAATTATGAGTAAAGTTGCTATAAACATCTTGTGCTAGGTTTTTGGTTTTTTTTTGGTATGGACTTAAATTTTTAATCCCTTTGTGTAGATAATAAATAGCAAAATTGTTGGATTATATGGTGATAGTATGTTTAGTTTTGTAATAAACTGTTAAACTGAGGTTATACCAGTTTGCATTCCTACCAATCATGAATGAGAATTTTTGTTGCTCCACAGTCTTGCCCAAATTTGATGTTGTCAGTGTTCCAAATTATGCCCATTTGAATACAAAACTCATTGTTGTTTTAACTGACATTTCTCTGTTGATATGATGTTGAACATATTTACAAATAATATGTTTATTTACTACCTGTATATCTTCTTTGGTGAAGTGTCTATTAATGTATTTGGTCCACCATTTTATATCATTTCCTTCCTTCCTTCCCTCCCTCCCTCCCTCCCTCCCTTCCTTCCTCCCTCCCTTCCTTCCTTCCTTCCTCCCTCCTCCCTCCTTCCCTCCCTTCCCTCCATTCTCTCTCCCTCCCTCCACTCTCCCCTTTTTCTTTCTGTCTTCTCATACCAAGGATTGAACTTGGGGCACTCAACCACTGAGCAACATCCACGGCCTATTTTGTGTTTTGTGTAGAGACAGGGTCTCATTGACTTGCTTAGCCTTTTGCTTTTGCTGAGGCTAGCTTTGAACTCTCGATCCTCCTGTCTCAGCCTCCCAAGCTGCTGAGATGACAGACATCCAGCATCATTTGGTTTCTTAATGTTGAGTTTTAAGAGTTCTTTGTATATTTGGGATAACAATTCTTTTTTAGATGTGTCCTTTGCAGATATTTTCTCCTAGTATATAACTTGTCTTTTCATTCTCCTTACGCTGTCTTTCAAAGAGCAGGAATTTTTAATTTTAAGGAAGTCCAGATTATCAATTCTTTCCTTCACAGATCCTGGCTTTGGTATCATATCTAAAACATCATGGCCAAACCCAAGGTCATCTTACTTTCTCCTATGTTATTTTATAGGAGTTTTATAATTTCACATTTTACATTTAGATCAGTGATCCATTTTGAGTTACTTTTTGTGAAGGGTGTAAAGTCTTTGACTCAAATAATGATTATTATTTTTGCTCATGGATATCAAGTTGTTCCAGCATCATTTGTTGAAAAGATGGCCTTTTCTCCTTTGTGAAAAATAAGTTGACTATATTGACTGTATTTATGTGTGTCTACTTCTGAGCTCTCTATTATGTTCTATTGTCTTCCTTTCTGTATCCTCACCCTGTCTTTATTACATAGGGCCATAGTAAGTCTGGAAGATAGATAGCATCAGTCCTCCAACTTTGTTCTTCGACATCACATTTGAGTTTTACACTTCTCCATTTAAACTTTAGAACCAATTTGTCAATGTTCACAAAATAATTTACTGGCATTTTGATTGGGATTGCATTGAATCTGTAGATAAATTGGGAATGACTGTCATCTTGAGAATATTGAATCTTCCTATCTATGAGCATGAATTATCTATTTATTTAGTTTTTCTTTGATTTGTTTCATCAGAGTATGTAGTTTTCCTCATATAGATCCTGTACATATTTTGTTAGATTTACACCTAAGTGCTTCATGTTTTTGGAGTGTTAAGGAAGATAGAATCATGTTTTTAATTTCAAATTCTACTTGTTCAATGCTAGTATCTAAGAAAGTAGTTGACTTTTGTACATTAAACCTGTGTGTATATTGAGATTGTTCAATAATTTTTTGAGGGCTGGGGATGTGGCTCAAGCAGTAGTGCACTTGCCTGGCATGCGTGCGGCCCGGGTTCGATCCTCAGCACCACATACAAAAACGAAGATGTTGTGTCCGCCAAGAACTAAAAAATAAATATTAAAATTCTCTCTCTCTCTCTCTCTCTCTCTCTCAAAAAAAATAATATTTTTTTTGATCATTGATTTCTAGTTCATTTCTATTGTGACTTGAAAGCAGGCATGTGTGATTTCTATTCTTTTAAACTTATCAAGGTATGCTTTTTATGGCCCAGGATGTGATCTGTTTTCATGAATGTTCTATGTGAACTAGAAATGAATGTGTATCCTATTGTCATCGACTATATGTATTTAATTAATAGTATTTTTGAATCCAACTATGACTTTACTGATTTTATGCCTATTAGATCTGTTCACTTTTGAAAAGGTGGTATTGAAATCTCCAGCTATAATAGTAGATTCATTCATTTTTCCTTGGAGATTGCCAGATTTTGCTTCATGTATTTTGCTACCTTGATGTTAGGTTTATACACATTAAGGACTGTTGTATTTTCTTGGAGAACTGATCACTTTATCCCATGTAATGTCCCCTTGATTTGAAGTGTCTTTGACGATTCTTCTTTGCTCTGAAGTCTGTTCTATCTGAAATTAGTTTAGCTACCCCTTCTTTCTTTGGGTTAGTATTAGCATGATATAGTTTTATATTTAAAGGAGGTTTTCCTATAGAAAACATATAGTTGGGCATTATCTGAACATCTGTGCTTTAAGTGGTGGATTCATACTATTGCTCTTCAAAATGATTATTTAGTATGCTTATGTATATGTCCAAATGTATGCACATACATAAACATATATATGGACATATACATAAGCATACTAAATTGGATACATTGATGTTTTCTTATTTTTAAAAACTTTTATAAGGTAAAAACAAGAAAACATAAGTTTCAATTCTACTTTCACATATTCTTTCTTTGATGCTATTTTTCCCCACACTTTTTTTGATGAATTATAGTTTGCATAATGATGGAATTTGTTGTTACATATTCATATGTGCACACAAAATAACAATAATCTTTGGCCATGATTACTCCCCAGCACTTCCCCCTCTCCTCACAGCTCTCATCCCCTGGTCCCTTTCCTCTATTCTACTGATCTCTCTTTGTTTTTCATGAGATCTCTTCCCCCCTCTCTCTTTCTTTTCCTCTTTCCTCTCTTGTCTCCACACAGAGGAGAAAACATGCAATCCTTGACCTTCTGAGTTTGGCTTATTTCACTTAACATAATGGTCTCGTTCCATCCATTTTCCTGCAAATGTTGTAATTTCATTTTTCTTTATGGTTGAAAAAAAAACTCCATTATGTATATATCCCACATTTTTTTTGTTCTTTGAGGCTATCTTGTTATGTAAATCCGAGTTTCTGACTATATCATTTTACTTCTCTCTGAAGAACTTCTTTCAACATGTTTCGGAAGGCAAGTTGACAAGTGTCTTTTTTAGGAAAGAGGCAGAGGAGAGTCTGAGACAGACAGAAGAGGGGAAGATGAAGACACACGGAAGGGAAAGTGATGTGGAGATGGAGTAGAAGGAGATGCAGCTGAGGGCAAGGGGTGCCAACAGATACCCAGGGCTGGAGGGAGGGAGCAAAGAAGTATTCTTCTTCAGAGCCTTCAGGGAAGGGTGACACCTGATGACACCTTGATTCCAGATTTTCATCCTGCAGAAGTGTGAGAGAACAACTTTCTACTGTCTTCAACTACTAAATTTGTGGTGGTTTATTACAGCACCCACAGGAAACTCATGCAGTATCCCCTGGGGTATTAACCCCTGTTACCCACAGTGGTGGCAAGCTCAGGATTGAAATGCTGCTTTTTCTCCCTCTTCTATGTAACACTTCCCAGTTTCCAACCCCTGTTCATAGGATTAGTTCTCCATATAAATTCCCTGCCTGCACCCCTGTCTCAGGGAAGGTATGGACTAAACGCACTTGGTTCCAGGTGTGACCCTAGGAAGCAGAACCTCAAGATGTTATTTGTGGCACTGGCTCATTTTCTGGCCAAAGAATGCTGGTGACAAGTGGGCAGGTGACAACTCCTGGTAACCAGACCTTAATGATACATTTCAGGGCCCAGTGGTTTAGGGTCTGTGAGAGAACAGTTCCTTCAAGATAAAAAACAAATCACTCCTTCTTGCTCCTCCTGTTACTAAGACACACTGCACTTTTAATTTTGGAGATCATATTTAAATTTTTGAAGATACTGTTCTAATCCTTCTATCAGGTTATTCAGAATCTAAATCAGTTTTGGGACATCTTTGTAGGCTCTAGGACAAGCTATCCTTCTACTTAGACCACAGGATCCAGCACATCCAATAGTTCTAGAAGCATCTATGATAGACAAGGATGCCTTGTGGATTCTTTGGAAGATCTCAGCATGAAAATCACAGGATAGGTTCTTAGGGTTTGGGAGCAAAGTCATGCCTTCTGCAGCAGAGAGTTACTCACCATTTGAAAATCAATTCTTTGGGTTCTGCTAGGCTCTAGTGGAGACCAAGCAAGGAGGTAGAGGAGAGTCTGAGAAAAGAACAAGTTGCAGACATACAGAAGGGAAAGTGATGTGGAGATGGAGTAGAAGGTGATGTGGCTATAGGTAAGGAGTGCTAACAGATACTCAGGGCTGCCATGAGCCATCCAGTGACTATAAAAAGTTGAGCAATATAACATGCACAGAGTCATAGGACCATATATCCACAGCAGCCATTCATCATGCCAAAGAAAAGGTAGATTTTGCATTGAAGAGGTATAGAGGGCATCAGTAAGCCGCATGAACAGGTCCTAATGTCGCCATCGCTCAATTTGTATCTGTTACCTCATGAGGGATGTCTTATGAGGAGGAATGAACTGGACATTATTCATGGATAGATAAGATTAATATTTTGGTGCTAGCTGAAAAAGACTCTTCTGACCATAGCTCTACTTGGTGATGCCCTGTAGGCCAGTGAGAAGAGAAATTCTCTTGTGGGAAGGGCTGCAAGCAGTGTATCAATTAATTTGCATGGAAGCAGAGATGGACCGAGGTGTGGCTCTATAGAAACAGACTCCTGACAGTGATAAGTGGATTGTCTGTGTTTCAGGGGTTGAAGGGAATAGGGTCAAAAGATAAGAATCAAGGCAATTAGGAGATGAGGCATTTGGGTAAAACTATGGAAGCAGGCATAGCATGTGTGGACCTTTGGGTGTATGCTCTTGCTTACCAGAGAGCCTCTATGACAGAAAGGCCCTCACACATTGATAAGCTAGCAGTCTCCTTGTCCATCTTAGGGCTTATGCAATAATCCGCTGGATGCCACAGTGGCAGGAAGCAGGTTATATTATACTTGGACTCAACAGCAGGAGCTTTTTTGAATAATGGCTTATCCTTGCCACTGATGAATGCCCAGACTTCCAGCCAAAGAGAACATGGCCAAGCTCTCAACCTGGTATTATATTCAAGGAGACTAGCCAACTATCTAGTGGCAGTTGAATTTCTTCAAATCCTTTAAAACTGTTGGGAACAGCAATTTGTTCTTATAAGAATTGATGCCTTCTCTGCATACATGATTCCTATCTTGGGCTGTCAGCATCACCATCCTGGAGACTACAGAATGTCTGACTTATTAGTAAAGAAGCTAACATTGCCTCAGAGGAGGGACAGAATTCTTACTAAAAGAGGTGTGCCTTTAGATGCATAGCTACAGGAATATCTGCTTCTGACATTTAGCATATCATTGGATGATGACAGTGTAATAGAAGGATGGAAAGACCTTTGAAAGATTCCTTAAGGGTGAGTACATGGGGGAAAAAAGAAACCCTGTGATGTTGGAGTGAACTTTTAGGATGTGTTTTATGCATTGAACCAATTCACATTATTTGGTCTGTGTCTGCAAAAGCTAAAATATATGGATCCCAGAACCAAGGGAGGAAAGGGGGATTAACTCTCACCATTATATCTAGTGATCCTTCTTATGCTGAAACCCTATGCTTTGGTGAATTAGTGACTTCTAAAGGGATAGAGGCAGGCACATACCAGGTGGTTCTGCTGAACCTGAAGTTACAACCACTGCTTGGTCATTTTAGATTACTTGAGCCAATAAACCATAAAGAACCATATTTGTGGAAAAACTGACCCTGATTACAGATCACAGATACAAATTGAGGGATGGCAACATCAGGACCTGTTCATGCGACTTACTGATGCCCTCTATACCTCTTCAATGCAAAATCTACCTTTTCTTTGGCATGATGAAGGGCTGCTGTGGATATTTGGTCCTATGACTTTGTGTATGTTATATTGCCCAAATTTTTATAGTCACTGGATGGCTCATGGCAGTAGAGAAACTAAGGTGGTTTCTCCTCAGTGTGGGGAGATAGCAGCAATTTCTGGAACCCAGGGGACACTAGTATTTCATGTCACATGGTAAATATTAATGAGTCATTGCAGCAACCAAGACCACATAACCATGGGTAAAGGAACTAAGACTCCAACTCTGCAGGGATAGAGGGTGAAGGCCTGGCTGAGGCTGGGGAGAGTCTGTAATGGGTGTAGAGAAAGGAGATGTGCATATTAACCATAATATTAGGACCAGCTGCAGCTGGAGGACTATAGCACAGTCCACTAATTTTCCTGTATTGTCTTTGGGGGAGATTGCTACTGGCCAGAACATTAAAGAATCTGTCACTGTAAACTGCATTGGATACCTTTTCAGCCTACATTTTACTGTACCCATTACCATGGCAAGCAGCTTCATGCAGGTCTAACTTTCTAGTAACTCCCCTCAATTGCACTTCATTTCTCATTTTCTGCTCTGGGGACCCTCAGAAACTGCTCTTTGAGATTATCTATTAAAACAGTCTGGCACTCACTCATGCATGAATTAGAAGTAAGAGAAAACTAAGACCTCATGTGGCAATCCTGGACCAATAGGAGATAGAAGTTAGAGAATAAATAAGTGCTTTGATCTTCCTTCCCATAGGTAGATAATTCTGAGGTACATTACACAGAACTCCTTAGAGGGTCCCAGGGGTATTGAGCCACAGTTTCCCACAGCAGTGATCAGTTGTTTTGGGTTACTTGAGTAATGGAGATGGATGTGGTGTGTTGATATGAATGTGGAGAGAGGGAAATGGAGAAAGGTCCATAGGAAAAATATCATTTATATTAAATCTTACTTTATAAAATTACACAAATGCCTACTTTTATGCATAAAGAGATGTTTGCAAAACAATTACCAAAGCATTAATGTTGGTTATCCTAAAATGGTGAGACCACCTTATTATTCTTTAATGTTTAAAAAAGTATTTATTATATTTTTATAAGTTGCTTCAATTATTTACAGTGAACATGTGATATTTATATATTGTAATCAGAAAAACACTTTAAGGAGGAGGTTATAAATGGTGGAGCAGGAACAGATCTTCAGGCCAACGTAGGTGTCTACTCCCTTGGCATTTGTACTCTGAACTCTTCCTTCCTCCTGAAACCAGAAAATAAATCCTTCTCTGTATATCAGCTCAATGTAAACAGAAATTCCGAGGGTGACCAGAACCTGCTAGTCCACAGGAGAATCTGGACTCAGAGGGAGTTGAAATGGGATTCATGCTATATACACACACCATCTTCCAACCTCGTTTCAATCAAATAAATCAAACACCCACTTGCAGGAAAAGAAAAAAAAATCCTGAGCTCACATGGAGTTGGTATTTGCTCAAAATTCTCACTTATGACACACAGAAAAGGGTGATAAAAAAGACTGACAATTTACAAAGTTGGATCCTCTGAGAAATGATGTCTTCTATTTATTACCTTTTTTCTTCACTGGTCAACAGTCAACACATGGGGTATTAGCCCCATCTGATTCTGAGCCTTGATCCAGTTCACAATTTCAAATCAGGTTTCCAGGCCCCCACAAGGTCCCAGGGCTGTACTCTCAGGAGGTGGAGGAAGCTATAGAGCCCTTGTTTTGAAGTAGGATTTGAATTTTGGAAGATACAGATAAGTTTCTAATTTGGAAAGAAAGGAGTTATGCCCCTCACAGAGAAAGCCTTCTGAGTAGAAGAATTTTTAAATGTGTCCTAGAATGTTGGTGAATCAGGTCCAAAATTCTGGGTTGACAGCAGCTGCATATGTTATTAAATCCTGACTTTGGAATTGAAGAAAATTTCCCACTGGAAAAAACTGAATGAGAGCTGATACTCGGTGTACTTGGTGTTTGACTGGACAATCAAAAAGAGAGAGAGAGAGAGAGAGAGAGAGAGAGAGAGAGAGAGAAAAGACAGACCCCACAAACATCATGTTAGGACTTAAAAGCCCCAAGAACATCTCTTTCCATCCTTAAGAATAGCATTTCTACCATTCAGTGGCTCTAAAACATGCTTTTAAACATTTTTATTCTTTACTGACAGCCATAATTTCAAGTTCTTGTTACCTTTTCTCTGTCCCCCAACTCTGGGTTTTCCTTAAACCTTCCCTTCATTGTGACCTCACCCTCACCCATTCCTTCTTCCTTTGCTCTAAGACTTCTTTTATCCTGTCAAAAAAAAAAAAAAACGGTTCTCAAGAACATTAGCCTGCTTTAAAAAGGCAGGATCAATGATGGGCCATTCTGGAAAGGCATTCTGGCCATCCACCTCCCTACAGAATTAAGTTTTCCTCCCACTTCAACTGGCTACCTGAGGGGACCATGCCAGGGCTGAGATGAGCTTCCACCCCTACATGGGGAAGGCTGGAGACTTCATGTCGCCTAAAATATAAATGCTATTTAGATATTTGTGTACTTGAGCCATCTTCCAGGGTGCTGGTTATATTCTTCATCTTGGTTAGGGTGTTGTTTTCCAGGCACAGAATATACACAAATGCATCAGTTTTGCACACTCAACTGTATATAAGATTTGCTTCAGTAAAACAAAACAAAACAGAAAAACAGTAATTAAAATATATATAGCCTCTAGGCATCCAGAGCTGTGGATAACATCTTTAGCTGTCCTCCTCATGATTTTGGACTTTGAAACAGGTTATTGGTATTTTTTTATCGGATATGAAACACCACTAAGATAACACACACTTTGAATCAAGAGCAATTTGGATGAGCACTCTTGTTTTGTCATTGCAAGAATGTGCATTTTTCCTAGGTGAAAAGGAGAACTTAGAGAAGAAATGGACCTTTTAGAACATGACATTGTGATAGGAGGCAGCAATCTTCATTTAGTGGATGAGTTTCTTTTTCTTTCTTTCTTTCTTTCTTTCTTTTTTAAGGTGACATTTGATTTATACTTGGCAGCATTCTAGAATGTAGTTAGTTGCATTTCAAAACTGAAAATGTTCAGTTCTTGAGTGGTTTGTGGACAGCTCCTGCTGTTAGGATCTTTTCCCAGTGTGCAAGTTCCCAAGAGAGAGCCATGGACAGCCAGGTGACTGCCGCTGGTGTGCTCTTGGCAGGAAGGGGTGTCCATGGTGCCATTGTGCCAAGGCAGGGGTTCCCAGCTGCTTCTCCCCTCTGGGCTCTTGAAACAAGACAGTATGCTCGAAAGACTGCTGGCCAGGTGTCAGTTTGTAACTAGAAATTGTCTGTCTTTATTACATCAGCCGCTCTCTGGGCAAGCTGGAGAAGTCATTTTCTTCTTGAGGTTTCAGGTGTTTTCACCTGTAAAATGAGGGAGTTGTTTGGTTACAAATGAAACTCACCTGGGAGAGATTTAACCCAAAGAGGGAAGCAGGTGCTGTAACAGATGTTTTTCAGGGTTTCTCTTAAGAAGCATCAGTCCTTGATTCTTCAAGTCATGGAGAACATGTTTTTATTTTTATTTATTTATTTTTGTACCAGGAATTGAACCCAGAGGTCCTTAACCACTGAGCCACATCCCCAGCCCTTTCTTATACTTTATCTAGAGATAGGGTCTCGCTAAGTTGCTTAGGACCCCTCTAAATTGCTGAGGCTGACTTTGAACTCACGAAGGAGGACATGTTTTTAAAGAGACATGCGTCTTCCTCCTCTATTTTCCTGAAGGACACTCAAGAGTACACTTGCCTTGCAGGTAGGTCATCTGAATGTGTTCTGTAATCTGCTTAGTCCTTCCCTTCACTTCACCTCAAGCCATCCATTCTTTTTTAGAATAAATGAGACCATCA
The DNA here is from genome assembly GCF_045843805.1 of Urocitellus parryii. Classification (NCBI taxonomy): domain Eukaryota; kingdom Metazoa; phylum Chordata; class Mammalia; order Rodentia; family Sciuridae; genus Urocitellus; species Urocitellus parryii. The sequence goes on from NC_135531.1 coordinate 172,887,937, forward strand.
CTGGTTTTTATTATTATTTTAAGACTTTTTCTTTTGAAATATTTTTAGACTTTAAGCAGTTGCAAAAAATAACATACAGTTCCTATGAGCCTTTTGCCCAGCTTCCCCAAAGATAACAATTTCCAGAACAAACATCACCGGCAATTATTGCACAGCTTGCCCTCTTCGGAGGTCCTGGGCTCCAGGCAATCAGTCTTGGAATCTGAAAGAGCCTAACAGCAGACAGAGTGGCGTATCTGCAACACGGGAGTGAAACCCTGAGACGAGAGCTGAGAGCTTGTTTCCTAGTTCTTAATCCTGAGCTTGTTGTGTCTTTATGTGATACAGACTGGCAGGAAAATTAAAATAATTCCCAAATGAAATCTGATGGTTTATCTATTTAAAGTTGAGGCAGCAAATAATTCACAAATGCACATATTTGTTGTTATTCCTCCTTGCGGTGGAGATGGATGGATGAATCGATTTGTTTCTCTGCCTACACACCTCTGTCAGGCAAGGAAAATGAGACAGGTTGCGGAAGGCAATGAGATGTGGTTGAAACAGGCATAGCTGAGACCCAGGGAACTAAAGATTCAGCTTGTGTTCTATGGACTGAGTGAACTTGGAAGTCAATCTCTCTTTAATTTGTTGTTTTAAGATATATATGACAGTAGGTTGTATTTTGACATGATATACATAACATGGGGTGCAACCCACTGCAGTTTTGATCCCCTTCATGTGGTTGAACATGATGTGAAGTTACACTGGTCCTGTAATCATATATGATCATAGGAAAGTTATGTCCAATTCATTTGCTGTCTTTCTTATTCCCATCCCCACTCCCTTCCCTTCACCCCACCTTTGTCTAATTCAATGAACTTCTATACTTTCTCTCCATACCCTTCCTTATTATGGTTAGCATCCACATATCAGAGAGAACATTCCACCTTTGTTTTTGGGGACTGGCTTATTTCACTTAGCGTGATGTTCTCCAGTTCCATCCATTTACTGGTAAATGCCACAATGTCATTCTTCTTTATGGCTGATTAATATTCCATTGTGTATATATACCGCATTTTCTTTATTCATTCATCTGTTGAAGGGCACCTAGGCTAGTTCCATAGCTAGGCTATTGTGAGTTGAGCTGCTATAAGCATGGATGTGGCTGCATCACTGTAGTAGGCTGATTTTAAGTCCTTTGGATATAAGCAGAGGAGTTGGAATAATTGGGTCAAATGGTGTTGCATTCCAAGTTTTCTAAGGAAGTCAGTCTCTGAGCCTACATCTCCTCATTTGTAGAATGGAAGTGGGTGTGTCCAGTTGACTCTTGGGAAGCTGGCTCTGAGAAGGGGGCCAGCAGGCAGGGGCTACTTGTCAGGAAGGAGCTTTGGGAGCAATGTTGAAAGAGGAGGGCTGAAGCAGGCAAGATGAGGCAGAGGGAGCAGTGGAGGCCCAAAGACAGTCTTGGTCAACCTCATGGAGATTTCTGGAGCTAGAACACCCTTTTGAATACTGTCAAGTAGGGACACAAGGGCCAGGCCATTATATCCCACATCTATCAGTCTGGGTGGGGAGACTGGCCTGGTAGCTCTCTGCAGTGGGGATCGTATTTTTCCCAATGAGTCTCTCAATTGCTGGTCAATAAGGTCTTTATTTAATGTTTTCTGGAAGGCCCATCACCATGGAAGAATAGGATATTAACAGTCGCAAGCATGTTAGGGGTCACATAGCACAAACTTGCATTAAAACAGGATTCAGTGACTTGAACGAGGTCAAACAGAAAGGTCAGGTCCAAATGAGTCCTTGTCCCTATCCCTTGTAGGATGGGACAGTTTACCTACTATATACCTGCTGGACATCCTCCTCTCCACAGTAGCATGCAGAGGACTAGGAAGACCACAAGTTGTCTTGCAGGTGTCACAAGCTAGCCTCAGCTATAGTCCCAAGGGCCTGGAACCCATGTCAATTATTTCTAACAACTTTTATCTCAGCTCCTTCAGCATTTCAAATAATTTCTTCTTTCAGGCTGGCAGAGAGCCTGTCCATGGAGAATTTTCAAGGCAATCTTTTCTCTTTGGCATCTGGTTGAAAGGAGGAAGAAGTTAAAAATGCATTAGGATTAGGCTCAGTGGTGATGGTTTCTTGGTGCCTTTGGTCATAGGGGGAATTCATTAACTCATCATCCAAAGCTGGATTGACACAGCACAGAGCCAAGACAGAGAGGACTGGGAACTGGCAGTTTCCTCTGGATTTACACAGTTTTTCTGCAGGGGTCACGGGGGCGGGGAGGGGGGGCTGCTTTGGAGAGCCCCATGTGGCTAGATAATGAACTCCCCCTGAGAGTCAGCCTCTGTGTCTAGCAGCACGTTGTGGAGAATATGAGGAAAACCGGGGGAAGTGTGCCAGAAAGTGTGACATTTTGGAAGAATGTCTTATCTTGTTCCATTCACAGAAGAAAAGAAAACATCAGCGCCAGAGCCAAACCTATTTCTCTGGGTAATCCATCTTTGTTCAGTTGCTCCCTGCAAATCTCTCTTGCATTAGGCTTCCTGTCTTCAGACTAATACACACAGAGTATTCCTTGGAAATTTAATGAGACTTATGCATCTTTCGTAATTCGTATTTCTGCGTCTTATCTCCACATACTGTGCTAATATGGAAATTAATTATGTGCTCATCAGATAGCAGAATAAATTGTCAAGGTATGGGTTTCTTTTAGCATTGTTGAATGACCTCCCCATATCCTTCCCTGGCAGCTGAACACTTAATATTATCCAAATAGGGAAATATTAACTTGCTGCAAATTCATAGGAACTGGTTTAGAGTTGAAGAAGTTCACTTTTCAAGCCTGGATGGGGCTAGCCCTGCCTGCTTAGTTGACCCTGCCTTTACCTCCACCTACGGTCCATTCGAATACCCTCTGACCTGGCCTATAGAAATTTTCTGAATGCAACACTTTCTCAGGGCTCTGTTCTTTTGTATAAGCTGGTTCCTTTTCCGCACCCCTTTAACTTTGCCTTCTTTCTCTGAGAGACATCTACTTCAGTTTTTAAGGCTGTTAAAATGTCACTTTTTCTGAAGACATTGGGTTGGGGCTTATATGATCCTTAAAGAAAAGGGGAACAATAAAACCATGTCTCTGAATGCCTTATCTCCAATCCCTAAAACCTAGTCAAAATAAGGGAACGATGACAGCAAGCCAGGGCTGAAGTGTCCAGACACATATAATGGGCTTTCTCTTAAGCACACTGGGAAATTAATATTATCTGTAGAAAGTTACTTTCTTGCATGTAGTCCAGGACAGTTGCTCCTTGGGATGCTGGTTGAATATGCAAACCAAGCAAGCTAATGCTGATAATGTCACTGCTTCTGCAGCCTAACATATGAAACCCCTCTCCAAGTGGTGACAGGTGTGGAGCTGAGGGCACTAAGGAAAGGATTGTGTCATGTCACTCATCCATCCAGCCTCCACCAGACAAAATACTCTTGAGTGAGAGGAGGCAGGGCTTGGTGAAGTACCCCAATGAACAGAGGTGCTATCTGTCAGCCTGACATCACTGAACTCTTCTTGGAGAAGTCCTGATCTCTTTTAAGCTTTCCCCAATAAATCACCAGTCTCACATGCCATAAATCATCAGTCTCACATGCCATCTCTGAGAACTTTCTTTGGCCTTCAAGCAACCTACTCCACTTCCCTGGCACAACTGGGCTGTGGATATGACAAGGCTTCATTCACAGGTTCTCATTTACCATAATATGAATACTGCAGGTGTCATTGGTTGTTGTGTCAGGAACACCCCATGAGGTTGAAACATTAGACATTTATTTTTTACTGTTGTGGAGGCTGGGAAGTTCAAGTTTGAGGTCCTGAATCTTGCTGTGTTATCCCATGGTGGAAAGCAGAAGGGCAAGAAAGGATGAGAGAGAGAAGGGGGGAGGATAGAATGTGCTAAACCCATTCTTTTATCAGGAACCCCTGCCTCTAATAATAACATTATCAGTTCATGAGTCCAGAGCCCTCATGATCTAACCCCTCTTAAAGTTCACACCTCTCACCACTGTTGCATTGAGGCCTGTTTCCAACACTTGAACATATGCAAATCATAGCACATCCCCTACTGTGTGTGGGGGGGTGTCAACTCTTCCCCAGTGGGAACTTGGTCTGCTCTTGTTGGTTTCCAAAAATAAACAGGCCTAGAAAGAGGGCAGATGGAAAAATCTTCCTCAGTGAACACAGGAATGAAAGAGGGATGGGATGGAGTATGAACAAAAAGGAAATTGATTTCTAAGAGAAAATAGCTGGAAAAAAATAATTTTCCTCTGATTTAGAAGATGAAAATTTTTTTTCATGCCTTTTTTTTTTTAAAGTGCAAAAAGGCAAAGGATTCTCCAGTTTAGAAGCCATGCAGAATTGTTCACACCTCTGAAAAAGTGAAAAGTAAATTAACTTTTCTTATCCTAAAAGTATGTGTCACCCAAGTGTTGCCTCCTCTTGAAGGCTTCTAAGGTCACCTAGAATACTGCGGGGTGGGGGTGGGGGGGAAACCTGTTTGCAATTTGCTCTCAAGTTGTTCCTCTGTGAAATGGGAGCCCCCTTCCTCTTCATGCCCACTCCCTAACTCATGTCACCTCTGGACTCCTGGCCCTTCCCATTAATGCCACTCCCACTCTGCTGAGGGAAACAGCTTGGAGAAAGTCCCCTTCTTTCTGCTCTTCCCTCCATATCTCACAACCACCGCTCTTAATGCTACATGGGTGATTCTGACTTCCCTGAAGGGTGGGGAGAGGAAATGAGAGAGAAAGAGGAAGGAGGAAGGAAGTCATTTTGAAACTGCCCTGGATCTGCCTCTGTGTCTAGTCTGTGGTATGTCTATGGTCAGTGAGAAAAAATTACAATCCTTCAGGGAGGGGACATGTCCCTGTTCCTAGCTTTGTTCCCCACTGCACATCCTCCTCTGAAAGACATCAGGGGACTACAATGAACCATTTCCCCGCCATTTCTTTGGAACATGGTGGGAATGTCGCCCCCTGTAGTTTTGCGGTGGAACAGCCCTAGAGAGAAGCACTTTCAAACTGCCAGGGTTTCAGGAAAATCTTGCCACCTTGCTCCCAGAGGCTGGTCTTGTCTGGTTCCCTTCCCTCTAGCCACCATCCCCAATTTTTCCCTATTTGTGGAGACAGCCATCTCTGGAACTAGACATGCACACAGCAGTACGCGCTCTCAGTGACCTTTGGCACTTGTGCTCTTCCTGCCAAAGCAAGGTTTATTCACAAATTCACCTGCCAAGTTTATTCACCAAGGTTATTCTTTCTGTTGTTCTGAGGGTAACTATTGACTCAAATACACAAACTCCCAAAGACACACACTAATTCATTCAGATGGTACAAGCTCTCTAGCCCATGTTAATAAAGTAAAATGTTTCCCTACATAGAACAATTACCCATCCCACATTGGAGAGCTCTACTTTCTATTAAGTGCATGACCATGAGAGAACACTTTCCTTCCCTCCCCTGTCCCAAGCCTCCTTCCAGGATCCAGTGGGGCTATGTGAAGAGATAGTGTCTGCCACGGACCACTGACTCATTAGTAACAATGTAAAAAACAGTATGATTATTCAGGGCCCAGAGTTCAGACTGTAGTCCTGAGTCAGTTGTCCCCACACCTGTTAGGGAAGTACTGAGAGGATTCTTGAGTTAGCAACTCCTGGGGGACCAGCACTTATTCTCAGGCTTTGTACATGGTTCTGTACATTAAATACATGGTTCCCATGAGAGCCCTCCTACTCCTTCTGTGCCCAGCCTTCTGTTCATTCTCACTTTTGCAGAAGAAAGGTAAGCAATGGGCTCTTTTCCTGCCTTCTGTGAGCTCCTGTGTGGCTGCAGGAAGGTCACAGGAAGGCCAAACCTCTTTTGTGACTGTGATAGCCCAGACTTGAAAGCAGTTCAGCATTTAACAGTACCCATCATGCACCTGGGGTTTGAGGGTTGTGGGGAAAAGGTCCCCTTTCAAAAAGGAAGCAGGCTACCATCAGGCAATGCAGGGACATTGTTAGCAGGCCAGAAGAACTTTTTCTATCCAGATATTCCCAGATTGAATCTCCTTGTTCACCTTGTCTAGTGTTTGCTGTACACAAGAGACTGTGGCAGCTATAGCTATGGTGGGGTAAGGAGAATGACTGGGTTATGTGTGTCTTCCTGGGCATGGGCATGCCTCCAATTCCTCATCTGTCTGCATGTGATGGGCACTCGAAACTGTTCCTTATGAGAGATCCACTCAATTCAAGTAACATTTAATGATTGTACTCTGACCTGGTGCTGCTAGGTGAGTACTGCTTAGAATAAAGCACACCACACATGTTCTGAGCCTTAAGCTGATTTCAATCTACTTGAACAATATTTTCTCACCTTTTGGGACCCTGATCAAAGTTAGAAATATCTTTTTCTTATCAAATTTATATTTTATTATGTAAAATACAAGAACTTTGTCATCTTCATCATTTTAAAGTATATAGTTTAGTAGTGTTGAGTATATTCACATTCTTGCATATTGGATTTCTCAAACATTTTTTATTATGCAAACTGAAACTCTATATCTGCTAAACAGCAACTCCCCACAAAAGGTATCTTTTATGTTGCAACCCAATGCACACAGACACACACACACACACACACCCCACTGTACAAAAATTGTATGAAGTAAATACTTGCCCTTACCACATGGAACTCACTTGGAACTTGTGTCTCTTCTCCTTTCCCTTTCTCTAGCCTCCCTATACTCCCCACCCTCTTTCTCTCCTCTGCCATAACTTTTCTTTCCTGTAATTTTGAAAATTCTGGTTAAGACCCAGTATCTTACTTCAGTGTGCTTCAGCTGGTCTCATGTGTGTAGTTTGAAATGCTCTACTGAATACAGTCAAGATTACAAATGGCCATGTGATGGGGCAGAGTCAGGTTGGGCACAAGGCAGAGGCAGGAAGGAAGTTCTGGGTGATGCCCAAGAAGGAGAGGGACCATTGAGTTGGGACAAGTAGGAAAGGTGTCTAGGGAGGAGGTTGTCAGAAACCTGCCTCAAAATCTCAATGAAATTTCAACAGAGTAGGGATGAGAGGGATAAGGTATGAGGCTAAGAGAAGGATGTAACAGGCAGGTGAAGTAGCAAGTGCAATTGTGACTGCGTGACAAACTATTTGAGTGACTTTCTGCCTCCAATTCCTCATCTGTAAAATGGGGATGCAATTGTGTTAACCTCATAATAATGTGGGGATTAAATCAATCAATCCATGTAAAGCACTTAGAAAAAACACTATGTTAGAAACATGCAATACTAATTCATTATTATTATATTACATCGTTTACACACAACTTTAAAGTCATATTTGAGACACTCAAATGCTTCATCTATTCACAATACCTCTGAGAAAAATGAAATGGAAGACAGCTTCTACCAAGAAACTTCTAAAAATCGAGGAGTTATAGCTATGGATTCCATAGGCTATTGAATGGTAGAATAATAAAAGCAAAAATAAAGCATTTATTAAATGTCTGAGGATGGCCGTAAGCACTTTATGTATCCTCACATCTAACAGTAGCTATAGTCAGAAGCAAAGCCACGCAGACCTAAGACCTGGACAAATTGACTCTTCTTAGGGAGAACTCTGCCTCCACCAGAAGCACATTGATAGGGGAAAAGGCTGTTCTCAGGCTGAGAGGAAGCTCTGTAAATCTCAGCAGTCTGGGGAGACCATCCTGTGGAAGATGGTGGGTCCTGAGAAACAACTGCGGTGACCTCTGGGACCATGGCCATTCTTTGTGCTTTGACCCCCACTTTGAAAGTTGACCTGAAAATTTGCCACCCCTGAGTTTGTAGAAATCCTGAGCTGCACATTGTTTAGCTGCCTATTTCCTAGTTGCCAACCTAGGAAGTTCTACCAAGCTCCACAGCTGGTGGCACTGACCTCCTGACCTTCCTTGTAGATTACAACATTTGCCATTTTCTTCCTGTATATTCAGCTACATGGAGGCTAACCGAAGGCCATACATGAAAATGTACCTTTACTCAAAGCATCACCTCTCAGGCCCTCAGTCTGAGCCTGCTAACTCTCACAGTAGGTATGACTTTGATTGATCCAATAGCTCCCTTTCTGTCTTGAAGCAGATTAGAAGTACCAATTAGAAGGGATCGGGATACATATTTGGGGATGGTGCTAAAGATGAGCATGCTGACTATAAGACTTGGAAAGAAGGAGAAACTGAAACTTAGACTTAATAGGTGCCTATGCATGGGAAGTCTATTGCCTGGAGATTTTGCAGGGCATAACTACTCCATGTGGCTTTGTGGCCCTGTGCATGATGACCCTGGAAGGAAGAGACCCTGTGTTCTCAAGGTGAAGTTAACAATGGGAGAAGGCAGCAGCATCTCTAAATGGAAAGAAGGTGAGAGGATGACTCAGGTGTGGGGTCAGCCCCCACCCCACCACTTACCAGCTTTGTGACCTTCAGCAAGTCACCGGTCCTTCTTTGAACCCCAGTTTCCTGTTTGCCAACTGGGGGTGAAGTACATAATAACAGAACATCTGGCACTGGCTTCTTGTGAAGACAAGATAATATAGATAGAAAGTCCTCTGTGTGCTGAAAAGCACTAAATAAATGTTTGAGTTTAATTATTCAACTCAGTGTTTGAGGGGAAAGGAAGGAAAGTGCAGTTAGATTTAAAAATAGTCCTCTCCAAAATTAAAGAAAATGAGTTTGGGAATAGAAAGGGACAACTTTCAGTTTGCTAAAGCATTCACTTATGAGAAGTTTTTTTTATGAAGCTTTTGTTTTATATGTACATATATAGATAGAGACATAGGTATAGACATAGATAAAGACATACAGAGAGAATGAATGTCAGCTATGAACAGAGGTCCTAGAGTCACATGCCACTCATTCATTCATTCATTCATTCACCCATTCATTCATTTGCTGAGCATATACCATGGAGCAAGTTATAAACTATGTGCTTCATACAATGGTAAGAAAGGACCAATGTGGTCCATGGTGCTTTCAGTCTAGTGGGGAAAGTAATAATCCCATCAATGAGGCATAGTTCCAAACTGCAATGGTGACTCTGAAGTATGGCATAAGGGAGCCAGTGTGCCTGGGTTTAAATGTAGTTTGACATTGTTCATTGTACTTAACTCCTCTAAGCCTCAATTTTCTCATCTGCTAAATGGGAAAGAATAATATTCTGTGAGTTGTTGCAAAGATTCAATGAGAGAATACATTTAAAGTAGGGTTTCTTAACCTCAGCATGATGACATTTGGGACGGAATTATTCTTTTTAGTTGGAAACTGTTCTGTGCATTTCAGGATGTTTAGCAGTATCCCTGGATTCTACCTGCCATAGGCTAGTAAATACCATTGCACTGAAACCACCAAAAATCTCTCTCAAATACCCCCTTTTGGCCTTATTTGGGAAGCACTGGTTTGTAGTACTTAGAACAGTCTCTGGCATGTTGAATATTCAATATATGTTAGCATTTGAATTTTTCATTAAGGAAAGATAAATAAGGGGTTAATATCCTAATACTAACATTGAAACCTAATCTTGGAAGAATAAATGAATTTGTGTCAACCTGGATTTCTCTGTCTCTAAAAAATGTTGATTACTTAAAGGATGCTAAATAAAATAATGTGCCAGCTATTAATTCAGTTCCCTATAAGGGCATTGAAAATAATTACTGTGTAATACTTTGAATGTCCCTATCAAAACTTGTGTTGAAATTTAATCCTCATTGTGAAGTATTAAAAGGGTGGAAATTTAATTTGACTATGCTATATGAAGGTGGGACTTTGAGGAATTAACTAAAGTTCAATGAGGCCATAGGAATGGGCCCAATTCAGTGGAACTGGACTTTATAAAAAGAGGAGGAGATGTTTAGCTACGATGTTCTGACTTGCCATGTGTTGCTCTGGATCACCTTGGAACTCTGCAGAGTTTCAACCTGCAAGAAGGACCTCAGTAGATGCAGCCTTCCAAACTTGAACTTTCCATCCTCCATAACTGTGAACTGAGTAAACTTTTATAAATTACTCAGTCTGTGGCATTCAATTACAGTAGCAGAAAATGGGCTGAGATAGACTGTTTCTTTAAGGCAGGGTACAGCAAACAGCAACCCATGGGCCAAATCTGGTCCACCATCTGTTTCTGTACAGTACAAAACTTAAATGGCTTTTTAACTTATTTATTTATTTATTTATTTATTTATTTTTTAAATGCACAATTTGATGATTTTTATTACATTTACAGAATTTTGTAACTATCAATATCACTTTAGAACATTTCCATCCAACTTTTTAAAAATTTTATTATTAAGTTGCAACTTGCATAACATAGAATTAGCCATTAACCATTAACCATTGTTGGGCTGGTGATGTAGTGCTTGCCTAGCCCTGGGTTTAGTCTCCAGCACTGGTGGGAGGGGGCGGAGGGGGTGAGGAAAAGAAAAAAAAATCAATCATTAAAAAATGTTAAATGTTTAATTCAAGAGGCAATGGTTTTTAAAATTTTAAGTGGCTGGAAAAAAAATTCAGCAGCAGAAGAATATTTCTCGCCATAAGAAAATGCCATAAAATCCAAATTTTAGGGTCTTTTCTGAAGTTGTGTTGGAATATAGCCCTAGCTTACTCTATGGCTCTTTTCTGGCTACAAAGGCAGCATTGAGCAGTTGTGATAAAGACTGTAAAGTCTGACATATTTATTCCCCATGTGATCCTTTGCAGAAAAGTTTGATGGTTCCTGCTCATAACAGGACTAGCAGAGCTGAACCACTTCCTTGGGAAAAATATGAGCGTCCTCCTTCTTTTATGTCCTGGTTGCTGACTTTAGTGAATAATGGAGTTCACCAAATAGTATGCACTGCTGGCCTTACCCCCCCCCCAGCACTAATTTGTTATAGTCATTAGGATCTGTAGTCTTGTGGACATGGAGGCCCATGAAGAGGGCTGTGTCATGAGGACCAAGGGTACACGCAGGGCTTCTTGCTGTCTAACTTTCAGTTCCTCTTCTTAACTTCCTTCTGTGTCTGGGGCTTGGTGCAGCTGTGTTTGGGCCTGAACAGTTTCAGTTTGGAAGGCTTCATTGTTTCAATTTCAAGTCATTTACTTGGACTGCCCTTTGGCCATTTATCCTCAGTGCCACCCATTTTTTCACCTTGGATATAATTTTCTGTCACATATCATAGGTGAAAACATTTGAGTGGCCTATTTTCATTGTTGGTCTAAATCAATTGACCATGGGACACTGCCATGTTCAAGGGTTATGGAAGGATTCTTATTAGGGCTTGTTTCATGGACTAGGTGATTTGTGAAGTTTGTTAAAATATGGAACAAATACAATGGATAAGGAAATGCTGGGGATATAACACCTACAGAATTATTGATATCAAAAGCCAAAGTGTATAAAAACAATGAATTATGGTATACCCCACCTAGAAGTTAACTCTCTCCTAAGCCCCACCCAACAAGCTACTACTATTTTAAATTCCATAACATTGGAAAAATCAATTTCCTAGAAAATCTCTGAAACCGCCTTGAATTGCCCTTGCATTTAAATAGGACTAGGCTATCCAGCCAGCCTGCCTCAACAATTTTTTTCCCTTTTGCCTTCCAATCCTACATTCTGTCACAGACAAATACATACTTGGGCTACTAAGACAGTATTGTCATTTATTTTCTATATTCATTGTGCAGTTGGATGTTGTTGCAATAAGAACTTAGGAAAAGCAATTATCCAGCAATTTCTTAAATGACTTCAAACCATCCCTGAACCCTTCATGAAGAAACATACTTCCCTCCTTTGCCCAAGTGTGTACTGAATTGAGATATACTTTGCAAATTAAATATAGCAATGCACTGCAGGTTGAATGTGGGATGTATGGGCCAGAAGTTCCTATCTCAACCATCTTGAGTGGAAAACTGGTGACAACAAACTATCCAGTTTGAATTTAATCCTTGTAGAAGTCTTATCTGTCCATGGGCAGCTGCCCGAATGAGATAGGGAGTGTCTTGCTAAAGCCAAAGTCAAATTGCTTCTGCCGCCACTTTGATGTCCAACATTTATTTTTAAAATAAGCAGAAGTGTTCATTGATCCTTTATTAATAACTTCCTTAAACAGGATATCTTAGTTTGAGGCCAGAGTCCACATACCCTAGACACTAAGTAAAGAGGTCATAAAACTTTAACTCTGAAGACAGGCGGGTTACTGTTTTGTTGAGAACTATGCCACCTTAATAGGTATGTAAGCTCTGTTTGCTTCATAGTTTCTGATAGCATCAGCTTCAGCATTATTTCCAGGGTCCCGACAGAGATTCAGGTCTCTGTTTACCTGGCCAATGCATTGTTTTTCCTCTGTATCACATTCCCATTCCTGATTCCTCTAACCTTTTCTACCATGATCAAGAGCTCACAGCAATTACAGAGATGAGTTGAGTCAGTGAATAGCCCAGGATGTTGTAGCAGCTAAAGCTGCTTCTTAAGGACTATCTATTTTCTCTTGCCACTAACCAACCATAAAATAACTGTATGAGTTAAAAAATAAGGCTCCCAATTAGAGAAGGGCCATCAAGATAATAGCAGGTTGCTTTCTTCACCCTGTTCACAACCTGTTTATTCACCTGCAGGCATCCATGACTCCAAAGTCCTTTCTACCAGTCAGTTTATCAGCTGGAGGAGACATCTGGGAATGTGGAGGGGAAAAGAACAAATCAGGATGGCCTGTGTGTGTCTGCATTATCCAACACAGCAGCTTGTCTTTGCATATGCTCTCTGCTTGTAGTAGAGGGAAGCTGGTCCAGAAACTACCCAGGGCCCCATCAGGTGCTGTATGCCTTTTGCCCATAAGCAAACTGAATATATCAATCTTCTCAAGGTCAAGTAGTAATCTTATGTCTTTGTTACAATCTGCTTCTTTTCTGAAGAGTCCAAGACTTTCTGTAGATCAGTGGTTTTCAAACTTCATTGTGCTTCAGGATCCCTTGGAGGGCTTTTATTTAACACAAAGTGCTGGTCCACATCTTCAGCTTCTCATTCAGCAGGTCTGAGGCCTAAGAATCTGTTTCTAGCAAGTTCCCAGGTGATGCTGATGTGGATCTGGTGACCACACTCTGAGAATCACTGCAGAGAGGAAAGCACACATTATTGCTTTGCCAAAATATTGCTCCAAAAATATACTGCTCAGTGTAGATTTTTGTCTTCAATGTTATGGGACAAGTTTTCCAATTTTTATGTAACAGCTTAAACATTAAGTTCCAACCACAGAACCCATAAATTTGAAAGATTTGGCAAGGTAGAGAACAAAAATTACATTAAGCTGGATTGAAGTAGAAATTTCATTGAAGACTTTAAATGGCCTGAAGCCTTTCTAATGATAATGGTGAGTGTGTAATTATGTAGACAACAAGCTCAGCCCATGTGAAACTGTAAGAAGATGCCAAGGACAGTTCTAGCTTACATTCCAGGTGTGACCCCTAGGCCCATCATGGTCAGCTTCCTGTTTTTATAAGGTTTAGAAACTAAAAATTTTGACTTTGATTGTACTGGGAATTGAACCCAGTAGTGCTCTACCACTTAATTACATCCCTGGCCTTTTTTGTTTTTTTTTTACTTTGAAACAGGGTCTCACTCTGTTGCCCAGGCTCCACTTAAAATTGTGATTCTCCTGCCTCAGCCTCCCAAGTAACTGGGATTACAGGCATGGACTACCATGCCTGGATGGTTTTTGCATTTTAAATGGTTAACAAAGGTGAGAATGTCTCACAAAAGGTGAAAATTACATGCACTTCATGTTTCATGGTCCATGAAGTTTTACTGGAACATGGCTATACCAGTTGTTTCTGCACCATCTATGGCAGAGTTGCAACAGAGATGATATGACTCACAGGGCCTAAAAGATTCACTATCTGGTATTTTACAGAAAGTTTGATGACTCCCTATTCTAGAGTGACATACACTTGATTGAATAAAGACCTTGACTGAGTAAAGACCAAGTAAAGCCCACAATGCAGTCATCAAGAACTGTTAGAGGATGTGGCTTGGGACTGGGGCAATGGAGTGGACAGGCTAGATCTCCGTGTTCCCACGGGCCTATTAACCATCATTGCAGTTGACTGAGTCTCCAAGATAGGCCTTTTCTCTTGGCCTCTATTCATGTTTCTTGTTCTCCAATGCCCGAGATCTTGCTCATCTGCATCTTCATCAATATTCAGCAAATGATTTAATAACCAGTTCTCCAGATTTGGCGGAGGCACTGGAAGACAAGTTAGAACTGGGTTCATCTAGATGGATCTTTTAATGATGGTGTGTCTTATCTTCTTAGTTTTACTGTAAATGTTCATTTGGAGCAGTTTCATAGGTTGGGTACAGTCCCCCAATAGAAAATAAGGTGTAAGAATGCCCAGAAAGATGCTTCATATCCATCAGTGTGGTTACACACAGACCCACACACTTTGCAAGGTTGTCACATAACCGAACAATAGGTTGATGATAAGTGTGAAGCCTCACTATCACCTATGTATGACCACTAATTGAATATTAGCAAATTATCCAAAGATACAAAGATTCAGTGAAAAATATTTTATTGTAATACTGAGTAAAAATTTTTTTTTGCGTGTGTTTTCAAAGTCTCAAGAATGACTAACCACTTGGCCTATTTTCCCCAAGCAGACAATTAAAAGATACTTGATTCAAACATGAAGTTTAATTGATAAAAATCATAAAGAACTAAGGCTTAAAAGGAAGTCTGGGTACTTTTCTGATCATGAAAATATGTACATTTTTCTTGTATAAAATTAAAACTTGTTAATTAAATTGCTTTAAAAATAAGAATTCAATTTTTTTTCAGCTTAATCTTATGCTGAAATTTTTTTGATATGTTGATAAAAGAACACAGGCCAAGAAATAAAAAGTTGTGGTTTTAGCAAGAGCAAAAATGTGGGAATAATTTTTGATATAAAGAGTCTTTTGTGACTCTCACTTTTTTGAAACATTTTTCAAATATGGAAACCTTTGTATAATATTCCTTTTAAACTTCAAAACATGGTTAAAAACATTTACATATGAAAATGAAAAATCTAACATTTTATTTTAACATTAAGAATGTGATTTCCTGTTTTTCTCCATAGAGAAAAGAGCAATTGCTTTATGCAAATGTAATGTAATATGGGATTTCAGTTGAAATGCATTGTAATTGTATTATGCTAGTAGCAATGGTAAGAAATGATGTCTCTTGTGAATTAGTGCTAGTCAAAACCCAATAATCTAAAAAAATGTGCATCTAAGAAAGTGCTCCACTTGAACATTTTAGATAGATTTTATTTTATGTGAACAGGTACTATGGTTTTATGGTTCAGGAAAACTAAAACAATACAAGAAGGATATGCTTTAAAATGTTTCCTATCATCCTTGCTCCGATCCACTCCATCTAGCTTGTGCCCAATGGGTAACCATTTGTGTTACTTTAAAGTTTATCATCCTACAGTTTCTTTTCATGTATGAGCAAATATGAATATTCATTCTCATTTCCTTACTTTTCCCCATATAAAACAAAGTAGTAAAGGTACCATTAGATACTTTGCTTTCTTCACTTACATGTTTCTTTGTCATTCACACACAGCCTCCATGTTCTTCTTTTATTTGCATGGTACACTGTTAAGTGGCTTTATCAGGGTCTGTTCAAAACTTCCTTCACTGCTGGGTCTTGCTTGTGTCTACATTTTTGCTGTTAAGCCCTTCAAGAATGTTTTAAAGTTTTCCTTTATGGCTTTTTCATATTTCCTGTTAAGCAACTGGATTTTCTTTACATGTAGTTCTGTTTCTTGTTGTTCTGAGTAAAAATTAAGATGTAATATCTGTCACATTTTTCTCTTTTTCATGAAATCATGTGTTGTCTGTGGTGATATTTGCTAGTATTCTTTTTTTAAGAGCGAGAGAGAGAATTTTTTAATATTTATTTTTTAGTTTTTGGTGGACACAACATCTTTATTTTATTTTTATGTGGTGCTGAGGATCGAACCCAGCGACCCACGCGTGCCAAGTGAGCATGCTACCGCTTGAGCCACATCCCCAGCCCTATTTGCTAGTATACTTAATTTGCTCTTAGAAGTTTGAATATAGATATTGGTGCAATGAATATTTCTGTTTATATAAAGGCCTCTTGGAACTTGGCATTCCATCTTGGATTGTCTTTCCTGAGATATAAGATTCCTAATAGTATGTCATTAATATAGTATATGAAGTAATACCCTTATATAAAATTAAAACAACTTTGTTTATAAGTATCCTTTCTTGGTAATGACATGGAATTTTAACATACAGGGTATTCTTTAAAATATCCCAAAGTAAAATGAAAGACTTTAACTATTACTGGTCCAAAATGACACTAAGATTCTGATTTATCAATTGTAAACTTTGGTATAGTAATACATGATGTAACTTATCGTCTAATGGAATATTTATTGACCATTATAAAAAAGAAATACTGTAATTCAGTTCAGAAAAAGTGTAATGATAATATAAAAAGTCATAATACCAGGTCAAAATTCTGTAAAGAAAAAATTTAACTAAATGAGTAAAAACATGCAAGTTTAATATTGCTAGAAATTCAATAATAGAAAGCACAAATTAGTTGGCCTATCTAGATTTCATGTGTAGCTGAATATTGCCAGCAAGAAAATACTCGTAGTGAAGGCTACTCCCTCTTGAGAACTTAGAACTATTATCTGTTAGACTGTCTAACCTTTGAGTTGAGAAATAAACAAGAACCATGAGTCTATACCAAACTGCAGATAAATATTTTAAAAATCACACAGAATATAGGATGATGAGAGAATGTAGGACAATTATTTAAAATTTGTCAATTAAAACTATTAAGTGAGGACTACTACTGGGCACTAATGCAAAGAGTTCTGGGGCTACATTAGAATGAAATTACTTACACTGCCATTTTTTGGAAAGATGCATTTTAAGGGTTGAAAGAAAAGCAAATATTCTATTTTATTTAATTAATATTGCTGTTATGTTAACATTAGTCTTGTTATTTTGGAATTTATTTCCAGTTAAAGTAAATAAATAAGTTCTTATTTGTGAGAATAAGATATTAATATGAGAAAAATTTAACATCAATGGTCACTAAAGAATTTAGTTTAGAATCAATGTGCACACACCTCAGCCAATCTCACATTAGAAGGCATTATTTTGTTCTCCATTTGAAAGATGACAT
Organism: Urocitellus parryii; assembly: GCF_045843805.1. NCBI lineage: Eukaryota > Metazoa > Chordata > Mammalia > Rodentia > Sciuridae > Urocitellus > Urocitellus parryii. The sequence continues at coordinate 172,905,174 of NC_135531.1, forward strand.
TCTGTATTGTGATTTTAAGTCACACAAAGCTGTGAAAAACGTTCAAAGTTCAATTTTTTTCTTTCTTTTTTTTAATATTTATTTTTTAGTTTTTGGCAGACACAACATCTTTGTTTGTATGTGGTGCTGAGGATCGAACCCAGGCCGCACACATGCCAGGCAAGTGTGCTACCGCTTGAGACACATCCCCAGCCCTAAAGTTCAATTTTTTATCATCGTAAGTATCAGTAACAGTTGTAAATCACAAAAAGAATATGAAAGACAGCAAGATTCTATCAAGTTCAAAAATCTTTAGTAGTAAATGAAAAAAGATATTTGTATATAATTACAAATATTTACCCATAAATCATACAGACCATGGTTAACATTTAGGGGGTAAATTGTTCAACCAGCAAATATAACCTTAATCATCAAGTTCCAACAGCAGCCATCAGTTTCTGGGACTATGGTGGACTAAGAACACAAAATGATCATATCAATGATATCTGCCAGGAGTGCTATATAAACTACTGTTTTAAAAACCTTCTTAAAAGCACTGAGGAGTTGGCAAGGAGATAAGAAATTTGCAGGCCAAAGTCTCAGTAAGAGAAATGTACAGAAAGCAGCCTCAAGAGACAGAGAGGTGGAAAACATGAAAAGCAATCAGGAGACATGGAGATAGAATGAGAAAGTCCAGCATACATGTAATTTGAGATCCAGAAACAGATGAAGAGGTGAAGAAAGAGGTGAAGACTGGGTCAGAAGCAATGTGATAAAACATAATTGTTGAGAATATTGCTCAAATGATGACCAATCCATAGACTCAAGAAGTACCATCATATTAAAAATATTAAAAACATAATTTTTGTGAATATTACTCTTTCATCATTTGAGTCCACAGACTCAAGAAGTACCATGATATTATAAATATTAAAAAGAGCAGAAAGAAATCCACATTCACACAACACAAGGCAAAAATAGCTTGAAAGCAAGCGAAGAGAAAAGATGGATTACCATCAACGGAGCTTCTGTTAGACTGAGCCCTGACTTCTCAACAGTAAATGTGGGTGCCAGAAAACCATATCATCACGGTGGTGGAAGGAAATAGTTGCCAAATCAGAACTCAGTACTGGTGAAAATATCTTTAAAGTATGAGGGCAAAAATCAAGAAGGACTGATTGATGGTCCACTTAAGATGTAGTGAAGACAGAAAGGAAATCTTGAAGAACTGGTCAGAGATGTATGCCTAATAACTCAGCACTGGGAGTTCACTGAGTTTTAACAGGTCCTTCATGATTTTCAACAATCTTTGTTTGCTGTTGTAGCTTGTTACCTCTTGCCAGAAAAAAAAAAAAAAAAGGTTCTCTTGCTACCCTGAGGTCTTGACCTGATAGATGATTCCCATATGACATTCATCTGTGTCATTTAGAGAGGAGTGGGAGAGAGTAAGTGATTACAGTCAAGTACTCTCTGCAGAATAAATCTGCCCTCCTTCCTCATCCTCCAATAATTGAAATGCATGTCACAGAGACCTTGGAAAACTAGTGAGAACCTTATGATTTACTTCTGTTGGACAAACAAATACTGTGACCTCTTTGAAAGTCAGCTGTAAGTATGTTTTACTAATATCTCTTTGGAAACTCTTAACTCGGGTTCTATTTTAAGAGAACTTCACAAAAGATTTTGCCATGTTGGAATATTTTGCTATGATCAGCTTGCTTCTTCATTTAATATGCCTTAAAAAATCCACTGTTCCTTTTGAGTACTGAGTCCCTTTGCCTTTATTGTTTGTTTGTTTTTTGGTATCAAGGATTGAACTCAGGGGCACTCAACCACTGAGCCACATCCTCTGCCCTATTTTGTATTTTCTTTAGAGACAGGATCTCATTGAGTTGCTTAGAGCCTCGTTTTGCTGAGACTGTCTTTGAACTGACTATCCTCCTGCCTCATCCTCCTGAGATGCTGGGATTATAGGCATGCACCATCATGCCTGGCCTCTCTGCTACTTTTTATTTTTTATTTTGAGACAGGATCTCACTAAGCTGTTGAGAATGGCCTTGAATTTGCCATCTTCCTCTTCAGGCTAGGAGTTGCTAGGATTAAAGGTGTGTGCCGTCATGTCTACCTGGCATTTTCATTATTCCTTTGGCTGACTTAAATATTATATGCCTGGAAATGCCTGTCAAGGAACTGATAAAGTGACAGAAATTTTGTGCTCTGTGGGTTTGCTTCATTCCTTCCTGGATGAGACATTTTAGTAAATAACAAGGGTTTCCTCAAAGTCTAGTATCTGAGGTTTTATTTTCTACAACAATTCATCAAAATTACTCTTGAGTCGAGCAGTTTAACAAATCCATGATATAGTGGCTAAGATCCTATGGTCATCTTCACGGGAAAAAAAAACATCATCTGTAAACTGCTTTAAAAGGAAGATGAATCTTGTAACTAGAGAGACTCATTTTTTGGGGTACCCTGACTGGCAACTTTGCCGAGGTGAATTCCACTGTATAGTTGAATAGAATGAGAAATTTAAAGTTGAATAGAGTATGTATGAGAATCAGGGCACAAAGCAGATAAAACTAAGAAACAAAAACAAGACCGAAACACTTTGGGAAAACATATCTATTATCTTAGAGTAAGGTTTCTTAACCTTTCATCTGCCTGGTACCCCTTTTGCAGTTTGGTGAGGCCTATAAATCCCTTTAAATACAGAAAATACAATACATAGGATTACAGAGGAAACTGATTACATTGAACTACGGTTGTCAAAATATAAAAAGGAAACAAATTCGAGATACACTAACATACACACTTTGATATTAATGTTGGCCATAAAAAGGTCTCATAGTGATGGTGTAATCACTGCCACAAATTTTGAACTAGTGGTAAGCATAGACGGTGTAGTTCCAGAGAAAACAACTCTGTGATGTGAAAAAGCCCTGCAATTTCTGTTACAGGGAAAGCCACAGGTAAAGCTGACACTGGTGCCTACATTAATATTAAGAGCATTTGTGCCCAACCAAAGTAATAGACTAGATAAAGAATTTTGCTCAAGGGTATAATGTAAGTTTGCTCTTTCTCCATGTAAATCTCTAGAAAGGATTACCTTCTGATGCAATGTTTCCATGTGTATGGATTCTCTGGGAGGATGTCAAGGACAAGGGAACAGAGTGCAAGCCCAGTCTTCTGCCAGTTCTCAGTTCCAGAGCCTTTACTGAGGGTTTGGTGGTTCACAGCACTGGCCAGCTGAAGGTGAAATCGTGGAGTCACCTTGTACACGCACAGTGCAGGTGGCCAGGAAGAACACACAATGAAGATCTGCTTATAACAGAAATGCACCTAAAAACCAGGAAATAAACACATTAAATAGTTTCCCAAAGGTACACCGAGAGCCTTTATTATGAAGGTTGAAAGGGTTTTGTGATTCCTTCCACCTCCTCATATCTGAGTAGCACTTTTAACTTCTCAAAGCATTTTTGCATCCATTATCTAATTTGTTTTTCACAATCACCCTCGGGTTGGCAGTGCAGCTATTATTCCTTTGCTGCTTCTTCTAAAAATACATATTTAAGACACAGATTTACCAGAATCAGAGCAAAAATTGAAGGTGGAATAAGCAGTGATATTTCTGAGAAGAACCAAACTATTCCATCCTCTAACTATTTGAATGAAATGAAAAATTTCACGTATAAATATTCGCCTCTTGCTGCTTATAAAAGAGAAAATGCAGTACTAAGAGCTTATTAAAGGAGAATGCATTTGGAGGTTGAATTTTTCCAAAAAAACTATGTTTATAAAAAATTCAAACAACACAGAAGCATTGGGGAAAATATTTTAAATCCCACCACCTCAGTAAAAATACATGCAATTTGTATAAAGCGGAGCCCAGTAAAAGAAAAAAAATAAAAACAGTTATTTGATCATGGATAAATTAATATGAAGAATTTTAACTATGTTTAAAATTGTTTACAAGGTAACAGGAATGGTAAGAAGATAATCCCTTCTGCAGCATACTACAACCCATTGGACAAATCCAGCCTGCACCTGTTTTTGTAAATACAATTTTATTAAAACACAGCCATTCTCATTTATTTGCATATTGTTTATGGCAGGTTTTGTGCTATACTCACAGAGTTAAATCGTCTCAACAAAGACCATATGGACTGGAAAGCCTGAAGTGTTTATCATCTGTTTGGTCTTTTGCCACAAAGGTTTGCTGACCCCTGTTCAGTATGAAGGCAGAGGGAGTGACAATTGCAGAAAGCAGCTTCTACCTCCAGAATGGGGTGAACAAAGACAAGGATTGGAATTATTGAAACATAGAAACTTGGAGGAGTCAAAATGAGACTCTGAAGGCAGTGTGCTATGTGGCTGCTGCTGGTGTTTCTCAGGGTTAGGAGATTTCCAAGTGTTGGAAAACCCAGATTTATTAGAATGTTTGGGTGAAGAAATGAAGCTCAAAGAGGGTAACAGCCTTGCTTGCTATCACACGCCCTTCTCTCCAGTCCCTTATGGAAAGGGATTTTTGGAATGGGCTTCAGGAAAGGAGTGTGGCAGAATGATGGGGTGGGAAGGACATTCTCACTTGGGGAACACCTCACAGAGCTTGGAAGGGCTGTGAAATGTTTCCTAGATCCCTGTGCCCAGGTCCCAGCCCAGACAGATTAAACCATGATCTCTGGGTATGGCCCTCAGGCATCTGTATTTTTAAAATCTCACCATGTCATTCCAACGTGCAGCCCAGGCAGAGACCAAGTGTTGATAATGGTGGCATGCACTCAAGTTCACCAAGCTCTTTCTCTTCCTGCCTCACTCTTGGAGTCCTTCCCTCTTGGAGGGAGTTCATTGTTTGACAGTAGAGGAGACCACCTCTGCATCTGGTGGGCAGGTGGCAATGGGTGGCAGAGAAGTGGTAGCCCCTTATCCCTCAGAAAGTAGATTCAGGCATGTTGTTTTGGGTGCTGAGGCCAGCAGGGGTGGGTGGCTTTCTCCAAACTGCTTGCTAACTGCATGATTTCAACTCTGGTATCTCCAGAGCAGTCTAGCCCTTAATACAACTCCTCTCACTGAGCAAGATCACTTTCAGAGCCGAACACCTGTGTAATGAAGGAAAGGCAAATCCTCCTGAGGGAGAAAACTCCTATACAAGAGAAGGCTGGGCAGGAAAGTAACAGATAGCTCTACATAGGAGACCAAGAGGGTGGATTTGCTGAGCAGCACAGCCTGGGACTCGCACAGCAGAACTTGTAACTGGGTATTTGTGGGTCCAAATGATGCTTTTACATGGGAGAACACACTAGGAGGTAGACTGAAAAAGCAAGTCTGATTCTTCTTTAAATTTTTTTTCACAATAAAGAAATAGTGCATGTTCATTATAAAAAAAAAAAAAGAATTTGAAAACTACCAAAAACACAAAAGAGAAAATTATCACCTTCATTCTACTAATCCAATATGACTACAGGTAGAATTTGGGGGCAATCAGCCTGGACTTTTAATGCATACATAAAAAAGAATATAGATGATACATAGCAAAACTTTCACTAGATTGTCTACCCTTGTAATCTGAGCATTGTCATGGGCAGCATTATTTTTAATGATTGGTTGGATTCGGTCATCATATCACATAGCATATTAAGCCATTTCCCATCCTTGGACACTTGGGTTTTAATTTTCATTGTTATAAATACTATAATAAACATTCTTGCAGATAAGTTTTGAACCATATAGTTGAAGGTTTTTCAGTTTGTCTGAAGTTCCAGGATGTGAGCTCTTATAACTTCCTCCTGGAACACTTTCCTCTCTCTAGTTTCTTAGTTGACTTTTATTTATTTTTCCAAGTCTGAGCTTAGAATATCAGTTATTCCAAGGAAGCCTGCCTGACCCCAAGGCTAGGTTAGATCTGTCAGTTAAAAGCCTTGGTAGCAATTTGAACTTTTCTTCCACAATACTAGCACATTTATTTCTATCTTGTTTTTAATGAGGCCCCCAAACTTTCAATAACGTTGGGTCCATGGGAAGTATTCAAGCATTTGCTCTTTGAATTCATACATTTTTAATCCTTCTAAGCTGGGTTTTCAGGTATCTTATCATTGTTCAGAGAGACAATTCTATAGAAGACTGATTTAGTTCTAGTTCACCCACAGTTTAATTCATGTTGCAGATGAGGACACAAAGACCAATACTGGATCACCCCAAATGTTGGTTAACTAGCTATGTTTACCTGGTGGCTATTGTCAACTCTACCAACCCAGGCCAGTCAGCTCAGAAAGCATGACTTGGTTCCTAGAGGACAGATTCATCTTTACCAGAGGAAAATCTACATATCTGTCCATTCATCTGCCTATCCATTCATCATCCCATCCATCCATCCATCTATTCATCCATCTATCAACCCATCCATCCATCCATTCATCCATCTATCTGTCCATCCATCTGTCCATCTTATTTAGAGTATGTATATATTACTCCTGCATTCAATACATATTTTCTGAGTGTCTACCACGTGCCAGGCATTGTTCAAGGTTCAGTGAAATTGGTGGATAAATCATTTTCCTCTTGGAATTTATGGTCCATCTATTCTGTGGAAGTGCTATGTTACCAACATAGAGAGTATCCACAGGGAAAAGGGTATGGCTTCTACCTTCAAGGAACTTACAGTCTGCTGAGAGTTCAGGGCAAGAACACCAGAGAGTCATACTACCCATGGAAGTTCATGTGAGGACTCCAAACTAAAATTATGAAAGATGAGGATAATTACATTACCTATTTCTTCTATGGTTCCTGAAGAAGCTTCTATGTCTGCATACAATTTTGATTCTTGGTCCAAAAGCGGAAACACTCTAACTGATTCATACCCCAGGCTTTAGTTGATTGATCTAGGGAAGCAGCCTGAATACTTGAAATGTATTTACTTCCTTGAAATATTTCAAAAAAAAACCTGATATAGTTTTTTCCTAACTGTGTCTGTTTTAAGAGGCAAAGTTCCAAAGAGCTGTAGGCAGTCATGTTTCCAGCCATGTGGAAGAAAAAGGGCTATAGAGAGAGCAGAGGAGCCTAAATGAAGTGAGAGTCAGAAGATGAGAATTTGGTGACATTTATTCCATTGTTCCAGTGGTTCCTGCCTCCCAACTTTAACTTTTGCCTTTTTCTATGTTTTGTTTGTTGAAGCCTTCCTTGTAGTCTAACAGACAATGTATTCACTATTGGGATTTATTATTAGGAGTTGTACCCAACCAAGGAATACTTTCTAAATTGGAAAACTTTCCCAAAGAGATGACCTGCATCTTTAAGATTTTAGAGAATTTAGATCCTTTAAATTTTAGCTTTTGCCCCTGCCTGAGATTTTTTTAAAATCACACTTCAATGGTTATTTTGTATGTAAAAATATTGAAATAATCTTTCCCTCAATAATATTAAAAATCTGAAAATATCAAATAATATACAAAAAGTTAATGTTTATCCTCTATCTCCACATAACCCTACCATCTGCCCTAGGAATAACCACTGTTAGTAATTTGGATGATCATCTGATATACAATATTCTACAATCTGTTTTTTCTCCTTCATTATGAGCATTTAAATTTTTTTTAATTTAAAATGTTTTTATTTAAATGTTCTTATTTGAAAGGAACTTAAAATTTGCAGAAGTTTGCAAACTTAAAATTAGTTCTATGAAAAGAAGATTCACATAGACTCATCTTACCCTATTTGCTTTATCATTTCTTCTTTGAGTTGTTTGAAGGCACTTTATGTAGAACATGGCAATTTATCTCTAAACTCTTTAGGGTGTCTATTATAAGAATAAGGATATTCTCTCACAGAATTACAGTATGTTGTCACCTTCATAAATTTACACGAATATAATTTTATCTAATCTATTGTCTATATTCCAGTTTTATCAGTGTCCTAAAAATTTCTGTTAGACCACACTCCCCTTCCAGCCTAGAATTCAACCTAAGGTCAGGAATTGTCTTGTCATGCTACCATGTCTCCACAGCATCTTTTAATTTGAAACTTTTCCAAAATCTTTTTTAAAAATATTTTTATGATTTAACATTACTAAGGTAATTCTTCATTCTGTGTTCATGTGATATTTCCTACTGATTGATTATATTCTGCATTCTCTGCAAGAACACTATTTCACTGAGTTATATTCATGTTAGGAGATCACTTTTTTTAGTATATTTTTATTTTTTATTTGTTCTTTTTAGATATACATAATAGTAGAGTATATTTTGACATATTATTCATTCATAGAGTATAACTTCTTCTAATTAGGATCCCATTCTTGTGGTTGTACATGATGTGAAGTGTGGTGATGTATTCATTTATGAACACAGAAAAATTGAGTCCAATTCATTCTACTTCCCCTCCTAGTCCCATCCTCCTTCCCTTCCCTTCATTCCCCCTTGTCTAATCTACTGAACTTCTATTCTTCCCTCCCCCTCCCCTTATTGTGTGTTTCTATCTGCATATCAGAGGAAACATCCAGCATTTGTTTTTTTGGGGATTGGCTTATTTCACTTTGCATGATAGTCTTCAGATCCATCCATTTACCTGCACAAGTCAGAAAGTCATTCTTTTTCATGGCTGAGTAACATTTTATTGTGTACATATACCACATTTTCCTTATCCATTCATCTGTGGAAGGGCACCTAAATTGTTTCCATAACTTAGCTATTGTGAATTGAGCTGCTATAAACATTGGTGTGGCTGCGTAACTGTAGTGTGCTGATTTTAATTCCTTTGGGTATATACCAAGGAGCGGTATAAGTGTGTCAAATGGTGGTTCCATTCCAAATTTTCTGAGGAATTTCCATACTGCTTTCCAGAGTGGTTGCACCATTTTGTAGTCTCACCAACAGTGTGTAAGTGTATCTTTTTCCCCCACATTCTCTCCAATATTTGTTGTTACTTGTATTCTTGGTTATTGCCATTCAAACTGGGGTGAGATGGAATCTCAGTGTAGTTTTGATGTGCATTTCTCTAATTGCTAGAGATGTTGAACACTTTTTTTATATATTCGTATTTCTTCTGTTAAGTGTCTATTCAGTTCCTTTGCCTATTGACTGGATTATTATAATTATAATTATTATTTGTGTGTGTTAAGTTTTTTGAGTTCTTTATATATCCTGGAGATTAAAGCTGTATCTGAAGTGCAGGTGGCAATGATTTTCTCCCATTATGTAGGCTCTATCTTCATGCTTTTGATTGTATGCTTTGCCGTGAAGAAGGTTTTAAGTTGACACCATCTCATTTATTGAATCTTGATTTTACTTCTTGCATTGTAGGAGTCTTGGTGAGGAAGTTGGTTCCTAAACTGACATGATGGTAAGTTGGGCCTACATTTTCTTTTAGCAGGTGCAGGGTGTCTGGTCTAATGCCTATGTCCTTTATCCACTTTGAGTTGAGTTTTGTGCAGGATAAGAGAGAGGGGTTAAATTTTGTTCTGCTATATATGGATTTCTAGTTTTCCCAGACCATTTCCCAGGCTCTCTTTTCTCCGATGTACATTTATTATACCTTTGTCTAGTGTGAGATAACTGTATTTATGTGGGTTTCTCTCTTTGTTCTCTATTCTGTTCCATTGGTTTTCTAGTCTGTTTTGGTGCCAATACCATTCTCAGCCAAGTTCTACCAGACCTTCAATGAAGAATGAACACCAATCCTCCTCAAATTATTCCATGAAATAGAAAAGGAAGGAACCCTTCTGAACTCATTCTATGAAGCTAGTATAAGCTAGTATCACCCTGATACCAAAACCAGACAGACACATCGAGGAAAAAAAACTTCAGACCAATATCCCAGAGGAACATAGAAGACAAATTTCTTAATAAAATACTGACAAATTGCATGCCAAAAAAAAAAAAAGATAGTGCACCATGGGCAAGTGGGTTTCATCCCAGGGATGCAAGGTTGGTTCAACACACAACAATCAATAAATGGAATTTACCAAATCAATAGACTTAAAGACAAGAATCACATGATTATCTCAATGGATACAGAAAAAGCATTTGACAAAATACAGCACCCCTTTATGCTCAAGACACTAGAAAAAGTTACATCAGCATTGTAAAAGCTGTAACATTAAACCCAAGGCCAACATCATTACAAATGGAGAAAAATTGAAAGCATTTCCTCTGAAAACTGGCACAAGACTGACATGCCCTCTTTCACCTCTTTTATTCAACATAGTCATTGAAAATCTCTCCAGAGCAATTAGGCAAAAGAAAGACTTCAAAGTGATATAAATAGGAAAAAGAGAGCTCAAACTATCCCTATATGCCAATGACGTATTCTATATTTAGAAGACCCAAAAAACTCCTCCCAAACCATGAAATTTCTAGAATACATAAATGAATTCAGAAAAGTATCAGGATATAAAATTAATACCCATAAATCAATTGCATTCCCATACACCAATGAAGAATCAGCTGAAAGGAAAACTATCCCATGCACAATAGCCTCAGAAAAACAAAACAAACAAAAACAAAACGGGGAATCAATCTAACAAAAGAGGAGAAAGACCTATGACCTATACAATGAAAACTACAGCATACTGAAGAAGAAATTGAAGAAGACCTTAGAGATGGAAAGATCTCCCATGTCCTTGGGTAGGCAGAATTAATATTGTCAAAATGGCCATACTATCAAAAGCACTATACAGATTTAATGTGAATCCTATTAAAATTCCAGTCAATGATGTTCTTCATAGAAATAGCAAAAGCAGTCATGAAATTCATTGGGCAAAATAAGAGGACAAAAGACTTAAAAAATGGACAAAAGACTTGAGAAGGCATTTTATGAAAGAAGATATCCAAATGACTAAAATGTTTATGAAAAAGTACTTAAAATTAATCTCAAGAATGCAAATGAAAACCACAAAGAGATACGACTATATTATCATCAGAATGTGCTAAAGTAAAAAGACTGACAGCTGCAGGCATTGGTGAGGATGTAGAGCCATTGGGATCCTCATAAGGCCCAGAATAGCCAAAGCAATTCTTAGCAAGAAAAGTAAAGCAGGAGGCATCACAATAACGGACCTTAAATTATTATACTTCAAAATATCATAACAAAACAGGAGATCATATTTGGAAGTGTAACTTACGTATAGGAAAATACATGAATCTTGAGTGTATTACTCTATAACTTTTTGCAAATTTATATACCCACATAACTAACAAGGTCAAAAGTTTGAATATTTCCATTAGCTCAGAAAATTTTGTTGTACTGTTTCCCAGGAAATGCCCTTTCTTACCTCCCTACCCCAAGGCAACCACTATTGTTCCCTCTGTCACATGTGCCACTTAACAATGGAGACACATTCTTAGAAATACATCATTAGGCAATTTCATCTTTCTGTGAAGATCCTGGAGTGTGCTTGCACAAGCCTAGATGCTATAAGTCAGCCACTAGATGTGGCCTTTTTATGCAATCAAAAGATGCAGCAGACATAAGATGCATGAACCTACTACTCAATAAACAAGGCATACTATTTGCCGGTAAAATTTTTTTTTATGAGTAGTAGGATTACACTCAAAATAACAAAAAGTATGGCATAGTAAATACATAAAAGAGTAGCAAAGTTCACTGTCGTCCAGGGTTATGTTCTGGACATAATTGTATGTGCTAGACTTCTGTGTGACTGGCAGTGCCATAGGTTTGCTTACACCAGCATAACTATACACACATGAGGTCCTTGTTGCACCATAACATTTTGAAGGCTACTGTGTCACTGGGTATTATCACCAGCTTCATTATAATCTATGGGACCACACTTTAATATATGGTTCATTACCAAATGGAAAGTCATTATGTAGCATGTGACTTGTTAGTTTTTCATGTTCCTGGATTTCATCTAAATGGAATCAGAGAGTTGGTACTATTTTATGACTTATCTCTTTCATTTAATGTAAGGTTTCTGAGATTCTCCCATGTTGTTGCACCTATCAGAAGTTCATTCTTTTTCTCATTGCTGTTTGGTGTTCTATTCTATGAACACATCACAATTTGATTATCCATTTTTCTTTTGATGGAGAATGTTTTTAGTTTTGGGCTATTATGAAAAAAAGCTGTTATGAAAAACCCATTTCAAGCTTTTTGTGCATATACATTTTTATGTATCTTGGGTAATCAGCTTGGAATAGTATTGCTAGGCCATAGAGAAAGCTTATGTTTACATTTTCTTTTGGAAGTACTAAATAGTTTTCCAAAGAGCTTTACCATTTAATACTCATACCAGCTGCTTATGAGGATTCCAATGGCTCTACATCCTCACCAATGCCTGCAGCTGTCAGTCTTTTTACTTTAGCACATTCTGGTGATAATACAGTCGTATCTCTTTGTGGTTTTCATTTGCATTCTTGAGATTAATTTTAAGTACTTTTTCATAAACATTTTAGTCATTTGGATATCTTCTTTCATAAAATGCCTTCTCAAGTCTTTTGTCCATTTTTTAATTGGGTAGTTTTGCTTCCCTTATTGAGTTCTCTACATATTTTGGAATAAGTTATAGCTTATATATTACATACATACATACATACATACATATATATGTACAGATCATATATATGTACACCAAATATACATATATATCAGCTATAATTCGTGTGTGTGTGTATATCAGCTATAACTTGTGTTCAAAATATGAATACGTGGCAGATATTTTTCCCACTCTGTGGCTTTCCTTTTAATTGTCTTAATAATGCCTACTCATGAAAAAGATTTTTTTTAAAAATTTTGACCAAATTTAATTAATCAAATTTTAAAAGTTAGTTTCAGGTTTCGTATATCACATATCAGCTCAAATTAATTTTCACATAGGGTAGTAGATAAGAATAATGATACTGTCCTGTGTGAGTTACAGGCCGCCTCTAGCAGGACTTGGGTGTTTAGCATTATGACCGACCGTGGATGGCTCTGCTTTCAGGCCTAACTCGACTTCTCTCTGGGTTGCGACTATAGATCCTGAAAATGTTACAGAAGGAGAACTGGTGGACATGGAGAGCTAACTCTACCTTAAAGCTCTTATAGATTCCAGTCTCCTTTGCTGACCCACAAGGCTGTTCTAAGCTCCGCTGCTTTCTCCTCCCTCTGCCTTTGACAGGCCAGATTCTCCATATACTGGTGCCAGGACGCAGCGGGTGCCTCAAGGAAGAAAGACAGCCCTCATCCCTTCTCCTTTGGAAAGGCCTCCTCCTTCACTAGCACCTCGTTCCTTTAAACTTCTTTATTTCCACAATGCTCTGATTTCACCTGAAAGTACATAGTATTTTCATCTTATCCCTGACCCACTCTGACTGCCTTTATCATAACCCAAAATAAGAACCCTCGTTCTGTGACTTCTAAGTAATGTCGACGTATTGGTGATTTCTCACATCTTTGGGAGCTAGGACATTTCTGTGAACCCTAGACTTTCATTTCTACTTATCTTAAGGTTGCGTATCTTAGGGGGAACTCATATTTCCCTGTATCCTTTCCTACCTGGAGTTTCTTGTCTTGGTGAACACCACTGCCTGGTTCAGTCATCCTGTCTCTGTACTACTTGACTCTTCTGGCTCACCTCTCACATCCGTGGGTAATAACAGATTCCAGACTGCACTGGAGTCTCTACTAGAAAGTCTTTCATCTCCCATTGTCGTGATTCCCTGCCAGGGCTCAACTCAAGGTCTTCCTGCTCAACGGCCAAAACAATTGCAATTGTCTGCTCACTGCACTCTAGTCTTTCCCCTCTCTCCTCTTACTATCTCTCCCCTCTTCAAATTCTCTCTTCACATTATCTTCATGACCACTTCAAGAGTGATCTTTAAAAATATTGTTTTGAATTCTGAAACATGATTCAGTCACACCAAGTCTTAAGCTTTCCTGATGGCTATTTTGATTTCCATAGAACAAGGCACACATCCTTTTGAATTCGAAGTCCCTTATAACCCAACCTAAGCCAATCTTTCCAGTCACTGTCCAGTCATTTCCACATGGATGCTTGGGGGCTACTATTGTTGTGCAGCACCACGAGGCACTGTTCACATTGTATTTACGTTCAACAGATCCCTAGGTAACACAATATCATCAACACCCCTGCAGTGACTGATGTAGCCCAGTTATCCCTACCGGCACTTCACAGCTCTCTGTTCCTTAAAACACCATGCATTCATACCTTTGCACTCTTTCCCACCCTGTCTGCATTCCTTTCTTAGTTCAGACTCTTGCAGAATTCCTCTTTCAGCCCCAAGACCCAGCTCCGATGACTTCAAGCCATCTTGGTTTTTTCTAACAGTCACTCCCTATTACAAATGCCTCTTCACATTGTATTACTGATTGTTGTTTGCATCTCTCCTGTTAGATTTTAGGGGAAATTTTATGAAGTACCTCTATCTATTAGGCTGAATATGTCTCTGCTAATTTGAATTGGAAATAATTTATGCAGATAGGGAGTAACCTGATTGGTGAGAGCTTTGAATATCAGATTATGGCCTTTGTATTTTATCTGGCAGAAAATTGGGAGGCATTGGCGTCGGGCAGAGTGGGTTGTAGGTGATGAAATGAGTTCACTGTGCTTAACAAAACCAGGCAGCATCAGACGGAAGAATCATGGAGCTTGGTTGCCTGACCAGCCCACAGTCCAGGTAATAATCTACCACAAACATTACCAGTGGTCACATGAAAGTGCTCTTCCTGCAGAGGAGGACATCAATCAATTTTTGAATTGTCCACATGCTAACTTTCAATGTTAATGTCTGACGTCATACTCCAAATGTTGGTGTGTTTAAATCATCTCATCAGCACATTTATAGGTATTATTGAGGCTCTCAGCTGGACTGCTCTAAGGTGTAAAAATCAGCCTCTTTATTTATGACACGACTACATATTTTGCTTCCTGCTGAGATATGTGGGAAATGACCACTCTGCCTGAGGGTAGGTTCAGTCTTTCCTTCACTCCCTGTGTGACTCCCTTTCCTGAACTGGAGCTCATTGATCTCCACCAGGGCACACCCAGACTGGACCTGACAGGAATGGAAAAGGCTCCAGCAACCTCTTTGGCAGCAGAATCAGATCATCTTGGGGGCTCTGTTGTTTCTCCCATTTTGTTATTTGTTCCTTTGTTTCTCCCTCGGTCCTGATTTTCTATTTCATTCACCTCATTGTGTATTTCTTTTGCTGAAAACGACATCAAATGCATTTTGGAAAAAGGAAGGCTATAAATGAAACCAAAGGAAAAATGAAACAATAGCATGCTTTGAATAAAAAAACAACCTTGTTTATTACAGAAATGTTATGAAATGTAGATTGGTATAAAGAAGAAAGTGAAAGTGATTCTTTTAGAGAATAACAGTAGGAGCATGAAGATACATACCTTTATGTATTTTTGCTTAAAATTTATGAATTTACATATTATAGAAGACATATGTGTAAATATACAAAGTTGATCAAATATGCATTTTAATACTAACAAAACAACTTTAAATACTGTTTTATATCCTGGTTTCTTATTCAATAATATATTTCTCCTTAACAGTATGTA
This sequence comes from Urocitellus parryii, assembly GCF_045843805.1. Taxonomy (NCBI): domain Eukaryota; kingdom Metazoa; phylum Chordata; class Mammalia; order Rodentia; family Sciuridae; genus Urocitellus; species Urocitellus parryii. The sequence continues at coordinate 172,920,676 of NC_135531.1, forward strand.
TCCAGACTACTTTCCAGATAAATGTAATGGAAACAGTTAAAGCATATACTTTATTTTCCTCTATGTCTAGTAAAACAAAACCATTAACAATAACAATAACAAAAACAACAGCAAACAAATAAAGAAATACAACCCCATCATAATAATGATCAAAAACCTGTGCTTTCTCCTGCCAAACTCTAGGAATAGAATATGAAAAATGGATTGATAAAAAAATTGAGAATTTTAGCAAATATTTTCTAATTGCTAAGAAAAAGCAAAAATTGATAAGCAGAAGCTCATGATATTTTCTGTCTGCAGAAGCAGAAACAGCTACAGCAGTAAGATGAGAGAAAAGGGAAAAACAAGCAAATGAGACTGACAGTCTCGTGTGATGTGTGGTCTCCAGAGTGTCACACCAAGTTAAGGGTATGCTTCAAAGCTCAAGGGTAAAATTAATAGTTCCCATTTTGCTGAGATGAATCTTTTTACAGATATTTAACTGAATCTGAGGAGAGAGAGGGCAGATTCATGTTTTCCAACATTGTTCCCAGCCCAAGTTGTTTTCTTCCTCTATGTTCAAGTGGATTCAATTTCATACTCCACTCCTAGATTGAAGTTTGGAGTTAATGAAAAATGGATTCCAAGTGGGAAAAAGAGTCAAAAGAGTTCATTCAACCTCCACTGGAGGCCATAGCTGCCATGTTCAGTATGAGCAAGATCAAGACAAAGTGCCTGGCATTAAGTCAACCCAATATAATTGTAAGAATAGAGGCAGTTAACGAGTAATGAAAGGAATATTGAATGCAACTGAGAGCTGAAGAATCCGTCCTGAAGGAAAAAAATACCCTAAAGAACAGAAGTATGTGTCCTGCAAATATTTCATGTTATATGACAATTTAATAAGTAAGAACTTGCCTTCAATTGTCAGAACTCAGAAATTATCTGTGAGGTGAATAGAGAGCCTACATCTTGGGAGCAATTTTTACCCCTCACAGATAGAGCACTAATCTATATGGTATATAAAGAACTCAAAAAGCTAAACACCAAAAATAAATAAATAAATAAATAAATAAATAAGTAACACAATCATTAAATGGGCCAAGGACCTGAACAGACACTTCTCAGAAGAGGATGTACAAATATATGAAAAAAATGTTCATCATTGCTAGCAATTGGAGAAATGCAAATCAATACCACTCTAAGATTTCATCTTACTCCTGTCAGAATGGCAGCTATTATGCATATAAACATCAATCAGTGTTGTCGAGGATGTGGGGAAAAAGATACACTCATACACTGCTGGTGGGAATGCAAATTGGTGCAGTCAATATGGAAAGCAGTAAAGAGATTTCTTGGAAAACTAAGAATGTAACCACCATTTGACCCAGTTATCCCTCTCCTTGGTCTATATCCAAAGGACTTAAAAACAGCATACTGCAGGGACACAGCCACATCAATGTTTATAGCAGCACAATTCACAATAGCCAAACTGTGGAACCAACCTAGATGCCCTTCAGTAGATGAATGGATAAAAAAAATATGGCATATATACACAATGGAACATTACTCAGCAATAAAAGAGAATAAAATCATGGCATTTGCAGGTAAATGGATGGTGTTGGAGAAGATAATGCTAAGTAAAGTTAGCCAATCCCAAAAAACAAATACCGAATGTTTTCTCTGATATAAGGAGGCTGATTCATAGTGGGGTAGAGAGGGGAAGCATGGGAAAAATAGATGAACTCCAGATAGGACAGAGGGGGAAAGAGGAAGGGAGAGAGGAGCAGGGGTTAGAAATGATGGTGGAATGTGATGAACATCATTATCCAAAGTACATGTATGAAGATACAAATTGGTGTGAATATACTTTATACACAACTAGAGATATGAAAAAATATGCTCTAAATGTGTAATAGGTATTGTAATGCATTCTGCTGTCAGATATAAAAATAATTAAAAATAAAATTAAAAAGAAATGACATGATAAGACATCTGAATGAGGTGGAAATGGAGGTTCCAAAGACAGAGAAAGATAAAAGGAGTAAATCACTATCCCCATAGAAGTATTAAATAAATTAGAAACAGGAAGGAACAGAATAATCATGGCTGAAGATGTAATAACTGAAATCTAGGAAAAGCTAGAGATAATTGATCAAATTTAAATGATTAAGAAAGCAAATAAATGAATTAGAAAAAGAGGACAGCCATAGAAGAGAGCTAATAATGATCAAAATTGGTAAACACAAAGTTGAGAGTCCAACAAATTGAATAGAAAAATTTTTAAGTCATATCATAGAAGAAAATTTCCTTGCAAGGAATATCTGAATTTGATTTAAAAGGAAAACTATATAGTAGAAAAATATTGGTCTCCATGGTAGATTCTGAGATGAATCCTCTTAATCCTTGGAGAAATGAATCCTTGGAGAAAGAATAAGAGCATTTTTGGGGTCACCATGCAGAATAAGGAAGTCTTTTGAATCAGGGTCGGGTTACATCAGACTTTCCATAGCAACAGTCCATTCAATGGAGCTATGTCTACAATCATGTGAGGGAAAGCGCAACACAAAAAGAAACTTTTATCAGCAATTATCAAACATAAAAGAATCAGGAAATAAATACATAGGAGCCATTCTGGAAGCAAACAAATCTACTTTGTGATAAAATCTCAACTGAGAGATGAAAGGAAAGGCCATAGGAAAAACTATGGTTCAATACGTGCAATAAAACCACAATGGAATAATATCTGAAAAGTCCTGAGGTCAAGGAAGTGTGGTTTGAGAATTTTATAGCCAAGTTGATTTTATGGTAGGAAGGTGAGGACCCTCCTTTGCCACACTGATGAGTCCATGTGAGAGTTTGGACTCTGTGGACCCAGAGGTCTTACAAAACATTTGAAGTTCTCTAAAAATGAGCAGGAGCTGTGGGGACTCTTCCTCATGACCACTTTCTATTCTGGCCTTAGCTTTGTTACTGGTTTTATTTCTCTTTCCTCTTGCTCTGCCAATAGGAAGAGCATATAATGCTACTTACTCATAATGTTCTTGGTCTGTTTTCAAATCGAGGTTATGTTGGCTTCATAATATGAGTTGGACTATAATTATTTTTATTTGGTAAACTTTCAATAGTTTGGGTAATACTAGAATTAATTTTCTTTAAACGTTAGAGCATAACATACATATTGGTAGCAGAATAGCAACAAAGCATAGTCTGATGCTACCAGTTGCTTGGAATTTATTGAAGTTTATTTTATGGCATATTACAAAGTCCATTTTTATAAACATGTCATGTGTATTCCATCTATTCTCTCTAATTATTGGGTTGAGAGTTTGATGGAGATTGTTTATTATGCTGTTTGAATCTTTTATGTCCTTCCTTCCTTATTTATTTTTGTCTTTTTTTGAATATAAAATTTATTTATTTATTTATTTATTATTTTTTTATGTGGGTCTGAGAATCAAACCCAGTGCCTCACATGTACTAGGCAAGCGCTCTACCACTGAGCCACAACCTCAGCCTTGAAACCATATATTTCTGAAACAGGAATCTTAAAATCTCCCAGTATGATTGAGATATATTTTGCTTTAGACATTTTGAGACTGTTATTAAAATATATCTATTTCAATTGTTAATTGTAGCATTAATGTTTAACCTATTAGCTAACCAATATGTGCTCGCCACCAAACAAGGAAGGGGCATGGGATAGCTTGATGAGTTCCTAGCATGCCCTTTTTTTCCCTTCTTTGCTATTTTTTGTTGTCTATTTTCCTTGTAATCTTGTTTCACTGTTTCCCCATAACATATTATTATTCTTTGTTGTTTATTTGTTTGGTTTTGTAATATAGTCCTTTGGCTCCAAAACCAATGAGAAGAAAATTCAATCAAAAACTCTCCCACCACTGTCCACTGCCCACTGCCCACATCCTCGCACAGATCTTTGTGATTTCCTGGGTTTCTTAGAATTCATATGATGATGAGTGTAAATCCTTATTTTCCTACCTTCTAAAACAACAGCAAGCATAACATAAACACTGTTCCGTGCTTTGATTTTTAAAATTTGACATCTCTTAGAAATCTTTCATAGTATTACAGAGCGACTGTGGTCATTGCTGTATAATATCCCATTGTATGATACACAATAATTTATATGAGACCTTTATTGATGGGAACTTGGGTTGTCTCCAATCTTTTTCTAATACAATGATGTAATGATTACTCTATACTGCAGTGAACACTTGTCATTTTATGTGAGGGCAGCTAAATCTGTAGAATGAATTCCCAGAATTGTGATTGCCAGGCCACCGGGTAAATGCATTTTCAATTGAAGAGATTTTGCCAAATTGCTCTGGTAGATTGGGTTTGCTAATATTTTGATTAAGATTTTTGAATCTATGTTCAAGAATGAGATTGATTTATAATTTCCCTTTCTTCTAATGCTTTCCCCAGGTTTGGACATTGGGATTATGTTTGCATTAAAAAAAATGAATTCAGTATATTCTAAGTTTTCTATGCTCTGACACAGTTTTGTATAAGATAATCTTCACTATTTTTTCTTAAATATTTGGTAGACTTTGTAATTGAATCCATCTGGGCCTGGAGTTCTACCATGGTAATGTTTTAAATTACAAATTCAAAATTTTAATTGAATTATGTAGTCTGGCATTACCAGAAAGGAAAACTATCTGTGGCCTCATTTTAGAAAGATACTTTGGCTAAAATATTCAGGTGGACAGTGATTGCTCTAAGCACAGAGAATTAAATTAAATATAGCAATTAAGAGTGATGTCTATGTGACAGACCTAACTTGATTTGAATTCTGACTCCAACACTGTGTGAACATAAGAAAATTATTTTAAATTTCTGCTTCAGTTTACTTATGTGTCCAAGGAGAATAACATCGCTTGTCTCATTATGATTTTGAAGATTAAATGGGTTAATGCAAGTAAAGCCCTTAAAACAATTCTAGACACATTATAAATGCTATATAAATGCTAATTTATATTATTGATGATATTATCCTACTGAATTCTGATTTATGCTGAGTTTAATTATGTTCTTTTGAAATTAATTTGTCTTTTTTTTCTTGGCTACTGTGATGATCTGCTCTTTGTTTTTGGTTATTTTCCACTCTGATTAAGAATCTCAGGATGCATTTCTCTCTATGTATCCTCTTCTTTTTAAATCAGTTTCAGAAAGTGCTTTGCTCTTATTTCTTCAGAGCTTGCTTCTGCCTTGCTCCTCCTCCTCTTTCTGCAATTCTCACTGTACACGTGGACCCTCTATTGTATCCTCCATGCCTCTTCTTTTTTTATATTTTCCCATCTCTGTCTGGGCTTAATCATACCAATCTCTTCAGTTCTCACCTCTAGTTCATGATGCCGCTTTTCAGCTGTGACTAATCTGCTTCTTAGTCCATCATTAAGATTTTTTTTTTTTTTTAAATTTCTAGAAGCTGTTTGGATCTTTGTGAAATGTGTTTGGGTACACTTCAGATTTCTAGTTCCCTGCCCATTTTCAATCGTCCCCTCTATTTCTTTAGGCAAATTCATCCTAATTTTCAATAGTGTGTTTGATAATTCAAAATCTGAAATATTCATGGTGTTTCTGCCTTGTCTGATTTGGCCTTGTTTTCTTGGGTATTTTGTGAGGTGAAACTCTAAGCCTCCTGTTTTCCTTGGAACTTGAGCTATAGGAGTTCCCAGAGGGCGGAGTGCAGGCAGGTCTTCCCTAGAGGAACTGCATTTGCTTCTGCAAGATACCCTAAGGCAATATCAGTCTGGGATCATTTGAAATCATATTTTTAGCTTGAGGTTTTTTTCAGACTATGAAGAAAGATGAATTTGTACTGAAAGTTTTTAAGTGAAATTTAAATGTAAGTAAATGTACGTAAAATCCAATAAAATGACTCTAATCCTATAAAAATGGCCTTCAGCAAATATTGACCTGTCTGTCATCTGCATCCATCCCATTATTTACCTTTGCGTCACTGGGTCTGTGCTTGGAGTTGTCTGAAATCGAATCTCTCCACAGTAACAAGGTTGACTCTTAGATAATGCAGCTCAGTGAGTTCCATTCTGTGACCTTTGTTCTATTGTGTGTGCCATAATTTTATTTTGTAATGACTACATTCTGCCTCCCCAGTACAATGAAGTTTTTACTTTGAAAGCAAGCAGTACACAAGCACGGTCCTTTCATATATTCCTTTCCTCAATCTGGAGCCCCCTCCCCTACACCCTGTGCTTCTGTTCTGTAGCTGGGTTCCTGCCCTGTGCTCTGTGCCTGTTTGTAACCTGGGATTAGGGTCCAAGGTCCACCCCAGCTTCTCCAGCCTTCTGTCTGCCTGCTGACAGACTTTTACTCAGCCTGCAGACCAGTTTTCAATGGTGGCTGCATTGGGGGGCCTTTTGCCAAGTCCTGTCCAGAGGCCGCTCTCATCAGATCCTTGGTGCCAACTGCTGTCTTGGCGCTGTATCAGGCTCCTTGGACACCTGTCCAGATGGTGTGCTCTGTTGGCTTAGCTACAGTCCTTCTAGCACCTTCCACTGGACAGAGCCTCCCTTAGGACAAGGCTACCTGCAGGTGCCAGCTGTTCTCTCAATCTCTCTCCCCTAGCTCTCCCCTTGCCCACTCTTCTCTCTCTTGCCCTTCTCCCTTCTCTTTCCATCTCCTCTCCCTGTCGCCCCTCTCTTTTTCTTAGTCACCTTTTTTTTAATCTCCTGGTGTCCTTCTCTCCTTTCCCCCCCTTCTCCCTTATTTTGCCATCATTTCTTACTGTAAAATGATTTGTTAGGAGGATTCAGCAGAATTATAAAATGTAAGTAACTTAACCTGCTGATGAACATATAGTAAAGGCCTGTCTCTGTGGAAGCTATTACAACTATTATGTAATTCCTGATGTATTCATTCAACAAACATTTCAGAACCGACCACATACGAGGCATAGTGCTAGGCAGTCATGGTTGAGATGGTGACTCAGGCATTCCTGCCCTCAAGGAGCTCACAACCACGTATGGAGAATAACAAGGGAACAGACAAATGCTGCACAGTGAACTGGCCACCTGTGCCCCTGCGGCGATGTGTGCAACGCCTTGTTCACAGAGCTGTGGATTGTCGTCCTGTGCTAAATTTCAGAGAACAGCTCTACAGCCTATCAATGTCGCCCACTGAAGGATTTGTTTCCTGAGCTGGATGGGTAATGCCATCTACAGTGTTACAGCCACAAAGATGGATAACAAGGCGTAACTAACTAAATAGATGCTTTTTGGTCTTCTCAGAACCAGAAATAAGCTGGCTTAGCTTCTAAGCCCGGGACACCCCTGAAGCAGAGTTTTAAAATCTCTGTTGAGTCATTTTTATAAACAATGCAGTAGATAGAAATTAAGATAGGTTGATGATGCTTGCAAGGGGAAAACTAGGTCTCTACAGGCATTGAGAATTCTTTTTTAAAAAAATCTAGACATTCTGTGATTTTGTTGTTGAGCCAGTTTAGGTCTCTAGTCCTAGTTCGTGTCCGGAAAATTTAGCCTTTGGAAAATTAGATGTCCTAGCATATTCAATGGACGATTTTCAACAAGCAGTTAAACTGATTATAAAACTTCATCATGTGTGAAATGTACTATTTCCATCTCTACTGGCCATTGGGACTTCAAAGGAGGCCCCTCACCAAGCCCCTTTGAAAGTGGCTGTTCTGAGGAGGAGGGGCAGGAGCTGTTCCCCTGAGCCAGGCTGGGGCCAGCAGACTCTCTGTCTCAGTGTTATTCATGCAAATCTGCCTTAGCTCTCTCTGTGGGTCTCTTTTTCTGGACTGATCTCAAATGTGCACAGCTGTCTACTCTTTCCCCCAGGCTTGGTCATCTGCCTGAGAACTTTCTATACTAAACCTGCCATCAAAATCTGTCACTTGTCCTAATCCCTTACACTCCTGCTGTCTCCTGGACACCTGACGTCAATCAGATGTTATATTATACCACTGCTTTTCCTGGTTGAAAAGTTACCAATGAGCCCTACCAGATGGCAGGGACTGAGGTTAGTGACAATGTACATCTTCAAAGGTCCTGGTAGAATTAGTCTAGTTAGCAATATTCTTGTACCACTCAAGATGTGAGCGAGATATGTAAGGTCCTGTGGGATTTTCTTTACCTCTTGCTATGGCTTGAATGTGTTTCCCAAAAGTTCACATGTTGGAAATTTTGTTCCCCAAGACAGCAGTATTGAGAGGTAGGACTATTGGGAAGTAATTTGGTCACAAGGAACCTGCCCTGATGAATGGACTGATGCATTCATAAATTAATGGATCAATGGGTTATCACGGGAGTGGGGTAGTTATCATAATGGTGCGTCTGTTATAAAATCCCCTTTGCCATTTCTCTTCACCATGTAATGCCCTGTACCACCTTGGGTCTCTGCAAAGAGTCCCCACTAGCAAAAGGAAACTCACTAGATGCCAGTGCCATGTTCTGGGACTTCTCAGCCTCCAAGACACTTTTTGGCTAGGGCACTATTCTTAATAAACTACCCACTCTGCGTTATTGTTATAGTAAGAGAAAACAGATGAAGACAGCCCTCAACTCACAGTTATATGGGGGCTACATTCCTCATCTCTAAGAGGGATTGGATTTTGTTGCAAAGTATTCACACTAAAAAGTTTAGGGGGTACAAGCCCCAGCCCAGGCCTTGAAGAAAGAGTGAGGGCTTGACATTTTGGTCAGATTTATCTTCTTGATCCTTGTTAAACAGATTCCAACCAGCAAGTCTCCTTATCATTTTGAGTAACACTTTTGTTACATATTTCTTTTTAGATTTCAAAAGTAATACATGCTCAATTTAGATAACTAGAAAGCTTCAGAATGCACAAACTAAAAAATGCAAGCCATCCATAATCCTACTGCTTAATTAAATCCATAGCTGCCCCTTGTAAATGTGCTTTTGGTCACAGACATAGACTGGTAGAAGTCAAGACCTCCATGTCACTACATTTAACTGGGCCATGACTGTGTGATTCCTTAACTCTTCATACCAATAACTCTCAAGCTGCCATTCCCAGACAAGCAACATTGGCATCATCTAAGAGCATGTCGGAAATGCACATTTTTAGCACCACCCCCAGATATCCTGGGAATCAGCAATTCTGGGGGTGAACCCAGCAACCTGTGATCCCATGTGGTTTCTCCATCATTCCGATGCACACTAGAGACTGAGAAATATTGCTGTATAATGAATCTGACCCACTGAACCAGTGCCCCCTTCTGACTCCTACCCTATCTGCTCTTGAGATAAAATTGCTAAAAAATTCTCTCAAATGAACTCATTTGAGTTTAAACTTAATTCAGGCTGATCATTTATACAGTCATTTTAGATTTAACTTTATCTTCTTGGGACAATTGCTTATCTTTCAGGTTTGTTCCTTATCTACCTCACCCAAGGTGAGGGGTCACCTTGGCCAGAGGGGCCCTGTCCGACACTGGAATTCCCATGCCTGCTTTCTGTTGGTGCTGATGTGCAGCTGGTCTCATGTCCCCCTTAAACATTCTGCTGGCATTTGCCCTGGCATCTGTGACTGCCGCATCCAACTTTTTCTCAGCATCTTCAGAATCCAGGGGCCACTTTACGCTACCTAGGTCTCTTGGCCTCTGTGGGTGCTGCAGACATCTGAGTTCCTGTCATAGCTTTTATTTACCCACCTGGTGCACTCATACTGCCACCTGTAACTCAGAGTCCCTGTCTACTGCCACTCAGTGGGGTCTCTCTGCCTTCTTAGCCAAGCCATGTGTCCTGGGCTTGCTCCACACATGGTCTCAACCCTGAGTCCCATGTGGAGGGTCAGGTACTGAGTTCTGTCTGCCCTCAGTGGTCTCTTGAACTCATGGGACATAGTTTCTTCTCTCTGCACATCTTCCCATTCTGCCTCCATGTCTCTTCCCTCTCATCTCTCAAGCAAAGCTGTTGATATGTTGAATGGCCCCATTTTTTTTTTTTTTTTTTTTTTACCATTTCTCAGCTTTCAAACCCATCTCAGGGGTGAAAACCTATTTTGAATGTCAAAAGCTAAACAGCAATTCTTTCTCTTGGCATCTGTAATAATGCCTTGCCCCAAGGCAGATGGATGTAGGAAGGCAAAACAGAAAAACACAACAGTATGTTTCCCTGTCTTCCTCTCTTCATCATCAAATATCTACACAACTTCCACATAATTTAGATTCTACTGCACATACTTTGATAGGTCTTTTTTTTTTTTTGTCACTTATCCATATGCCGTGAACACTGTTTCTGTGTCATTAAATACTTTTCTACAACATGACTTTTAATGGCTCTGAGGAATTCAATTAAATGTGTGGTGGGAAGGAAAAATAAATTACTATTTTAAAACCGATTGGCAGTTTGTCTTGGTTTCTCTAGGGTGTGGTAGCAAAATCCATTTGAGGGAGAATTTTCTGTTGTTGTTATTGGAATAAAAGGAACTCTTCAATGGGCCTTTTGATTTTGCAAAGGCCCTGGAGCTGAAGTTTGAGAGCAGGAGATTGAGGGTGTGCAACTCCTTGGGTTGTTCTGTTCTGGTGGTTGTAGATTTTTGGCTTCCTTTGGGGCTGTGAGCTAGGGCTTAGAGGTAGGACCCAAGTAATTGAGCAGCACTTGGATACATGTATGGATGACCTCTATCGGGAGAAGGTGGGCCAGGACAAAATGTGAGATGGTCATCAAGGGGCTCGTTGCTTTGAAGTATGAGTGATGGATTTAGGAAAATTGATATCTGACTTCAAACTTTTATTTTTTCTGTCTTGTAGTCTTATGATCTCTTTGGCTAGTAAGACAGTCATACACACAGTTACACACCTAACTCACATCTCCAAAAAAATTAAAGAAAGAGGCTATTTCCATGTTTCCAGCAAAGTGGAGAGAGGGTAAATATATGACCAAAAGATATTAGGAGCTAAAAGCAGCATATACCCAAGTGGTTACAACTATGACCAGCAACTACAGCTACTCTCCATAAATTGTTGGAAATATCCAGGAATCTTCGTGTTGCAAAAACCGGAAAGTCCAGTTATTAAACAGTATTACACTGGGGTATTAAACAATAGAGTAACTACATGGAGCTGGAAAACTTGGGACCTTTACTTTAAGTGTATCATAACTTATTTAACTATCTCCTACTAGGGTTATTGTTTCCATTTTCCATTATTTGTTACAATGCTATGAACAAACAGCCTTACAGATGAAGTTTGTGGTGTGTTATTGATTGTTTCCTTGGGGCAAATTCCTAGAAGAGGACTGGCTTGGGTGATGGATTATACCCATTTTAAAGGCTTGTGATAGAGAGGAAGTTTGTTTTAAATCTTTGGTCTTCAGCAGGCATCTGTAGGTCATGACTCTAGTAGAACTGCTACTTTCTCATAGACTCTGTGAATTAGATGGAGTATTCCAGAATTTGATGGAATGATCACACTTGTGGGCTGGGACACATTGAGTGAGTTGAAGATCTCTCTGAGATGTTCTAGTTTCAAAACCAAGGATGGTTCCATATCAACCGTGTCAGTTTGATTTCATGGAAATTGCATTTAGAAAGTGCATGAAATTTTGTATGCACTGAAAAACCTGTAGATATTAATTCTATTGAATTCTCTGCTTTTTTTTTTCTTTTCTCAGGATATGAGAAACTTGAAAATTTCAGTGATTTTTTGTCTCTATGACACCAGAAAGGAAAGAAAAATAAACCACATAGAACTTTTTGCTGTGGTGTCCGATACCAGCTGTTAGCCCCAGTAATTTAATTCAAGCCTGTTTATGACCTACTTTTTGAATCATTGCAGCCCAGGCTGTGCTATTTCTATGTTCCCTTGCTGAGAAACCAGCATACAAGCCTAAATTGTGTTTTTTCTTTCTTCTTCTTTTTTTTTTTTTTTGTACAGGAGTAGATAGGATAGGCTCCTCTGGAAATTCTGGAACTGTTTTCAAGTTTATGGCACAAACTACTGGAATGGCAAGAGAGGGCTGTTTTGCAAACTCGAGTTTGTTTTCCTAGGGTTCCACACAGGACTGGAGCCTTGGGGAGGGTTCTTGTTGTGCCCATTGGTATTGATTTCTGCCTCTGACATTCACTGGCAGTCATAGATCTCATCTGGCATAAATCATTGGCTTTACTTCTCTCTTGAATGCTTTTCTTTCCTGAAGAATGGAGTCAGCTGATGCTAGAGAAAAAGAAGTGTTTTCAGTAGTGCTTGTTTACAAGTCCTTTGTAACCAAATGGGTGCTAAGTAGACCACAAACGTGTTCATGGATACCTGGGAGATCAAAGCCCAGAAATAGATAGCAGTTCCTCATGAAAACACACACAGAGCAGAGCAGTAGGAGGGATCTCTCAAGCTCATAGCCATATGGACGGGGAAGGGAAGGCAGTGAGTTTTTAGCTGCCTGACTGTTCTCAAGGCTTCTTACAGAGGTTATCTCTTCAGGGCTGGGGCTGGGGGAGGAGAGTGAGATGACTCATGTTAGTGTGTGGGTGGATTGTGTCTTTATTTAGAATTCTGAAATTTTGTTCTTCATATATTTTCGCATTTATTTTGATTTTCCTTAATACAACATTGCTCTATGGATAGCCAAGCGTTCCCTCCACATTGATGTCCATTGGGAGCCTCAGAAGGAGAGCTTATTTGGAAATAGTGTCTTTGCAGATGTAATTCAGTTAAATGAGGTTTTACTGGATTAGGGTGGACTCTAAATCCAGTGACTGGTGTCCTTATATAGGACATGAGGTGACCGCTCAGGGGCACAAAGGAAAGATGACCGGCCAGGTCAAGATGGAGGCAGAAATGGAAGCCACAAGTCATGAAAGGCCAGATTGCCAGCAACCAGCCAAAGCCAGGACAGAGGAAAGGGAGGATTTTCTCCCAGAGCCTTGGAGCCTGCATGGCCCTCCTGGCACTTTGATTTCTGACTTCTCGTCTCCAGAACTTCGAGAGAATAAATATCTTGGTTTATGCTGTCTAATAATTTGTGTTTCTGCAGAAGGACCCAGTCATTGTCCTAATCCACTCCTTTTGTTCTCTCTAACCTGTTCTATTTCAGTCATTTCTCCTCTCCGGCTTATCTCAAATTCTAGGAACAACTAGCTACGCAGGCAACCACCCCATGATAGGAACTGAAATTTCCCCCTTTAAGTAATAACAATTTCTCTGGAGCCAGTAAGACGCCACAAAGCCAGACTTCAAATCATGATCAACCAAGTGAGTTTGACTACTCACACTCCTTCCCCTTCCCCTAGTTCTTCCCTGTTATGATCTTGGAGCTATTGTTAGTACCTCCAAGGCAGATTTTAGGAGGTCATTTGCCCTCTTTCCTTCCTAATACAGCTGCACCAAAACAAGTTCCTTTCCTGTTCCACCACCTCTCATTTCTCTGCTGATTGAAAACATGAATGAGAGGCCAAACCCAGTGAATGGGGACTCCCAGAACCAGGCCTCTCTGGCTCAGGCTCTAGCAACACTACTTGGTTATTGCAGCCCTCAGAAATTAATGCAATTGCTCTAAAATATTGTTTATCTAGATTGCTGAGCTGTTTTTTTTTTTGGGGTGTGTGTGTGTGTGTGTGTGTGTGTGTCCATTTAAATGTTGTCCCCAAGTGCAGTGCCTTACTCTCCTTACTCTGGTGCTGATTCTATCTTCTCACTATCCACTGTCACAACCTACTGAGTGACATGCAGAGGAAAACTGCCCTAGGCCCCTTTTGTTATCATATATCTGAATAGTATACAAGATATTAAAGATATGTAAAAGGTAGGAGAAAATAAAGAAAGGAGAATGAATTGAGGGGGTAGTGGCAAAGGAATAATCCTAAATATTGAGGGAAACTTTCTCACATTTAAGTGTTGGCTGCCTCATTATTCACATATTAAAATCTAGAAACAAGGAAAGTTATGCAATAGAGGAGGATTAAGTAAATTCTGATGGATCTTCTTAATAGATTACTATTCAGCAATTAAAATTAAATTTACAGAAATATGTAATATCTTACAAAATATTAGCTAAGGAACTAATTAAAGTAGAAACGTATTTATGTATTCTCTGTGCTAAAAATAATCTCTGTATCAAATAGGACATACGCCAAGAGTGTCTCTTGGTGAACATGGTGTAATTATTTAGTTGTGCCTAAAGACCCATTGATTTTGTTTTGTGAGCATACACATTAATTTGCTATTGCTGTGTAACAAATTGCTACAACTTAAAAGCTTAAAACAACCCATCCTTATTACCTTCTAGTTCTGTGGGGCAGATATCTGGACCTGGCCCAATTGGGTTCTCCGCTCAGGTTCTCACAAGGATGAAATCTGGCTGTATTCTCACATGTAGCTTAAGCTCCTCATCTGATTTCATTTGGGTTGTTGGCAGAATTCATCACCTTACAATTTTACCACTAAGGTCCCTGTTTTCTTTCTATCTGTCAACAGGGGATGACTCTCAACTCCTGGAGGCTGCACCCAACCCTGGTTTTGTGGCCCATTCACAACATGTGGCTCCTTCTTCAAATCTGGTGGAAGAATCTCTCTCCAGCTGGCTATGGTAGTCTTATATAATGCAACCTAACCAAAGGAACCACTATCATATCCACCGATTCCACTCACATGCAAGCGGATGGGACTGCACAAGATGTGTATGCTGGGGTGGGACTGTGGGGGCCATCTTAGAATTCTTCCTACCACAACACATATTGCTTCTAGAAGAAAGAAAAAAATGGCTCCAGAGCTGAGGTGTTAGCCTGTCATCATAGCCCCATTCTGGGCTGGGCGGCTGACTGGCTGGTATGCATGCATGAGTTCCATGGGAAGGACAGGAGGCCATGTTCTAGGGCATGTTGCAATTTCCTCTCCAGCCAGTCCAGTCTTATGGTATTTTCCTTTCTTCCCTATATGGATATCCATCTGCTGTGTGTGTGAGATGGAGGCCATATATCACCCCTCCCTCTGGTAGTTATGAGCATTCCTTGAAGGAACAAAAAGGAAATCAACACTGCTGAATATCATGGAGTGTTGCAGACTCTAAAGTGAGTCATTATGTAAAGCGTCATTTATAGTCCTGACAATAACCTTAAGGGGACAAAAGGAGGACTTGAAACTGTCCCCAGGTTGCATAAACACCTGGTTGCAAGAGCAAACATTTGAGCCCTGAGATATGACTCCTCAGACAGTAATTCCTTGCTTGTTTCAGTGGTCATTCCTATTACAGAATTGTTTACTTCCTCAGTGCAGACACTGTGTGCCACACCAGGGTCATGACCGTGAAGGAGAAGGTCTTGGCCCCTCCTGTGGCCAACACCTTACTCAGCAAGGAGAACAGAAGTTTCACAAACGGTACACAAACATTAAGGCTTTGGCAAGGGCCTCTGGAGCAAGTTCCAGTGGTGGGAGCTGGAAGATTAAATTTGACTTGGCCTGCAGTAAAATTAGAAAGGCTTCCAAGGTGTGTGATAGACAGCTAACTGAGAGTTGGCCTTGCAAAGTCAGAGAGGAGCAGGGCACGCCATAAAGAGAGAGAGGATCAGGGCCAGGAGAAAGGAAGTGAAGACATATTCAAGGCGCTCACAGAAGGCCCAGGAAGACCGAGTCCAGGACACCAGGGGAAAGTGGTGTGTAAAGTGCTTTGTGCTTAGAGTTGGGCAGATGCAACTCATGTGGTTATGTGGGTGCTCCGCAAAATGTTTTGGACTTCTTCCTAAGAGCAGCGGGAAGATTTCTGAGCTTACACAGAGGCTAAAATAGGCAAGTAAAGTAATATCTTTGTCTAATCTTTATTTGAATTCACTTTTTCACATAAAATGATTTCAACTCAGAGTATACATTTGAATCACCTGGGGAATTACAAAACTAATACAAATATCCTACCCAAGACCAATTAAATTTAGAACTTAGAAGGATGGCATTAGAATCTATATTTATTTAAAGTTTCCCATATGATTCTCAAGAGCTGGCCTTTTTTTTTTTTTTTTGGTACCAGGAATTGTACCCCGGGGTACTTAATCCCTAAGCTACATCCCCAGCCCTTTTGAATATTTTATTGAGAGAGAGGGTCTTGCTGAGTTTGCTTAGATCTGCTCTAAGTTTCTGAGGCTGGCTTTGAACTCACAATCCGCTTTCCTCAGCCTCCCAAGCCACTGTGATTACAGACGTTCACCACGGTGCCTGGCTGAACTCGCCATTTTAATGGCCACATAGGACAAATCCATAGTCATGCTCAAAAGGAAAAAAGCTGAAAGCATATCCTCTAAGACTTGGAACAAGGATGCTAACATTCCCTGTCACCAGCTATTTCAGTGTGGTACTAGAAGTCTTGGCCAAATTTCACTGTTATTAAATATAGATCTACTCAGGGACCCTCTGGGCCAGGTGCAGCCACAGAATTAGAAAACTACATAAGCTCAGCCCTGACCTTGAGGAACTTGGCTTTTCCAGGCATGTTTAAGCTTCCTTTGTTCATTGGCTGATTTGGTCATGAGCTCACCCTTTGCTGCCTAAGCATGTGGCCTCCTTGATCCTTGGTGACAAAGCCTATACCTGAGGCACTCAGAGGCCTGAGCCCTGTACAGTAATAAGTCACTCAGAGCAGAGCAACAAGGGCACTCAGAGACACCAAGTCAGCCAGTCCCTGGGAACAGAGCATGGCCACAATCTTGTGTCAACTACAAGGCAACAAAGTAGACACTGTCTGCTCAGGGGGTTAAGTGATGGAAGGATGTCACTCTGGGCTTATGACTGAGGCTGTTCCTCCACCCCTTTACTTTATATGGAGGCCTAGGAATGTGAGTTTTCTCCCCTAAACCCCATCAACACTGGAGACAGCCTGAAGGGCCACTCTGAAGCAAGAGCCCCTAGAATCCCCTCACTGACCTATGTTGGGCCTTTCTTCTGGTCTCACCCACAGCCCACTCCCCTTATTCTGACCATAACAACAACTATAAAAGATTCTCTTGAGAAGTTATGAAAAATTGAATAGGAATTGGATACTGCACGGCATTGTGGATTGTTTTCAGTTTTCTCAGGTGTATGTATTGTATCATGGTGGGAAATTGTCACTTATTCATAGGAGATGTGTGCAGGTGAATTTAGGGGTGATGTGTCATGGTCCAGCATATCTAAGCTATCGAAATGCTTAATGAAATTTGTTCATTTAACAGCTACTTACTAGACATCTAGTGTCAGACACTGTACTGAGTGAAAATTTCACAATGTATGGACTTTGCATTCAATAAAGTTAAATACCCCTAGAGGATAAATACTCTGAACAAATTATGTAAAGAAGAAACATACCTCCACATTTTAATGGCTGCGTCTGACAAATCCATATCCAACATGCTCAAGGGGGAAAAGCTGAAAGCATTTCCTCTAAGATCTGGAACAAGGATGCTGACATTCCCTGTCACCAGCTATTCAATGTGGTACTAGGCATTTTAGCCAGAGCAGCGAGGCAAGAGAAAGAAATATGGGGTATACAAACAGGAAGGGAGGAAGTCAAATTATCTGTGTTCAAATCAACAGGATTGTATATAGTTGATCCTTGAAAAACATGGATTAGAACTACACAGGTTCACTTACAGGCAGGTTTTTTTCCCCCAGATTTTTAACTGTTTGAAAAAACTCAAACTGTATAGCCTAGAAATATTCAAAAACATTTAAGAAAAATTAGATATGTCATTAATGTAAAAATATATATATATACATATATGTATATTATCATGAAATATACACAAATAATATGAAAAGTTAAAAGATATTAAAAGTTATGCACACATGAAAGATGGTACCATTTATAATTGAGAGAACTTTAAATATAAAGATGCAGAATTAAATCATAACTGTAGGACATTAATTGTACTAATACTGCACCACTGTAATTATGTTGTAGCCACCCCTATTGCTATTGTGGTGAGCTCAAGTGTTGTGAGTATCTTCTTAAAATGCTGTGTATTGCTATCATTGCTGTGTGAGTATTTTGTCTCACCAGGATATTGCATATCATAACAAAAAGTTATGTCTTGTGGCTCTCACTTTTCACCCCTCCGATAACATGCAAAATATGTGTTAATTGGAAGTTTATGTTATCAGTTAGGATTCTGGTCAACAGTAGGCTATTAGTGATTGAGTTTTGGGGAATTCAAAGTTATATGTGATTTTTACCTGTGCAAAGGTCAGAGCTCTTAACCCCCACATTATTCAAGTGTTAACTGTGTGGAAAATCCTGAAAACTCAACCAAAAGACTGTTAGAACTGATAAATGAATTCAGTAAAATTTAAGGATACAAAACTGAACATAGGAAAATCAGTAGCAGTTTTATATGCCAATAATAAACTTGCTGAGAAAGATATCATGAAAGCAATCTCATCCCCAGTAGCTACACAAAGTAAAAAACAAACCTAGGAATGAAGTTACCCAAGGAAGTAAATGATCTCCACAATGAAAATTACATGAGAAAAACTGGAAAAGACACTGAAAAAGGGAATACCTCCCATTTCCACAGATCTAAAGAACTCACATTATTAAAATGTCATGTTATCCAAAGTAATTCACAGATTCAATGCAATCCGCATCAAAATGCCAATGGCATTCTTTACAGAAATAGGAAAACCCATACTAAAATTCACATGGAAGCATAAAAGACCCTGAATAACCAAAGAATTTTAAGCAAAAAGAAGAATGCTGGAAGTATCATAATGCCTGATCTCTAAGACATACTGCAGGACTCAGTAATCAAGACTGAATGGCATTGGCATAAAAATCATCACACAAATGGACAGAACTGGAGACTATTATGATAAATGAAATAAGGCAATAAAAAAAAAAACCCCAAAGGCCAAATGTTCTGTATGATATGTGGATGCTACACACAATAGGCAAGAGTGGGCGGGAAGTGGAAGTTCACCAGACTGGACAGCGGGGAGTAGTGGGAAGGGAAGGGAGGTGGGAAGGGGAAAGACCACTGACAAATCAGACATAACATTGCTATGTTCATATATAAATACACAACCAGTGTAATTCCACATCATGTACAACCACAAGAATGGGAAGTTATACTCCATGAATGTTTGATAAATCAAAATACATTCTGCAGTCATGTATAACTAAAAAGAATAAATTAAAAAAAAAAAGCAACACACAGACAAATGGAACAGAGAACATCCGAGAAATAAATCTGCAAAGCTAAGGCCAAATGACTTTCAACAAAGGTGTTGAGAACACATAATGGAGAAAGCAGAACCTCTTCAATAAATGGTGCTGGAAAAACAGGCTATTCATATGCCAAAGAATGATATCTAACTCCTATCTTTCACCATGTAAAAATCAATTCAAAATGGATTAAATACATAAATCTAAGACTTAAACTATGAAACCACTAGAAGTAAATGTAGGGAAATTCTTCAAGACATTGGTATGGGAAATGGTATTTTTTTTAATCAGATCCCAAAAGGATAGTCAACAAATCAAAAATAAGCAAATGAGACGGTGTCAACAAGAAGCTTCAGGCTGGGGATGTGGCTCAAGTGATAACATGCTCACCTGGCATGCTCGGGGCGCTGGGTTCGATCCTCAGCACCACATAAAAATAAAAAATAAAGATGTTGTGTCCACCGAAAACTGAAAAATAGATATTAAAAAATTCTCTCTCTCTCTCTCTCTCTCTCTCTCTCTCTTTCTTTTTAAAACAAAACAAAACAAAAACAAAAAGCTTCTGCACACCAAAGGAAACAATCAGTGGAGCAAAGAAATGACCTATAGAATAGTTGGAAATATTTACAAACTAGTTATTTGACAAAGGACTAATCTTCAGAATATATAGTGTCTAAAAATAACTCAACAACAACAAAAAACAAATAATAATTCAGTTGAAATGGGTAAATGATCTGAATAGACGTTTTTCAACAAATAAGTAAAATATGCTTAAGACTACTGTGTCAGAGACCTGTAAATCAAAATCACAGTGAGAGCTCATTTCACCCTGGTCAAAATGGCTGCAATCAGAAAGCAACAATAAAGGCTGGCGAGGACAGAGAGAAAGAAGAACTCTCCTACACTGCTAGTGGAAATATAAATTAATACTGACAATCAGGGTACAGTATAGAGGCACCCCAACAAACTGAAAATAGAGCTGAAACATGATGGAGCAATCTCATTGGTATAGGCAAAATAATTACAATCATCATACCAAAGAAGCCCCTCATGCCCATGTTTATCATGGCACCACTCACAATAGTCAAGATGTGGAACTGACAGATGAATGGATAAGTAAAATGAGCCACATATACACAATGGAATATTATGCAGCCACAGGAAGTAATGACATTCTGTCATTTGTGGCAAAATAGAACTGGAAGATATCATATTGTATAACACAATAGAAAGGCAAATACTACACATGCACTCTCATATGTGGAAGGTATAAAAAGTGGAATGTTAATGTATAGTGGCAAGGAAGGATAAATGGTAGGGGGATAGAGGGAGGCTGAATAACAGGTACCAAAATACAGTTTGATAGGAGGATCATGCTCTAGAGTCCTGCAGGACAGTAAGATGACAGTAAGTTAATTAACCTATTACATAATTATGAAGGACAGGAAGAGAGGAACTCAAAGTTTCTAAGGGTAAATAAATGACAAGGAGATGGAAATGCTAATTTGATCAGTACACATTATATAAGTGTATTGAAGTATCACACTGTACTCCATAGATTTATGCATTTATTATACATTAATTTGAAAGAAAAAAAAATGAAAATAAAATTGCTGGGTCTGTCTCTGAGGAGCTCAGCATCGAAGAGGAGATAAGTGAGAGGTGTGACTGTTACAGAGAGAGAGACAATGCAAAGCAGGGGTCCCCCTCTCTCCAGAATTATTTGTCTGACCTTGAATCTTCCCAGTCCATTTGCAAGGAATTTTTCAGAGCTCCTTTTTCCTCACCCATGGGGGAAACAAATGAGCAATGGGGATTGTTTCCTTTGCCCTGTTCTCTCCCTTCTGCTTCCCAATAGGTGTGGTCCTCCTCCTGTCCTGCCAACACCACCTTTACTTGGCAGAGATCATGAGGAGGTCAGGCCCATGATGATGTCAGAAAAACACCCAGAGCCAGGAGGCCCATACCAGGGTTCAAAAAGAATGCTGTTAAAATTCTCTAAGAATACACACTTCTTGGGGGGAATGGTGGGATAAGTATGGGGCCCTGAGTTCAATAGCTCCTGGCATCTACTGATAGGGACATGATTAGTCAGATATCTGCTGGATTGAAGAGCCAGCGGGGAAGGAAGGGTGGGAAGAAAGAACAGACCAGACTGATGGTTGCCTGGCCCTGGGACTTGTAGGTTGTGCCATGTTGGAAGAAGAACATCAGGGAAAACAGGGATGGGCCATGTCTGCAGTCCATGATTTTCCCAGCTGGAGAAAACTCAGCCCTCTTGGAACCAGCTGTACCAAAAGACTATTTGCCTTAGTGATGCAGGTTAAAAATAGTGGTAATTGCCAGCTCCTTGAGTATGGCCGATCATTACTATTCTTATAACGGACTGGAAATTAACCCATGGTGCATGGAACCCACAATGTTATCCAAACTTGCATCAGGCCAGCTGGTTTGTGACACAATAGCATTAGTGTGGTTGGTGTGTTCTTAGAAAAGCTCAAAGCAGAGGTGGGGTTGGGGGAGTGCAGCTGCAGACTTTACTTCTTCCAGGCCTGCCACAGGCACCCAAAGCCACGAGAAGTTTGCTGTGGGGCTGATGGGCTTTGCCCTTTCTGGGGAAGTTGCATCCAACTGCCCATCCAGATGTGTTTACCTGCTCTCTTGGGGGCATGGACATGTGGCTATAAGGATATAACCTGTGTTCTGCATGATCAGAAGACTCCAGACAAAGCAGAGGTCTGAGGGCCTCGGTGGACCCTAAACTGATCTAGATTTTGAGGCTCGCATAGAAAGTTTGCCAATTTTTTTGAAAACCAGACATAATGGGAAGAAATTGCCCTGCACAATGTAGTGGGAGTGGGGGGGGGGAGAGAGTATTCATACCTACCCAGGCAACTCTAAGGCAGAGCTGGGCCTAGGATGAGACAAGTAAGGAGCCTGGGATGCAAAATTTAAGGAAGTATTCCATCTCATGCAAGTATTAGGCTAACACTGGCCCCAACTTGAGAATAAGGACCCCCTTACATTTTGTGTTGTAGCTCAGGTCCTGCTCCATTGATGCCTGATTCGAGTTCTTATTGAAAGAAGGTGCCTGGGGTGAGAATGGAATTAGAAGGGGACATAGAAGAATGGAATTAGAAGGGGACATAGAAGGATGGAATATCTTGTGGCCATATTCATTTCTCCTTTTTCCTTGGTAATAGAAGGTCAAATTTATTTGGAGTGATAAAAATAATATTTCCCAGTCACCTTTCAGCCTGGTATGTCATGGATTGTAAAGGAAGTAGACATGCATGTTATGGGGGCAGGGAAGGCTGCCCCTAGGAAGAGCTGACTATCTGAAAGAGGCTTCCTTCTTTTGCCATTCTGACTTTTTTTTTCCCTTCCAGCTTGCAGTTTGGAAGCTCCAAGGGCACTGTGGAACATTAGGTGACCTTGAGAAAGGAAGCCATGTACTAGGAAGACAGAACAGAAAGATAGGAATCTGATACTCTGGGGCTATTAATGATGCTGTCATTGAATCTCATAATGGCATATAAGACAGGGCTTTATAGATAAAGAATTGTGACTGAGAGATAAAGTCACCAGCTTCAGATTGCCTGCCTAAGAAGGGGCAGAACAGAAATTAATATCCAGAACTATCTGATTCTAAAACTGTCACTTAGCAAACACTCTGCAAGGTGCTTCTTGGGGACAGTTCAAAGCTCCTTTTCTGACTCTGCTGAAAGGCTTTCTGTCATGGCCCCAGAGCAGCTTGTGCTCCCCAAACCTGAAGCCCTCCAATGGTCCTGCTGTCCCCTTCTTCAGGCCGGGCCCTAGAAGATTAGCTTCCCTCCTGGGGTCTTTAGCTCACTCCCTGAATAGTGTCAGTCCTGCTACCCAGGTGGAAGGGAAACACAACCTCAGGCCTCTTTTTCCAAGCTCCAAATGCTCAACTAGATTCGGTTTCCATAAAAAATGAATGCACTCTCCAAAGGCCCTGGAAAAAGTCTGTGGGTTGGGATCAGCTGGCCTGGTCAGAGAGTCAGGCTGAGAAGGAGCAATTTGCTATTTCTCTGCTTGTTCTTTGCTGAGGGGGAAATGCTTGCCAGGTATCTCCATATTTCAAGGGCAGGTCGGGATCAGCAAGGCTGTCCAAGGACAGGTTCTGCAGGTGGTGGCATGGAAACTGGGTTATTGTCAGGAAAACCATTCAACACGGCTTCCTCAGTATAATTTGTAGCATCCAGTCATAAACCATTGCCTACCAACACCCCACGGGTCTACTCCCAGGCACTAAGGATGCTGTTAACAATCGGACTCCTTTCTTTGAGAACTTCAGCCGGTTTCCCAGCCTGGGCTTAAATTTTTAATTATGTTCACCTTGGGGTTCAGCCTTGCCTAATTGCACAGAGGATGATGAGAGGTCTGCAGTGGTGTGGGTGAGGGTGGGGTGGGGGGCTACTTATATAAATGATTAAAGAGTCTGAGGGAGAGAGCTCACATCAAGGGAAGAGACAATTTGAAAGTCTGGTTCAAGGTGAAGGAGAAGTTTGCCTCTCAAACTTGTGATCCTCTTGCCTCAGCTTCCCCAAGTCACTGGAATTACAGGTGGATGAGGATCAGGTGGGCATGGTGTATGCCCCTTGCCAGGGAGAGGCAGCCACAACAAATTGATTTGTGCTGATTCCCTGAGTGACATCCTGAGTAAGATCCATGCATTCTTTGTGGGACCCTGGGTTGCACTGTAGCAGTCTCTAGTCCCAGTTGGTTTTAAGACTGTGTGGGAATGGGCA
This sequence comes from Urocitellus parryii, assembly GCF_045843805.1. Lineage (NCBI taxonomy): Eukaryota > Metazoa > Chordata > Mammalia > Rodentia > Sciuridae > Urocitellus > Urocitellus parryii. Next base: position 172,944,579 of record NC_135531.1, read on the forward strand.
ACTTGGCTGGTAGCATCTGGGCATCCCCAGCACAGACTGCAGTGTGCATTTGTGACCGACTGTGCCAATGCCGTCTCAGTGACACCTGCTTCAGCTAGACATGAATGGTGAAGCCACCATCACCTCAATCACCTTGTGTGATGGTGAAATTTACTTATTTATTTATTATTTGGCACTGGAGATTGAATCCAGGGGTGCTTTACTGCTGAGCTACTTTCCCAGTCTTCTTTAAATTTTATTGTAAGACAGGATCTTACTAAGTTGCTGAGGCCTCAAACTTGTGATCCTCTTGCTTCAGCCTCCCAAATCACTGGAATTACAGATGTGTGCTACCACGCCTGGAAATTGTGAAATAGTTTTTGTATCAACTTGGCTGGGCAACAAGAAAGTTGGTCAACATGAAGCTGTGTGTTTCTATGGGGGTGTGTTTGAGTGACACTAATATTCCAATTGGTAAATTGAAAAAAGCAGATTGCCCTCCCTAAAGTGGGTGGGCCTCATCCAATCAGTCTGAAGAGAACAAAAATCTGACCCTCCCCTCAATACCAGAGAATTCTTCCTGATCGACTTGGAACTGGGACATTAGCTCCAGCAGAAATTGGCTGTGTCCACCCCCATAACACTTGTGAGACAATTCTTTATACACACATGTATATATTTTGTGTATGTATATGTGTGTAACACAGATGGTTCTTGACATACAATGGCTTGCCTTAAGATTTTTTTGACATCACATTGATGCAAAAACAATACACATTCAGTAGAAATTGTACCTGAAATTTTGAATTTAGATCTTTCCCAGGCTAGTACGATACTCAGCAGCAAGCCACAACTCCCAGCCAGCCAGGTGGTCTCCAGGGCAAACAACTGATACCTGACGGTGTGCCGTGGGGTTGCTGAGCTGTGATGTTTGCTAGGCTAAGTGGAGAAAATGTATTATTTTCAACTTAGGATGGGTTTATTGAGATGGAACCCCATTATAAGTCAAGGAGCATCTATTTATCCATCCATCCATCCATCCATCCATCCATCCATCCATCCGTCCATCCATCCATCTGTCCGTCCTTCCATCCACCCATCTTCTAGCGTTTCTTTTTCCTCTGGAGAACCTCTGGCTATTCCAAACTGTCAAGAAGCATCTCCATGGTACTATGGCAACTCAAAAGCAATGGCAACTGCCATGAGCTAACCAGGAGGGCTGTCTGAAGAACATATCTGGAAGTTTCCAGAATTTTTGATTCCAGAAATCTTGAGTGGGGTAGCTTGTTTCTTCAGAGTCAGAGCCTAGAGCACATAGCTAGAGAAACTTTTGTGAGGGCCTGAAGTAAATAATAATGGTTCGCAAAGATGTCCATGTCCTAATGCCTGGAGCCTGTGAATATGCTGCCTGACATGGCAAAGGGGACTTTGCAGATGTGTTTAGGTTAAGGGTATTGAAAAGGGATTGTCCTGGGGTCCTTACAAGATGGGGACAGGAGAGTCAGAAGGAGCAGAAGGGGATGTGATGGCAGAAGCAGAGGTTGCAGTGACAAACTTGCAAGATGGAAAAGTAGGGGGTGAGGAGTCAAAGAGGGCAGGAGGTTCCAGAGGCTGGAAAAGGCGTGGGAGGCTAGTACAGGCCCTATGTGGGTAACACCCCTAGCTTCCCCTGGGAATTACAAAGAGCAAGGCTCACTACTAACTTATGTGACAGACACCCTGTGACCCCCACCCCCCAATGGCTCTGGCTGATGCTTTGAACTGCTGAACCGACTCTGACTACTTTCCACAAATTACATTTTAAAATGTCCTTATGAGTGAAGTCACCATTTAGGAGGGTTTTCTGGTGGCAGCTAACTGCATTCGAATTCCCCAGTCCTGGCTGAGTCTCTTTGAACTAGCTTGCGGTGTCATGCATAAGGATGGGGGGGGGGGTCTTAGAGACACTTGGGATTTTGCAATTTATTTGCCTTGCATGTTCCGCAGGCCCCTCCCATGGACATTAGGCTGGAACAGGACCCCTCACTCTGCGGGAGGTTTCTGTTTGATGTGAGCATCCTATTAGACAAGGTGGTTTGGTTATCTGATTTTAATGCTTTGATGCACAGTGAAGGTGACCTGAGATAGTTTTTACCAGGGAGAACCTGCAGCAGAGAGTGCTCCTAAGCAAACAGACAATAATTAGGGGTGTCATCATTGCTAGAGAATGAGGCTGAGTTCTGTTTTCTTACTCTCTATCCATTCTGTAGTTTTTCAGAGTTTGGCTTGGCTTCCCAAATCATCCCATTTGCACATTCTGTCTTTGTGTTTTCTTTAACTATTTTTAGATCCTTTGATTCAGCTCTGTTGGCAGCTGCTCTTTCTTCCAAATACTTGAAGAACTTCCAATTCCACAGTCAGATGAGGCAAAGATTTGGTGGCTGGGAAGCCACCCCCTCCGATTCCTTGATGGCCTGAGGCTCAGTGGGGCGGCCACTTGCCCACAGTTGGCATTCTCCGCGGGAACACTCCAACGGGGCCTTTCTCACATGATGTTAGAGCTCAAGGCGCTGTCGGTGAACACGATGCCTGGCAATGCAGTGTGACCCCAGACATCTTTCTTTGAGAGTACATAAGATAGTGCCTCCAAGGTTCTTTCTAGAGGTGTAAACAGAGCTTGACTGACTTCTGATCCACTCTATAGCAGATACATGATTTTTTAAACTCAGCTGAGTTTTCAATACCACTTTGTAATCTTTCGGTCATTCTTGGGGATATTTCTTCAGTAAATCTTGGCAACCATGGTTGGTAACTGCCAGGGTTCAAATCCCAGCTTTGCCACTTGTGGCCTATGGACTCTGACCCCTGTACCTCAATCTTCTCTTCTGTGAAATGGGTTTGATGATGATAGTATTTACCTCCCGGTGGTGTCACAAGGATTATATGTGTATTTACAGTTCCTGACACACGACATACACCATAGGAGAGTTAGCCACTATCTGTCCTAAGGCGTGGCACGTTCCTCAAACTCTGACCCTCAGCTGTGACCCTGAGTTCTCTGGCAACCACGCTGCTCTCCTCGTTAATTAGAAAATAGAGGCCTCTGCTATACGGGGTCAAATCCCCTTCCTTTTCACAAGTTTACATCTCTCAAATGTTGATCTGTTCTTTTCAGTCTCAAAGGGAGAGTGGCCACTCTGCGTCAGCATTGACCCCTTCCCACTGTGGGCTTGGCCCACGTTCTTCATGCCCCTTAAGTCTGGATCTGTAGACTGTCCCTGTCCTGTGTGGCTCCTTCTTTTCACAACCACACTTCACAACTGCAAAGGAAGGGATGAGTAAAACACATTTGTGGTAGAAAAACCACAAATAAATAAAAATTAGAAATTACCCAGGATCGCATTTCCTGGGGCTCCTCTCCAATCCCTTCTTTCCACCCGTACAAGACAATCTCCATTTTTCAAGTTCATTCCTTGATTCTTCTGCTTCAAGCCTTCCAGGGATCTCCACTGGCCACAGAACAAAGCTGCTTTTCCTCAGCCCGGTCCTGGGGCTTCAGTGGATTGATTAAGTGTCCCCAAAGGGCCACACGCTGATGGTGTGGTTACCAGCCTGTGGTGCTGTTGAGGGGTGAGGGAACCGCCAGGAGGTGGGGTGCAGTAGAAGTTAGGTCACTGGGGCCGCGCCCTTGAAGGGCACATTGAGTCTTTGCCCCTCATCTCTCTGTTGGCTTCCTGGTCACTCTGAATGGAAGCAGCTTTCTCTACCATATTCTCCCCCATGAAGTGCTCTCCCTTCAGGCCTCAAAGCAAAGATGCCAGGTGACCATGGACTGAAACCTTTAAGACCATGAGCCAAAATAAAAGCTTCCTGGTCATGAGTTGATTTATCTCAGTTCCTTGTTGTACTGGTGGAAAACGAACACAGGGGTTCCCCATAATTCACCCCCAAATCTGCCTTCCCTCCCAGCATTCTCGGGATTGCTGGGAAGCCTTTGTGACCTCTGACACCTTCCTCCAGCTCTTTTCCCTCCCTGGCAAAATTCGACTCTTTATTCCAGCTCCAGATTAAATGTTGCCTGTTCAGTAGAAGCCTACTCCTTACTATCTACAGTCAGCAATGATTGCTTCCTGGTTGCTCGGTTGCAGTGAGCTTAAATTTCTAATAAAGCACTTATCACATCCAAACACCTGTGCAGGTTCCCATTTACGCAACTCTTATAGATTCGTGGGGTTTGGCAGCTGCTGGGCCATTTCCTCTTGCTCAGTATGCCTGGGAATGGCTGAAATAGAGGCGAGCGAGTGCTCTCCCCCAGGGTTCATTGAATGGGTATTTAATTGACATTTGGAACTAGCATGTTGTCCACAGGACTGAATCCCAATTTGCAACTGGAATGGGGGCATTTGGGGAGCTTATATTGGGAGAGCCTCTGTCTTGCACTTTTTCTGGTTTTTCCAGAAGGCGCAGGGTGTCTGGTGCCAGTTTCTGCTGTGTGTCTGCCTTCCAGAGTAACTCACGACCTGCTACTCACTTTAGATGAGGGGTCCTCAAACTTCAGAGACATCAAAAGCACTTGGAGGTAGGGGGGTGGCAATAAGTGGGGGGAGGAGGAAGACCAGTCAAGATGCAAGTGAGTGGGCCCAGCCCCTGGACTTTCTGATTCTCAGGAGGTGTGTGCTTTGTGCAAGGTGCCAAGAGATGCTGATGCTGCTGGTCTGGGGACCACACTTTGAGAACCACTGCCCTCAGGAAATGGGAATGCTGGAGTCTGACTTTAGTTTATTGCTCTTCTCTTCCATTTCCTCCCTATCTTCATGGCAAGGCCCATGGTTTCTCCTTTACTCAGTATCATCACTGCTGTTCCATTTTAAAGCTTCCCCTCCTGACTCTGCCTTTTATGGGCACCCAAAGAACAAGGATCATACAAATGTGAGTCTTACATCCTTGGTGTCCACAATGACTGGCACCCACTAGGAAGGTGAATAAACGCAAGAATAATTGAGTTAACTGTTTGCTTCTGGCCCTGCTATTGAATTGTTCTTTTTGGCAGTAAGTTAAATACCTAATTCTTATTGTCAGCAAAATTAAAGGAATGTTACCTAATAGCATATATGGGTTAGAGAACTGGGTACAAAAAATTCTACCTGGGAGGGAGGTTAATTAATAACCAGTCTTTATTAATAAGCTGGAGGCAGTGGCTTCCCATAACATGGTTGGGCAGGGCAGCAAGGAACCCAGGTGGCCTGCATGGCTCTTTCCAGGACAGGATCAGTCCAAGTTTTGTTTTGTAATGTTCTTGGGAACACAGCTACTGCAGTACCCATGAGGAAAATTCTCTCCAAAGAATCTCAATTTTGGGGAAAAATAAGGAAATATGAGCCCTATACAGCTGTTCTGGACTAGCATGTCCCAGGATATTAATATAAAGTCTGACTATAAAAAGTAGCCATGTCTGTTTCTAATTTAAAAGATTATTTAGGAGTTCTAAGAAAAATAAAAAAGTATGCTGAAGAACTTAAATTACCTATAATTTTAACATCAGAAAATACCAGCATTTACATTTGAAGTATTTTCTTATTTTCAGTGTGTTTTGCTCTCTCTCTCTCTCTCTCTCTCTCTCTCTCTCTCTCTCTCTCTCGGTAACATTCTGTGGTGTTTTAGCCTCTATGTATTTTGTATCCTGCTTTAAAAAATTCATCCTATGTTATGATCATTTTTTTTCTGTCATTCCCAAGGCTTCAAAAGCATGATTACATAGCCCTTATTTTTAAGTTACAAAATAATGATTAATGTAAATAAACCAAAGGATTCAAAGTGTATATAGTAGGAAGGAGGAAAATCCCTCTACTCTATTCCACTCTGCAGAGGAAATTCACTACTGAACAGCTTGAGATATTTTTTTCTGAATATAGCTGGTAATTTAAATTTTAAAGGAAATAAACAAATAGGCTTCTACTTACTCCTAAAAAAGGATTCAGCATTTGTGGGCCCTTTTTTAAAAAAAATTAAAAACAGTGAAGGCATGATTTATCAAAGCTACTCTGTATTCTCTTGTTGAACATTTCTATTGTTTTGTCAGTTTGGGTAACCGAAAGAAATGCTGAGATGAACAGTCTGATATATATTTCTTTATCTATAAGAGGCAGGAGCATTTTGAAGGGCTCTGGTATGCTAACCAGCTCAGTATCAAGGAATTAGGCTCCCCTTGACTTTGGTCTCACTCTGACTCTCACCTCCCCCACTGCTTCAGTGTGTTTCTCAAGTGGCCTTGGTTGTGGTTGGCGGTGTGGGTCACTGAGACCCAGGTAGCCACACTGCTGACTCAGCCAGAGCATTTGTCCACAGGAAGCAGAAGTTTGGAGGAACTCAGACTTGCAGAAATGACCTGGAAGGAGAAGGGGTTCCTATTATCCACCACTGTGAACACCCAGGGTTGTGGGTGGTGTGGGGCTGGGAGGAAATGGGCTCTTCTCTCTTGAAGTGGAGGCGAGGCCTTCCATCGCCATCACTGCTTCTGGGCCACACCAGGAGAAGTCGCTTTGGGATGTGAAACATGAAATTTTATCAAGATGACTAAAGTTGGAGCATAGACTGGGGATAACTCTGCGGTAGTGCACTTGCCTAGCATGTACATGACCCGGGCTCCATCTCCAGCATGGGGGAAAAAAAAAGGTGAAGCACAATGCTATATGTTATCAGCCTTCCTGAAAAGGTCAGACCAGTTTTCCCAGAGAGGTTGGGTCAAGTGCAGAGAGAAAGCAATGGTACAATCGATGGCAGGACCCTGGGCTTTTAGAATGGTTTGCTCTTCTTGGACAAGAGCAGGAATATGTGCCTTTTCACAGGATGGGAAAATGTGCTTTATGGAGAAAGGAGAAGGTTCACAGTTCACTGAGAGTGAGCAGGAAATCACATCCTGCCCAGATGTGCAGAGATAAGGGAAGAGTCTTGGGTCCTTGAGGAGCATAGCTGGTGTGTGATTCCCCTCGGCCAGGGGTGCAGTTCAAGGGTCTTGGCAGTCACTTCTCATTTCCTGGAACATTTCTTGGGCTCTGCAGTTGTCCCTACACAAATCCCTCCTTGAGATGACACAGTGGGGAAAAGGATCAATTTAGAAGGAAAATGTGACGTTTTCCCCTTCAGCTGACAATAGTGGGTCCCCAGGATGGGAGCTCCTCAAAGGCTCACAGGACTATGGGACTCATGCTTAGTAGTCACCAGCCTCTAACCCTTTGAGTTAGGCCCAAATGTTTGGGATTTGATTATAGAAGCAGAACCAGTAAGTGTGTGTGTGTGTGTGTGTGTGTGTGTGTGTGTGTGTGTGTGTATCCATCACATGCAGTCAACCTAAAAAAAAAATAAATAAATAAGATTCTCCAAAGAACAATGATATTTATTTGGAACTTAGCAGCATGGTGCAGTTGGAACACATATGCGATAAACTGGTTGTGTCCAAAGAGGTTGAGGGAAAGGGGAAATTTTAAAGACAAAAATGGGGAAGATTACATTAGACATTCTGAAACAGTAACCTTTGGCCACAGTGACTAATAAGAAGAGAAGTGTCAGTCAGAGGTTGAATGGAGAGTCCCTGAGCAGAAGCCCATGTAGAAGTACTTTTTTTTATAGGGTTGCAAACTTGTGATCAGGCAGAGTCTTTTTGGATACTAATTATCATGTAGTTTTGCATAAGAACCCTTCCTTCATAACTGCCCAGCTGTATTTACTTTTTTGGGGTGGAGTTGACACAAATGACTTCATTTTAATTTTGACAACTTTCACATTTTTTCCACAATGTTAAATCTTTGCAATTGTGTATGTGTAATGTATATAATGCCATACTATGTATTTGGACAAGTTTCCACTACTGGTCAAGTCAAATCCCTGCAACATATTATTTATATACAGATATACTTATGTGGCTGTAAAGAAGAGACCAAGAACAAGCTGCAGCCCAAAGATGAGCTGATATCCCTGTCAGTGCAAGGTGGTTTGGATATCCTACAGAAGCTAAGCCCTTCACCAATGCATAAGACACACACCTGGCCAGGGGCTGCAGCAGTTAAGAGGGGTCTAGGAGAAGAAAGAGCAATTGCAGGTACAATTATCCTCACTTGGATGAGCCAAGTCAGCAGATAAGTGAGGACATGTAAACTATAGAACACCTTCTGTCTGTGATTCTCTCACAAAAACCTCTTACAGCTCCCTAACCAGAACCATCCAGGAAAGAAAGTTTCAATAACTACAGTTTGGCCTAGCCAAGTCAGACTATTACAAAGTGGCCACATTTCTCTTCCTGACCACTTGTTCACACATCTCCTGAAACCAGACAGTTACAAAGTCATGTGCTTCCACTTAACCTAACACCCCTATCCAGCATACAAACAGAAACATTCTAACTCTCTCAAAGAAGGTAAATAGTCTTTTAAAAAAATGTCTGGAGGCAATATTAATTCTTTTTCTAGGAAATTTATACTCTCCATTTTATATTTTTTACCTTAAATACTAAGATATAAAGTTACATTTATCAACACATTTTATGTAAGATGGTAAGGAGACAAGAGAGGAAAAGAAATAAGAATATTCAGTGTTATAAATATCATTGAATTATAAACACTCATGAATAAGCAGTTATCAAAACAAGGAATAAATATTCATCACTATTATAGTCCTCTATGCAATGGGTCACAGGGGTATAGCTGGTAACCTTCCTTGGCTATCCATTCCATATTTCCTTTGCTTTCAACAAGCACCTGAGCTTACCAAGATGTCTGGTCTAACGGGTGACCCAGACCTTCATTGCTGAAGGGTTTGAACCATTAGTGGTTCTATTTCAGTTGGTTTAATCTCAGGACATGAGAACTTTAAGAGGTATCTGGAGAATCTTCTGCATCTCAGACATGCTCCTTCTTACCCCTCTTATGTGTCAATACCCCATTTCCCCAAGTAGGCAGGATTGATTACCCCAGGCTGAATGGTCACCCCTTGTTTGTATTGCTGATTCACTGGTACGAGGGATCCAAAATGGCAGATGGAAGTATGAATTTCCAATTCAATAGACTAATTGTTGGGCTGATAGTAAAAAACATCTCTCTCCTACTAGCCCAGCAGAACCTAAAACTGAAGACACAGGAAGCAAATATTTGCTAGTGGATCAGTGAGTAGAATGGTAGACGATGCCACTTCATTTTTTAGCATTTGATCCCCATGCCTGTCAGTCTTGGCTTTGGGAGAAATAGCACTGAATGCTAAATGCATTGCCATTTACCTAGGACTGTAACAGGGAATTCACAAAGTCATCCCATCATTCTGCCAAGCCAGTTCCTTCAGGATGATGAGGAACATCATGGGGACCAGTGAATTCCATGAATGCCACAAACATACTCCCATTGTCATCCTTTATTTTCTAGGTACTGAGTTCCTTGCTCAGAAGTAAGGCTGTTTGGAATACCATCAAGGGGAAAAAGGTATTTTCTAAGTCCACAAGTGCCAGTTAGGGCAGAAGATTTTCAGACAGAGAAGGCAAATAAAATATACAGAACATGTTGCTAAGAACAAAATATTCTCTCTTCCATTAATGGAAGTGGTCCAAGGTGATCAGCCTGCTTATCCAGTTGGTCTGAGGAATGGTGGCATAGCAGTGGCTCAGTGGTGGTCTTTGCTGTTTGCAGGCTGGACACTCAACAGTGGTTGAAACAAGATTGGCCTTGGAGAATAGAAGCTCACATTCCTGAACCATGGGACTACATTTCCCATGAGTCTATTGGTCAGTGGCTGGGGAAAGAGACTAAATGGTATCTACAGAATGAGTTGTATTATCCTCTTTTTTAAAATTTTTTTTTTATTTTTTTTTATTGGTTGTTCAAAACATTACAAAGCTCTTGACATATCATGTTTCATACATTAGATTCAAGTGGGTTATGAACTCCCATTTTTACCCCAAATACAGATTGCAGAATCACATCTGTTACACGTCCACATTTTTACATAATGCCCTATTAGTAACTGTTATATTCTGCTACCTTTCCTATCCTCTACTATCCCCCCTCCTCTCCCCTCCCATCTTCTCTCTCTACCCCATCTACTGTATTTCATTTCTCTCTTTGTTTATTTTCCCGTTCCCCTCACAACCTCTTATGTGTAATTTTGTATAACAATGAGGGTCTCCCTCCATTACCATGCAATTTCCCTCTTCTCTCCCTTTCCCTCCCACCTAGTGTATCTGTTTAATGTTGATCTTTTCTTCCTGTTCTTCCTCCCTGCTCTGTTCTTAGTTGTTCTCATTATATCAAAGAAGACATTTGGTATTTGTTTTTTAGGGATTGGCTAGCTTCACTAAGCATAATCTGCTCTAGTGCCATCCATTTCCCTGCAAATTCCATGATTTTGTCATTTTTTAGTGCTGCGTAATATTCCATGGTGTATAAATGCCACATTTTTGTATTATTCTCTTGATTGTTAAATTTCTCCTCTGATGAGCCACCACCAGTGAGCATTTATATATTATGTACAAATATCTTTGTATTTCATATTCCATCTTCATTTGGAGAGTCTTATCCACTTAGACATCCCCTGGACCTCCTTGACATTAATTTTTCAAACTGTTCCTTCTAAGTATCTGACCACCCAGAAAAAAAAATGAGCAATAGCCAAACTGATCATCTCTACTTTTAGGATGCTCTGCTCCATTTCTATCCTTGGGAGCATTTCTACTTACCATCATCTTTCTGGCCCATCCCAGTGTAGGACTCTAGTGCTGTAGCCCTCCACTTCCGCATGCAGAACCATCTGTAAACGTGCCCAAATGTTTTTCTTCTCCTTGCTCAATCGTTTTTAGGGAACTCACTATGAGGGCATCAGCACAGGTTGAAAGAGAGATAGCAGTCCAGCAGCAGATAAAGGTGCCATGAGTACCTAGGCCACTTCCTCCTGTAACTTGTGCCCTTAGGACCTGCTCAAGGTTGATCTCGATCACACCATTTCCATTGATAATGCAGTGCTGCTGTGAATGCTGGAATTTATGGCTAGATGAGTCAGACAACATGCAGTTCACTCTGGGTAACCTAGGTCACTTAAAAACTTGGTGTTCCATGGTCATTTTGTCTGTGCTAACACCAGTAGCAAGCCAAAAGCTGTTGCTATTTCTCAAAATGAGATTTGTTGTCTGCAAAAGACCACATGGCTTTGCTAAAAGTCTGCATGTAGATGCCTTCCAAAAATGCCATACACCATCAGCTACTGATACTTTGTGCACGGTTAGAGATGTGGATCATATGGTCCAAATGGCAGAGCAGCTTGAATAGCAGCCTGGATTGGCTTTACAGCCTTTCTCATTCTGGGATCCTCTAAACCTGGCAGGTTTTTTTTTTTTTTTTTTTTTGCGTCATTTGGTAAATGGGTATATGCTGCCTCTAGGAGTCAAAGAAAGCCAGTATGTATTTGTGCCTCTTTCCTAGCAGGATGGGTCTGATACAGCAACTTCTCCTTTACCTCAAGAGTTATCTTGACATGCTCCAGACTATGAAATTTCATTAAGATTTTTTTTTGTGTGTGTGTGTGTGTTTGTGTGTGTGTGAAGTTTCTTTTTTTTACCCAATGTGAAAGTTATCTGAATGTCCATAAAGTAGTTGCTTCCTGGGTCCACTGAGTACATCCTCAGAATAATGGGCCAGCCTGTCCCCTGGAGTGGGACATTGGTCACATTTTTATGGCATATGGCTTGAGAGATTCCACAGCCCTAAGGTAAAACAGTAAAGGTATATTGCTGCCCTTGACAGCTAGAAGAAAACTGTGTCCTATGGTCTTATTAATAGGAAGAGAGAAAAGGGCATTTGTCAGATCAATATCTGCCTACCAGGTGACAGAGGATGAGTTGATTTGTTCCAACAACAAAGCTACAATTGAAATGTCAGCTTCAATTGAAGTCACCACCTCATTTAGATAATCACTGCCATTCTCCAGGCTTAATCTGTCTTCTACACAGCCCGGCCATTGTAGGCTAGATGGATAGGGATGTGATAGAACTCCATGTCTTTTGTCTTGAAAGTGCTGGTGACACTAATTTCTAAAAGCTCTCCAGAAATGTGGTATTATATTCCTTTCCTCTTTTTCTAGGTACAGTACTAGTGGCCCTTGCTTGGCTTTTCCTAAGATCATAGCCCATGCTTTACAGATTAGAGAGTCAGTGTGGGATTCTGCTCACTATGTCTTTGCTAACTACAAACTCCAGAATTGAGAAAATGACTGAAGGATGATTTCATGTCCTGCTGTGAAATGGAGCTAAACTAAACTCCATTAATCATTTGATCTCCCTAAATGTCCTTTCTGTTGGACTTCAGTGACAGTCTGTATACCCAGGAATTAGTACTAGTTCAGACCCAGTGGCCCATAATCTCCCTGAAAAGTCTGATTGTTTCTTTTTTCCCATTGTAGAGTCACCCTAGTAAATGGCCACAAGTTCCTTTGGGAAAATTGGGAGGCACATACACGGAATGCATTTTTGATACTTTAGCAGGGTCCCTCTTTGAACACTCCCTGCCTTCAGTGTGGTGAATCAGCTCCAGTGTGGGAATTGATCAGGAGGTGGTGACTCTCATTTGGCAACTTAATCCAGACTTCTGTTCACAAGATTTAAAGATTTTCTACTTATGCAGATAAAGGACACTTTAACAGACTATCATTTTAGTTTTATAGACAGTATGATCCACTTGCCAATGCCAAAGATCTCTGTGTGAATCAGACTACTTGCATTACTGTTTTGGTTGTAATGTCACTTGTCCCCTGCCACCCCAGAATCCTATCATGCCCATTACATTCAGGAATTATAATTTGATCATAGAGCATGGAGTAATAGCTGACCTACAGAGAAGAGCAATGGCAGAACTCTTCAAGGACACTGGGGGAAGGGATGTTCCCTCATGAATTTATCACAACCTTAGTGAAAAGATGCATGCTCTGGATCCTTCCAGAATGGGTGAAAGGCCTTGCATGAGCAATCCATTCTGACACTCCAATCACCTTAGCTCTCTGAATAATTTCTTTTACAGTACACCAAGGAGTTTGACATTTCAGTTTCATTTACTGGAGACCAACTTTTGATTCCTATTTCAGCTCGCTAACCAAGCAAGTCTTAGAGTTATCCCTATCTTCTTGAATGAAAGCAAGGAAATAGACTCCTAGCTCAATGAGCACTTGTCAATACATTTGGCCTAATCCAGCTTTGTATTCTCCCTGAACTAAGCCAGGAGTGGCAGAGAAAACTAGGGTAGAAAATCAACAGATTTAATGAACTTATTGATCACCATTTATATCATGACACATATTCTATAGAGACCCTGAGACTGGCAAGGCATACTTCCTAACTAGCAAAGTAGCTAACTTTATCTTCATTATCTGGTCTTTGCATTGTCAGTTCAGTCTTGGTGTTTGGTATTGAGGTGAGCAGATGACAGAATTGGAGAAGGATGCCATTGTCACCTGGATTCTACCCTAGTTCCTTTTCCTGGAGAGGTAGAGTACTTCAATCACCAGCTTCCTCCCCTTTATATAACGTACTGCTTTATGGAAGTTGTGAGGATCAGAGAGATTATGAAGAGCCTGGCACACAGTATGCATGTACTAAGTAGTTGGAATCTATTCTCATCATTAGATCTAACTATAGAGAGGAAAATTCATTTTTATCCTTTTTTTAAAAATGCTTTTGAGAATTTTTTCTTTTGGTTGGTTAATTTCTTCCTCTATATCCTGAATTTTGTGAAATCAGCAAATTAAACCTTTTATACCCATTTGCTATTCCTTAGATAGCTATCTGAAGGGTTTGAAATCCCAGTGAGAATCAGAAATTGCCGTGCCTGGAATATCGAAGTGTAGTATCCATGCCTGATTTATTCCTGTGCAAACCTCCATGTGAGTGAGCTGTACTTTTGTTCACTGACTCTGCTATAGATCTCTGCAATTTGTTTCCTAGTGCTTGGAAGAGTAGTTTTTAATAGTTATACAACAAATATGATATGAGTGTGGGGGAAGAATAATCCACCACACACTGCGTATGGTAATTTTTCCTAATTAAAAAAAAATCTTCAAAACAATGTAATTTTTATAAGTAGTTAGGGGATGGTACAGTAACTGGGCACATAAAAAAAATAAAATCCAGAGTAATGCAGTGCTGCAAAGCATGAGTTTTACAGCCCAGATGGCCTGCATTTAATTCTGGCTAAGGGCAATTGATCTAATCTATTTGGGCCTTCGTTTCCTCAACCATCAAGTGGGGGCTGCTATGCCTGTCCCAAAAGTTTGCTGTAAGGAGTCAAGGAGTTAACCATTTTGAAGCCTTAGGATGGGCTTCTTGCATATTGTATGTGTGCTCATTGTCTGCTGTCAAAGCTGGTCTGATCAATGTTCTGGGATTATGAACTTAACTATATCATGACTGGGGGTACCTGGGTGAAATGCACACAGGAACTCTCTGCACTGTTTGCGCAATTTCTCATGATCTTAAACTTTTTCGAAATAAAAATGTTTCATGAAACAAACTACAGCAAGACAAAAAGTGTATCACCTGGCCCCAAAGCCTTGATCTGTCTTCAGATACCTTTCTCACCATCATTAAGAAAAGGCACCATTCAAAAGTCCAATTGCAGGGGCAGCTCTGACCTATAGACTGCAAGTGTAGTCAAAGAGTGGGTTTTTTAGCACTCAATTATGCATTTAGGGGACATTTTTAACAACTTAGGGAGTAACTTATTACCTACAAGAACTGGCTGGCTATGGCAGTGCATGCCTAAAATCCCAGTGACTTAGGAGGCTGGGGCAGGAGGATCGAAAGTCTGAGGACAGCACAGGAGCTCAGTGAGACCCTGTCTCGAAGTAAGATTTTTAAGAAGACTGGGGTATAATTCAGTGGTAGAGTGCCCCTGGGTTCAATCCCTAGTACCACAAAAACAGCAGCAGCAGCAACAACAATGGCAATAACAAAACCTGCAAGGAACTACATATTTCCAAAGTTGAAAATTATAAAAGATATAAGCTGTAAAGGATGAAACTTAGCAAAAGACCCTCAGTAGCCGGTGTCAGCTGAGGGCTGTGTGTGCATAATGCACCATCATTAGAAATTTCAAAGTTAGTATGTTTATGATCCAGTTGTCAGGTAAAGCCCAGTGTAAGCATTCAGAACATATAATTTTTAAAATCAAACACAGTGGAAGGAACATCAGCCAAATATCTGGAAATATAGTTTTTAAGATGTTAAAATGAATGATGTACCTAACTCCTGCAGATCAGGTGATTTTCCTAAATCTAGTGATGTACATAAGGGTATTAGGAACGCCAGACTGAGGTGGAAACAAGTTTACTGACCCCTCCAATTTGTTCTTTAGCTCTAATCGGTATTGCAGAGAAACTATATTCAGACGAAAGCTCCTGGCAATAAAATCTCACTTAGGGATCCTCAAGGACAGTGGGAAGTTGGGGTCTCTCAAAGGATAGTGCTGAGAGCCATTGCCAAGTAGGAATGACGCATGGCATGACTCAGGTCATTTGCAGTGACATTGCATGTAAGGTGACCTTGCTCAAGGACCAGGGTGGATTCGGGTTTAGGGCAGATCAGGGTTTAGGGCGCTCCCTGGGTTTAGGGCGGTTCCAGGTTTAAGGTGTATCCTGCTGGGAATAGGGCGTATCCTGCTGCCTCCAGGCACCCGCTCCTTGAGTTCCCGTTGAGTTCTCTAGGGATTCAGAGAGTATTTTGAGATGCAGAGCCCAGTGGAAGTGTGGATTTTCCCCAGAATGTGTTTGTAGAGTGCCGGTGACAGTTCGGGGAATAAAGAATTGCTGTTTGAATCTACAAGGCTGTGAGTGGCTCGTGATTTTGTGCCCAGCCAGACTGTAGCAGGATAGGGCAAGGGGAGACTTGAAAACTCATATTTAAATTGTAACAAAATTTATATTTGAAGAACAAGCCAAAAAAAAATATTTTTTTTGTAATTCTAACTAAAAAAAGGTAAAGCAAAATATAATCTTGGCTGGGAGGAATGTGTCAAAGAAAACAGACTTTTATACACACCAATAACTCATGGAGTTATGGTGAAAATTTTCATCAAAACGTGGCAGGGGTTAAGAAAAACCATTGAAAAGTTCTGAGGTAGACGGTGTGACTCTTGGTTACCTTAAACATGACATCTTGTTTGTTTAGAGTTTTCCATCCCCACCCTTCTCCATTGGCCAAAACAAACCCAGATGATGACTAAATTATTAGCAGAAATTTTACTTTGGTATAATTGAGGTCTCTGTAATTAGAAGAGAATTGGACAAGCATTATTTCCAGTGGATGTCTGCCCTCTCAGTGTTCTGTCTGAAAGGGCTGAGTCCACTGGACTTCAGGGAATAGCCAGAAGCTGCTTTTTTAAAATTTGTGAATTTCATGAACTACAGACTAACATCAACTCTCACTTCCCTTCTGTGGCCCTCCTTGACCAGCCCGACTGCTGGGTTTAAATCCTATCTCAACAATTCAGGAGTTAACTGTCCTGGTGGAAGTTTACTGTCTCTGAGGCTCTGTGTCCTCATCTGTAAAATGAGATAAGTGTGCTCTTACAGTGGTGGTTGAAATGTTTAAAGAGATACAGGCTGAATATCCTTTATACTTGGAACTAGAAGTGTTTCAGATTTCAAATCTTTTTGGATTTTGGGGAAATTTGTGTAGACTTTACTGATTGTGCATCCCTAATCTGAAGTTATGAAACCTGATCAACATAGTGCTCAAAAAGTTTTGGATTTGGGAGCATTTCATGTTTTTGATGTTTTTTTGAATTAGGGATACTCAAGCCATAATGCATTTAAAGCCACCAGGACTGTAAAAGTCATTAGTAATCTGAGCTATACTTATCATTATTCTGTGGTGAAATCAATTGATCATCTTCCTTCCCTCACCTGAACCCTCCCCTCCACCACTATCCCATATACCAATGTTTTTGGTTCTTTCACAGATATTACATAAATGATCAGTCCCATTCCACTTATATATTTGTCATGAGTGTAAGAAGGCAGCATTAATGAAATAGAATCAAGATTAGAATGACCTAGATATCTCATCTAGAATTCAGCCACTGGCTAAAAATGGAATCTGTGTATAAAAGGCTGAATTCCAGGTGTCTCACTTTGAGCAGGAAAGATAGTAGTAAGATCTGATAACAATCCTTTACCTTGCCTGCTAATTCCTTAAGTTCCAAATGCTCTCTCATGGGGATGCTTTCACAACCCCCATTTTACAAAATGGGGTCCTTGTTGCCAACCCCTTCTTCAGGTGGGGTTGCTCCGTCTGGTGAGAACTCAGATCAGGGGTTTTCGTTTGGTCACACATGGTTAGCAGATGTTCCAGTGCCTAGAGCTCAGGATCCCTGAGATCTCCCTGATGTTCAGTCCTTGCTCACAGGGAGAGCCGCCTCTCTTGAAATGATGCTAGTCAAACCTTGTGCAAGTGCACTTAGGGCTACTAGTATTTGAATCGCCAACTTTTTTTTTCCTCTTTGGCATTTGTTTCTATTTTTTATCCTCCCTTTTTGTATTTTACGTATCCTTGTAAGCCATCTGCCATCCTTTCTGGAATTTAATGACATATAAATACATACATATATGCATATATAAAATATACACCGATATTTGAGAAAGATGTATCAAATACAAAGGCATCCTTCAAGGTGATTGGTATTCCAGAGAGTAAGGGGGTGGAGGAAGAAACGAAGCTCTATTTTTCAAAATGCATCTGCCTGTGATCTTCTGACCTCTCCCAATGTCCACTTTCAAGGACCCAGGTGATATCAGAATCATGGTTAAGGGAGGATTTATATTTAAAACAATTCTTCCAGGTGATACCTTTCTGCCTTCATACCTTTCTGCCTTCCAGCCTCCTACCGGTGGCTCAGAGCCACATCTCCAGGTTTTCTCAGTTCTATTCGTGCATTTGGTCAGAAAGCAGCCCAGTCTGCCAGATTAGCTCATCTCTCCATGGAAATGCCATCCTGCAGTTATGATGCAGTATTATGCCCTTGGCTTTTAGAGAGATAATATAAGAGACAGACAGTTGAAGGTCATTTCTGAATCTTTCGCAAAGCCTTAGATGAGTCCATTGTCCATTCTGGGACCAAATGTCACCCCAATAAAGATTTCTCTTCACAATCCCTTATAATAGTGCTAGAGAAAAAAAAAATGAGACTCTGCAGGAAGAACTTGAATTCTCCATTTGTATAGACAAGAAGAATTGCAGTGTCTATCCTGCTCTCTCTCTCTTTCATTATCTTCAAGGGGATTCTGTTCAATCCAGCAAATATTAAATGATAGGTATCATGTTATTTAGTGGATTATAAAGATCAATAGAGCCAGTTCTGGGCTCTGAAACACTTAAGGTCTAGGGGACATAGAGTTGAATACATGTTCCATTTAGCTACACTTTTCTTATGTTCCTTTTATAATGCTGTCTTCATTCTTGGTAGTTTCTTAAAAGCTAGATTCTCTAAATTCTGAAGTGCCCTTTGTATATATGTATATATTCCAAGTGGAAGACAGGCTTTTGAAGGAGTCTTCTGTTCTGCTCTTCTTGTTTTTTTTTTTTTTTTTTTTTTTTTCTGGCTTATTGCTTTCCTGTATTTTCTGTGGTCCTCCTTTCTAAAGCCCCCGTATACAACATAACCTCTTCCGTGGGCACAGCAGACTGACCGGAGGTCGACGTTTGACCTGAGTCAGGATGACATAATATTTTTTTTTCATCCTGGAAATTTGGAGTTGAAATCCTGAGAAACAACCCAGATAGATTTAGGGGTGAAGGTGACCATTTTGGAGTGATGATCATAGAACTGGGATAGCGAGACAGTGGATGGCAGGGATGCTCCTCAGGCAGACAGCCAAAGAAATGCAAGGCCACCGGAAGCAGAAAGCGAGTGTGCCATGGATCGTGAGGGAGGCACATGGGAAGAACATGTGAAAGCTCTCTTTTGGTTGCTTCTATTTTCTCCCTGAGATAAAAAGCAAGGTCTGCAGCTGAGAGTAGGTCTGGGAAGGGGGTGAGCAACTTGAGAAGAGCGAAGGTGTGAATTACTCATCATGGAGTAGGGGGTGTGAACTGACTGGTAGGAGTGACAAAAAGCACTACTGGCCCGCTGGAGGTTTCTGTCATGAATTTAAACAGAGACAAGGCATCCTAGTTGCATGCTTTTTCATCTGGCCACTTTCAGCTGTGTGGGTGTGGAGAGGGTGGAAAGTCAGATTTCATCAGGAGTGGGTTTTCTGCAGGCTGAATATGACAGAGGACAAGAGGAGCAAAGGAACTGATTGTGTCTGTGAAGTACTGATCATAATAATGGGCCGTGGAATCGAATGTGAGCTAGGGACAAGGGAACAGTGAAGTGAGGGCAGGGTTAATGATGATCCCAAGGTGCAGAGGGAATAAGCTAGACAGATAAAAGATGGGGTTTGGAGAATGGATGTAGGAAATCCAGATTGCCAGGGGTAGAGTAAATGGTCATGCCCCAAACAGGTCAGTGTGAGCAGAAGGTAAGGTGAACGAAATAATTGGCACTGAGAAGATGAGGAAAATGAAAGATAAAGATGCTGCAGGCAGCGTCTGTGTGATTACTGTTGCCATCAGTTGTCATGACAAGAGTAGTATTGAGGTGCCAGGGAAACCAAGGTCAGTGACTTCAGATGCTTAAATGGCTTTAATAAGGAGGACAATAGATGGTATGTTATGGTACACAAATTTCAAAGAAGCTCTTTTATTCTCATTCATTGGCCAACAGAATATTTCACATCTGAGCATTGAAACATTTGAGCGTTTCTCCTCATCAACACCAATCCTCTAGAAGACACCACTGGGTGTCTGACAATTTAATTCTTTCCTGACTTTGTCTACCTGGACATAATGCCAGATTCCACAGGTTAAGGACTCAGTCTCACAAGACTGCTCTCTACTTCAGATGCCAATCATAAGTCCCAGGTTGCAACCTAGACTTCTGACCAACTGGCTATAAATTGGGGATTTCCAATTCCCTCCTTGTTTTCAATTTCTTTGCTGGAGTGGATCACAGGACTTGGAAATACTTTACTTGTGTTCACCCATTTATTATAAAGAGTATTGCAAAGAATTCGGATGAACAACCAGATGAAGCGGTACATAGGTCAAGGTATGCTGGAAGGGGTTTGGAGCTTCTATGCCCTCCGGTTGTGGTTCCATGCATTCAGCAGCCTGGAAGCTGTCGGAACCCTTCTTCCCTTTTGGGTTTCTATGGAGGTTTATTGCTTAGTAATGATTGATAAAACCATTGGCCATTGGTGATCCAGTCTTCCTACAGGCCCCTCTCCCTAGCCTGTGGAGATAGGAAGTGGGTAGGGTGGAAAATTCCAACCTTCTAATTACAAGGTCAGATCCCCTGAGCAACCATCCCCCATCCTGAGATCCAGAGTTTATCCAGGAACTACCCCACCCCACCAGTCATCATATTAGCATATAAATAGATACTCACCAGGAGACATTGCAAACATCCTGGGATTATGTGCTAGGAAAAGGGTAATAGAATCAAACATATATTTATTACCCTAAATATCCTTATGATAGTTTATAAAGGAGGAATGGGAGTTTGGAAGTAGCAGTGAGGAAGGGGACCCATTTTCGACTCACAAGAGCAGTGGTAATAGAGATGTAAGATAAAGTAAATCTTGAACTTGAGAGGGCTGGGGAAGGACTTCTTGGAATAGAAGTGACCTCAGGGAAGATCCTGGCTTCATCCAGGTCAAGAAGTAGGAAATATTCAGAGAACAGGATAAACACCTTGCTCCTCACACTGGGAGTGAAAGATAGAGGGGGTTTTGCTGATTGTGGACCATAAGTTTCAGAGGGCCTGGTGAGAGTTCAAAGGGGTGAGAAATTGGATTTGATTAGGGGCTATTGAGAACTTGATGGGGTAAGAGTTCAGGTAGAGAGGAAAGACCTGGGGTTGGAGACTGTTATGGTGTAGATCTGAAAGGAGCCCCCAAAGTCATGTGCTGAAGGCTTTGTCCCTAAGGGAGCAGTGTTCCGAGGTGAGGCCTTTGAGAGCTGACTGGATCATGAGAATTCTTACGTCAGCAGTAGGTTAATCCATTTAAACATTCCTACCGTATGGGTGTTGAAGAAGGGGCTTTGTTATAAAAGGGAGTTCTCTCTATTTTTTCTCTACCTCTCTGTCTCTCTTTCTCAGTTTCCTGATTGCCATGAGGTGAGCAGCTTCTCCCCACCACATGCCTTATGATGTCCTGCCTCCCTACAGGCCCAGAAACATCACAGCAAAATGACCAGGGACTGATCCCTCTGAAATTGTGAGCCAAGTAAATTTTTCCTCCTTTAAGTTGATTTTCTCAGGTAGTTTCTCACAGTGGTTAAAAGTGGACTAACACAAGGACACCCCGTGGTGATCTTGAGAAAGAAGGTAGGGACAATGGGAATGGTATTGATGGTCCTTTATCAGAAGGCAATTGTAAATGTCACCTCACCTTTGGAAGTAAGCCCTTAGATGGTAGCAGAAAGGCAGGAAATATTGGGGAGGGGGGTATTCTGTAGTATTCCTGTTAGGAATAGAGGCATGGCTGGGGTGGGAGTGTAGGACATAGGAGCAAGCACATGCCCATGACCTGACAGTGTCCCTAATGTAGTGTGTAGACATTTATTGTCATTGTTTACATCTCTAGTATAGATGCATAACCTCTCAATCTGAAGTCTGGTGAAGTCTGGAAAAAATCCTGAAATTCTCAAACTTTGAAAACTGAACTTTTAAAATTATGTCATTAGTAGCAAAATCTCATCTAACTTTCACTAAAATGAGGGTCCCTACTCTTGTTTGTAGTTTCCCTTCTCCTAAATATCAAAAGAGGTAGGAAAAGAAAGTAAAAATACTTTTAAGGAACCTATAAGCTTCTGTCCTTCTTCTCTGTTACTAAGTAGCTTGGACATAAAATCATCTGCTTTGATACAAAGTTAAGGAATTTTAATGCAAGTGTTGAAATTTATTCTCACTAGAAACATCAGGGATTTCAGGACTGTGATGCCTGCCATTAGAGAAAACTCTCTTTAGAGAGGTGAAATATTTTAGTCTCTTTTCTGTTGCTATAACAAAATACTTGAGACTGGGTGATTAATAAAAAGAAGAGCTTTAATTATTTCACAGTTCTGGAAGTTCAAGAACATTGCACCATCATTTGATCTGGTGGGTGCCTCATGGAAGATGGAAGCACAATGATGAAAGCAAGTATGAGAATGGTGAGCCAAATGTAGCACGTGTAGTAGGAGCATTCAAGGGGGGTGTGTGTGTGTGTGTGTGTGTGTGTGTGTGTGTGTGCATGTGTGTGTGTGTGCATGTGTGTGCACATGCACCAACTTGCTTATAGAAAACTATTCTTTGGGGAAAAAGTACAGTCTAAGGAGTTATGATCCACTTTTGTGAAATAGCATTGGTTTTTTCATAAGAGTGGAGCCTCTGTGACCTAGTTACCTTTCTCTAGGTCCTGGCTCTTAAAGGTAATACCACAATAATACTGTTAAAATTGGGACCAAGCTTCCTGCACATGAACCTTTGGGGAACAAACCATATCCAAACACAGAATGAAGCCAATATTTGAAAATGGCAGTAGTAGGAGATGGATCGAAAGCAAGTCCTGACTCTATTGCAGGCCTAGTATCCTTTATTTATGAGATGGTTCCATCTTCCCGTGGTTTAACTATATAAGCCCATAAACCCCATCTCCTGCTTAAGGCAGTTTCAGTGTCTTGTCCAGTCAGGGATATCAGGGATGTCCTTCCAGGCAGGCAGTGTAAAGTGACAGAGATCCCAGGACCTGGGACTATTGGGCATACTGGGGACGCATGTCAACCAGTATGAAGCCTCCAGTTTTGGATTGGCCTTTAGGATGGGACTTGATTATTTTGGAGAGAGGAGGAAAAAGTGAGAGTCCTAGAGGAAATGGGGTCCTAAATGAGTCAAGAACTCTGGATCTTGGGCCAAATGTAGAAATCTGAGTGCTACCATCAGCTGAGCAGGGTCAAAAGTGCTGAACCCAGAAACCCCGGTGGGGCTCAGGGCTGGATACCACTTAAAGGTCGTAGTCTCTGTGCTTAGGAATGAAGAAGCAATCTACAGGGGGGAATTTGGGTTGAAGTCCAACAGTAAAAGTCAAACAGCTTGTCCTATGCAACAGTTGTCATCTGGAAACGGCTGGGCAGAAAGGGTAAACATAGAACATTTATAACTAGAAGGGAGGATGAGAATATGAGAGAAGGGCTTCAAAGAGGAGTGAAGGAGGTGAAGTCTGGAAAAAAATCCTGAGCTGAAGAGAGGATGGGTGTGGCAGCTTTTTATAGGCCATCTATGGCATTTTGGGGGTATGGAGAGAGCTACTAAAGGGGACAGACCAGTGGGGACAGCAGAAACACAAGGATCATAACTGGGCTGCAGGATCAGAGCCTGAAAGGACTCAAGAATGAGTCAGATCAATATTTACACGCCTCTCAATATTTACACTCTCATGTTTAGACTCTGGGCTTGGTCAAGCAACCTATTTGGTCAATAAGAGATCAGCAAACGTGATAAGGTAGAGTACTAATACTCCCTTGGACATTGGACCTCGGTCCTTAGAATGTTCTGTCTTTGAACTCTGAGATCACCGTGGAAAGTGAGCATGTGGACGCTCCATGTGGAGGATAACTAGGGAATTCAGCCAAGAATCAGACTCTAGGCCCTAGCCCTATGGTCCCCCTTGAGCTGTCTCAGCTAGTTACCATGTTCCTAATTAAAGTTCCAGTTTTCATGGACTTCACCAAAATCTATCATGTTCACCCAAATTCCTGACTGGTAGAGTTATGAGTGAATGAAATGATCAGTGTTTCAGGCCAGCACGTTTAGGGTGGCTTGTCATGCAGCAATAGATAAATAAAATGGGTGGCAGTCAGAACTAGCCCAATTGCTGGTTAGCTGAGAGTGGCAGGTTCAGGAGGATAGTGGAGTCTGTAGACATTAAATAACTCCAATTGTGAGAATCCAGCAAGACCAAGTGATACTATGTCTATAGTGGGTCTATTTTCTCTTCCTCTTTCATAAAAGATTTCTGTTCAGAGATTTACTTCTCTTTTATGTGATTTATAGAAAAGTGGCCCCAGATTCCAGTGCTAGATCCTGATTATTTTAACTAATATCTAATTTAGGAAGTGGCATGTGACTCAGTTTTGGCCTATTAATCTTGAAAGTTATCCCACTTGGGAACATCTATGGTTTCTAGATCCTAATGAAGAGCTGATAAATAGAGTCTTTCTTTCAATACCATCAGTGTCCTGGGATGCCTGGGCCCTCTTGCTACATTGTTCCCAGATGCTATCAGCATTGGAGGAATGGAAGTCTCTGTAGATAGGGGGTTGGGACAGTATCTCAGCATGCCTGGTCCCCTTTCTATTCCTAGTTCTTCTCGTGTGATCTAATAACTTATTGTTTAAGGTTCTCAGTAAGTCCCATTACCTCCAACTTTTGTTTTGCTTTCAATTTATAGAGGTAAAATTCACATGATGATACCTTATTTCCAAATGGGAAATTCTATAAGTGAAAATGTCACAAACCACTTCACATCTTCAATGGAGAGGCTCAATCCTGTGTCTAAATCTTCTCCTACATGATCTCCTCAGTAACCAATTTTTGGAAGGGCTTGTCACAATGATATAGCAAAGGATGTGGATGGTAGTTTCAGAGCAACACAGATATGAATAATTACTGGGTTTTGTGTGTTTGTGTTGGACTAAGACAGGTGCTTTGTTTCCTGAGGCCAACTTGTGATCCAAGTGGGCAATACCCACTTCTCCTGGCACCCAGAGTGCTTTGAGGAGGATACAGATATTTCTCGTGTTCTTTCCAGCTCAGTAGATTCAATGACTTGATGGTGACAGACTCGATGACTTTTTTTTTTGATGTCTGAAAATTTTAAAAGATAGCAAAAGACACAGAGATCAATATGTCTAGTGCTATGTCTTCCAAATCTTATACTCTGTTCTAGACATAATAAACATCTAATTAGACTCACACAAAAGTAGAAGTACACTTTATAACACCATTTCTATCTGGTATGTTCTGTTCTATAGACGATTCCCAGTCATACCCTTCATTATGTTCCCCAGTACCTTCTTCAACTGAATGTTGAACAATGGTAATATGATGTTATGGAAATAAGCAGTTACTTATTTTATTATATTTTTATTTATTATATTATTTATTATATTTTTTTCAACATCAACTGAAATATAACGATGTGTCTATAATAGGTGTACTTAGTTCACTAAGCTCTAAATAGGTCAGTGAATGTGGTAGATGACTCACATCTATCCCCACAAGACAGCTTCTTGTTGCTTGTTCTGCGATATCTTCCCTAAGGGAGGAAAACAGGACTGTGTTGATGGAAGGGAGCCAAGATCTGTGCATGCAGAAGAGTAGAAATGATCAATGGTGCATTCCCATCATTCATCCCTGGGAAAACCCAGAGAGGAAAATGTGCCCTATTTTCTCTCACTATCCTTAATAGAAGGCAGATCTCATCATTTCATCTCTCTTTTTGGCCTGTGCTGGAGCAAATAGTGGCAGGACATGCTCAATTTGAAGCAACCCCATTAAGTCAGAATGGCAAATGCTATAATTTATCTACCCTCTCTCCTTGGAGAAACTAGATAAATATTGCAGGTGGGCTTCTCAGGTAAAGACTACTACAGAGCTTTAACTGGGTTTAGAACAACAGGTCAACATCATTTCTCAGAAGAGAATCACAGAGTCACCTCTTCATGTGATGGCTACGCAGAGTCGTGGGTAGTCATGAAGGTTGCAACTCTGGTTATGTTAGTTTTGGAGACAGTTAGGCCAGACCTCTTTCCTCTGATCAGGCATGAGGTGAGACAGCTCAAGTGTTAAATGGGATCCATAATTTAGTCTTCAACACTTGATCAGCACTTACACTTATTCTATTTCCCTTTTCTTTTCCATTCTAGATCCAGCTCTCCGCAGTTGCAGGACTCTTTCCACAGCCAACCAGAGTATAAATGGTCAGTACAGCTCTAGGTTCCCAAGTCCAGGAGGGATGAGAAATGCTAGCACCTTCCTTTGTCCATGGTCAAGGGCATTTCTGTTTAGTTCAAATGAACACATCCTGAGTGCGCGCTAAAGGCCAGGCCATCAGACAATATAGAGATGGATGAGGTATGACCCCTGCTTTAAAAACTTCATTATCTAAAACTTCACTGTTAAGAGTAGGGGCTGGCAAAATATATCTGTGAACTGAAGGCCATTGCCTCTTTTTATAAATAAGGGTTTATTAGAACACAGCCATGCCTGCTCATTTACGTATGGTCTATGGTTGCTGTACAATGGCAGGACAGATTTTTCTAGCAAACATCCTGTAGTCCATAAAGCTTAAAATATTTACTATTGAGGCTGGGGATGTGGCTCAATCGGTAGCGTGCTCGCCTGGCATGTGTGCGGCCCAGGTTCGATCCTCAGCACCACATACCAACAAAGATGTTGTGTCCGCCGAGAACTAAAAAATAAATATTAAAAATTCTCTCTCTCTCTCTCCTCTCTCTCACTCTCTCTTAAAAAAAAATTTACTATCTGGCCCCTCATAGAAAATGCTTGCAAATGATTTTCTAAATTTTATTTTATTGGTTATTTTTAGTTATATATGACTGTAGAATATATTTTGATATAATCATACAAACATGGGATATATCTTATTCTAACTAGGACTCCAGTCTTGTGGAGGTATATGAGGGTGAGATTTACTGTGGTGTATTCATATATGTACATATAAAAGTTATGTCGGATTCATTCCACTGTCTTTTCATTTCCTATCCACTCTTTCTTCCGTTCATTCCTTCTTTGTCTAATCTACTGAACTTCTATTTTTCTCCTCCCCAACCCTTGTTGTATGTTAGCAGTCACATATCAGGAAGAACACTTGACCTTTATTTTTTGGGAATTGGCTTATTTGACTTTGCATATAGTCTCCAGATCCATCCATTTATTGGCAAATATCATAAAGTTATTCTTCTTTATGGCTGAGTAATATATACATATATGTGTGTATGTGTGTGTGTGTGTGTGTGTGTGTGTGTGTAGTATATATGTGTATATATACCACAGTTTCTTTACCCATTTGTCTCTTGAAGGACACCTAGGATGGTCAATAACTTAGCTATTGTGAATTGAACGGTTGTAAACATTGATATGGCTGTGTCACTGTAGTATGCTGATTTTAAATCCTTTGGATATATACTGAGGAGTGGTATAACTGGGTCAAATGGTGGCTCTATTCCTTGATTTTGAAGAATCTCCATACTGCTTTCCAGAGTGGTTGCAGCAATCTGCAGTCTCACCAACAATGTATGAGTGTACCCTCTCCCCCACATACTTGCCAACATTTATTATTACATGTATTCTTGATATTTGCCATTCTGGCTAGAGTGAGATGGAATCTCAATGTAGTTTTGCATTTCTCTAATTGCTAGAGATATTGAACATTTTTTCATATATTTGTTGACCATTCATATTTCTTCTTTTGAGAAGTGTGTGTTTAGTTCCTTTGCCCATTTATTAACTGGGTTATTTGTTTTTGTGGTGTTAAGTTTTTGGAATTTTTTTGTATATCCCAGAAATTAATGCCCTATTTCAGATGCAGGTGGCAAAGATTTTTCTCCCAATCAGTAGGCTCTCTCTTCATTGTTTTCTTTGCTGTGAAAGAAGCTTTTTAGTTTGATGCCATCCTGTTGACGGATTTTCGATTTTCCTTCTTGTCCATTTGGAGTCTTGTTAAGAAGTCAGTTCCAGAGCTGTTGGACCTGCATTTTCTTCTAGTAGGCACAGGGTTTTTGATATAATTCCTAGGTCTCTGAACAACTTTGATTTTTGTGCAGGGTGAGAAATAAGTGATAAATTTCAGTCTACTATATGTGGATTTCCAGTTTTCAAAGCACCATTTGTTAAAGAGGCTATTTTTTCTCCAATGTATATTTTTGGCTCTTTTGTCTAGTATGAGATAACTATATTTATATGGGTTTGTCCCTGTGTCTTCTATTCCATTGGTCTTTATGCCTATTTTGGTGCAATACCATGCTATTTTTGTTACTATAGCTCTGTAGTATAATTTAAAGTCTGATATTGTGATGCCTCCTGCTTCACTTTTCTTGCCAGCAATTGCTTTGGCTATACTAGACCTCTGATTTTTCCCAGTGAACTTCATGACTGCCTTTCCTATTTATTTTTTTAATTATTTATTTATTCTAATTAGGTATATATGACAGCAGAATGCATTTTGATTCATTGTACACAATTGCCACACACCTTCTCATTTCTCTGGTTGTACATGATGTAGTGTTGCACCAGATGTGCAGTCATATTTGTACCTAGGATAATGATGTCTTTCTCATTCCACCATCTTTCCTGCCCCCATGTCCCCTCCTCTCCCCTCCCTCCCCTTTGCCCAATCATGTTCCTCCATCCCCCCCACCCGCTGCCCCCCCCCCCCGACCTCTTATGGATAAGCATCCACTTATCAGAGAGAAATTCGGACTTTGGTTTTTTAGGATTAGCTTACTTTGTTTAGCATGATATTCTCCAGCTTCATCCATTTACCTGTAAATGCCATAATTTTATTCTCTTTTATGCTGAGTAATATTCCATTGTGTATATATACTACAGTTTCTTTATCCATTCATCTATTGAAGGGCATCTAGGTTGGTTCCACAGTTTAGCTATTATGAATTGTGCTGCTGTAAACATTGATGTGGCTGTGTCCCTGTACTATCCTGTTTTTAAGTCCTTTGGGATTAGACCAAGGAGAGGGATAACTGGGTCAAATGGTGGTTCCATCCCAAGTTTTCTAAGGAATCTCCATACTGCTTTCCAGATTGGTTGCACCAATTTGCAGTCCCACCAGCAATGTATGAGTGTGCCTTTCTCCCATATCCTCACCAACACCTACTGTTGTTTGTATTCTTGATAACTGCCATTCTGATTGGTGTGAGATGAAATCTTAGAGTAGTTTTGATTTGAATTTCTTTAATTACTAGAGTTGTTGAACATTTTTTATACATTTGTTGACTGATTATATATCATCCTTTGAGAAGCATCTGTTCAGCTCCTTAGCCAATTTATTGATTTCGTTGTTTGTTTTTTTGATGTTAAGTTTTTTGAATTCTTTATATATCCTGGGGATTAGTGCTCTATCTGACATGTATGTGGCAAAGATTTGCTTCCAAAATGTAGGCTCTCTCTTCACCTCGTTGATTATTTCTTTTGCTGAGAAGAAGCTTTTTAGTTTGAATCCATCCCATTTATTAATTCTTGATTTTATTTCTTGCACTTTAGCAGATGACTTTTCTATTTCTATGAAGAACATCCTTGGAATTTTAATAAGATTAACATTAAATCTGTATAGCATTTTTGGTAGTATTGCCATTTTGACAATTTTAATTCTGCCTATTCAAGAACATGGGCAATCTTTCCATCTTCTAAGGTCTTCTTCAATTTCTTTTTTTAGTAATTTTCATTGTAGAGGTCTTTAACCTCTTTTGTTAAATTGATTTCTAAGGGCTTTTTTTTTGAGATTTTTGTGAATGGGATAGTTTTCCTAATTTCTCTTTCAGCTGATTCATATTTAGAATATAGGAATGCATTTGATTTATGGGTTTTAATTTTATATCCTGCTACTTTGCCAAATTTATTTATGAGTTCTAGAAGTTTTCTGGTAGATAAGTTTTTTTTTTAATATTCAGAAAATTACGCAGCCATCACTGCTAGGAAATATGTAAACATTTTCATCACCTAAGGAGAAAACTTATATCCATTAGCAGCCAGCACCCAGTCCCTGGAAATTACTAATATACTCTCTATGGATTTACCAATTCCTGATATTTTATATGCATGGAACATATGGCTCTTTGAGACTGGCCTCTTTCATTTTACACAGTACACACCAGCAAATTCTAAAACTGCAGATGGTACCATACCTTATACATACTATATTTTTTCTTTACATACATAACTATGGTAAAGTTTAATTTCTAAATTAGGCACAGTAAGAGATTTTAAAATAACTAATAGTAAGGTAAAATGGAATAAGTATAATAATATATTAATATATATATATAATTGATAATAAATAACAATTACAATAATATACTCTAATATATACTATAATTCACTTAATATAATATATACAATACTTTATATGAATTAAATTCACTTTATATATAATATATATAATTCATTTAAAGTTCTCTCAAAATATCTTACTATACTTTATCTTTTCTCTTAAAGGAAACACTTTACACCTTCTCCAAATTACAAGCATCACTGCTCTTGCGCTTTGGGACCATTATTAAGTAAAATGAGGGTTATTTGAAATAAGTTATTTGAACATAAAGTTTTTTGAACATGTTTTTGAACATGGAACATAAGCTCTGGAGTCGTTTTGAAATCAGGAAGTGTGAGTCCTCCAATTTGTTTTTCCTTTATAAGATTCTGTTGGCTATTTTGGACTCCCTGAATTTTCAAATGAATGTTAGGATAACCTTGTCAGATTCTGAAAAAGAAACAAAAGCCAGCTGGGATTTTGACAGAAATTGCATTGATCTGTACATCAGATTGAGGAATATTCCAGAATTAGATTTAATCCTTTTGCTTCAAATATGTTTTAGGCATGGGTACATGGATAATGGGCCATTTAGGTAACTTGTGTCAATAATTCTAAAACTTTTGAGCATCAAAATCCTTTTATAATGTAAAACATTTTTGACTTCTCAAAGTATAAAAATTGTACCTTTATTAAAAGCTTCTTTTTTTACCAAGTACATAAATACAAAAAAAGTTATGAATTTAAGAATGATTTGAAGTAAATTTGCATTTTATTAATTCATAATAGCCTCTATAAGTAATTCAAAAGTGATAGAGAACAGTATGCTGGACCCAAACTGGCCCCTGTGAAGTAAATTAAGATGCCAATTAGCACATAATCAGTCTGGTACTTTTGAGAAGATGATTTTCTTGTAGGAGAAGGAAACTGAGCTGCTCCCTGTTGTTTAAAGCTGACCATGCTGAGTAAGAAACCTAGCCTTGTAATATTTGCTCTCAGGGTGCTCCACCAATTGAGCTCATCAACAGTTTGTACAGATAAACAACTGCAGCCACAGAAACTTCTTAAATTTTTTTTTCTGACACCTTCATTAAATGCAAACAAACAAACAAAAACAATAACAACAACAAAAAGAAATCTCATGGGAACATTTTGATCTTTCCTACTGCTACCATCTTTCTTTTTATTTGGAACAAATGAAAACTGTCTCTTTTTTTCCCTCAGTCGAGAGTCCTTACTGAAGAAAAGAATGAAGTGAGTTGATTGCTTACACCAGTCCATAAAATTGCTCAGACTTTTATTCTCTTCTACCAGGAAAGATCCAGTTTGCCTTATTCTAATGGAAAGGTTACTGATTCCAGCATCAAACTATTAGTATTCCAGTCCCAAATCCTTATTGCTCCCAATCTTGTTGGTCTCAGGAGTATTTTTTGTTTGTTTTCTTTTCTTTCTTTTTTTTTTATTATTTTATCAGTTGAATAGAATTGGTAATGGCCAACTTTCTGTTTTGAGAATTATGGTGAAACTTGAAGACAGTAAGGTAGTTTAATGATTTAAGTACTGTGTTTTATCGTCAGAAAGTTCTTTTAAGCAGGTAAAATAATGTACCCCAGAGATTCTTAGCCTCCCTCAAGAGGGTGTCCTGTTTTGAGAAGGGAAGGTCCCTGTGGACTTTCCCTCCGGCTGGGATGGTAGAGGCTGTGCCCCTTTCCAGGAGTGTGTTGAAATCATGGAGAGAGGACCCAGGAGTCCCCAAGTGCTAATATCTTCCTTCTGATGGCAAGAGAGACAAGAGTCAGCATGCCAAAGCCCATGTGAAGTGAGCCAACACAACGGGGGGAGAGACGAGCATGACACTTTTTC
Organism: Urocitellus parryii; assembly: GCF_045843805.1. Classification (NCBI taxonomy): domain Eukaryota; kingdom Metazoa; phylum Chordata; class Mammalia; order Rodentia; family Sciuridae; genus Urocitellus; species Urocitellus parryii. The sequence continues at coordinate 172,976,565 of NC_135531.1, forward strand.
TTGCCTATTTCCTCTCTGTTCATCCATCTAACAGATATTGCTTCCATTGTAGTGTGTGCCCTTTGATCCCTTGTGACTTTCCCTTTCTTTTTCAAAGTAACATTTTCTAGATCTCAGGCTTAATGCAAACTATTTGTCTTTGTAGAAAGTAATATTTTTTTAGACAGCTTCTTCAATTAAAAAATTACCCCTCTAATTACCCCTTCTTCTTCATCTTTTTTTTTTCTTTTTCTTTCTGGGCAAGATGGATTCTGTCCTGCATTCATTTCTCAAGGAGGTGTTTGAGAGGGCAGAGTAACCTTTAGTCTCTGGCGTCATGTTTCTGGAGGTTGGCCTATGATGGACAGTGACTAAGGTGCCCAGGTGGGTTGTCAGTAATAGGAAAGGTGGGGCAATGGGAGCACCTCTGAGGGAAATGCTGTCAACATAGAAGAGCTTCTGCCCCTAATCCTGCAACTGGATTATGGGAAAGTCCCCTGGGCTGAGATTGGGCTCAGAGGGAGGAGAGAGAGGTAGGGAAGCAACAAGGAGAGCTGAAAAGTCAACAAATCTGAAAGGAACACTGTGTACCCTGCTTTGAAGGCTTGGCCAGAGGGATGCAAGTAGCCACGGGGATCTTGGAGTGGCTGGAGAGCCAAGAGTTCTGCAGCTTTCCCCTGTAGCCATAGTCCAGAGGCTACAAAAGCTTCCGTAGACTGCAACTGAGCAGGAGGTCTCATAAGATAAAGAGCCTGGCGGAGAATCCTGTGTTCTATTCTGGCCAGAAAGATCACAGTGGATTATAAGTAAGAGAGAGAAGCAAGGACCCAAAGGGGGCTACGTGGACAAGAATTTCAGCACATAATCAGGTGACAAAGGAACAAATGGGGTGAGGCCTATTTGGGCCATCACCTATGACTTAAGGACCAGGAGATATGCTACTCTTTTCTTCTCTAATCTTGCTACCAAATAATCTTGACTTGAACTGTCTAGGATAACCAATACATGGATTCCCATTGATTGAGATTATGTTTTTAACCACCCTGGCAGGAAGAGGACTCTAAAAATTTAGGTTTCATTACAGAAAAGTTTACATTTCTTACACACTTGAGTTGGTGGAATGAAATTTATATTCACTCATCTTATTTCATTTTGTGCTGCTCTAACAGAATACCTGAGACTGCATAATGTATGAAGAACAAAGTTACTTCTCACAGTTCTGGAGGCTCGGGCCCCTCATCTGGCAAGAGACTTCTTGCTGCATCATCCCAGGGCAGAAGGTAGAAGGGGAGAGAAAGTGAGAGACAGAGAGAGAGCGAGAGAGCGAGGGGCGGGGGGAAGGGGTTGGAAAGAAAAAGAGAAAGAAAGAGAGAAAGGGGGCCGAACTAATTCTCTTATCAGGTGTCCACTCCCATGCTAACCCACTGCCATGCTAATGGCATCAATCCATTCCTGAGGACAGAGCCCTTATGATCTAATCACCTCTCAAACACCCCTCCTCTCAACACTGTTAACATTAGGTATTAAGTTTATAACACATATTCAAGCCATAGCACCACCACACCATTCTTTTTGTTTATTCTTTGTAAATGTTTCACTCTACTTGGTGTGACCTGGAGTCTGAGGCCTTCAGACTGGGTTACATATGGCGCAACATATATTTATTAAGCCCAATATTTGTCTGGCCTTCCATTAAGTGTGGGGTGAACCCATGTGATGGAAAAGCAATTGGTGTAGGTGGCCTTTAAGAAGGTCCCCATGAACCCCACCTGGGTCCTCTCCATTGGCACATGAGCTGGACCTAATGACTTACCTGTAGGAAACAAGATGGCACAAGTGATGGAAGGCCATTTTCTGTATTCAATTATAATGAGACCACAGCTTCCATTTTTGCTTACTGTCTCTCATTCTTTGTTCTGGCTCATTCTGAGTAAATCCAGCTGCCATATGGTGAGCTGCTCAATGAATAGGGCCCGAGGAAAGGAACTGATGTCTCTGGCCAACAGCCAGCGGGGATCTGATTCCTGCCAACAGCTGTTTAGGGGAGCTTTGCTTCCTTGTGTGTTGAACCTTGAGATGACTTTGGCCCCGAAGGACACTTTCATTGCAGCTTTGGGAGAGAGACTCTGTTTGCCTTTGGCTTTTCTGACCCGAGAAACTGCCACATAATGCATATTTTTCTCTTTTAAACTGCTCCATTTGGGGTTATGAGTTATACCACAATATGGAACCAGTGCATGGTCCTTGCCCTCTAGGAACTCTTTCTGGAGGATGAGAATTTCCTTAGGAAAAAGCATCCATGAGCATAAAAGATTGGCAAGATGAGCACAATGACATGGATCCTTGGAACAGGGCTTCCGGTGTCAAGGGGAGACCCAGGATGTTGAATGGGCAATAATGGCCGTGAGGTCTGGGATGGGCTCCATCAAGCCAACACATGCTCTTTAATGACCATGTTCATTTGCTTGAAACTACAGAATTTCATTTTTCCCTTAGTGGGTAGGCAGATGGAAATGAGAGAGCAGGATTGTTCTATTGAATTTAGCTCAAATCATCAACTATATTCTTGGGTGTCTGATCTGTAAATTCACATTTCCTTACTCTCTTATGCTCTGCCCCACATGGAATGCCACTTTATTGAGCATATCTTTGCTAGGAGAGACTGCTGTGAATTACATCCTTAGTACTGATCCTTACTTGAAGGTAGGGAGCCTTAGAAAAGTGACTTTCTCTTGCCATTATTATAATTATAACAAATTTAGGGGTAGGTTTATTGGATATGATAAAAGGGTGGCAGTTGTGGAGGAGGCTTTAAAGGAGAAATGGGAAAAACATTCATTTCTTCTGAAAAGCCCTGAGCCAGCCCCCACATGGGGAATGATGCAATCTTTTCGGTTCTGCCATTTTTAGCTCAGTATCCTTGAGCCACTATGAGGGGGAACTCCCTTCTCATCCACAGTATTGTATTCTAACAATAGCAACACTGGGGGTCTAGGTAATTTTCTTGCAAGACAAGTTTTCCTTTGGGTGTGGTTATATAGGAACATTATTTCTGGTTCTTAATTTTGAGGGAGTGAGGAGAAAAGATGCCTCAAATCAAAGGAGGGCATTGAAATAAATTTTAAACCAATTAGTTTGGAACCGTTTCTTTTTCACTTTTCTTTCTTCCATTTCTGTATTGGCAAATCCCCATGCACAAAGCAATTGGGTGCAGTCAAGCTGCTAGAGCCTTCTGATAACTGCCTCAACTGTCAGACGTCACAGGGAGTACCAGCAGTCAGCCACTGTCTCTGCAGAAGTACCACTGAGATTTATGAAACTCTGCAAATCTTATTGGAATAGCTCATATTTCATCTTGTCAGCCCAACTAGCTTACTGTTGGTTATATGCGGTTTATTTTATAGATAATCCACACAATGTTTATTTTGTCTGCTGATTATTTACTGCCTGGACTTCTCTTAATAGTACCCTGAATTTCTTTTTTTAAAAAAAATATATATTTTTAGCTGTAGATGGACACAATACTATTATTTATTTTTAGGTGGTACCTAACACGTGCCAGGCAAGCGCTGCACCACTGACCTACAACCCCAGCCTAGCACCCTGAATTTCTGAGAAGAAAAGTTCATTCCATTCTCAGTTCACATGATTGAAGTAGATTTGATCCCATCCCTGGGACTGGAACAGGCCATGAGCTAGATAATGGGCAGTCACAATAGCCTATCCCTTGGTCCCAGTGATTTAAAATAGACATATAAGACGATCAGACTTAGCCATGAGACTTGACTTCAGGACTTCTGTTACCATGCTCAGTTCCATTTGGGTTGGTGTCCCAAGGTAACCCTCTTATGATTGTAAGTTTACAAGTGGAGTGAATGAAGATTTCATGAAGAAAAACAGGAGGGGGAAGAGAAGGAGGAACTAGTGGTTGTGGAGGAGGGGGAAGAAGAGGCTAGGAAAGAGTTTTGTGAGTCAATGAATTTTTCTTCATCCTTCCTTCTTTTGTTCTGTTTTAAGTGAGTTTAAGCTGAGTCTCTGCAATTTTCAGCCTCAAGAGCCTTGACGACGTGTTGGGAGAGCAGTCTTCCACAGGCCCCTCGAATCTTGCTGGATATGCCAAGAATTCAAGTCATGGACTGCTCTTTTCTTGGGACCTTTCTCAAGATTGTGTCGGCACCAAGTAACCTTGCTGGATAAGGTAAACTTCTTCATAGACGAAGAGCAGGCTTGCTTCTGCTTGCTGTAAAAATGGTGGTCTCCCAGTTTAGTGATCCCTTTTTGAAACACAACCCACCAGGGGTGCCTTCATTCATCTTGGCCCTCTTGAGGACTTGAGGACATGCAGAAGAGATAGAGACCAAAAGCATTCTTGTGATTATTACTGTGCCATGACCATTAAAGGCTTTGTCTCTGACCCAGGGGTTTTATGTCTTCTGCCAACATCCATGAAGAAGGAACTGCCTGGTTTATTAGCTTGAAAAGTAAGGTGAAATCCCAGACCCTTAAGTCTTGACACTGTGTGGGTCCTTTGGCTTTTCTGAAGCTACTCAATGTTAAGTAGCAGGTTGGTAAAGAGCATTGGCTTGGTAGGAAGACAGATTGAGTTTAGTCCTGGCTCTGACACTGACTGTGTGACTCTGAGCAACTTACCTATGCTCTCCAATCTTTGGGTTTCTCCTCTGTGGAAGGGGGATTGCCAATAGACTTTTCATGAAGATTGAACAAGAACATACTTACAATGCACTTGACATAGAACTTGACATACAATTAGTATGTGGTTAGTTATTTTTAACTACCTTGCAGTGGTACTTAGCACATTATATTTAAAGTAATGAAAATATATTTTTTAAATTTTTTTATTGGTTGTTCAAAACATTACAAAGCTCTTGACATATCATATTTTACACATTAGATTCAAGTGTGTTATGAACTCCCATTTTTACCCCAAATACAGATTGCAGAATCACATTGGTTACACATCAAAAAAAATGTACATTGTTGCAAAATTGGGAAGAATATATTAAAAAGATGAGTAGTTTTTTTAAAAAGTATAATTCTAAAGTCTAGAAAACCATTATCATTTTGTCAATACCTACCTAGAATTTAAGTGTGTATGTTTTGAACCACCGTAGGGCTGTTTTTTGTTTTTCCTCACTTAATATATAATGCTAAGCTTTCCTGTTTGTACTTCTGTAGCTTTCCATTAGAATTATTATGGAATAGTATGTATAAAATAGCATGAATAGCACAGAAGTTAGTAAGAGGAATAAAACGAACACCCAGGAATCTACCATACAACTTAAGCAATTGAACATTACTGACAGTCCCATGTGACCCTCCCCATTACATCACCCTACCTCTTTGCCTACAAGATACCATGATGCTTGATTTCCCTTACAAATTTGTGTTGATTTATGGTATCTATCTATCTATCTATCTATCTATCTATCTATCTATCTATCTTTACAAACACTCAATTATTTGGTTTTCTTTTTTTAGAACTTAAAGACACATTATGCTGCTGCATGTATTTTTTATGATTGGCCCATGTCCCTGAGATCCATCACTGATGATTCATACAGTTGTAGTTCAGTTTTCAGAGCTGTATAGTATTGCCATGTATAAGCATGCTATGATTTATTCAAAGGCATCTGACTAAAAAAGAATTTGTCCTGAGAGGAGGCTATTGTAAAACATATTGAAGAGAACGTTCAAAAAAATTTGCAAACTGATGGGTTGTATATGACCTTCTGCTAGGATCCTCTCTGTTCAAGGAGACCTTTTCTTTTTAATGCCACTTTTGAAGCTTAATAGTCTTTCCTTGATTATGTGTCACACTGTTAAGGGAGGATGAGGAGCACCAAAAGCAAGACTCTCTTCAAGAAAAAGTTGTAATAGTAACAATGATATTAAAATAATAATAATGAGGAATGACTTTTATTTTAGCATTTACAGTGTGGCAGACATTGACTATGCGCTCTATGGGCATTATCTCCTTTAATTCCTATACCAAATGTAGGAAGTTCATGGTACTATTCCTATTTTATTGATGAAGAAACTAAGGCACAAAATGATGTACTTCAAGTTTGCAAAGCTCCCAAGTGATAGCATTGAAATTTGAGCTCAGTTTCGTTTGCTTTTGAAGGTTGTGCATTTAATCACATCACTCCATTCTTTTGTTACCTTGTGAGGCATTTATTTAAAAAGAGTAATAGTAGGAACATGCACATATATGCTCACTCATACACATAGCACGTCTAACTTCATGTTAACTGTGTGCAAACATTTATGGGCCAATTGTCAGGTACAGCTGAGATAAAAATGTGCTGTTATAATCTTGTTCACCCAAGAAAAATCTAGAGACATTAGGACAATAGGCAGAGTAATCATTTGGGGAATATTAGGAAGAAAGATGCCGGCATAGTGACAGCCCAGCAGGTGTTGTTGCCATTCCTATTAGGCCACTGGGAATTCCCAGAGCATGAGGCTGAGGAAGAAATCAAATAAATAGTTTGCTGACGACTCTAACTTGCAAGAGTATTTTTAAAACTCCAAACAGATTACTCACTCCTGAGCAGCCCTCAGAACCCGTGTGATATTTCAGAGATAATGTGCGAATCTGCAGCTCTTACAAACCTGCCTGAGCTAAGATGAGCCAAGCTGTCTCAGCTCACACTGGGGACAGAGGAATCAGTGTTTTCACTGGAAGACTGATGAGCTCTTTCTTCTCTTCCCTTATTGTTCCAACAGGCTAATTCCAATGAGTTTATGAGAATAATTTAAGGTTTATTTTTTTTAGCCTTTCTTCCAAAATGAGCTGAAGTAATGTCAATACCTTCATCCACAAAGACAGCCGGTCTGATTTGTTTGGATAGGAGAGTTTCTAGGTAGTAACTTGGGTCTTCACCAACACTTTTCAGCTCTGGCTTCAAAAGAAAAGTTACTTTAGATTTTTGTTTTCGAATCCCCCATAGCCACTAGCCCATGTGACAATGGAGTATTTGAAATGAGGTTAGTATGAACTGAGCTATTCTGTAGATATGGAATGCACACTACACCTCAAAGACTGGGTTGTAAAGAAAGAGTGTAATTATCTCAGAACTTTAATGCTGAACAGATGTTGAAATGACAATACAGGCGATCCTTGCTTTGCATGTTGGTGCAGGTCCATGAAAGTGACTGTATAAGCTGAACTGATGGTTTACCTGTGATTATACACACACACACACACACACACACACACACACACACACACACATATATATATACACATACATTTAGTTGTTGATGGACATAATACCTTTATTTTGTTTGTTTTTATGTGGTGTTCAGGATCAAATCCAGTGCCTCACACATGCAAGGTAAGCACTCCACCACTGAGCCACAACCCCAGCCCTACAGGTGATTTTTTAAGAATCAATGGGAGAGTTAGGTGTGGTGCATGCCTGTCATCCCAAAGACTTGGGAGACTCAGGCCGGATGGTCATAAGCTTGTGACCAGCCTTAGCAACTTAATGAGATCCTATCTGAAAATAAAAAAATAAATAAATAAAAAGAACTGGGGCTATGGCTCAGTGATAGAGCTCCTCTGAGTTTAATCCCCAGTAATGCAAGAAATGGAAAAAGAGAATCAGTGGGGAAATTATGATTGTTATGCAAACTGTGAAATTTTTTTTCAAATCATCATTCTTTTTAAAAAATATTTTTAGAAATTCGTTCTAATTAGTTGTATGCGACAGCAAAATGCATTTCATTTCATTGTACACAAATGGAGCACAACTTTTCATTTCTCTGGTTGTACATGATGTAGAGTTGCAACACTTGTACCAATATGTACCTAGGGTAATGATGTCCTTCTCATTCTACCATCTTTCCTGCCCCCATGCCCACTCCCCTCTCCATCCTCCCATTTGCCCAGTCAAAGTTCTTCCATTCTTCCTGTGTGAAGAGTTACTTCCCTCTCCCCATTATGCATCAACATCTACTTATCAGAGAGAACATTCGGCCTTTGGTTTTTTGGGATTGGCTACTTAGCATGATATTCTCTAACTCCATCCATTTACCTGTGAATGCCCATGATTTTATTCTCTTTTAATGCTGAGTAATATTCCATTATGCATATACACCACAGTTTCTTTATCCACTCATATATTGAAGGGCATCTATGTTGGTTCCACAGTTTATCTACTGTGAATTGAGCTGCTATAAATACTGATCAAATCATCAAACATTCTTATTGTTAGTAAATTTATGCAGAAATTAAAATAGAAAAACTAACTTATCTGGTCACAGTTATTTCAAACGTTAGAACCATGGAGAATTAAAGTATATTTTTTCTTCATTGTAATACACTTATCAAGAAGAATTTGAGTAATACTTGCCATCTTGTTATAAACTTCCAGTATGGAGCGAGCTTCGAGCATCTCTCTAAGCCTCGGTGAATTGTATAAGATCAACTTTCAACATTTTATCCTTTGCTTTCCGAATATTATAAAATATCCAAGAGTTTCTTCAATGTGGAATTTTTAGCTGGTGTTACTTCCAATTGGGCATTTTTGTCCTGTTTGTGACAACTACATTCCTCATTCATGCTGGTGAATCTGTGTAAAGTCTTAATGCATCTTCACTGTCCTGAACAGTGCTATGTCAACAACCCTCTGTGATCCCCCTTCTAATCACATCTACATTCACTTCCAACAACAGGATTTATTGTTTCTTTGCTATACTTTCATCTTTGTTGATGAATTCCTTCTTTGGCTTTTCTATTTTAGTAAAATCTTATGTGGGTTTACCACTGGGAGACACGGAGCAACACAATCATATGGCTTGCTCTCTGTGCATGAAACAGTAACACATACATAGTGGCCAATTACTGATAAGACTATGTAGGAACCAATGTGTTCCATTATTGATAATGATGCACATTTGTTGTTTATATAGTGATTTATGAAAGTTTGTACTTTATTTAATCACTTAGTTACTTTACCATAGAAATTGAAATTTGAAAGCTATTGTTGATAGTCTAGTACTGTTTAACTAAATGGTAGTAACTGGAATTTATGAATTTTGGAACCTGTCTTTTGGTTATTGGGTTGAATATAATATATGATTAAGACTAATTGCATATGTTTCTTTTCACTTTTTGAACATGACTAGTGGAGAATTTTAAATTACATGTGTGGCTTGTACTATATTCCTATTAAGAAGTGTAACTCTATCCCACATGTTAATAAAAGTTTTCGAAGAAAACAAAAGAAACATAGTTGAGGAAGAATCAAGCAATGTCACAGATTTGAAGTGATAAGAGGAGCCACAAACAAAGGAATAGATTCAAATCTACACAAATTGAATATTATTGTATGATGAAAAACAGCAAAGCTAAAATTAAAAAGATAATGGATTCGGATAACATTTGAATCAAATATGTAAAAAACATTATAAAATTACTCACTCAAATGTATTCCAAAAACATTAAGAACCCCGTAGATAGTAAAAACAGATGAATAAGCAATGTATATGAGAAGATATTAAAATGGTAATTGAACACTAGAAAAATGTTCATCTTGTCTAGATATCAAAGGCATGTAAATTATTGTCAATTATGAGTTACAATTTACTATTCACTTTATTAATGAACAACTAAAACACCCAATCACTGTGATTTCATGTACCATAACTGACATTAAAATTAGATATAATACTTTAGTAAGCAATATTGTATAAAAAGAAAAACTATAAAGTGCTGCAGTCTGGCTGGGCACAAATAACCGAGCCGCTACGAAGCACTTGTAGGTTCAAACAGCAACTCTTTAATCCCAAACTCCACCAGCACACTCTCTCCCTCCACCAGGGTCGCACACTCCCGGAACCCCACGAGAACTCAATGAGAACTCCAAAGTAGCAGGCACCCTAGGCAGCAAGATCTGCCCTATTGACAGACAGTAAAGGTTATATATACAATTAAATACACAGCTTAACATAACCATCATCATCTCAATGGCTGGCTGGAGTCACCTCTCAGCCACTCCCTTCTGGCAAAATGCTATGGCTCTCAACAATAAAGACATTCCTAACCCTTTGACTTAGTAATGGTACTAGAGAATTTGCTTTAAGGAAATGAAACAATTCAACAGGGACAAGGGTTATATATGCAATAAGAAATACATTGTATCAGTACTTATAATGGCAAAACAAAAACAAACAAACAAATAAAAATGGAGACATTCAAATGTCTACTATGGAATATTACATTCAAGGATGACAAAACACAGTGTTTCTCAAGTGCGTATAGAATGTTTGCCACATATGGCTCATAAAGCAAGATGCAATATATTTTAAAGGACTGGAATGATTTAGAACGTGCCCTCTGAACATAGTGGAATTACTCTAAGAATTCACAATGAAAGCTAACCAGTAAATTCACCACCTAGTTTGAAATTAAAGTATAAAATTCTAAGTAGCCCAAGAATTAAAGAAGTAAGTGCAATGGAAATTTGAAGATATTTTCAAGTAAGTGATAGTGACGCAGCTACTCAGTGCTCATGGAAGTAACTATGAACCTTGAATGATTTACTCATCCAAAAATCTTTCAAGTGTGAAGGTGACATATAGAAGATATCTTCAGATTAACAAAGGCTAATAGAATTCATGCAGTGACTAGACAAAATTCATAGTTTTAAATGGATATATTTGAAAAGAAAATGCTATATAACAATGATACAAATTTTCATCTAAAAATGAAATGTAACAACAACAGAAAACCACATACAACAAGTTACTCTAAAAAAGTAGAAGGAAGATAATTAAAATGAATGCAGAAATAAGAGAAATATAAAACAAGATACAATAAATAAAATGAAAAATTTGTTCCTTGAAGAAGATGAATAAAATTGATCAAGCTGTGGCAAGACTGATGTAAAAAAGAGAAAACAAATTACTAATATCAGTATGGAATAAGGGAGTATTAATATATATCTTATAGATATTACGAATAGAAAAGAGACATTATAAACAGCTTTATGCAATTTTTAGCTGAAGAAATTCTTTGAAAAATATAATTTACCAAAGCATTCAAAAAAAAAAAAAAGAATAAATAATTGGGATGTTATACATTTACTAAAGAAATTATCTCATTTAAAAACTCTTCGGAGAATACACCCCTTACCCAAGTGATTTCTTTGGTGAATGCTAGCAAGAATTAAGGGAGTAATAATGTTAGTTCTGTATACTTTCTTCCAGAAAACAGTAAAGAAGGTAACATGCCAGCCTTTCACTAGGGCCAACATAACCCTTGTCACTAAATTAGTTAAAGAAATTATTAGAAAGGAAAATTCTAGACCAATATGTAGTATTGTAAGAGTAAAAGAAATTGAAGTTAAAGTGTAAAAGACCAGGCATTGTAAAGTTTCTAAGTTGCAAAGCCTGAGTTAAAATGTAAAGGACCAGGTATTGTTAAGTTCCTATGCTACACCCAAAACCTGAAATTCCTGTAGCTGTTAGGACAATTCCCGGGACTGCCCAGTAGATATTTCCCCTGACCATTTAGTTGTTTAATAACCTAGGACCCTGTACAGCTTGGCATGTAGGCATTCAGGGCCCAAACCAACCAGTTTGAATGTATCCCCTCCTTAGGATTGACCTATCACTCCCGCCCGACCTGTTCCCGCCAATTAATGTACTAATCATGTTCAGGAATTGTTTGATTTTCCCACGGTGTATGATGATTTGTTAAAGGGGACCATGACGTATGTAAAGCTCCTGCCCTCCCCAAAAAGTGTACTTAAGCACTGCTCAACCCCTGCTCGGGGCTCTTGGCCGCTCTCCCTTCTTGAGTGAGCCTGGAGCCCCAGCACGCTAGATTCTCAATAAACCCCCTTCTGCGGTTGCATGAGTTGGTCTCTTGGTGGTCTCTTCCTCCGATGTTCGCCGGACCCCTTACAGTATGAACATGTCTGTAAAAGTTCTAACTATATTTATTTATTTATCCATCTATCTATCTATTTATTTATTTTTGAGTTAATATGTCTTTTATTACAATCAAGGGATCACAAGTTAAGATAAAGTGACTTGTTCAATTCTAGTCCAAATAGTAGTACAGCCAATGGGTCTACGAGAAGAAATGGCCTCAAACCTACATCTGTCCAAGTTCCCACTTTATTTTTTATTTTTTTATGGATTTTATTTTTTAAATACACAACAGCAGAATGCATTATAATTCTTATTACACATATACAGCAAAATTTTTCATATTTTTGTACATAAAATATGTTCACGCCAATTCATGTCTTTATACATGTACTTTTTATTGCATTACAATTCTTATTACACATATATACCACAATTTTTCATATCTCTGTATATAAAGTATGTTGACACCCAATTCGTGTCTTCATACATGTACTTTGGATAATGATGTCCATCACATTCCACCATCCTGCTAATCCCCTGTCCCCTCCCTTCCCCTCCCACTCCTCTTCCCTATCTAGAATTCATCTATTCCTCCCATGCTCCCCTCCCTACCCCACTATGAGTCAGCCTCCTTATATCAGAGAAAACATTTATCAACAAATGGGCCAAGGACCTGAACAGACACTTCTCAAAAGAGGATATATAATCAATGAACAAATATATGAAAAAATGCTCATCATCTTTAGCAATCAGAGAAATGCAAATCAAAACTACTCTAAGATATCATCTCACTCCAGTCAGAATGGCAGCTATTATGAAGACAAACAACAATAAGTGTTGGCGAGGATGTGAGGAAAAAGGTATACACATACATTGCTGGTGGGAATGCGAATTGGTGCAGCCAATACAGAAAGCAGTATTGAGATTCCTTGGAAAATTGGGAATAAAACCACCATTTGACCCAGCTATCCCTCTCCTCATACTATACTCAAAGGACTTAAAAATAGCATATTACAGGGACACAGCCACATCAATGTTTATAGCAGCACAATTCACAATAGCTAAACTGAGGAGCCAACCTAGATGCCCTTCAGTGGATGAATGGATAAAAATATGTGGCATATATACACAATGGAATATTACTCAACAATAAAAGAGAATAAAATCATGTCATTTGCAGGTAAATGTATGTTGGAGAAGATAATGCTAAGTGAAGTTAGCTAGTCCCAAAAAATAAATGCCGAAAATGTTTTCTCTAACTATATTTAAACAGATAGAATCTAGTGATGTATAAGTGGAGGAGGTATCACAACCAAATGAAGTTTATAAGAGTGTTAATGATGGTTTATCATTAATAATCAATGAGTATAGTTCACCATATTCACAGAAAAGGGGAGACAAGTAATATATCTTAATAAATGTCGCGACCCCTCGCCAGTAAGGGAAACACGACACAGGATTCTTCTTTCAGCAGTTTACTCAGGACCTTTGAATGAAGATGAGAAAACAGTAACAAGAGAACAAGAGAGCGAGCGGTCGGTCTGCCCTAGCTTAAGTACCCAGCCTCGCCAATGAACTAGCACCACGTGGAGGAGTCTAGTAGGTACAGCGCAGCGGAAGCAGGCCAGAGCCCAACCCACAGCCTTACAAGGAGTTGTTTACTTCTAACAAATCTAACCGCTAAGTCATCAGAAGCAGGAAGCCAGCGCCATTTTCAGGGTGCGGTCGCCGGCTCCCAATAAATAAATGCAGAATAAATTTGGTAATATACTATACTAATGCATAGTATGTTATATTAATTTGTAATAAAAACTTAGATTAGGAATCGAAGTCAATTTAATAGTGAGTTATTGAAAACTTTTCCTGAGGCTAAAAGCTTGATAGGAACACTTGCTATCACTACTTTTATTAAAAGTAGAGATTTTAACTAATGCAAAAAAGCAATAAAAAGAACTAAAATAAGAAAAGCTTGGCAAATGCTGAAACAAGACTGTCATTATTCATGGACAAAAAGAAATGTGTACATAGGGAATATTTAAAAAATTGGGAGGAGGCTGGGGTTGTGGCTTAGTGGTAGAGTGCTCACCTAGTACAAGCGAGGTCCTGGGTTCAATCTTCACCACCCCATAAAAATAAATAAAATAAAGGAATAATAAAGTAAAAATCAAAGTCTGGAGATAAACTATTAGAATAAATATGTGAATTTAGCCAGGTTTTTGGTCCTAGAGGCAATATATAAAATCAAGGACAAATTGACTGGATTTTTATATCAGCAACAAAAAGTTACAAGTTTTTTTGGTGTGTGTGGTATTGGGGATTGTACCAAGGGCCTCGTGTATGCTAGGTAAGTGCTCTATCACTGAGGTACATTCTGAGCCTCAAAAGAAAAATTTAAAACCTAAATATAAATAAGATTTTTCCTTTCTCTTGGATTAGAAAAATTAATATTGTCAGGTTGTAAATTCTTCCTAAATCAATCTTAAGATTAAACATAATCTTGGTTTAAATCTCAGAATAGAAATGGACCAGCTGGTGCTTAGATTTATTTAAGTCTGCAAGAGACTGAAAATAGTCAAGGAGATCATTAATGGAAAGAAGATAGGAGACTTACAGTCTTAGATATCAAGAAATATAATAAAGCTATTAAAATTAAGACTAAAATTTGCATAAGGATAGATAAAAATACCAATGGAACAGAACATAGAGTTCCACATCTCTGCAGTTACATGATATTTTAGCAAGATGACATTAGTATGTATAATGTGGAAAGGATGCTATTATTTGGATAGTCACTTGGGAAAAATTAATTTTTGGACCGGGGTATAGCTCAGTAATAGAGCACTGGCTTAGCATGCACAAGGCCCTGGTTTTGATCTACAGCATCAAAACCACAAAACGAATTGGACATAACTTTCCTATGTTCATATGTGAATACACTACCAGTGAAACTGCATGTCATATACAACCTCAAGAATGGAATCCTAATTAGAATAAGTTATACCCCATGTATTTAATATATGTCAAAATAAACTCCACTGCCATGCATATAAAAAATAAGTAAAAATTTTAAAAATCCACAAAACAACTTTATCTTTTCCTTACAAATCAATTCTGGTTAGATTGTAGACCTTTATGCAAAAATCAGACAAAAATCTTTGGGAAAAAATCAGAATTTTAAAGTTTTCTTAAATGGGATAAAATATGTACCAATCACAAAATATTAATTTGGACTACATTAAAATGAATAATTTCCTGTTTTATAAAATATAATATTAAGAGATTAAAAGCATAAGTCATACAAGATTGAATATACTGATAGTATATCTAAAAGGACTCATATACAGAGTATATAAAAATTAAAACTCTTTGAGAAAAAGCAATGCAATATAAAAATATTCATGATGGGAAAATGGCTGCAGGAAGGAGTATAAATTGTTACAGTCACTTTGGAAAAATGATTGGCAGTCTCTACTAAAACTGTACATATGCATATTCTATGAACCAGCAATTTCACTCCTAGATACATGCCCAATAGAAATGCATGAACAGTGCACCTGGAAATTTACAAGAATGTTTACTGTGTTCTTTGAAATAGCTCCAAACTAAAACAACTGTAGTGTTCACTAGAATGAATAAATAAACGTTGGTATATTCAAACAATAAATACTGTAAGGCAAAAAAAAAAAATGAACTGCTGTTTGCAATAAAGGGTGAATTTCTAGACTTATGTTGAGTCAAATAGGCTTGACATGGAAGAGTGTTTTTTAGTGGTTTTTTTTTATGATTCCTTTTATATTATGGGCAAAAATGCAGGCAAAAGAATCTTCACTGTGGAAGTCAGAATACTGGCTAACTTTGGGTGGATGGGGTGCTGCACTAAAGGCACCTAGATCACTGGTAGTATTTTGTGACTTGACCTAAGTGATTTCTTGCAGACTTAATAAAAACTCATCAAATTGTTAAGATTTGTGCAATTTTGCATGAATATTATATTTCATAAAAAGTTTGTAAAGTAGAATATGAGCAAGCGTGTGTGTGTGTGTGTGTGTGTGTGTGTACCAGTAAGTACTTCTAATTATATGTATACATATTCTGGAATGTATCCCCTATGGATAAGAGAGGGTTGACACATTTTATAGTTGGCACTTGCAGGCCTCTCTATCCAGATAACCTTTTCTAGAAACTGCTCCTTCTCCTTATTCAAATGATTGCAACAAGAGCACTTAAGTCACAACATGGCCTGGTCCCTGGGCAAAGTTGATAGGACCAGGAATGAACATTTGATTCAATAATGAGAATTCATTTCTGAGGATTTAAAAACTAGAGAAAAAAAAAAACTAAACCTTGTAAGCATGGATTCTAAGAAATAAAGCTTGGGATTTGTAGGCAGCGGAGGATTCTGGTCTGTAGAGAGAGAAACAGAAATGAAAGATGGAAAGAGACTCCTGTTTAAATTTGGATTCCTTTTGACAACTATTCCTATGGCTCAGCTGCCCCCTCTTTCAGTGACATTCTATTCTAATAACCTATTGAGGACTTAAGCAATTCCTTTTTAACTCAAGCTAATTATGTTCCTGTCGTTTGCAAAGCAGAATGTCTGAAATAATAATTTATAAACTTAAGCTCCAACTGAAGTGTCCTGAATGGGGATGGGGTAATCATAATACTAAGTCTAGAGGTAGCCAAATCTAAACCTGGCCCTGGCCACGTCAGTGTTGAGTATGTGGTCAGTTTCAGGCTCAGCTTTCTAAGAATCCCTAGCTACTGATGGCAGAAGACTTGGAGGAGGAAAATGCAGAAATCTTTAAAGGGTTGCCATATTGAAAGAAAAAGTAGATGTTTTTGCGCTCCACCCAGACAAAACTTATACCAGTAGTTCAAAGTTGAAATGGAAATCTTGGCTGAATGTAATGTGAAAATTCCCTAAGTATTAGACTTATTCTTTAACACAAAGGATGACCTAGTCAAGGATTAATGTCTCCACCAAAGAGAAAGTTAAATCTGAACTTGAATGTTCATTTATCTGGGAATTTGACAAGTACATAGCTACTAATAGCTCTCATCTGCCAAATACCTTCCATGTCTAAAGTACTGTGCTTGACATATCTTTGTTTAAATTTTCTCAATTTCATCTTCCTAAGGATTATATGAGTACTTAAAAATGCTGATCAAATATTGTAAAAGAAGGGCCAATATTTTGGTAAATTCTCAATGGCAAACTAAAAAAAGAATTTGTAATTACATGATAATTAATTTAAATCTTTGTCTAAGCATTTGTAATTTTACCATTTCATACTATAACTTAATAAGTAGTTATCAATTTGGACTCAGTTCTATAGGAAATGGTAATAAGATTTTTAAATAATATAAGCTATAGTACTTTCATTTCCATTACTATCAATCCAGTTATAATCATTCAATAAACTTTTAGAGATTCTTCAGGACATAGTGGACATGTCCTTTTATTTATTCTATAGTAGAAAAACCTGGCTGGGTGTTAGGGTGCAACCTATAATTCCAGCTACTTGGGAAGTGAGGCAGGAGGATCACAAGTTCAAGGCCAATCTCAGCAATTCAACAACTTACCAAGACCCTGCCTTAAAAAAAAAAATCAAGTTTCTTCCTGAGACAGACTTATTTTAGGAAAACAGATACACATTCAAGGGAGAATGTGGGCCATCTCAAGAGAGAGAAGTCTTTTGGGGTAAAGTAAGAAACACACATTCAAGAGAGTAAGTGGGACCTTGTGGCTTGAAGCCCTGGAGAGGCCCAACCATGCTGTGCCCACACAGAGAGGAACACTGCACCCACAGAGAAGAACACCATACCTGCTGTAGTTCCCTATTCACCAACATGTGGCCCCACACAAACCACCTCCATTTGGGAACTTTGAAGCCACTGCCACAGCCCTCCGCATGCATTATTCACCACTGTGGGACATCAGACAGGGCCAGGAGGTGGCTGCCTATTGCAGCACCACACACCACACTGCAGCATCACCAAATAGGCCACCTAATGCTGTTGTACAGCCCATCCTTCCAGCCCCAAATCTGAAAGCAGTTGCCTCCATCTTGGGACACCTCCACTGCCATCTTGAGTTACCTGTGCTGCTGCCTCTGCCATCTTTAGCTGGGGTAGCTTCCACCTTGGGACATTGACTGGGGCCTAGAAGCCCAACATCAAGGTACCTACAGTCTTGATGCTACTGCCATCACCAACGAGGGACATGGCTGCTTTCCTCTAGGGACAAAAATCAGGACCTGGAAAACTGTCACCAAGGTCCCTGTGGGCTCGGTTGTACCAGAGGTATCTCTACTAGGTGTGCTAATAATAAACACCATCCTGGTGCAGAGGTAACAGTGGGCTTTGAATGGGGTTGCCTTGTGCGCTCTCTCTCTCTCTCTCTCTCTCTCTCTCTCTCTCTAACAGCCAATTTCTTTTGATTACCCTTCCACTAGTCCTATAATCTAATACCTCTATATTCTCACATCCTTCCTCATAAACATCACAGTCTACTTTAAGGGTTCTGGCTGTGGATATGTACAAGACAGCAAATTTCTTCAGGTGAGCACACTCCCAGGGATAACAGTCGTTTTGTTTTCCACACTTGGAATATTCTACATTTTCTCTCAGGAACTAGTACGATAACTAGTACATGTGCATGCCTAAATGCTGTGGTAATGTCCTCCCATGACAAGGCTCTGTGTTAGAGTCTTATAAGCCTGGACCTTGATCTCAGGCACATAGTTCCTGGGAATAAAGGAACTTGCTTGCTAGACAACCACAACGCTTTGCCAAGCTCCAGTGCTCCTAGACCTGCCTGCCTAACAGTAATTCAGACAATGACCTTTCTTGAGAGCTACACAAAGCTCCTAACATTGCATGTTGTAACTCCAGAATAAGCAACCTTAGTGATACAATAAACAATAATGTAGTTATGGCACTAATGACCTAATGTGACATATAGGTATAAATACAAGTGGCTGCTTAGACAAGCAGCCATTTTTCTGCCTCTGCATCTTGTCTCTGTGTCTCCTTTTACTTCCTTATAGCCCAACCCCCTTTTGTCCACCATTAGAAACTGTAAACCCTTATGCAAACCTACTGGCTCTATGGTAAGAGGTAACCAAACTCATTATTTCTATTTATAGCGACAAAACTGTAAATGTTAAAATAGAAGCTAATTGATTTATGGCTGCATATTGGTTGCATTAGGTGCTCTGAACATTGATATCCCCTTTAAAGGTGAGGTATTGGTAACCTGCATGGACACTACCAAATTATAGGGTCGAAGCTGTGACACCACAGATCTGCACTGAAAGGGAGGAAGACATATTGACAACATGAAAAAACAAGAGAGGAAAGTGCCCCCAAACAAACCAAGATAACTACAATAGAATCCATTGACAGCATAGTGGATGAAATGTCAGAGAAGGAGTTCAGAATGTACATAATTAAAGTGATCTGGTGAGTTAAAGAACAACTTAAGTGAGCAAATACAGGCAAAAATTGATCAACAAAGAGATAACAGATCAAATAAAGGCAACCATTGACCACACCAACAAAGAGATAAGAGAGCAAATACAGGTAGCAAAAGATTACTTCTAGAAAGAGATAGAGATTCTGAAAAACAAAAACAAAAGAAACACTGAAATCCTTGAAATGAAGGAAACAATAAACCAAATTAAAAAACTCAATAGAAATCATCACCAACAAACTAGATCACCTGGAAGATAGTGCCTAGTATACAGAAGAAGGATAGAATTTTAAAGGCTGCAAGACAGAGAAACCAGATTATATATAGGGGAAGACCAATTAGAATCTCAGTATATTTTTCAACTCAGACAGTCAAAGCCAGGAGATCCTGAAACAATATATACTGAGCTCTAGAAAAAGAGGAACAAACCAACACAAAAAGAAGCAGAAGACAGAAAATAATTAAAATTAGGGCTGAAATCAATGATATTGAAAAAAAGAAATAATTCAAAAAATTGACAGAACCAAAAGCTAGTTCTTTGAATAAATAAATAAAATTGGCAAAATAGACACCCTAACAAAAAGAAGGAGACAGAAAACTCAAATTACTAAAATTCGTGCTAAAAAAAGGAATATCACAATGGACACTACAGAAATACAGAAGATAATCAGAAACTATTTTGAAAATTTATACTCCAGGAAAATAGAAAAACTTGAAGACACTGACAAATTTCTAGAGGCATATGACCTACCCAAACTGAACCAGGAGAACATATACAACTTAAACAGATAAATTTCAAAGAAGGAAATAGACGATACCATCAAAAGGCAACCAACAAATAAAAGCCCAGGACCAGACAGATTCTCAGCAGAGTTTCTACAAGATCTACAAAGAAGAATTAATACCAATACTGTTCAAATTATTCCATGAAATAGAAAAGGAGGGAACCCTTCCAAACTCGTTCTATGAGGCTAGTATCACCCTGATACCAAACCCAGAGACACATCAAAGAAAGAAAATTTCAGACCAATATCCCAGATGAACATAGATGCAAAAATTCTCAATAAAATTTTATTTTATTCTCAATAAAATTGGCAAATTGCTTACAAAAACATATTTGAAAAATTGTGCACCATGGTCAAGTGGGGTTCATTTCTGTAATACAAGGTTGTTTCAATATAAAAAAATCAATAAACATAATTCAACACATCAATAGACTTAAATGTAAGAATCATACGATCAATTATATCAATTGATGCAGAGAAAGCATTTGATAAAATACAGCACCCTTTTATGTTGAAAACCTTAGAAAAACTAGGAATAGTAGGAACATACTTCAACATTGTAAAAGTTATCTATGTAAACCCGAGGCCAATATTATCCTAAATGGAGAAAAATTGGAAGCATTCCCTCTAAAGTGGGAACAAGACAGGGATGCCCTCTTTCATCACTTCTATTCAATATAGTCCTTGAAACTCGAGCCAGACCAATTACACAGATGAAAGAAATTAAAGGGATATGAATAGGAAATGAACTTAAACTATCATTATTTATAGATGACATGATTCTAGATTTAGAGGATACAAAAAAAATTCCACCAGAAAACTTCTAGAATTAATAAATGAATTCAGCAAAGTAGCAGGATATAAAATCAATACCCATAAATCAAATGCATTTCTATACATCAGTGATAAATCCTCTGAAAGAGAAATTAGGAAAACTACCCCATTCATAATGGCCTCAAAAGAAATAAAATACTTGGGAATCATTTTAATGAAAGAAGTGAAAGGCCTCTACAATAACAACTACATAACACTAAAGAAAGAAATTGAAGAATACCTTAGAAGATGGAAAGATCTCCCATGCTCTTGGATAGGTAGAATCAATTTATCAAAAAGGCCATACTACCCAAAGTGCTATACAGATTTAATGCTATTCTAATTAAAATCCCAATGACATTCCTCATAGAAATAGAAAAGTCAATCATGAAATTCATTTGGAAAAATAAGAAACCTAGACTAGTCAAAGCAATCCTTAGCAAGAAGAGTGGTGCAGGAGACATCACAAAAGCAGACCTTAAACTATACAACAAAGCTATAGTAAGAAAAACAGCATGGTATTGGCATCAAAATATACATGTAAAACAATGGTACAAAATAGAAGACACAGAGACAAACCCACATAAATACAGCTATCTCATACTAGACAAAGGTGCCAAAAACATACATTGGAGAAAAGATAGCATCTTCAACAAATGGTGCTGGGAAAACTGGAAAGCCATATGCAGCAAAATGAAACTAAAACCCTATCTCTCACCATGCACAAAACTCAAAGTGGACCAAGGACCTAGGAATTAGACCAGAGACCCTATGCCTAATAGAAGAAAAAGTAGGCCCAAATCTTCACCATGCTGGCTTAGGAACTAACTTCCTTAATGAGACTCCTAAAGCCCAAGAAGTAAAATCATGAATCAATAAATGGGATGGATTCAAACTAAAAAGCTTCTTCTCAGCAAAGGAAACAATCAATAATGTGAGGAGAGAGCCTACATATTGGGAGAAAATCTTTACTACACACACCTCAAATAGAGCATTATCTATCTTCAGGATATATAAAGAACTCAAAAAACTTAATACCAAAAAAAAAAAAAAACAACAAAATCAATAAGTGGGCTAAGGAGCTGAACAGACATTTCTCAGCAGAAGAAAAACAATTGATCAACAAACGTATGAAAAAAATATTCAATATCTCTAGTAATTAGAGAAATGCAAATCAAAACTACTCTAAGATTTCATCTCACTCCGGTTAGAATGGCAGTTATCAGGAATACAAACAACACTAAGGGTTGGCAAGGATATGGGGTAAAAGTCATACCCACACATTGCTGGCGGGACTGCAAATTGTTTTGCAACCAATCTGGAAAGCAGAGTAGAGATTCTTTAGAAAACTTGGAATGGAACCATCATCTCACCCACTAACCCACTCCTTGGTCTATACCCTGAAGACTTACAAGCAGCATACTACAGTAATGCAGCCACATCAATGTTTATAACGGCACAATTCACAATTGATAAACTGTGGAAGCAACCTAGATGCCCTTCAATAGATAAGTGAGTAAAGAGACTGTGATATATATACAACATAGAATATTATTTAGGATTAAAAGAGAATACACAGGGGCCGAATGTTTTCTCTGATAAGTGGATGCAAATCCATATGGGGGAACTTGCATGGGATAAGTGGAGGAACTTTGGGGCAAAGGGGAGGAGAGGAGGGGGAAAAGGGGTAAAGATGGTGGAATGAGACAGACATCACTTCACTTCCCCAGTATATGCATGATTGCACGAATGGTATCACTCTACTTCATGCACAGAGAAGTGAAAAATTTTGCTCCATTTGTGTATAATGAATTGAAGACCTTTCTACTGCCATGTGTAACTGATCAGAACTAATAAACTTATAAACGAAAACCAAAACCAAAACAAACAAACTAAACTGGAGATGTAGCTCAGTGTTCTAGTCAGCTTTTTTGTTGCTCTGACTAAAAGATCTGACCAGAACAATGGTAGAGGAGGAAAAGGTTATTGTGGGGCTCACAGGTTTCAGAGGTCTCAGTCCATGGACAGCTGACTCTTCAGTGCTCACGGTGAGGGAGGGAGAACACTATGTTAGAAGAGTGTGGTGGAGAGAAGCAACTCATACGATGATCAGGAAGGGGAGGGAGAGAGGGAGCAAGAGAGAGGAAGAGAGAGAGAGAGAGAGAGAGAGAGAGAGAGAGAGAGAGAGAGAGAGAGAAGGAGGAGGAGGGAGAGGGGAGAGGGGGGAGAGAGAAAGGGAGAGAGATCTCCACTTGACAAATACAAATATATCCCCCAAAGCCATGACCTCAATGCCCCACCTCCTTCAGCCATACCTTACCTGCCTTCAATTACCACTCAATTAATCCCATCAGGTGATTAATTCACAGATTGGGTTAAGTTTCTCATAACCCAATCATTTCTTCTCTAATCTTCTTGCATTGTTTCACACATAAGCTTTTGGGGGACACCTCACATTCAAACCATAACACTCAGCTTGCCCAGTAAGTGTGAGAGTCCCTAGGTTAAATCCCCAGCAATGCAAACAAAACAAAACAAACAAAACAACAACAACAAAACCCCTCTATTTGTTTCTCTAAATATTCCCTAGCTATAGTGTTGAGGTACTGTAAGGGGGGTCCGGCGAAACGTCAGAGGGAGAGACCACCCAAGAGACTGACTCCATGCAATTGGCAAAAGGGGATTTATTGAGGATCCATTCCAGCGCGCTGGGACTCTGTGCCCACTCAAGAAGGGAGAGCAGCCCAGAGCCCAGAGCAGAGGTCGGGTGGAGCTTAAGTACACTTTTTGGGGAGGGTGGTGGGCTTTGCATACATCAGAACAAATCATCATGAGGCGCGGGAAAATTGAACAACAACCCTGAGTCAGGATTAGTGCATACATTGGCGGGAACAGATTGGACAGGGGTGATTGGTGCTCCTAAGTGGGGTACACATTTAAACTGATTGGTTTAGGTCCTGCAATGCCTACGTGCCAAGCAACTCAGAACCCTTAGCTATTAAACAACCAGAAAGTCAGTGGAAATATTTACTGGGCAGTTCCAGTATTGTCCTAACAGCTACAGGGATTACAGGTTTTGGGGGTAGCAGAGGGACTCTAACAATACCCAGTCTTTTACTTTTTAACCCAATCCCTGCACTTTGGAAACTTTAGGATGCCTGGTCTTTTACACTTTAACTCAGGCTCTGCGGCTTAGAATCAGCTTAGAAATTTTACCTTTACAGTACCTTATCTTTCATAGGTAGATAAGACAAGCAGTCACACTTTCTATTTTATTGTTGTGTATCATCTCAAAATCCTTAATATTGCCTGCTCCACGAGAATTCCAAAAGCCACCCTTTAAACGTCTGTCTCTCATCACACTGAGTAGATTAAATTTTTTGAGGGGGAAGGTATCCAAATCTGTTGTATCACACTAAATTCTAAAATATATGTTCTTAAGCTTTAGAACACTTTTTAAAAACCTTCTATTTAATTCTTTTTTTTTTTTCTTTTTCTTTTTTGGTCAAATACTGCACAAATCCTGCTACACAAATTCTGCTACATCACGTCACTGTTGCTTAACTTTTTACTTGTTCTCTTTTCTTAGTTCATCACACACATTCTTTTTGTTCACAGAATATGAGTGAAGAGACTAAACATAAATATATAATGATCACAGCTGATCCAGATGCAGAGAGAATAATAGTTAATGCCAGATGCCAGAGATTCTCTTCAAATTAAATACTCAGTGCCAGGTGGTTCAGTTGGCTTAACAAGAGAACACGTGTTCAAGAAGGATCAGAAATGGAGTTGAAGGGATCAGTTCTCCTTTGAATAAAATTGAGTTATTCAGTGAGAAGGGTTTGAAATCAAAATAAAAATGAAATTAAGTTAAATCATGCATTCACATTTATACAGAAGGAAAATGTTGTGATTTGTAGATATTTTCCACAATTATTATTTGGGACAAATGCTAGTATTTATATCAGCCAAAAGGAAGAAAAAAAATCCTTTAATTATGCTTTAGAACAGCATAATATTAAGTATGCTTCCAACTCCCCACAGAGTGATGATAATTAAATAATTAAAAATTTATCAATTTTTTCTCATATGGGTTAAAGTAGAAATAGAATTTCCGGTAGATATGTGGCATTTCTTGTCCTGAAAAACCCCACAGGTCAAATTTGTTTTACTGCCTTTACAACTGGCTGCAATACATAAACTAACCATAACATGACCCTTTTGCAGAAATGAGTGACCTCAGGAGTATTTCAAGATGTTTTCCTAACATGAATAAAGAGTGTTTGCCATGCATGTTCACATATCTGTAACCCATGTGTTCACATACACGTACATTCTGCTGTGGCCAAAATGGCCATGTCTTAGAAAGCTATCAGATGAAGCAGAAAGTTGATTTTACCATATGGATTAAGCAAGATGATACTGTCATTACTTAAACTTATTTCATACAAGTTACTTTTTAATTTTTTTTTTTGGTACCAAGTATTGAACCTAGGGGTGCTTAAGCACTGAGCCACATCACTAGCTTTTTAATATTTTATTTAGAGACAGAGTTTTGCTGAGTTACTTAGGGCCTCACTAAATTGCTGAGGCTAGCTTTGAACTTGTGATCCTCCTGCCTCAGTCTCCTGGCCACTGGGACTACAGGCATGAGCTGCATGCCTGGCTTCTTTGTACTCTTTGACTAATCTCCTCCCATTCCTCTCCACCTTTCAAAACTACCATTCTACTCTGCTTCTATGAGTTTGACTTTTTTAGATTTCACATATAAGTGAATGACTTCTTCAAAGTCCAGGTAGCAAATTATTCTTATCGCAAACTTTGTTTCTCAGTATGGATGCTCTTAGAATTTCTACAGTTCACAACAAGAAGTGCTACAATATGGTTAAGCCTTCCTCTAAGCACCCATCTTTCATATTGAAATTTTTCACATCTCAAATTTATTCCAAAACCACATGTCAGTTGTGCTCATAAGGGACTAACCACAGCAGGAACCCAGAGAACACAGACTGTCCAACCCATCCAAGGAAAAACTATGAAGGCAATACTCTTGTTGGAATATAAACATTTTATGATTCTATGAAAATAAGGCTTTCAAAATTTTCATGCTTTCTCAAATATGATGATGCAAATACTTGCTTTCAAGCATACAAAACTTAACATATATATTGAAAAAGATTATTTTAAAATATAATGAAAAATAGCTGGGCGTGTTGGTGCACACCTGTGATCCCGGTGATTTGGGAGGTCAAGGAAGGAGAATGTCAAGTTCAAGGCCTTTAGTGAGGCCCTGTCTCAAAATAAAATAAACAGGACTGAGGATGTAGCTCAGTGGTAGAACACTTGCCTGTCATGTACAAGGCCCTGGGTTTAATCTCCAGCTCCACAGAGATGTAATGAAAAGTAAACACGTAACAGAACAGTCACTCTGATAACACGGGGCAGCCTTGTTTGTTGCCAGTAACTGGTTTTAGCTCCGTTGTTCAGAACAAGGTTCTCAAACACCCATAATAGACCAAGTTGACACTATCAGAGCCTTTGGGGGAGGCATTAAATTCATTTCTTTGCAGTTGTAGTTTTCTTGTCATCATATTACAATGTCATTTTAAAAGATGACATGATTTTATAAGATGTACAACCAGAAAGAACAGCTCCTTTGCTTCCGCTTCCCCACTACCAATTTCCTCTCCCTGGAATTAGTCATTCCATTCTTTTAGCTCTTCCTTCTGGAATTTGTTCTGTATTTCTAAATAATGCACAGGCACTATTTTATTCGTTTTATGAGGGTGTGTATTAGTTCTCTGTCACTTCTGTGCAACGATCACAAACGGGCACCTAGAACAACCCAAAGTTGCCATTTTATTGTGTGTAGGATAGAAGTCCCACGTGGGTGCTCCAGCGAAACTTAGGTGCTCTGTTCTTTCCTGGATTCCCGGTCCCTTTGTCTCTTCCAGCTTCTGGAGACTTCCCTCTTCCTTGGCTCACAGCCCTCTTGTCCATCTTCATGGCCAGTGACGTTGTATCACTGTGCTTGCCTTCTGCGGGCCCACGGTCAGTACACCTTTGTGCTAACACTGGGCCCACGTAATAAATCAGCACAATCTTCCACTCGATAAATCAGCATAAAGCCAACTGATTAGGAACCTGGAACCTTAATTCCCTTTCACCATGTGATGTAACGCAGTCACGGGATCTGAAGATTAGGATGTGGGCATTTGGTGGGGATTTGGAGCCTTCGCCAATCAAAAAGAAGACTTTTACTCAATCCCTTCATTTTCATATAAATTCATGTTCTTCTATTCCTGCAATATGTGAACCTTTGTTAATCTTTCCTTCTATCTTTTGCTGTTATAAAGAAAGATCATATGACTGAATGTGGCTTGGAATAGGACTCAGGGGTTTATCTGCACCTTCACCAACCCTTCTGTTTCCTGTCCCATTGCATTCCCCCATTTGTAGGGATCCCATGTCTCCTCTCTTCTGGAGGCTCTCTGAAATTCTGTCTTGGGAATTAGTTGGTATCCAGCCTTGACCATTAAAAGAACTTCTTTCTGCTTATAAGTAATTGTACCTAGGATTAGTTTCCCCTCTCCCCTCCTATTCCCCTGTTTCTTATGGGCAAAAATTTCATTGCTATGATTTTAGAGAGGTTTCAGGAGACATGGAAACAAACACATGAGTTCTACAGTGGTTTCTAAACAGAAGTCATATACACTCATTTTACAGAAGACCAATGACTTGCTTAAGGACCACCAGTGACTTGCCTAAGTTGGCAAAGCCAGTTAAGATGAACCAGACCTCCGATCTCAGCTCTTCTGATTCCAGTATGGGTGTAAAATTATGATAAATATTAGTGAGATACTAGAATGAAAGAATAAATGGATGCTTACTTGCCAAACAAATGTGATCTTCAGAGTGTCCTAACTTAAAATTTTATGAATAGTCACTGCTAGAGCGAGGGCTCAGATTGAGTCTTGATACAATTTGGTGGTGATTCTTTTTTTTTTTTTGGTAGTATTTTTTTATATCTTTATGTGGTGCTGAGGATCAAACCCAGTGCCTCACACATGCTAGGCAAGTGCTCTACACTGAGCAACAGCCCCAGCCCTAATTTGGTGGTAATTCTATAGCAAGACTGTACTTTGGGAGTCAGGTATCTGCTTCTAGGTGCTTTTAAGGCTCCTGAACAAGCACATTTGAGATTAAGATGGCCCAGGTGGACCTTGTAGATTGTTACCATCTGTTAGGTATTGGCAGAGGTTCTATATTTGAGTTTTTTCCCCCCAACCCTTTTGACATTTGGGGAATGGGAGATATAGATGTCAGTAATATATTCTCTTTAGTCTTCTAAGTTCAGACATGATAGATATAGTGTTAAGCCTGGACTATGACCTTTGAGATTTTAAGAATTGAAAAGCTTATACTGTCACAAGAATGAAAAGACAAGCCAAAAAAACAGGAGAAAATGTACATAAGGGACATATATGATAAAGCACAGTTATCCGAAACACACTAAGTAGGCTTAAAACTCAATAATATGAATAATATAATTTTAAAAGTAAGTAAAAGACCCCAATTGACACATCACCAAAGAATATACCCAGGTGGCAAAAATGCATATGAAGAAATGCTCCACATGCATCATCAGGAAAAAGTAACAATGAGATGCCGGGCTGGGATTCTGGCTCAGTGGTAGAGCCTGTGCCTAGCACGGGTGGGACCCGGGTTCAATTCTCAGCACCACATAAAAATAAAGGCATTATATTGTGTCCATCTACAAAAAAAAAAAAATCTCTCTCTTTAAAAAACAAAAACAATAAGATGCCACTTTACATCTAAGACAGTAGCGAAAATCCAAAACACGGACAACACCAAATGTTAGAGGATGTGGAGCAAAAGAAACTCTCACCATTTCTGGCAGGAATGCCATGTTTCTGAGCCTATTTGGAAGAATTGGGCAGTTCCTTAAAAATATTTTACTATATAATCCCGCAACTATGCTCCTTGGTATTTGCCCCAAGGAGTTGAAAATTTATTTCCACACAAAATTTGCCCATGTGAGTTTATAGCAGTTTTAGTTATGATCTTAAATTTAGAAGCAAACACAATGTCCATCAGTAGGTGAACAGATAAATAAACTCAGGTGTATCCAGATAATGGAGTATTATTTAGTGCTTCGCAGAAATGAGCTATCAAGCCATGAAAAGACTAGAAAACTTAAGAGCATCCTACTACATAAAAGAAGCCATTCTGAAAAGGCTAAATGCTGTATGAATCCAACAATTATGACATCTTGTGAAAGGCAAGATTATAACAGCAGTAAAGAGATCTATGGTTTCCCAGGGTAGAAGAGAAAGGATGAAAAGGTGGAACACAGATCTTTAGGGCAGGGACACTGCTCTGTGTGGTACTATCATGGTGGATACAGGTGATTAGACCTTTGTCCAAAGTGTATACTACCAAGAATGGATCCTCAGGTCAACTAAGAACTTTGGATGATTTATCTTAAAATAACAACTTCTTAGGGAAATAGGAGTAAGAAATGGACATTGCACACAAAGGAGTTAGTGTAGTACCTGGTCCATTCTCAGATTTTCCAATTCCATGGTAAAAAAGGTGATCATGGTGATAATGGTACAGTAAATTTTATAGCAATTCAAAAGTTGCACAACAATTTTATATATACTCATATCATTACCAAATATTAATGTTTGAAGGTAACTTAAAAGTCATTCTATACTTTGTTCTTATCTTATCAATAAACAAACAGAAGCAGAGAAATCTTGGGTAACTTATCCAACATCACCCCAGTAGATAATGGCAAGATTATGATTGAAAAAATGGGTGATATTTTGCTCATGAATATGCCTTTTGATATATCTTGTCTTTATAAAACACACAGAGTAATGCTGTATCATACTAGCTACTGTTGATAGTCACGTACTAAATGCCAAGAATGTTCCAACATCTTCTTGTCTAATTTCTACCTCTGTCTTTAAGATGGGTACTTTATTTTCTCATTTAAGAAATCCCAGAATGAAGGCACAGAAAGGTTGAGTGACAAATATCAGGTGAGCCAGCCAAAAGCAGCAGAATGGGAATGAGTCTGACAAGCCCCAAGTTCATACTCTCCAATACTGCAGGGAGTTGACTAGACGTATTGATTTACTCGAGCCGTTCAAACCATTTGCATGAGCGACTCCCTATGACTGGAGTTTATTTCTGGGAATCATGGCAGTGGAAAGTCTATCTGCTCAGTAGTTAGATGTGGGTTGGGAGCTGAGCTCCAGAGAAGGTGGCCTGTCCAGGAGAACAACTGAGCATGGACTTTCTAGTTAGTCTTACCCAGGTGAGTCCCAGCTTTGCAACTCACTGATTGTGGGATCCTGGAACAGTTACTTGTCCTAGCTTCTCCCATCTTTGAAATGGGTAATAGTGGTATCTGTCTCATTGGAATGAAGTGAGGAGGAAGTGAGAGATGATACATTCAAGGAATTATGTGCAGTATTCGATCAGCTTTACACAGATACATGCTATCTGCTAGGTGATCCCCAAATGTTACCTTTATTTATTATTGCTGTTTTTGTTGTCATTTGAATTGACTAAAATTTGGATGTGGTTTGTCCCCTGAGGGTTTGTGTATCAGAAGTTCATTTCTCAGTACGGGGCATTGGGAGGTGGCAGAACCTTTAGAGGTAGGGTATACTGGGAGCCCCTTAGGTCATTGGGGCATGGCCCTGGGAAGGGATTAATGTAGTTCTCATGAGACCCCAGTTAGTACTCATCAGAGGGCTTGCTATAAAAAAGCAAGACTGGCCCCTCCACATTCTGACTGCCTATCTTGTCATGTGATCTCTCTTTCTCTCCTACATGCAGTCCTGTCATGATGATTTTATGTCATAGTGCCCCCAAGAATCAGCACCATACTCTTTGGACTTCTGGATTCCTAAATTATAGCTAAATAAACCTCTTTTTTATTCATGTACATTACTCAGTCTCAGATATTTTGTTATAGCAATGAAAAGTGGACTAGTACATTTTCTGAGTCATGGTTTCCTTATTTGTAAAATGGGAAAATTATATTCACCTTATAATATCAGTGTAATTATTGGAAAATTATCTGTTAAATGCTTGTCACTCAATAAATGGTCACTCAAAAGAGTGGTGTCACTCAAATGTATCCTAGAGTCTTCTATACCTGTCACAGACAACTGTAGATAAATATTACCCTATTGAAAAAGTATGACTGGGTATTTTTTATGCCAATCATGTTGTTCTATGTGGGATGTTGTTTCCAAACACTCACTCTCCAAACTAACATCAGGGTGAAAAGTAAAGTTACAGGTGAGGATAGAGCTGATCTTTACCTGGGATTAAATGGATGGAGACTCTGAGGTTGAAAAACAAAAATGTTGTTGCTCTCTGTTGGTTGTCTCCCCGGGACAACTAATTCCTGAATTAGCTGAGACGTTGGCCTTAACTTATAAGAAAAATAATTTTAATTAGGTAAGAACAAAATGGTTCCAGAAGGCTTAAAGGAGGAAATAGAACGGTGGCATTTCACGGCTTCCCAAGACTGTTGGATGTGACATCACTGTTGAGTGAGACTTGGTGCCACTTCAGTGATACTGGGCTGGTAGGCACTGTCTGTGCTCACATCAGGGGTCAGTTTCCTGTTTTGCCCTCCTTGGCAGCAAAGAGCCCCACAGTTCTATGAAGCTCATCTTGGCCTGGGTAGGTGGTTGTGCTGCGGGTGGCATAGAAGGTGTGGGACTGGCATCCTTGACACAAATTCTCCTCGGTGCACATGGGTGGGGAAAAAAAAAGTATCACTGAATCCCCCTGTGGACTCAGATCCCCCAGAAGAGATACAGTGGGAGTGCGTGCCATGCTGGTGCCTGCCATCTGCCACAACACCTTCTGCCTGATGCAGGGCTTTTAACAAAGGCTGAAGGTCCAGTCATCACAATGGCCTTTCTCTTTCTGGTTCCTTCCTACAGAAGGAGGGGCACAGGGGCAGGATGGCATGTTAGAATCCCTGGGGAGATAGCGAGGAT
This sequence comes from Urocitellus parryii, assembly GCF_045843805.1. Classification (NCBI taxonomy): domain Eukaryota; kingdom Metazoa; phylum Chordata; class Mammalia; order Rodentia; family Sciuridae; genus Urocitellus; species Urocitellus parryii. Next base: position 173,008,586 of record NC_135531.1, read on the forward strand.
AGGAGACTGAAACCCAGTTCAGTTTTCTATCAGGTGTGCATCGTGGGTAAGTAAACCAACCATCCTGTGTTGCCTCTTGACCCCGACATCGGTAACACGGGTGAGGAGAGCCGAGAAAGTGAAACGCAGGACGAATGTATTGTCGTTCTTTATAATCAAAAATTAAAAAAAAAACCAATGCAAAAGTTAAACACTGAAGAAATATAGAACTCATTGTGTCTCCAAAGAAGCCTAGTTTTCCAAGCCTCCGAATCAAAGCATGAAATAACCCCAGGGAATCATTTTGATAATTACTCTGAGTCTATAATGGAAGAACCATTTCAAAAACAACCTTTTATTTAGATTTTACTGACTTAAAGCTGCCTCAGAAGACATTTTTATCAAACAGTAACATACTCTTTCTAAATTATTTTGAAAGGCAAAGTCTGAAGAACTGTTTGAAGCAAAGCAATTTTTTTTAAATCTTCTTGAACACTTGGTATCTCAGCAAATAAATAAATTTCTAACACTGGTATTTCTAATTATGTCTTTGTGGCTGTTGTCTACAAAAAAAATCCTTTTGTATTTCAGGAAAGCTTCCTACTGTCATCTTAATTATGACAAAAGTATTTAGTTTTGCAGGAATCCTACCCTTTTGACAATGTACATGATTGCACAAAGATCAATTAATGAATTCAGAATTCTGTCTTTGCATGCAGTTTAAGGTCATCACTATGAAGAAACAGAATACACCTTTTCATGAATAAGCTCATTTCCGAAGAGCAGACAAATCATGTTCCCAAATACACACTGTAGATTTCCATGAAGAAAGATAAAATGTACACTATAACAAAATAACAGTACCCTGGAGAGGAGAGGGGGTAATATTTACTGAGCACCTGTCATACGTGGGCCACTGTGCCAGAGCATTAGATGCACAATCTCGCTGAACAATCACAGGCTCCCTTTCATCTTCACCCTCACAACAGCCCTAGGACATAGACATCTCCTCACATTTTTGTGTATCCTGCTCCCCCAAATTGTCTCCCAGGTCCCACCTCCTTTGCTTCAACGACAGACAGAGTGGTGCTGCTCCGTGTTTGCACATTGAGGCTCAAGTAGAGAAGCGTCTAATGTTTGCCTTGCATGATCAAACAGCGGAGTAATCTAGGGCATTCAGAAAAGGCTTAGTGAAAAGACTTTATTTACATATATGGTATAATTATAAGAAAAATAAGATACATCTATTGTGGAAGACACTGAATATTGAATTCCTACTACCACTTAAGAGCATTCTGATTTTTTAGATGAGAAACTAAAGCCTGCTTTTGTGAACATAACTTTGTTACTTATACAAAGTATTTGTTGAGGATTATAACAAATTAAGTAAAGTACATAGATTATAAATATTTGCTTTGATCTTATTTATTTATTTATTTATTTATTTATTTATGGCAGTGCTGGGGATCAACCCCATTTATTTATTTATGGGGCTTGGGATCAGACCCAGGGCTTTGTGCATGCTAGGCAAACCTAGCATCTACTAGCATCCTTTGTTACATTCCCACCCCTTAGTCATCTTTAACAAGAACACACTTTCCCCTCAATCTCTTGATTTTTTTTTTTTTTTTTTGGATACTGGGTATTGAACTCAGGGGCACTCAACCACTGAACTGAATCCCCAGCCCTATTTTGTATTTTATTTAGAGACAGGGTCTCACTGAGATGCTTAGCACTTCACTGTTGCTGAGGCTGGCTTTGAACTCGAGATTCTCCTGCCTCAGCTTCCCAAGCCACTGGGATTACAAGCATGTGCCACCATGCCTGGCAAGATATGAACATTTTTATCACCATAGAAATTTCATTTGTGTATGTTCTCAGTCAATGTCTGAGCCTTGGAAGTAGCTACTGATCTGATATCTATTACTACAGAACAGTTTGTCTATTCTGGGACTTTATATAAATGAAATAATAGAGCTTAGGAGTTGGTCTTCTGTGTTTATGTTTTCCATGCGGAATGTGTCACCAATAGCAGGTTGAAAATATTTTAAAAATTATCAGTACTAAACATTTACATATTTTTCCCTAAACAATACAACTCTTTACATATAATTTACATTGTATTGGATATTGTAAATAATGTAGTCATGACCTAAAGTATACAGGAGAATGTGCACAGATTATATGCAAATACTATGCCATTTTATATAAGGGACTTCAGCATCCATAGATTTTTGGCATTTGTAGGGGTCCAGGAATCAATCCCCTATTATTATCACTACTTTCATTGACCATATGTTTTTAAGATTCATTTGGATTGTGCACATATTAATATCTTATGACTTTTAATTGTTGAATAAAATTTCATTGCATGAATATACCATAGTTTGCATATCCTTTGATGGATACTTGGGCTGTTTCTAGATTTTAGCCCTTATGAATAAAACTTCCATGAACATTCTTGCATAAAGTTTGTTTGTAGATGTTTTTGTTTACCGTGAATCAAAATAACCTACAGTGAAATAACTGGATAATATGACAGATATGCATTTAACTTTGTCTTACAAAACTCCCAGTTTTCCAAAGTAATTATATCGTTTTTCACCCTCACTAGCAATGTAGAAGAGTTCCTGTTGCTTCAACAACCACACCAATATTTGGTGGTGTTAATGATTTTAATTTTGGCCTCTCTAGGTGGCTTGTAGCGATATTTATTTGGTGTTTAAATTTTCATTTCCTTGATAACTAATGATGATGAACATTTTTTTGATGTTTTTATAGGCCATTTATAAATCTTCCTCTGTGAAATATTGTTCAAGCTTTTGAGCTTTTATCCAGCTTTTATTTGGGTCATTTGTCTTTTTAGTTTCAGTATACGATCTTTCTCTCTCTCTCTCTCTCTCTCTCTCTCTCTCTCTCTCTCTCTCTCTATATATATATATATATATATATATATATATATATATATATTTGTGTGTGTATGTGTAATATATATATATATATCTATATATATCTATATCACACACACATATATATTCTTGATACAACTTGTTTGTCAGATGTATATGTTACAAATATTTTTTTCACAGTCTGGGATTATGTTTTTATTTTCTTTATGGTGTTTTATCATGTACAAGTTTTAAATTTTAATGAATTCCAATTTTCACCATTTTGTTTTATGGGTAGTTATTCTCTGTATTATACCAAGGTCAGAAAAATATCCGCTATGTTTATTTTAGAAGTTTTAAAACTTAAATTTCATTCATCTCAGGTAGTTTTCATATGTCTGAGGTGGGGCAGAGGTCAAGTTGTTCCTTCCTATGTAGATATCCAGTTGTGCTTCATCCTATTTGGATTTCCTTTTCCCTTTCAATTTCTTAGGTGTCCCTATTGAAAATCATTTTACAGTATATATTTGGATGATTTTCTGGACTTTCTATTGTGTTTCATTGATCTATTTGTCTATCCTTTGCCAATATCACACTGTGTTGATTAATGAAGCTTTACAGCAAGCCTTAAAATCAGGTTAAATGCATGCTGCAATTTGTGTGTGTGTGTGTGTGTGTGTGTGTGTGTGTGTGTGTGTGTGTGTGGTGCTGGGGATTGAGCTCAGGGCCTTGTGCATGCAGATTTGTTTTTATCTTTTAAAATTGTTTTGCTCCTCTATATCCTTCTTGTTTCTACAGCATTTTGCATCCGCTTGCCAATTTCACTGTGCTGCTAACAGCTATGGGGTTACCACTCTCCTAGGAGGTGGTTGCTGCTTTTTGGATCTTGGTTCATTAGGTCTCTTTATAGCCTGCACTCTCTCAACAGGCTTTTAAATATTGTGATTTTGTAGGTTATCTGGCTTGTTCTTGTTTTTAGGATGGGAGCAATGTTCTCTTGGGACCACATCTATAGTGGAAGTTAAATTCTACAAAGCTTTTTATATTGTGTTTTATGTTGAAATGATTACAAATCAATTCTAATTGACTTTTTAATGTGTTCTCTCGATCATCATCATTGAAGTTGGAGTTTCACATAGAGGTGATAAAATATTTAAAACCATTTTTAACAACTACTCAAACATTTGTAAAGTTGAAGTTATATTTAAAGACTTTAATAGTACTTTCTTTTCTTTAATTGGAAAATACTATGTTGAATTTCATTTTGTAAAATGCAAAGAGAATTCAAATGTATTCTATCTTGTGCATATCAGATACTTGAAAATAACAGTAAAACTCTTATTTCAGACCTTACGTGGCAAAGCAGCCACTGAAAATTAACTGGATTGCTGAAAAGAACCCAGTAGCCTCAGATGGACACTATCTGATGTATATGAAATAGAGATTTGAGGTTAGAGAACCAGTATGTCAAGATGTAACTGTATTCCCCAGTTTTATTGCCCCATTGTACAGCCCAGCCTAGCCATGGAATATATCTGTATTCATTAATGGATAGATTGGGTAAAGAAAATATGTTGTCCACACATAGAATATTCTTCAGCATTAATCATTGTTGTCCTTCAACAATGTGGATGAACCTAGAAGTAAACAAAGGAACCAGACATAGAAAGAAAAAAATGTTTTCCCTTACATGTGGAATCTAAAAGAGTCAGACTCAGAAGCAGAGAGTGGGATAGATGTCAGCAGAGGCTTAGAGTTGCAGGAGTGGGAAGATGTTGGTCAAAGAATACAAAATTTCTATAGGAGAAATAAGTTCAAGAGATTTAGGTACAAGACAGTGAGTCAATTAATAGCAACATAGTATATACTTGAAAATTGCTAGGAGAGTAGATTTCCTTTGTTGAGGTTAGTGTGAAATTCAGGTGTTGTCAATGTGGTGGTATCAAACACCTCTTGATACTCTTTAAAAAGAGTTGGCTATGACTATGACATAAGGACACTCCATGGGCAAGACTCTTCAAATGAGGCTTCATAGCACACTTGGCTCCTTGCAGTTCCACCTTCTGCCTGGTTAGGATGCAGCGTCTGGGTGCCGTCTTAGAAGAGGAAAGCAGCCTTCCACAGACAACTGAGCCTGAGGGTCTTTTGATCTTGGCCTTCTCAGTCTCTAGGACTGTGAGAAGCTAAGTTCGATTCTTTATAAGATACCTGGTTTCAGATATTATGTTAGAGAAGCACATCACAAAACAATAAGACAGCCAGCATTCTGGCCACTAAAAGTGATGGAAGGTAATGCATATGTTAATTAGCTTGGTTTAGCTATTCCACAATGTATTCATACATTAAAACTCCATGTTGTAAAGTGCCTATAAAATTTTTATTTGTCCATTTAAAAAAAATGAGAAGATATTTGAGGTTATTGCCTAGAGCTGTGTCTGCCAAAGACTCTGACCACCTTTACCCCCGCAAGACACACCTTTGGTTGTAGACTGTGATCTTTGGTCCTCTCAAATATGGAGCCATGGGTACCATGTCCATGATGGGCAGCGCATGCCACTTGAAGCTAGCTGCTGATGTAGACATTCAGGTGGAATGACTGCTTTGAGAACTACAGGCCCACCTTTAGAACTTGCCACTTTGGTCCACACTTCCAGGAGTCCTGGAGATGCCTAGAGACTTGCAAAAGTTCCTCTAGACTGCTCTTGTCTCTCACAGGATGGCAGTCTATTAGAGAGCTAGCAGAGTGTGATTATGGAGCTCCAACGTGATTTGAATCTTGACTCCACCACCTAACTAGTGTGGGAAGTGAGACAAACTATTTGCCATTTCTATGCTTCTGCCCCTTCACCTCTCTTTGTAAGGCAGACGGGTGCTGTCAGTACAGAGCTCACGGGCTGTGTGTGCCAACATCCCGTACAGTAAAGGCAGGCTGCAAGTGCTCAAAGGGTGCACTGTTTGAGTAAAAGAATTCTGGTGCTCTTAACATCACAACAAACAAGAGACTGTCTCCTCTTCCTTTTTATAAGCATTTCCCTACATTGGGAAAATATGTTCTGTGGGAAAAAAAAACACTATCAAATACATTTCTATGATCAAAAGTTTGGGAAATGCTACACATTTTGTCCCTTTGAGGTTTCACAGCATGTATTCCCACATCAAAGCTTCTGAGATGCTACATTGTAGAGAAATTTGTTCTACTTTATTTACCCAGGATATCTTAAATTTATTTATACATGAAACCATTCTTAGGCCAGTTCTGTCAAGTGAGCTGATGGGAGAGCATAACAAAAACAATTCAAGCATCAGGCAGCTCCAGAACCAGAACAGGTTCTGAGAACTTCAACAAGTTGATCAGATAGCATTTGTACAAAAATGGAGGTGAAACAAAGAAAACAATATTGGCTGTAGCTAAGCTCATCAGCCAGTCAGTTGGTTACAACCTAACTTGTTCATTGTTTATGGCATAATTATTTAATTGGCTATAGAACCTCCTGCAACTACCCAATACTCAGTTACTACTATATTAAAATTTATATAGGTTTAGGCTGTTGGGCCCAGTGTAGGTTGAAGTCCAAATCCATGGCTTCCCACAAAATTTTACTTAACAAGCATATCATTTAAAGGGGAAGTAAATAATACAAAGAGATTACAAATAGCAATACAACTCTACTGAAGGTAGGGGTTAGTGTAATGGTATAATTGAGTTGAAGTCATATCCTAAAGGAAGTCAGGAGATCACCTGAATTAATAAAAACATGAGAGACACAAACACCTTGCACATAGAGCAGGTACTATCCAAATGAAAGGAAATGCTGTTTACAAGTCCTTCTGTAAAACCTGACTTAAAGAATTTGTACATGTATTTCATAAAAATTCTCCAAAAAGAAAGAAAGAAAGAAAAACCTCTGTGCACAGCCAAACTTTCCATGCTTGGTTTACTCCAGGCTGGGCCAACCCTAAAACGGATGAAAAAGAAATGTCAAGGGAGTAAGGAGCCTCCACAACACCACCTCCACGAAATCTAAGAGCAAGCCGTACCACGATCGGTCTCTGCCAGCTGGAGTTCATGGACTGCTTCCCACTTGCTCCCTTTCCATCTCGTGCTCACTTTAATCATGCTTCTCCCCCCTCTCCCTTTTCTTCTTCACATTTTATGCCGTTCCGAGGCTCTATATTGCAGTGTAAGATTAAAAAGAGGCTAATAAGCCCAGGGCAACTGGCTGATTGGTGAATCCAGCTACTGTACTATCTCCAAAATGTTATAACTATTTTTCCTCCCAGCAACTCCATATATATCTGCTCCTTTAAGGCATTTTTTAGCAAACTGATTCTGAGAATTCACTAGGAATCCTAAGCTAAGAAGGAATTTCAAGATACAGAAAGCCTTAGAAATGAGGTCCAGGTGCATTGTCTAAGTCCTCAAAATCATCAAAGCAAGTCAAGGTGACCTGACTGGCTGATTATATGATTGGCTCTGCCTGGATTTAATTCCTTGCATTTCTGGAACTCAGCTGTGGTTTAGGTATTAGTATTGGTCTTTGTCTAGAAATATATTTAGTTTTCCCTAGGTTTATGTGAATTACCATTGGGAACTCATATTTATCCTTCAAAATTCAGCTCAGAATTCTCCTTTTTTGAGCACCCATTCCCAGGATCTCATTTTCCTTCTCCCCACCTCACTTTTATTCATTGTTTTCTAGAAGGTCTCCCACACACCTTTGCTCCTGAACTATACCTTCTTACCTATCTGTCCTCACCTTACTAAAGAGTACCTCTTAGACACACAGCTTGTATGTGCAATCCGTGGCCTCTTGAGAATAGAAAGAACCTGTGCATATGATGGGATATCACTCCTTAGATTGGGTGACTTTATAAGGCAGAGTTGATGGGACAGTCATTTGTGAGAGACCATGGTTTTCTGGCCTTGATTTTTAGCTCACTGAGAGTGATCCTGGAATTCTTACCTTTGGAATTGTGGAATAATTTGTGTTGTTTTAAGCCTGAGTATGTGGTCATTTGTTATAGTGGCAATAGGAAACATGCAGATTTCTACTCGGGCTCTCTATGCCATATGATCTTAATGGGATTATTAACCCAAATTATTATTCCTTTCTCCCTCACAAAGAGAAGATATGACCCAAATTTTTCTTCCTGAAATTTGGATTTTAAGTGATCTGAGACCAGAATAGGATGGAAGGTAATCAGAGCTATGACATCCTAGCGGCAGCACCTAGAACAATGCTTGTTACACATTTCAACCACTGAGTTCCATATAGGTCTATCCTTCTCAAAGTTGAGCACTCCGATTTCCCTTTAAATCATGCAGTGACCCAGTATCTTGATGATAAACTATTTCTTTAAGTTAGCCAAGTGCAATTGTTTAATTTGTAACCCCAAACCATACCTGTTATCATTTATCAATATTCATCTTCTTCCCCAAATATAATTAACTTTTTGTGATAATTAACACTTTATGATTTTGTTTTGTGGTACTGGGGGTTGAACCCAGGGCCTCATGCATGCTCTAAGCACTCTGCCACTCAGTTATAACCTCATCCCTACAGCTCTGTATACTCTAATTTTTATGATGACACTTAAAATGATTCTAGGATCAGCTACTATTAAATCCATTTCACTGATGGGAAAGGATGCAAAGAAATTAATTTGTCCCAATGTCATCTAGCTATTTCATGGTATTTCACCTGAATTCAAACATGGGTCTCTTTTTTTCCAGAAGTCCATTTAGCCAGCCACCACACTATATTGCTTTAATTATAAGTGATGGCTATCAAAGAAAGATGGAAGAAGCATTCCTTGCAGAAGATTCTAGAGGAAGGGCCAAGGAATAAACTCTGTAGTTGTTGCAGATGCAGAAGCTATGGGAGAAGAATATTTTCGGAAAGGAGGAAAACCCCAGGCTAGAGGAACTGATCAATCAACCAGTGTTGGTTTTTCCTCCCAGTATTGTATTCTGAGATTTGATACCTAGACAAAAAAAAAAAAAAAAAAAAAAAATCAAAAGAATGATGATAAACAGAAAACCATGATTCAGGTCCCATGGGTGTTAGCAATCTAGTTCTCATGATAAGAACGGGGTAGCAAAGAAAGAGTGTTGGGAGGATTAAAGGAAGTATGCAAGAAAATATCTGAGCAAGGTGTTTGGCAAGTAATGAGACTAAGTAAACACTCACTCTAATTCTGGAACCAAGTGAGACCTCCCTTGAGGAGAGATCTTTACTTAAGATACGGCAGTGCTTCCTCATGAGATTTGCCACAGCTTGCAGCCCTGATCCAAGGTTCACCAGTTTTTTGTTTACTTGTCTAAGCTTCATCTTATTTTTCTTTCTGTAGTTCCCTGGAGGGCTTTTCACACTGGGCTCCCATCTACCCCTGCCAGTGCCTGTTATGTAATGCAGCAGGATGAGGTTTTCTCCCTTCTTCCTCCCTTTCTGAACTGGGTGATCAGAAGACCCTATTTGCCAGGAGGAAAAGGTGTCTGCGTAATAATTTGTTATTGCTTTACTTTTAGCTAGAGAGAGATTGGTTGTCTTCAAGGATTCCTGCCCAGGCTAGATTTTTTTTTTTTCAACTTCATACAGTTTCTACCAGAAGGAAAGGAAGGGCCTAAAGCCTTCCTCTTAGTGCTATTCCTTGCAAACTGACAGCCAGGGGTCTGGAGGAAGGAATGAGAATTGGGAGAAGGGCAGAGACAAAATGACCAAAGTGGTCAAAGGAGAGAAGAACCGAGAGCGGAACAGAAAGCAGGTGGACCAAGAGGCGACCCCAAGCAACAGGGAAATTCTCCCATTCACTCCGACAAACATCTGCTTCAGGGAATGTGCACGTAAGAAAAGAAGACTCCTGCCCTCAAAGAAGTCTCCTTACAATAAAGTGTGGACGATAAACTCACTAACAAATGGACAAATCAGATGCTTCAAAGAGTGATAGGTACTAAGTGATAAGATAAAGAAAAGAAGTTGCTGTAATTGAGAGGGCCTGGGGGTGAGAGCAAACCTGGATAAGGAGGCCTAGGGAAGACCCTGAAGAGGTGATAGGCAAACTGAGGTCCGAACAACAGGGTCTTCTGACCACCCAGTTCAGAAAGGGATGAAGAAGGGAGACAATCCCATCCTACTGCATTACATAACAGCATGTGGTTATCAAAATAAAAAAAAATGTTTTGGGAAAAGAAACAGCAAGTTTAACATGGAGATGAAGACAAAGACTGGTCCAGACAGGAGACAGAAAAGTCCAATATCTTGTTGTCATGCTCTTGGTGTGGCCAAGTGATGAGGTGTGTATAGTGGAGCTAGGGCCTGGAGTAGGCTGTTTGTGCTCCAACCTATGAATGAGAAGATTTGGGCATGATTGTCTATGGCGGGAACTTTATCTTGGATGGCGGACTCCACTCTATACCCTCCCAAAGGGGAGTCTTTGGGTGTCTACCCAGCTCAAGGGAAAGGACAAAGATAATGAAGAAGAATCCCAGGCCAGAACAGTGAGATGATTGTCCCAGAGGCACAGCAAAAGAGTAGTGAAGTCTATACTCAAACCCAAATCCACAGAAATTTCTCTCTGTATCCATCTCTTGAGAGCTGCGTCCTTTCAAAGAAGTTTCTTTTCTTACTTTTCCTTCGATGTGATTTTAGAAAACGCTGAGCATTATTCTTAGTTATTAACCTGCATTATTTGACAGTCCTGTAGTTTGCCTCCCGTTTCCCCTCCACCTTTCTTTTCTTGTGAAGTCAAGAATGACTCCCTCCACATGGTTAGTTTATCCCCTGGCCCACCTCAGCAGACCCCTGGAGGCTGGGTATTCTTGGCCAAAGAGGAATGCAGCCATTTCAATATCCAACAGAAAGGAGGTAGGTATTTAGTGTTACCATTCCCTACCAACCTCCTGCAGCATAGTTCTATTCCCTTCCGCCTCCATTATTCCAAAGTTCCCATTTACTCTGGGGGCAGATATTGCAGGGAGTCTTAAAGATCACAGGAGGTACCAGAATTTTGGGTGATCCTGGTAAAGATACACATTTCATGGCTCTACCATCAGAGGTTCTGATTCAGTGCCCCTGGGATGGGTCCTAGGAACCTGCATTTTAAGAGACACCTCCATCCATTTGTTTTCTCTAAATCAAACCTGATTCCCATGACAAATAGTCTAACTTCATCTTTTAATCCAAACATGTGTATTAATGAGTTTCAAAAGAATGATTTAATACTCCTTAAATAACATTAGAATTTAATATTGAGTAAACATTAGACAATAAAACTAGTGAGAAAGTAAAGAATGTGTATTATAAAAAAGTTAGAATGGTGTAGGTATAATTAACTTACCTACTTTCTGGTAAGTTGGAAAATACATTTTAAAACTAATCTGACTCTAAGCCTCAATCTTAGGCAGCCTTGGGTCCCCATCTTTCCCAGGAGACATAGAATCAAGTAGAGCTAGACAGGGGCAGGTCCTCTGATATCCTGTCTGATACGATTGCCCAAGAGCACCATTCTCCAAGCTCAGAGATACCCCTGGAAGTCTGACAGCTTTACTGCTTTATAAGCAAACTTGGAGGCTGGAGATCTAGTGGCCGAGCTGAGAACCCTGGTGCCAAGTCCCCAGGCTCTCTGGGTACCAAGCAGCCATTCCCTGCACTTGTCTCTCACCCTGCTCTGAAGGCCTCTTCCAAGCTGTGTCAGGGTCGATGCATGCGGGAACCCTGAGGACTACATCTCCCACCCAACCGGGGACCTGTGTTTGTCAGTACCCCCAGGGAATTCTGATCTAGGTGATCCTTGCATTGATGCCTTAGTATATTCTGGATTGATCGATCTATTCCTTCAAGCTGCATTTATTAATTTCAACTCTGTACCAGGTACTATCTTAGACACTGGATATAGAGCAGTGATTAAGACAGGCAGAAGTCTCTGCCATCATGGACCTCTCCTTTCAGTCTGTCTTAAGCAGAAAATAAACATCTTAGGAAGGAATATGTATAATATAGTACTGGGGAATAATAAGGAAAGAGATGCAGTGTAGAAAGCAGAAGGCAGAGGGAAGAGGTATAGTGGTGCTGCTTTTTACAAGACAAGTCAGTTCTCTTGACAATAAAACTAGTGAGAAAGTAAAGAATGTGTATTATAAAAAGATTGATATGCTCTATGAACCTTCAAACTGTGGCCCCAGGCCCCTATGATTTGCCGAGAACTCTCTAGCAGTGTCTCTGTGCCTGTGCTTTCCACCTGCCTTTTCCTGAGACTTTAATCTCCCTGATACATATAAACTTTAAAATCATCCTATTACTGGGAATTCAGGGTGCTCCCTAATGCTAAGTGCTGTGTGCATGTGATCTCTGGCAGTAGGTTTAAAGCTCTGTCATACCATCTGATTACTTGTAGCCTTTGAACCATGTGTGATTTCAGCGAAGGCAAAACCAGATGTAGCTGGCACCGTAATGTGCGTGAATCCTGAAAAAATGGTCAGCCAGCATTGGAATTAGCCTTCTCCTGATGCCCAAAGCCGGCTTCTGCTACCCTATTACTATTATTATCAGCTGCATTGCCAATTAGTTCAGAATGTCAGAAGTGCTTTTTGATTGGCGAAACTAGTGGCTTGTTAAGTAGCATGGCAACTGTTAGAGATTGGTCTCCAATGGTGAGATGAAGATCTTCAAGCTATTAAGAGTGTATAAAATACTTCAGCAATAATCTCTACTCTTTTCTGAGTTGGGTATAAAGATTCAGAAACATTTGTGGCCTGGATTCCTGGAAACAACTCAAGAGGTCAACTCCCTAATCTGTCTGGTGTCCAGCCATGAGCAAGGAGAACATCCTGGTGTTTCATGCCAGCTACACCATTAATAGAATCCTGCTTCAGCAAGCCAGGGATCTGCTTCTAGGGATCTTCCATGAAATATGCAGTTCGAGACACTCAAGGGTCAGAGCGATTAGACTTTATGGGGCTTACAGAATAGATATTATGACTACTTTGGTGTTTTCTTGTTAATAAGTAAGTATACATGTTGCAGAATTTTGAAATATTCCTCCTTAGCCTGGTGGCTAGTTTATAGAGGAAGGGTTGGTCAACTCACATCAATCTTCTTAGGTTACTTATATATCTACCCAAAGGAACCTAAGAAGTTTGCATGGTGAAACTGTCTTACGTCAGTTCATAATAATTCCTATTAATGGGCTACCACTTTCTGATGACTTAAATAATTTTCTTTTGGTCACGAGAAAGTAAAAATGCCAACGTTCAAGCCCGACTGTTTTCTTCTGTCTGTGGTCTGAGGATTGAATCCAGGGCCTTGTGCAGGTTAGGCACATGCTCTACCACCCAGTCATATGCCCAGCCCCCAAATCACACTTTTAATCCAGGGTCTACCACTGTGACCCCTATGTTGTCCTGACACCAGAACTTCTTATCCATTTCTGCTTCCATTTCTCTCCATGGATAGACATGATTGGCATTTGGGCCTAGATAGTACTTTGGTGGGTGACTGTCCTATGCATTGTAGGATGTTTGGTTTCCAGCTGCTAGATGTGACAACATATCAGCCCCAGTTGTGATAATCAAAAGTTGTCTCCAGTCATTGTCATATGCTTTCTTGGGAATGAAACTGCCTTGGGTTGAGAAGCACAGGTAAATATTCTACCTTCTTGGCAAAATACTACCTCTTGTAAGGTGAAACAGAACCCAATAGCTATGTTTTGCCATTTGAAGTCTTGCCTATGTGATCATTAACCTCAACATTGGTTCAGGTGGATAAGATATGCTCATTACAGCTGTTCAAGGTAAGAGTGGGAGTGAGCTCCACACCACCCTACAAGATACCCAAGACCTTTATTCAGCTCAAGACACCTGTGTGCAAGTCTGCCTGCTGTGAGTGGACTTGTACCATCTTGTGGCTCCTTTCACAGACCTGAGGTGGGGTTTTTTTTGGATAGACATCCCTGAATGTCACTGCTAGTTGTTAGTCCTATGGATCCTGATAGAGTGAATATACAAGTGGACAATGGACAGGCCAGATATAACCACATAACTCTGACCCACAACTTTTGCAGCACACAGTACAAGAAGTCAAACCACAGCTTCTGCAGCATCAGCCCAGAAAGGACAATAACTGCCAATTTGCCTGTTTTGTTCCCATCCATTTTCAACTCAGGAGCAAACAGAGCAAGCCAAATATGCTCCCCAACTAATCACACAGGGTGCCCCATTTCTAGTTAGCCTGCTATCAGTTTCCTTCTGCTAACAAGCATCAGTCAGAGCACCCAAAAGCCCTCCTTTTTTTCCACTATAAAGCTTTCTCGCAGTCTTGCCTGTCTTTGAGACTCTGTCAAAGCATCTCATGCCCAGTGGCTGGCTCCCTTGCCCTTGTTGAGCTCTGGATACATGGCCTCTGTGTGTGTTCTCATTTGTGTGGTCTCCATTATTTCTAGTCTCCTTATCACTCTCAGGGAAGCAGGATTCAGGTGGAATTCTGTGTCACACAGGTATTGCATGGTAAGGTGAGCACAAAAGCTGTTTGTGAGCACACTTGTTTTGTTGGCTTGCAGAATCCCCAATCTCAGTTCCCAGGAGCTTTTTGCAAGACCTTGCAAGGAATCCTCAACTAGACATAGATATTATCCTAGACAAGAGAGGCAAGATAGCTAAGTTATCCTCTTGGATAACTCTTTTAATCCTCTTTTGAGTATCTGAGCACAGGTCAGACTTGCAGCCTAGTGTTTTACTTGAAAGAGGACCACTGCACTTTGTAATTTCTCATGTTCCTGTTCATACAAGGTTCTGAGTGTGCATATAATATTGCTATCCTTCCTATGTACATTGAATACCACTTATTTTACCAATGAAAAATTGCTCTCAAGATCCTCAATCCTAGGGCTGGGGTTGTGGCCTCAGTGGTACAGCACTTGTCTAGCACGTGTGAAGCGCTCCGTGTGAAGCATTGAGTTCAATCCTCAGTACCACATAAAAATAAATAAAGGTACTGTGTTCATCTAAAACTAAAAAAAACAATAATTTTTAAAAAAGATCCCCAATTCTAACTTTTCAGTCCCCTAACTCTGACCAAGATAGCCAGCTCAGAGAAGGTGCCACAGTGCTCTGGGGTATAAGTACCTAAGTGGAGTCTCCTGTGCTAACAGGCCCTGAAGGGTGAATTTCCGATTAGGACCCTTCAAATGTCAACTAACAGCAGATCCTAAGGAAAGGTTCTTATTCTTACCTGTGCCTTAGATCTGTTTGGCCTGTGAGTAAAATCCATGGATGCCTTCAGAATAATGTTGATAAATGAATAAAAGCTACAAAGAAGTAAACCAATTATACTGAAATATATTTATCAAAATCTTGAGGAAAAAAACCCACATAATAACATAATAATAGATGTGCCCCTACTCCCTCCTGGGTGTGGATCCCAGGACTGCACCCTTGGTAAGCAAGCACTCTACCACTGAGCTACATCCTTAGCCTTTTTATTTTGAGACAGTCTTGCCAAGATGCCCAGGCTGGCCTCAAAATTGTGATCCTCCTGCCTCAGTCTGCTGAATAGCTGGAATTATAGGCATGGGCCTGTGTGCCATACAGACTTGGGCTTGTGTTTGTGCATTAAGTGTTAAGGTCTGGTGGCAGCTCTAAGGACTACTATATATTTGAAGTAGTGATGAGACTAAACATTTTGAAATATCTGCAACAATGGTGAGGTGATGTGCAAATATCCATAATTTCTATTGGTTATAAAAATCACAGAATCTTCTGTGGCTGTCTGCATTCATATTTGAAGGAAATGCTAAATTTTAGTTAGAGGCTAGTAAAAATAAAGATATAATCTTTTCCAA
The DNA here is from genome assembly GCF_045843805.1 of Urocitellus parryii. NCBI lineage: Eukaryota > Metazoa > Chordata > Mammalia > Rodentia > Sciuridae > Urocitellus > Urocitellus parryii. The sequence continues at coordinate 173,024,287 of NC_135531.1, forward strand.
TTCAAGTTCATGAACTTTCCTGAATTCTCTCTGGGTCTGCATAAGAAACCCTGCCCCAGAGAATATACTTGATTACTCATTGAGAGGGTACAGTGTGTGCTGAAGCAAGGTTTTAACATGCCAGGATTTAGTGTAGGGGGATTCATCATTTATTTGACATTTTCTTTCCTGTTCCTTCTAGAAGACAAGTTCCCAGGCAGCAGAGACTCGTGGGGACTGCTGGATGTCAGTGTTAGAACAGTGCCGGGCAGAGAGGCTATTCCATATTATTTACTAAATAATGGAGGAGACGGAGAAAGCAAGGTGATGTGTGTGTGGATGGGCTTGAGTTTAACAGGGAGATCACTGGATAGTACCCCATACTGCCCAAGTCAAGGCCTGCCCAGAAGAGGGACAGCATATTGGTTTATTACTCCCTGGGCCAGTGAGGGCAGGTGGGCTCACCCATGGTCCTAGCCCAGCACACAGAGAGGCCTGCTGCACTCTCCCTGTTCTTCCTGCTCTCTCAGAGGGCTGTTCTCTTCTGGCATCTTCCTCCAGAATGAGCATCTAGTTCTTGTGACTCAGCTTTCCATGTCCTTCATTTCCTTCCTTGCCAGGTCTCAAGACTTCTTTTTGTCCGTTTTTCCCAAAACAATCCTTCCTTCTCTTTTTACTGTCTCGCCTTCAGATCTTCTCTTTTTCTCTCTCTTCTGTCCATTTATCTAGAACTTTCTCTCCCCTTCATAAGAGAACTTGATGACTGGGAAAATCCAGAGCCTAGAACCTCCAAGACTGTGGTGTTAGTTTTGTTGTTGTTGTTGTTACTGTGACAAAGTATCTGAGAAAATCAACCTGACGGAGGAGGATAGATTCTGGCTCAGTTTCCAAGGTTTGATCCTATAGTCACTTGGCCCCATTGATGTGGACTTATCGTGAGGCAGAAGATCATGGTGGGGAGGGTGAGGCAAAGCAAAGCTGTTCACCTCATGGCAGACAGGAAGCAGAGAAAGAGTCAGAGAGGAAAGGGGCTGGTTAATAAAGAATTTCTAAGAGCCCAGCCCCATGAACTACTCCCTTCAACCAGGCCCTACCTCCCAAGTTTCCCTCACTTCCAAATAGTGCCATCAAATGATGAATCCATCAAAGGATCAGTCCACTGATGAGGTCACCACCCTCATAATCCAGTCACCTCCCCAAAGCTTCATCTCTGAACACTGCTGCCCCGAGGACCAAGCCTTCAACACTTAAGCCTTTGGGGGCATTCCAGATTCAAACTATAGCAGTATTGATAATGCCCTCTTGTCCTCAAGAGAACAGTGTTATTTAGAAAGAACAGCAACAGATTCGCCAAAGAGGCCTAGGGGAGGGTGGTGGAGCAAAGAGAGAGACATTGAGATTTGGAGAGATGGAGAAGACCCTCCAAGGGCTCCGTCGCACCCTACCTATTTTGTTTTATGACATTTTTATAACCACTCTATAAAGTAAATATCTTTAGCCACATTTCAGTATTAAAGAAACTAAAGACCCAAAAGTTCAGGTAACATGCCTCAGGCTGGTTAATTAACAGATGGGATTGGATTGAGTTCTCCCTGTCTCAAATCCCATACCCTTAACTACTTGTTCTTCCCTCATTAAGGCTGGGGAACTGGATGGAGCAGGCTGGAGTCATCTCCTTGAGTTCTTAAAACAGTGCTTCCCCAGCTACCTGTGATTGGAGATCAGCTTGACTTAATTTCTAATCAGTTTCAGGTCATTAAGCACCTACTGTGCAAGGTTAATTTGCAACTCTGGCCACAAACCACTCAATAGGAAGTTTGGGACATCCCAACTTTTCTAGCTCCATTACACCAATCCACAGTCTGGGATACTGTGGTGATATCAAATGGCTCTAGAAGTTTCTAGCTCACTCTCCCTTTGTGTGCTTTTCTTCTGGTGGAATGTTAGCAAATATTTCCCAGAGGGTCAGCAGCTTGTGGACCACACTTGGAGTTGCAGTGGTGTGGGACATGGTAATTTGCACCATACCCAGCTTGAACTATGGTTCCTTCTTCCAAGCACCTAGCAACTTGTAGATATTTACAATTCGAAGAGTTCACAGCTGGCCCTCGATAAATGATTTGACAATATCCTCATTCATGGGGAAGCATATCTATTACTCCTCTGAGATATTAAATGAAATATTTTCAGAGTTTCCCTTGTTCTGCAAGTGATGTTAATTGTAGTGTATTTATGGCTATTGCTATGTGCTTTGGCTAGAAGGCAGTTGAATCATTTAAGAGCTGCTGTTTCAACAAGGACTTGTTAAGGTGTTTGGACATCCCTGCTGTTGGCGATTGTGCCTGTAATTTTTCTTTTCTTGGAACACCCACGGGGATTTTTGCATGCTCTTGGTAAGCAGAGGTATTAAAAAATCTGCATATCTCAAGATGGTAATTTTTGGACTGAAGTACAAGAATGCAGATCTGTTATCTTTTTCTATTGGTATTAGAAGCTTGGGGAAATATTTTCTAATCCGTTTCTTTGAACCTTGGCTTTGAATCCAGTTTCTTCTGGGCACTTTGCCTCCCTGTGTGTGCAGGGCTGGCTCACCTTAGCAACACCTCAAGAGTTGGAACTCACCCTGGCCTGCTGCTTTTTTGAATCTCAGACACTTTTTTGGTGCCACCCAGTGGCCAATTAGCTTGATTTCAGGTCTCAAAAGTCATCTAGGCGTTCTAGCGGGTAAACCTGGATTCACATTGTTTAAGGAAGACCCCAAATGTTGAGAAATTAAAGTATCTTGAGACTGTGTCCCCCGCTAGAAAAAAAAGAAAATGTCATCTAGAAAAATTTGAATTCCCCTCCCTCCAAAGATTCTACAAAGAACCTAGTTTTGAATGCCTATCTGATCCGGACCTGAGCTCTGGGTCTGAGGCTTGCTAGCTGGCTGACACCATGTTAGTTATTTATTTTCTCTCAGCCTGGTTTATTCATTTATTAAATGGAGATAATCATATAGTGGTGAGGAATAAATAATATAATGCGTGTCCTCAGAGCCCAGCACAGTTCCTGAGACCCATTAGTTACAGCAACCAGGACTGTTGCCGTGCTGAATTTGGTGTGCCTAGCATAGTGCCTGCCCACAGTAGACACATCCTAACTAGTGGTGAGAGAAACAATATCCAATTCCAAAGGATCAGTCAATTAGTAAGCATTTATTAATTATCTTTTATGCCTTCAAATCTGTGTATTGGGCCTGGCACTCAATGAGTTACTTGGGGATAATTATAGTGCTTAGAATTCACCTGAGTGAAGAAGTGGCCAAGAGATGGCAAACTGTTTCTGGTACAGAGGGGTGACAGAAGCCAGAGGGGCCCAGAAAGAGGTTAACAGGGAACTTTACCCTTGGAGCCCTGGGAGGGGTTCTGACTGGAGGGAAGGGAAAGAGCTGAGTGGTGGTGGCTAGCATCCAAGGGAGGGAGCTAAGGAGAGTCAGAGGGCCAACGTGAGGGAAGGAAGGGGTGACTGGAACAGAACAACGCGTCTTCCCCTGTCATCCAGCACATTAGTTTTCCTAGGGCTGCTGTAACAAAACCACAAACTGAGAGGCTTACAGCAATAGAAATGTGTCCTCTCTCAGTTCTGGAGGCCAGAAGTCAGAAATCAGTGTCAGCAGGGCCTTGTTCCCTCCAGAGGCCCTGGACAGAATGCATTTCTTGCCTCTCCCCCCTTTTGGGGGAACTGGGTCTTCTTTGGTGTGTGGCCATATCACTCCAGTCTCTGCCTCAGAGGTCACATGGCTTTCTCCTCACGGTGCTCTCTTAATCAGACGCACGAGGGCATTTAGGTCCCAAGGGATAATCCAAGGTAATTGTCTCATTTCAAAATCCTTAACTCAATCACTTCTGTAAGACCTTTACAAGTTTACAAGTTCCAGGGATGAGAACTTGGACATTTGCGGGTCATTGTTTAATCTAGTACATCTTCTCATTTTTCTTAGACTTTTAGTTCTCTCCCCTTTCTGCTTTTCTCATCTCCCCGAGTCTGGTTTTCCTCTCCCCTCCATTTTGTCTGATCAGAGTTTGGTAGCACCAAAGTTTATGAGGAGCAGAGTTCTTAGGCAATCCAGGTTTTTGATGCTAGGCCTTGCTGAAGACTAATTCCCTTTCCTCCGTCCCGCTTCACTGTTGTCTGTCCTCTGGACCTGCCCACACTGTCTCCCTTTCCTGGGCTGCCTTTCCCTGGGGCATACTGCCCACCCTTTGCCTCATCCTGGACTTGTCCCCTCCCTTCCTGATCAGCACCTGCACAGCCTCCCTTGGGAATTCTTCCCTGACCAGCTTCCCCTTTTCTCAAGTGTTTTTCTTGGTTCCTTTTCATGCCTTGAGCTTCTTTGCTAGGTGTCCACGAGAGGTTGGAGGATGCCCTGGCCAACATTGTCTCTTTGGGACCTGGGCCAATAACAGGTTTTTCTCAATATTTTCTTCGACCATCACACTGGCCCTCAATCTTGCACCCAGCAGTGACACACATCACTTCTACTTACATCTCATTGCCCAAGCAAGTTCCTTGATTTTGAAGGAACTAGGAAAGTTCCATTGTACCTGTGCTCAGGAGAAGACCTGGGCGTATTTGGTAGATGGCACAGGCAACCAGCACAAAGATAGGCCTGCTGTAGAGTTTAAGTCCAATCCAAGAAGACAGCATCCCTGTCTGGGCAACCCTGGGCCCAGTCCATTTCATTATGCAGGGATCTGTACAAACTTCAAACCTTCAGACAAATCTGAAAGGGGAGGATGTGGACATCTATGCATGCCCTCGTATGTAGCTATTCTATTCCTGGGAAGTGGGATGGGGTAAGAGAAGGTGAAGCCTTCCCACAGCCTTAAGTTACTAATGAGCGAAGCAGCCAGAGTTTCACAGCCGCATCTAAGAGATGCACCTTGGTTTCCCCTATGAACTCTGTCTGCTTAAGAGTTTCAGGTGGTCAGGGAGAGGGGGCAACTTCATGTCAGTCCAGGCTCTATGTACCTTCCCCAGAAGTTCCAAGAATTGGTAGGAGCAAAAGTCTTTTATACTTTGACGGGGTTGGGCTCCTGAGGAGAGGGTGGAGACCAAAGAGAAGGTGTCCGCAGATACCAGATAGGAACCCTGGAGTCTCTCCTGGGGCTGCTTTGGTGGTTGATTCCTGGCTCTGCCTCTTGGTTTTCACTGAAAACAAAGTGAGACTATGGATTTGGTGTTTTTCCAAAGTGTAGTTTCTTTGGTGGCAAAAGTGAAGTTCCACTTAAAGGAAACTTGACACATGAAACTGCAGATAAATTAGGGGCTGGCTCTTTGCTCTATGAAAGGGTGCTTTGATGTCGAGAAAGGATTTGTCATGAAATTTAAGATATTTGAAATATGATCTGAGCTACAAAACTCAGTTTGCACACAATGTTACAGAGACACATGTCTTCTTTATCGAAAGCTCAGCTGCATATTGGAATCGGAAGAATAAGGAACCATTTAAATAAAATTATAGAAGCTGACTCTGTATTCACATAAGGAAAAATCCTGGACTTTGGTGCATTTAGACCTCATATCAAACCCTGTATCCGCCATTTCCTAGAAGTCAGGGAGGATGTGCTTCTGAGGCTTCTCAATGGATATGAAACCGTGGATCCCCCAGGGTTACATGAGCTAATAGGGGCCTCACTGAAACCCAGTGCCTCACACTGAATTGGGTCTCCAAGTTTGTATTTTCCTTATTTCCCAAACGGTTGATTGGGACCATAGTCTCATTGTGGATACAGGTTGTATGAGGTCAGGATTGTGCAGCTCCAGATTTTCAGGAGAAGAGACTGGGCCCTAGACTACAGTAGTCTTGCCATGTCTCTTTTCCAAAGTCGGGTGAAATCACAGTGAATGCAGGCACCTGAGTTTCTTATGTTGTCTCTAGGAAGGTCCCAGGTTTACCACTCCAAACATGTCTGAGCTCAGGAACAGGACTATTCATGACACGGAATCTTCCATGTTAGACTGGACTTTCTCCACAAAGCCAACTTGGAAAATGTCTGTGTTCTAGGTCTGGTGGGTGGAAGAGAAATGTCACTAAAGATAGACCAGTCTTCTGCTGCTGCCGTCTCCAGGATCCTGGACACATGGGCCATAGGTGGCAACATCTTATGATTCTCCGGAGAAAAGACAGGGAAACCAGCAGCAGAGTTCTGGGACACTAGAGCATCCGTATCTGCCAGAGCCAGTCTTTCACTTTTCCCTGTGCTCTTCCTTCATCTTCCTTCTTTCTCTGATTTAATCCCCTGCCCCCCAAAGAGTGAGTACTTCTTTCTAAGAGATTTTTTTTTTATCCTTTTGGATGCACTTTCCTAGTGTCCCCTCTCACCTCTTTGTCCCTGCTACATGTCCTTTGTGGACCTACTCTTTCCTTCCTGAATTGTGGAAGTACATTTATTTTCCCTTCACAATGGCTCTTCTTTCTCCATTCATTTTTACCTTATCCAGTAGCTTCAGGCAGTGCCTCTGCAAGACTTGTAAATCCTTATTTCTGGATGGAACCTATGTCCCACTGCCAAATATGCATACAGTCTGGCTTATGGTCTGACATCTCCAGCTCAACATACAGTGCACTGAACTCGCTTTTCTCTCCACACCTACCCAGTTGCTAAAGCTGGAGACCTGCGTGTTTGACTTCTTCCTTTCTATCAAATGCTGTAAATAGTCAATGACTGTTTTCTTACTTCTGTCTCTTCCTGGTTCATCCTCCAATATTTATTATCTGCATCATTTTCCTTATGAGTCTTCAGACTTCCATCTTGACCTGCTCCAGTATGTTCTCCAGAGATCCATCAAGGTCTCTTTTTAAAAATGCAAATTGGGACTTTTTTTTTTTTTTTTTTTTTTTGCTTAAAATCTTTCAGTGACTTCCAGCATCCACAGGACAGGCTTCCTTTCCCCTAATAAGACAAGGAAGGCCTCTGAGGTCTGGTCCCTGTCACCCCTTCTGCCCAGCTTTGTTCCCCGCACCGCCCTCAGTGTCAACATCAGTCATTCTGTGGCTCCTGGGGCAGGTCATGCTATTTCAAACCTCTCAGATTCTAAAAAGTCCTTTACAATATTCTTGGTAAACTCAAATAAAACCTTTGATTTTTATTTTTTTCTGTATAGAGCTGTCTCTGACTTTCCAAACTGAATTAATCACTGTCCCCTCTGGGAAATTGCTGTAACTCATACCATTGCACCTCTGTTGTTGCACTTGAAATTGCTTTTTATGAGCTTGTCTCTCCCATTAGACTGTGAGTGCCTGAGGGCAGGAACTGAGTCATATTCATTTTTGTATCATCAACTTCTGGCCCAAGGCCATGGTGTCAATATTAAATAGACACTCCGGTTCCAACCTCAAGTGTTCTGCAAAGCCCTTCGTGCATTTCATAGAGAGATGCAGGAAATCATCTGTCCAGCTCTCTTGTGCCCCTCCCACGTGGCTCCAAGTGCTGCCTCCCTATCTGAGAGCTGCTCAGGATCCTCTGTTCTTCCCAAGCAAAACACCTCATTTAGTTCTATAAGCATCTCAAACTATTTTTAAAATCTCTTTTGCTAAAAAATAAGAAAAAAATTGGCTAATTTGGACACAGGTATCAATAACTACAGAAATAACTACAGGCAGTTTACAATTTTGTAATTTAACTGCTCCTCATGTTGCATATGTTTTAGTAAAAAATATTTAGGTGGTTTCGTTTTAGGAACTTTGGATTGTAGTTTGAATACTATTAAAGTAAGAAGTATCGTTAACAATGTGAACAAGGAAAAAGGATCTCAGTTGCTGAACATTAATTTAATGAAGCAAAATATTACAGTTTCTTCAAAATCATTTAAAATTCACAAAGATGATTTCTAAAAGCTGTTAGAAATTAGTGTTATTACATTTGTTTAGCTACCGGTTCCATCTTAAGGCGCATCCACTGGCTCTTTTCTCCTATAATAATTTTCTTCAAATGTCATCTCACCCCCCTGTTTGTGTCCTAATAAATTTGGGCCCATCCTGATGGCTCCATCCATCATGGGTTAAGGGGAAGCTTGTGGCTCAGGGAGGGTCTGCAGGAGAAAACATACACTCTCACATACAATTGTGAGATGATCACATCTGCAAGGGTCCCTATAGTGTGTGTGTGTGTGTGTGTGTGTGTGTGTGTGTGTGTGTGTGTGTGAGAGAGAGAGAGAGAGAGAGAGAGAGAGAGAGAGAGAGAAAGAGAGAGAGAGAGAGAGAGAGAGAGCGAGCACGCCATGGAAAAGGGCCAAGTCAACAAGAGAATCATGGAGGAGATACATGGATCCTGAGTCTTCAGTGAAGGTGCTGAGTTAACTCCCATAGAGTCTCTCTGCATTGGGAAAGCTTATATGAGTCAATAAATCTTCCTTCTTTTTTTTTTAGTGGTTATAAGGCTATGAATAATCACAAATGAAAGTTTTCTATAAATTGGAAAACTATGATGAAATGAAAAAATTCACAGGAAGAATAAAGCTACAAAATGAACTGAAGTTAATTGGAACATCTGAATAGAGATATAAGAAATAAGGCTGAATTAGTAATCAAAAATGCCCTCCCCCCCCAAAAAAAAACTTCCCCAAAAGAAAATCCAAGGACCAGGTGGTTTCACAGGTAAATTCTTCAAACTTTTAAAGAAAATTTAACATCAGTCTTCCACAAAGTTTTGCTCAAAAGAGGAAATACTTCTTAGCTTATTCTAAAACAAGGCAAAAACAATATAAAGAAACTACTTTTTTTATGAATATACAGCAATATCCCTCATGAATATAGCCCAGAATCTTCTATAAAATACTAGTGAACAAATCTAGCACTATAATAAGATTGTATACCATGACCAACCAGGATTTATCCTAACAATAAAAGGTGTGTTCATTATACAAAAATTAATCCACATGATATATTAATAGAATAATATATATAAAATATAAGATCATTTAAGTAGCTCCAGAAAAACCATTTGACAAAATTCAATATCCCTTAATTATATTGAATTGATCAAAACTTATGTATTGAAATACCACTGTACCTTATAAATCATGTACAATTATTACATATTGATTAAGAATTTTAAAAATGCTTAATGAGATAGAAATCCTAAGTGCCCTAATTTGATCATTAGAATCTATCACACTGTGTCCTATAACTTTGTACAAATATAAAACAAGGCAAGCGAACAGTAACAAAAACTAGGAATAGAAGGGAACTTCCTCAATTTGATAAATGGAATCTATGGAAAAGCTATAGCAACATTATTCTTAATGTTTAAAGACTAAAATCTATGGCAGAATGATCAGCAGAGGAGAGGGAAGGGAGGTCCTGGGGACTGAATTAGAACAAGATAGATTTCATGCTTTTATAATTATTTCAAAATGAATTTTACTGCTGTGTATAATTAAAAAGAACCAATAAAAAAAGACTAAAATTATTCCTCAAAGATAATAAGATGACGAGGTCGACTTTCACTATTAATATTCAACATTGCACTAGAACTTTAACCAGAATACAAAAGAAATACAAAGCATCCAGACTGAAAAAAAATAAAACTATTTGCAGGTTATATGTACCCTCACACACATATGAAGTCTTAATGAGTCCATTAAAAACTGAAACTATAGAGCTAATGAGTTCAGTAAGGATGCATGCTCAATATTCAAGTCAATTATAGTTCTAAACACTAGTAATGAACAATTACAAAATAAAAGTATTAAAAGTTCCATTTTCCAATGCATACAAAAGGCAAATACTTAGAAATATATTTTACAAAATAAGTATAACAATTTTACACTGAAACTATTAAACTTCACTGGAAAAAATTAAGAAATGGGTAAATGAGATGATATCTCATGTTCATTAATTGCAAGGCATAATATTGTTAGAAGGATAAAACCATCCAAATGGATTCAGTGAAATCTGTATCAGACTTCTAATTGACTTTTGTTTTCAGAAATTGACAAGATGATTCTCAAACTTATATGGAAATGCAAGAGACTCAGCTAACTCAATATAGGAAAAAAAAAACTGAAGCACTCATACATCCCAATTTCAAAACAAATGACAAAGCAATAGTAATAATCAATACTGTGAAAGACTGCCATAAAATAGGCTTATGAATCAATGGCAGAGAAGGGAGAGTCCAGAAATAAACTCTTACATTAATGGTCAATTTATGACAAGGGCACCAAGACGATTTAATAGTGAAAGAATAATCTTTTCAACAAATGATACCGAGACCACTGGATATTTACATTTGGACCCCTACAACACACTATTTGAAATTTAACTTTTTTTTTTTTTTTTGCTGTTGGGACCACGTACATTTCTTTTTTTTTAAATTTAAATTTTATTTTTTTTATTGGTTGTTCACAACATTACAAAGCTCTTGACATATCATATTTCATACATTAGATTGAAGTGGAATTAGATTGAAGTGAAATTTAACTCTTAATAGATTTTAAGCCTAAGCATAAGAGTCAAAGCTGTAAAATTTTTAGAAGAAAGCACAGATGTAACTACTTTTGAGCTTGGATTAAGCAATGGTTTCTTAGATAAGACATAAAAGCATAAGCAACAAATAAAAATAGATTAATAACATTTCATAACAATAAAAAAACTGTTGTTTCAAAGGACTCCATCAACAAAGAGAAAACAACCCAAACAACAAGGAAACATTTCAAAATCATAATCTGACAAGGGATTTACATCTAGAATATGTTTTAAAAAATCTTACAACTCAATAACGAAAAAAGGTAGAAAAGGATTTGAATAGATATTTCTCCAAAGAAGATGTACAAATGTCCAACAAATATGTGAAAAGTTGCCACCATCATTACTCATTAGAGAAATGCAAATCAAAATAACAGATACCCTTTAACACATACTATGATGGGAAGGATAAATAGACAATAATATATATTGGCAAGATGTAGAGAAATTGAAACCCTCATGTTGCTGGTCGAAATGTAAAATGGTATTACTCTTTGGAAAGCAGTTTGTCAGTTTCTTAAAATGTTAAACATAAGGTTGTCACACGATTTAGCAATTTTATTCATAAATATATATCAAAGACTATTAAAAACACATACATATTAAAATAATATGAATGTTTATGATAGCATTATGCATAATAATTTAAACAAGGAAACAAAATGTATATCAACTAGGAAATGGGTTTTAAAAATGTATTATATCCATTCAATGGTACATTATTCAACCATAAAAGGGATTGATTAGGGATTCATGCTACAACATGGATAAACTTTGAAAATAGTATGCTAAAGGAAAGGAGCCAGAAACAAAATATTATATAATGTACAAATCCAGAAATGTCCAGACTAGGTAAATCAATAGAAACAGAAGATAGATTAGTAGTTCACAAATGTTAGGAGCTGGAAATAATAGTATATGATTGACAATGGTGTTGGCTTTCTTTTGGGGATGATAATATTAGTGGTAAGAGTTGTACAACTTTATAAACACAATAAAAAGCCACTGAATCTGAAATTTTAAAAGGGCGAATTTTATGGATATGCCAATTATATGTCAAATAATTTTTTAAAAAAATTTAAAGAATAGGCATAGTTGATGAGTACCTTTTTTCTTTCAGATTTCTCTCTTAGTGCTTCTAAAAAATTGAACTCTGTCAGGCATGGTGGTATATACCTATAATCCCAATAGCTTGGGAGTCTGAGACAGGAGGATCCCAAGTTCAAAGCCAGCCTCAGCCACTTAGACCCTGACTCATAATATAACTCAAAATAAAATATAAAATGGGCTGGGAATGTGGTAAAGTGCCTCTGGATTCAATCCACAGTACCAAAAACAAACAAATAAATAAAACCAAAATAAAAAAACTCTGTCTTAATATAGATGTTCTCTACCTACTGTCTTTGATATTGGATTTTTAATGCAAGGATCATTAACTTCAATGCAATGACCATTGGGTATGATATTTATGGTAGTTAAATGTGTTTTTATGTTTAATATTTAAAAATTTAAGTCTAATAGGTAGAAATTTTAAGTATGATGCTTTTTTTTTTTGGGGGGGGGGTGCCAAGACCTGTTAAGTATGATACTTAGAACAGTAAACAATTCCTGATTAAACAAAGCAAGTACCCCTATGTAAGCATCACAGTTCAAGAGAAGGAATATGTCTAGCATGCTACAAGCATCTCGGTGTGTCTTTCCTCTGTTCCTCTACTCTTCTAAATGTAACCACTCTCCTGATTTCTAACATTATAAGTTACTTTTGGTCATTTTCAACCTTTTGCAAATGGAATCATGCATTATATAGTCTTTTCTTTCTGGCTTATTTGCACAACTTCATACACCTGAGATTTATCCATGTTTATGCAGCTATAGTTAGGTTTTTTTTTCTGTATTTGAATTCATTGTGCATATGAACTATAAAAAAGTTACTTTTTTCTTGCTCTTGATGAACACTGGTTTGTTTCTAGTTTGGGGACTGTTATGAATAATAATGCTGTGAAACTTTCCTGTTATAACTTTTTGTAGAGATGGGTATGGATGTCTTTTTTCAAATATTTTAATTTCATTTGAACTTTAAAAAATTAAAAATAATTTTTGTTGCATATATGTGTAGGATTGGAATTCTTGGGTCATTAGTTATACCTATTTAAATTTAATGGATACTGCCAAAAAAATTTCCTAAAGTGGTTGGTTATGCAAATTGATGCTCTCAGCAGCATATGAGGGTTTCATCACTCATGTTCTTGTCTACATTTAATTTTAATCATATTTAAAGGTTATACCAGTGGTTTATTATTATAGCTTTAATATGAATTTTCCTTAATCTGGCCATGTTTTTATATTTTTATTGACTATTTGGATACTCATTTTTGTAACATGCTTACTGAATATCTTGCTTATTTCCATACATGATGTCTCTTTCTTATTGTGGTCTGGCTTTACCACTTCACATGTGGACTTATAACTGGTCAGCAATGTCTAATGACAAGACTTCCTGCTGCTGGCAATGCCACCCTTGTCACAGGCTGTCTGTACTTCATGGGCCTGTTTCTGAACTTTGCACTTAGTTCCATTTACCTATTTGCATTTTCTTGCACCAACAATACACGGATTTAATAATAATTGCTTTAATTTAAACCCTTACATCTTTAAAAGTAAGCATTTTCTTTTTATTCTGTAATTCGTCTGGGGTATTCTCAGTATTATATACTTCCATATCAGTTTTAGAATCAGTTTGTTAAATCACACATACACACACACACACACACACACACAGAAACACACACACCCCTTACTGAGATGTGATTGGGATTGCATCTGTAGACAATTTTGGAGCAAACTGACACATTCACAATGTTGAAGCTTTCTGTTTGTAACGTCATATATATTCTAGTTTATTTCAGTTCTCTCAACAATGCTTTAAAGTTTTCTGTGCAGAGATCTTGTACATAATTCTGTCAGATCTAATATCTACAAATTATCTTGTGCATATATGAATATAATTTCCATAAATCTTTCACAGATGGTAGATTTTCTTCTAATCTTTTCCCATTGCCTTATTAAACTGAACTTATTAAATTAATCCAGTACAATAATGACTAGTAGTTAATAAGTACCATTCTTGTTTCTTTCTCAATTTCATAGTGAAATATTTTACTATTTTGTCCTTAAATCTATGAGTCTTTTGGTTTATTTTAGATACCAAGATTGGGAACTTCATTTATTTCCTGGTTTCTTAACATGTTGATATGAATGAGCATTGAATTATATCAATCTTTTTTTTTCTGCACCTATTAAGCAAAATCACAGAATTTTTCTCTTTCTCTGTAAATTCAGTGAATACTTTCAGTTTCAAAACCAGAACTACCCTTGTGTTTCTGGATTTAATTTAGTCAGAAGGAATTATCTTTCTCTCAATTGCAGGATTCTTTTTAAAAAAATATTCTAATTTGTTATCTATGACAGCAGAATGCATTACAATTCATATTACATATATAGAGCACAATTTTTCATCTCTTTGCTTGTATACAAAGTATATTCACACTATTCTTGTTTTCTTCATATATGTACTTAGGGTAGTGATACCCATCTCATTCCACCATCATTTTTTTATCCCTTTGCCCCCTCCCTCCCCCTCCTTCCTCTTTGCCCTATCTACAGTTTGTCTAATCTTCCCATGCTCACCCTTCTAACCTCACTATGAATCAGCCTCCTTATATCAGAGAAAATATTCAGCATTTGGTTTTGTGTGATTGGCTTACTTCACCTAGCATTATATTCTCCAATTTCATCCATTTATCTGCAAAATCTGTGATTTTATTCTCTTTCATTGCTGAGTAATATTCCATTGTGTATATATACCACATTTTCTTTATTCATTCAGCTACTAAAGGGCATCTAGATTGGTTCCACAGTTTAGCTATTGTGAACTGTGCTGCAATAAACATTGATTTGATTGTGTCTCTGTGGTAAGCTGTTTTTAAGTCCTTTGGGTATAGACAGAGGAGAGGGATAGCTGGGTCAAAAGGTGGTTCCATTCCCAGTTTTCTAACTAATCTCCATACTTCTTTCCATATTTGCAGTCCCACCAGCAATGTATGAATGTGACTTTCCCCCCATATCCTCACCAATACTTATTGTAGTTTGTATTCTTAATAGCTGCCATTCTGACTGGAGTGAGATGAAATCTTAAAGTAGTTTTGATTTGCATTTCTCTAATTGCTAGAGATGTTAAACATTTTTTCATATATTTGTTGATTGATTGTATATCACTTTCTGAGAAGTGTATATTAGTTCCTTGGCCCATTTATTGGTTGGGTTATTTGTTTTTTTGGTGTGTAGCTTTTTGTGTTCTTTATATACCCTAGAGATTAGTGCTCTATCTGATGTGCTGCCGAAAGCCAAGTGCCAATGTCTCGGCTTGGCACAGAATCACGAGCCACCACACAGCTTTGTAGGTTCAAACAGCAATTCTTTATTCCCGATCTCACACCAGCCTCCACACACGTTCAGGGGCAATTCCAATATCTCTCTTCCCAAATCCTACTCCACGAGGCTTTTTTTTTCAAATCCCATTTGAATCTCACGAGAACTCAACGGGAACAAGCAGCGGGAACACCCTAATCCCAGCAGCAATAATCTTCAACTTCTAACTTTCCTAAAACCCATATTCTTAAACTGGGAAACGCCTTAAACCGGGAACACCCTAAGCCCAAGGACCGGGATACTTCCTCAAACCTGCAGGATACTTCCTCAAACCTGGATCCACCCTCGATCACCTTGAGCAGGGTCATCTTTCTCAAACACACAAGCAAGGTCGCAGCAAATTTCCAAGGCAAGTCCATTTAACATGGGGTACACTGGCAAGGATTACGATGCATCAATACCTACTTGGTAATGGCCCTCAGCATCTCCCCCCTTCTGATTAATTAAACAACAAGCAATGTGGCTTAGGACCGTGCCTGGTAGGTTGTCCAATTCAACATGTGGTTCTTACCCGTCATGGGAGAGCTGACCTTTGGGCGTCAACTTCCTGTCTTAGGTTGAATCCACTGCAACCAGATCAACCCGTCACTGACTACCGGTCCAGCATTCAGCCATGCTTGTGGATAGGCCTAAGCACCAGTGGGGGGGTGAGGTTCTTGCCTCACCTCTGTTGGCCCCCAAATTTAACCTAGGTGCCAGTGGGGGGGTGAGGTTCTTGCCTCACCTCTGTTGGCCCCCAAATTTTAGACCATCACTAGTAGAAGGGAGGAAGACACAGAAATGCCACGACACCAAGCCAATTGACGGCTCCTTTGGAAAAATTGCGTCACTGGTGACACCATCAGCAAAGATGCCAGCATTACCACAATTAACATGGGGTGCGCTGGCAAGGAAATTGCATCACTGGTGACACCATCAGCAAAAATATGCCAGCAGTACCACAATTCGCTGCACCAGACGATAGTTCACAATGCATGCAACTGATATATAGTCCAGGCAAGTTCTGCAGGCAGTTCAAAGTGGAAGAGTCTATCAATATGTCCATTTCCTCCCAAAGTAAATCAAGTCCTTGATTGAGCATTACTTGTTGAGTTATATTCATTGATGCATCAGTTTATACAGTTTATTGTGATCATAGAAGCTGTAGTTTGGTTTTCTTAGTCTTCACAGGCACTGAAATGGAGATGGGAATTCTGGCAATGATGTTAAAGAGACATTATCCTGAACAGAACTATTAAATATAATGAAAAGGAAAAGTGAAAGTAAACAAACAGATCTGTCAATCACTTTTAAAAACAATAGTAAGCAAACAGATCTGTTAACCACCTTTGAAAACAATCATTAACAGCTGTTTACCTAATTTAGATTAAACCACTTAAATCACGTGAATAAAAAAAAAATTCGGATCCATTTTTTCATGAGCGCTCCTCAAGTAAAAATATGGATATACACACATACAGACATACAACACAAAACAGTGCACACATAACATACAACATATAAGACAATAATAAGTAATAATAAGTAAAGGCCTTGTAGCTATACCTAGGTGAAATCTCCATTGCAATGTTTAAAAACTCAATAGTCAAAAAATAAAACACAGTCAAAAAACAAAACTGATCAGAAAAATGTTAACCTAGGTTTCTATGAGCTCAAAAAATAAAATAGAACTTTATGATGTGGGAAAAATGCAATAATAAAATAGATATTGAAAAAAGGCACCGTGGTTAATCACTGTCGCAGATGTAAGAATAGCCAAGCTGGAGCTCTGGATATCAGCTGTTATGGATTTCAGTCAAATTATCTTCTTTTTCTGTAGAAATTGCTTTAGTTAGTGTCTCTGGAATCCAAATCGGTTGCTGTTCTCCCTGTAGAAACACAAAAACAGAACCCCGACTCCAGACAAACACTGGGTCAGAAGCTTTCCATTGTCCTGTTAGAATATTTTTCCAAAGTACCTTAGGCTTATGTACATTTTTCGGATACATATGTCTTTCCGCAGCGTTAAGTCCTGATGAATCCAAATTTAGAAAGTTTAGAGTAAAAAAGGGTTATTTTAAGTTTATCTTTGGGGGATATATACCCCTTTAAGATCCTTTTAAATTTAAGTCTTTCAAAAGCATTCTGCCTTAGTTTTTAGAATTACTTTAGTCCTTTTAATTTTTAGATGTGGTTTTAAACCATAGTTGTCTTAGCCTTTTGCATTTTCTATCTGAAATATCTTTACTTGACATTTTCAACCATTTTTTATCTAATTCCTATCTTCTAGTTTTCTTCTAAGGTTTTTATATTTACCCTTAGTTGCTTTTTTCTCTCCTAGTTTTCTTTTGTTTCCTATTTTGTGGGTTTAAAATTCTTGTCTTTCTACATCTTTTTTTCTTCCTATATCTTTTTTTATCTTTCTACATCTTCTCCCTCTTTTTTTTTTTACCTTTCTGTACTTCTGTTTTTGAAGTTTTCCACTTCAAATTTTTAATCTTCTTTATCTAAATCTTTTATCTTATTATCTTCCCATATTCATGGTTTTTTTTTTCCATCATGAAGGCATCTTAACCACCTTCAATTTAACCTTTTAAAGCCTTTTGCAACTTATTTAGACATTTTACAACTTTTTACTTTACCACACAAAAATTATCTCATCTCCCTCTTTTTGGTTTAATAAGTACATTTTAATAGTTTGACGAGTAAAGCAATCTTCTTTTCCACCATGAAGGTATCTCGACCACCTTCAATTTAACCTTTTAAAACCTTTTAATTATCATCTATACTGTACTTTTAAATGTACTTTTTCACCACCTACAGCTTTACTCTTTTAAACGAGGCTTATATTCTGTTTAAATCGCTAAATATTAGTTTACATGGCTGCCCTTCAACCAAAGGCTCTTTTTTACTCCATTGAGAAGCTTTGTCTCAATCTGCCATGTACAAATATCTTTTTTCTTCTTTCTTCCTTTCTCAAGCTTTTAAAGTAAGTCTAGTTTCCTCAAAGTCTTTTTAAATGGCATTTACAACTTTTTATTTATTTTTTTATTTTATTTTTTTTTTATTGGTCGATCATAACATTACATAGTTCTTAATACATCATATTACACGGTTTGATTCAAGTGGATTATGAACTCCCGCTTTTACCCTGTATACAAATTGCTGTATCACATCAGTTACCATTCCATTGATTGACATATTGCCTTTCTAGTGTCTGATGTATTCTGCTGTCTGTCCTATTGTCTACTATCCCCCCTCCCCTCCCCTCCCCTCCCCTCCCCTCCCCTTTTCTCTCTCTACCCCTTCTACTGTAAATCATGTCTTCCATTTGTATTCTCTTGACTTACCCCTCCTTACCTCTTATATGACATTTTGTATAACCCTGAGGATCGCCTTCCATTTCCATGCAATTTCCCTTCTCACTCCCTTTCCCTCCCACCTCTCATCCCTGTTTACTGTAAATATTCTTCTCAAGCTCTTCGTCCCTACCCTGTTCTTGTTTACACCCCTTATATCAAAGGAGTCATTTGGTATTTGTTTTTTAAAGATTGACTAGCTTCACTTAGCATAATCTGCTCTAATGCCATCCATTTCCCTCCAAATTCTATAATTTTGTCATTTTTTAATGCAGAGTAATACTCCATAGTGTATAAATGCCACATTTTTTTTATCCATTCATCTATTGAAGGGCATCTAGGCTGGTTCCACAGTCTTGCTATCGTGAATTGAGCTGCTATGAACATCGATGTAGCAGTGTCCCTGTAGCATGCTCTTGTTAGGGCTTTAGGGAATAGACCGAGAAGGGGAATAGCTGGGTCAAATGGTGGTTCCATTCCCAGCTTTCCGAGAAATCTCCATACCGCTTTCCAAATTGGCTGCACCAATTTGCAGTCCCACCAGCAATGAACAAGAGTGCCCTTTTCCCCGCATCCTCTCCAGCACTTATTGTTGTTTGACTTCCTAATGGCTGCCAGTCTTACTGGAATGAGATGGTATCTTAGGGTAGTTTTGATTTGCATTTCTCTGACTGCTAGCGATGGTGAGCATTTTTTCATGTACTTGTTGATTGATTGTATGTCCTCCTCTGAGAAGTGTCTGTTCAGGTCCTTGGCCCATTTATTGATTGGGTTATTTGTTATCTTATTGTCTAATTTTTTGAGTTCTTTGTATATTCTGGTTATTAGGGCTCTATCTGAAGTGTGTGGAGTAAAGATTTGTTCCCAGGATGTAGGCTCCCTATTTATCTCTCTTATTGTTTCTTTTGCTGAGAAAAAACTTTTTAGTTTGAGTAAGTCCCATTTGTTGATTCTATTTGTTAACTCTAGCGCTATGGGTGTCCTATTGAGGAATTTGGAGCCCGATCCCACAGCGTGTAGATCATAACCAACTTTTTCTTCTATCAGATGCCGTGTCTCTGATTTAATATCAAGCTCCTTGATCCATTTTGAGTTAACTTTTGTGCACGGCGAGAGATAGGGATTCAGATTCATTTTGGTGCAAATGGATTTCCAGTTTTCCCAGCACCATTTGTTGAAGATGCTATCCTTCCTCCATTGCATGCTTTTAGCCCCTTTATCAAAAATAAGATAGTTGTAGTTTTGTGGATTGGTTACTGTGTCCTCTATTCTGTACCATTGGTCCACCCGCCTGTTTTGGTACCAGTACCTTGCTGTTTTTGTTACTATTGCTCTGTAGTATAGTTTGAAGTCTGGTATCGCTATACCACCTGATTCACACTTCCTGCTTAGTATTGTTTTTGCTATTCTGGGTCTTTTATTATTCCATATGAATTTCATGATTCTTTTATCTATTTCTACAAGATATGCTGTTGGGATTTTGATTGGCATTGCATTGAACTTATAGAGAACTTTTGGTAATATCGCCATTTTGATGATGTTAGTTCTGCCTATCCATGAGCAGGGTATGTTTTTCCATCTTCTAAGGTCTTCTTCTATGTCTTTCTTTAGGGTTCTGTAATTTTCATTGTATAAATCTTTCACCTCTTTTGTTAGGTTGATTCCCAAGTATTTTATTTTTTGGGGGGATATTGTGAATGGAGTAGTTGTCCTCATTTCCGTTTCAGAGGATTTGTCGCTGATATACAGGAATGCCTTTGATTTATGCGTGTTGATCTTATATCCTGCCACTTTGCTGAATTCATTTATTAGCTCTAATAGCTTCTTTGTAGACCCTTTTGGGTCTGCTAGGTATAGAATCATATCATCTGCAAATAGTGATAATTTAAGTTCTTCTTTTCCTATTTTTATGCCTTTAATTTCTTTTGACTGTCTAATTGCTCTGGCCAGTGTTTCGAGGACTATGTTGAACAGAAGTGGTGAGAGAGGGCATCCCTGTCTTGTACCAGATCTTAGAGGGAATGCCTTCAATTTTTCTCCATTCAGAATGATGCTGGCCTGTGGCTTATCATAGATTGCTTTTACAATGTTGAGGTATGATCCTGTTATCCCTAATTTTTCTAGCGTTTTGAACATAAAGTGATGCTGTACTTTGTCGAATGCTTTTTCTGCATCTATTGAGATGATCATATGGTTCTTATTTTTAAGTCTATTGATGTGGTGAATAACATTTATTGATTTCCGTATATTGAACCAACCTTGCATCCCAGGGATGAATCCTACTTGATCATGATGTATAATATTTTTGATATGTATTTGAATCCGATTCGCCAGAATTTTATTGAGGATTTTTGCGTCAAGGTTCATTAGAGATATTGGTCTGTAGTTTTCCTTCTTTGATGTGTCTTTGTCTGGTTTCGGAATCAGGGTGATGTTGGCCTCGTAGAATGAATTTGGAAGTTCTCCCTCTTTTTCTATTTCCTGAAATAGCTTGAAAAGTATTGGTGTTAGTTCGTCTTTAAAGGTTTTGTAAAACTCTGCTGTATACCCATCCGGTCCTGGGCTTTTCTTAGTTGGTAGTCTTTTGATGGTTTCTTCTATTTCCTCTATTGTTATTGGTCTGTTTAGGTTGTCTATATCCTCCTGGCTCAATCTGGGCAGATCATAAGACTCAAGGAATTTATCTATGCCTTCACTATCTTCTATTTTATTGGAGTATAAGGATTCAAAGTAATTTCTGATTATCTTCTGTATTTCTGAAGTGTCTGTTGTGATATTGCCTTTTTCATCCCGTATGCTAGTAATTTGGGTTCTCTCTCTTCTTCTCTTCGTTAGCATGGCTAAGGGTCTGTCAATTTTATTTATTTTTTCAAAGAACCAGCTTTTAGTTTTGTCAATTTTTTCAATTGTTTCTTTTGTTTCAATTTCATTAATTTCAGCTCTGATTTTAATTATTTCTTGCCTTCTACTTCTTTTGCTGTTGTTTTGCTCTTCTTTTTCTAGGATTTTGAGATGAAGTATGAGATCATTTATTTGTTGGTTTTTTCTTTTTTTGAGGAATGAACTCCAAGCAATGAATTTTCCTCTTAGAACTGCTTTCAATGTGTCCCATAGATTCCGATATGTTGTGTCTGTGTTTTCATTTAACTCTAGGAATTTTTTAATTTCCTCCTTGATGTCTTCTAAAACCCATTGATCACTCAGCAACCTATTGTTCATTCTCCAGGTGATGCTTGCTTTTTCCTTTCTTCTTTTATCATTGATTTTCAGTTTCATTCCATTATGATCAGATAAGATGCATGGTATTATCTCTACCCCTTTGTATTGTCTAAGAGTTGCCCTGTGACATAGTATATGGTCTATTTTTGAGAAGGTTCCATGTGCTGCTGAGAAAAAAGTGTAGCTACTTGATGTTGGGTGGTATAGTCTATATATGTCAATTAAGTCTAGGTTGTTAATTGTGTTATTGAGTTCTATAGTTTCCTTATTTAACTTTTGTTTGGAAGATCTGTCCAGTGGTGAGAGAGGTGTGTTGAAGTCTCCCATGATTATTGTATGTTGGTCTATTAGACTCTTGAACTTGAGAAGAGTTTGCTTGATGAATACAGCTGCACCATTATTTGGGGCATATATATTTATGATTGTTATGTCTTGTTGGTGTATGGTTCCCTTGAGCAGTATGAAGTGTCCTTCTATATCCCTTTTGATTAGCTTTGGCTTGAAATCTATTTTATTAGATATGAGTATGGACACTCCTGCTTGTTTCCGCGGTCCATATGAGTGGTATGATTTTTCCCAACCTTTCACCTTCAGTCTATGTATATCTTTTCCTATCAAATGCGTCTCCTGTAGACAGCATATTGTTGGGTCTTGTTTTTTGATCCATTCTACTAGCCTGTGTCTCTTAATTGGTGAGTTTAAGCCATTAACATTTAGGGTTATTATTGAGATATGGTTTGTTCTTCTATCCATATTTGTTTATTGATGTTACTAAACCTGATTTGTTATCCTCTTTGACTACTTTCCCCCCTTTACTGTCCTACCTCCCATTGTTGGTTTTCAATGTTGTTTTCCATTTCCTCTTCCTGTAATGTTTTGCCAAGGATTTTTTGAAGAGATGGTTTTCTAGCTGCGAATTCTTTTAACTTTTGTTTATTGTGGAAGGTTTTAATTTCATCTTCTAACCTGAAGCTTAATTTCGCCGGATACACGATTCTTCTTGGAGCCCATTGTCTTTCAGTGTTTGAAATATGTTATTCCAGGATCTTCTAGCTTTCAGAGTCTGTGTTGAGAGATCAGCTGTTATCCTGATTGGTTTACCCCTAAATGTAATCTGCTTTCTTTCTCTTGCAGCTTTTAAAATTCTCTCCTTATTCTGTATGTTGGACATCTTCATTATAATGTGTCTAGGTGTGGATCTCTTATGATTTTGCACATTCGGCGTCCTGTAGGCTTCTAGGATTTGGGATTCTGTCTCAATCTTCAATTCTGGGAAGTTTTCTCGTATTATTTCACTGAATAGACTGTTTATTCCTTTGGAATGGAGCTCTGTGCCTTCCTGTATCCCAATGACTCTTAAATTTGGTCTTTTGATATTGTCCCATAATTCTTGGATGTTCTGCTCATGGTTTCTTAGCAGACTTGCTGAGCTGTCTATGTTCTTTTCCAGTTGAAATACTTTGTCTTCATTGTCTGATGTTCTCTCTTCTAAGTGATCTACTCTGCTGGTAGTATTCTCAATTGAGTTTTTAAGTTGGTTTATTGTTTCCTGCATTTCTAGAATTTCAATTTGTTTGTTTTTTATTACCTCTATCTCCCTGTGAAATTGATCTTTTACTTCCTGGATTTGTTTGTCAATGTGATCTTTCACTGTCTGATTTTGCTGTCTCATGTCTTCCTTGAGACTCCAGATCATCTGAAGCATATATATCCTGAACTCTTTATCTGATATTCCATCTGTTGCAGCTATTACCTCTTCTGAAGTTGAGTTGACCTGCATTGCTTGTGGTCCTTTCTTTCCTTGTCTTTTCATACTGCTCGCGTTTCTTTCTGCTTGGTGCAACTGTTGTGTTTTGAAATTTACCCCCTATTTATTTATGTTGCTCTTGTATACTTGAAAAGTCTCCCTTGCAGGTGCGGGCGGCGGCTGTGCCCCTACTCCTATTGGGGTGACGTGTCTACCACGCTGGCGGCTCTCTGGGCCTGCTCCGGGAGTGGAAGGCGGCTCTGCTCTGTCCCTATTCCAATTGGGGTGTCGTGACTACAATGCTGGCAGGACGCTGGGCCTGTTCCGGGCGTGGGCGGTGGGCTTGGCTGGCGGGATTCCACCTAATGGCAGTCCCTAACCTCCCTGCTTGCTAATTAATGGCTTCTCTGAGGCGCCACGCCTTCTGTAGCTGCGGGGCAGGCCGCGCGAATCAGTTGGCCTGGATCTCCGGGGTCCTGCTGCTGGCTGTTTTGATGTTGCAAGCTGTTGGAGAGTGGTGGTGTATTTTTCAGCTTTCCCGGATGGTGGCCGCTGACTGCCTGGATGGAGTGTCCGCTGTTTTGATGTTGCACTCTGAAGGAGAGTGGTGGTGTATCCTGCTGCAGGCTGCTGGGATCCCTGGCACTCTATCACTTTGATTTTTTCTGCTTGCCCCTCCCCCAGCGCTGGCTAGCCAGGTTTCCTTTTGGCTGCTACTGGGAGGAGGGGTTGGAGGTCAGGTGTCTCTGGTTTCCCCCTAGCCTGTATGGAGGCTCAGCTTGATACTCCCTCTCCCGGCAAGCCTAGGAGAGATTTTATGCGAATTCCCGCTGTCTGGGGGGTGAGCTGAATGACACCGACCTGTTTTGATGTCGCACTCTGAAGGAGAGTGGCGGTGTATCCTTCAGCTTTCCCGGATGGTGGCCGCTGACTGGCTCGGCGGAGTGTCCGCTGTGGGGGATGGGACTGTACCGCTTCCTTCCCCTTCTGAGAACCCGTGCTCGGCCCAAGGGTCCGTGTGGGCTTGGCTGGTGGGATTCCACCTAATGGCCTTCCCTAACCTCCCTGCTTGCCAATTAATGGCTTCACTGAGGCGCCACGCCTTCTGTAGCCGCAGGGCAGGCCACGCGAATCAGTTGGCCTGGGTCTCCGGGGCCCTGCTGCAGGCTGCTGGGATGATTTACAACTTTTTACATTGCCACACAGAGATTATCTCATCTAGAAACATTTCTTTTTCCTTTAACCTTTTATATTAAAATATATTTCCACATCTTGAACCTTTTTATCTCTTTTTTAACCGTTAACGCTTTTTATAAATTCACATTCTGAAACAACCCTTATAAAATTACTCCACTTTAATAAGATGAAATACTTTTATGTTTTTTAAGGTACTATTATACTGTAATTGAAACCCAACTGAAACTTTTTATATACTCTTTGTATATAAATTACACATGATAGAATCTTAACACTTAGTAACCTAAGTGTTAGGCTCTCTATTCACCTCACTGATTGTTTCTTTGGCTGAGAAGCAGCTTTTTAGCTTGAATCCATCCATTTATTAATTCTTGGTTTTAATTCTTGTACTATAGGAGTCTTGTTAAGGAAGTAGGCCCCTAATCTGATAAGATAGAAATTTGAGCCTACTACTATTAGTCACAGTGTCTCTGTTTAATTCCTGAGCCCTTGATCCATTTTGAGTTGACTTTTGTGCATGGTGAAAGAGAGGGATTTAATTTCATTTTATTGCATATGGATTTCCAGTTTTCCTAGCACTATTTGTTAAAGAGGCTCTCTTTTCTCCAATGTATATTTTTGGCACCTTTGTCTACTATAAGATAACTGTAATTATGTGTCCTCTATTCTGTACCATTGGCCTACCAGCCTATTTTGGTGCAAATCTCATGATGTTTTTGTTACTATTGCTCTGTAAAATAGTTTAAAGTCTGGTATAGTGATACCACCTGCTTCACTTCTTGCTAAGGATTGCTTTAGCTATTCTGGGTCTCCTATTTTTCCAGATGAATTTCATGACTGCTTTTTCTATTTCTATGAGGAATGTCATTGGAATTTTGATTGGAATTGCATTAATCTGTATAATGCTTTTGATGGAATGGTCATTTTGACAAAATTAATACTGCCTATCCAGGAACAAGGGAGATCTTTCCATTTTCTAAGGTCTTCTTTAATTTCTTTTTTTTAGTGTTCTGTAGTTTTCATTGTAAAGGTCTTTCACCTCTTTTCTTAAGTTGATTCCCAAGTGTTTTATTTATTTATTTTTTTGAGGCTATTGTAAATAGGGTAGTTTTTCTAATTTCCCTTTCAGAGGATTTGTCAGTGATATACAGAAATGCCTTTTATTTATGGGTGTTGCTTTTATATCCTGCTATTTTGCTAAATTCATTTACTAGTTCTAGAAGTTTTATGGTGGAATTTTTTAGGTCTTCTCGGCATAGAATCATCAGCAGCAAGCAGTGTTAATTTGAGTTCTTCTTTTCCTATCTGTATCACTTTAATTTCTTTCATCCATCTCATTACTCTGGCCATAGTTTCAAGAACTATGTTAAATAGAAGTGGTGAATGAGAGCATCCTGTGTTGTTCTAGTTTTCAGAGGGAATGCTTTTCATTTTTCTCCATTTAAAATAACGTTGGCCTGGGACTTAGCATAGATAGCTTTTAGAGATAGAGTCCTGTTATCTCTAGTCAAATGCTTTTTTTTGCATCTATTGAGATGATCATATGGTTCTTATCTTTAAGTCTATTGATATAAATTACATTTATTGATTTCTGTATGTTGAACCAAACCTGCATCCCTGGGATGAACCCCACTCGATTGTGGTGCTCTATATTTTTGATATGGTTTTGTACTCAATTTGCCAGAATTTTATTGATTATTTTTGCATCTATGTCCATTAGAGATATTGGTCTGAAGTTTTCTTTCTTTGATGCGTCTTTGCCTGGTTTTGGAATCAGGGTGTTATTGGCCTCATAGAATGAGTTTGGAAGTGCTCCCTTGTTTTCTGTTTCCCGAAATAAATTGAAGAGTATTGGTATTAATTCTTCTTTAAAGGTCTTGTAGAACTCTGCTGTGTATTCATCTGGTCCTGGGCTTTCTTGGTTGGTAGGCTTCTGATGGTGTGTTCTATTTCATCACTTGAAATTGACCTGTTTAAATTGTGTATATCATCCTGATTCAATTTGGGCAAATCATGTGACTGTAGAAGTTTGTCAATGCCTTTGATATTTTCTATTTTATTGGAAATAAAGTTTTCAAAATAATTTCTAATTATCTTCTATAATTTTGTTTTGTCAATTTTTTCAATTGTTTTTTTGGCTTCAATTTCATTGATTTCAGTTCTGATTTTAATTATTTTCTGTCTTCTCCAGCTTTTGGTGTTGATTTGTTCTTTTTCTAGGGCTTTGAGATGTAATGTTAAGTCATTTATTTTTTGACTTTTTCTTCTTTTAAGGAATGAACTCCATGCAATGAACTTTCCTCTTAATACTGCCTTCATAGTGTCCCAGAGATTTCGATATGTTGTATCTGTGTTCTCATTCACCTCTAAGAATTTTTTAAATTTATTTTTAAAAAGTTTAAAAATTTTAAAATTTGTTTTATGTAGTTATACATGACAGTAGAATACATTTATGCATTTTGATATATCCTACATAGATGGGATATAATTTCTCATTTTTCTGAGTATACATGTTGCAGAATCATATTGGTCATGTAGTCACATATATACATACAGTAATAATGTCTGTTTCATTCTACTATCTTTCCTAACCCCACATCCTCTCCCTTTTTCTCCCATCATTTTCCTCTACCTAATATAAGGTAATGCTATTCTTCCCTAGTGCCCCCCTGCCTTATTGTGAATTAGCATCTGGATATCAAATAAAACATTCAGCCTTTGGTTTTGTGGGATTGGCTTATTTCACTTAGCATGATCTTCTCCAACTCCAATCATTTACTGGTAAATAACACATTTTACTCTTCTTTAAAGTGGAGTAATATTCCATTGAGTAGACATACCACATTTTCTTTATCCATTTATCAATTGAGGGTCACCTAGGTTGATTCCATAGTCTAGCTGTTGTGAATAGAGATGCTATAAACATTGATGTGGCTGTGTCACTATAGTATGCTGATTTTAAGTCCTTTGGGTATAAACCGAGGAGTGGGATAGCTGGGTCAAATGGTGGTTCCATTCCCAATTTTCTGAGGAATCTCCATACTGCTTCCATAGTGGTTGCACCAATTTGCAGTCCCACCAGCAATGTATAAGTGTATCTTTTTCACCACACCTTCACCAACATTTATTGTTGTCTGTATTCTTGATGATTGTCATTCTGACAGGAGTGAGATGAAATCTTAAAGTAGTTTTGATTTGCGTTTCTCTAATTGCTAGAGATGTTGAACTCTTTTTCATATTTGTTGATCAATTGTATTTCTTCTTCTGTGAAGTGCCCATCTATTGACTGGGTTATTTTTTTTTGGGGGGGGGTAATTTTTTTGAGTTCTTTTTATATCATAGAGATTAATGCTTTATTGGAGGTACATGTGGTAAAGATTTTCAGCCAATCTGTTGTCTCTCTCCTCACTTTTTAAATTGTTTCTTTTGCTGAGAAAAAGCTTTTTAATTTGAACCCATCCCATTTATTAATTCTTGATTTTACTTCTTGTGCTTTAGGAGTCTTGTTAAGGAAGTCAGATCCTAGGCTGAAATGGTGAAGATTTGGGCCTATTTTTTCTTCTATTAGGTGCAATGTCTCTGTTTTAGTGCTTAAGCCTTTGATCCACTTTGAGTTGATTTTTGTGCAGGGAAAGAGAAAGCAATCCTTAGCAAAAAAAGTAAAGCAGAAGTCATCTCAATACTGGTCCTTAAACTATATAAAGACCTATAGTAATAAAACAGTATGTTTTGGCACCAAAATAGACTTGTAGACCAATGATACAGAATAGAGGACACAGAGAAAAACCTACTAAATACAGTTATCTCATACTAGACATGGGTGCCAAAAACATTCACTGGAGAAAAGACAGCCTATTCAACAAATGGTGCTGGCAAAATTGGAAATCCATATGTAGCAAAATGAAAATTCACCTCTAAGAATTTTCAAATCTTCTCCTTGATGTCTTTTTCAACTCATTGTTCATTCAGTAGCATATTATTTAGTCTCCAGGTGTTGGAGTATCTTTTATTTTTATTTTATTATTGATTTCTAATTTCATCCATTATGATCTGATAGAATGCAGGGCAGTATCTATACTTTTTTATATTTGCTAAGAGTTGCTTTGTGGCACAATATATGGTCTGTTTTAGAGAAGGATCCATGTGTGCCTGAAAAGAAAGTGTATTTGTTCATTTAAGGATGATATATTCTATATATGTCAGTTAAGTCTAATTTGTTGATTGTATTATTTAGTTCTATCATTTCTCTGTTCAGCTTTTGTTTGGATGATCTATCCAGTGGTGAAAGAGGTGTGTTATTGTTATCCAGAATTACTGTGTTGTGGTCTATTTGACTCTTAAACTTGAAAAGTGCTCCTTTGATGAACGTAGATGCTCCATTGTTTAGGGCATATAAATTTATTATTGTTATGTCTTGTTGATGAATGGTTCCCTTAAGCAGTATGAAATATCCTTCTTTCTCCCTTTTGATTAATTTTGACTTGAAGTCTACTTTATTTGATATGAGGATGGAAACCCCTGCTTGCTTCTGCAGTCCATGTGAGTGGTATGATTTTTCCCAACCTTTCACCTTCAGTCTGTGGATGACTTTTTCTATGAGATGAGTCTCCTGGAGGCAGCGTATTGTTGGGTCTTTTTTTTTTTAAAGTCCAGTCTGCCAGTCTATGTCTTTTGATTGGTGAGTTTAGGCCATTAACGTTCAGGTTTATTATTGAGACATGATTTGTATTCCCAGTCATTTTTGTTTGTTTTTGGTATTTAACTCTACTTGGTTTCTTCTTTTATTAGTTTTTCCTTTAGTGTAATATCTCCCTTTGCTGATTTTCATTGTTGTTTTTCAATTCCTCTTCATGGAATATTTTGCTGAGGATGTTTTATAGCTCAAGTTTTCAGGTTGTAAATTCTTTTAACTTTTATCATGGAAGGTTTTTATTTCATCATCATATCTAAAGCTTAATTTTCCTGGATATAAGATTCTTGGTTGGCATTCATTTTCTTCAGAGCTTGATATATGTTGTTCCAGGATCTTCGAGCTTCCAGGGTCTGGGTTGAAAAATCTTCACATAATCTAATTGATTTTCCCCTATATGTAATCTGATTCCTTTCTCTTGTAGCTTTTAATAAGCTCTCCTTATTCTGTATGGTGTGGACCTGTTGTGATTTTGTACATTTGATGTCCGGTAAGCCTCTTGAATTTGGTTTTCCAATTTGTTCTTCATGTTTCGAAATTTTTCTGATGTTATTCATTGAATAGATTACTCATTCCTTTGGCTTGGAACTCTATTTCTTCCTCTATCCCAATAACTCTTAAATTTTGTCTTTTTATGTTATCCCATATTTCTTGAACGTTCTGCTCATGGTTTCTTACCATTTTCACTGTGTGGTCTACATTCTTTGCAAGATTATATATTTGTCTTTCTTGTCTGAAGTCTTGTCTTCCAAGTGGTCTAATCTGTTGGTGATGCTTTCAATTGAGCATTTAAGGGTTTATTATTTCTTTCATTTCAAGGATTTCTGTTTTTTTTTTATTTAGAACCTCTCTCTCCCTACTTAAGTAATCTTTTGCTTCCTGTATTTGTTTTTGTAGCTCTTTGTTGAAATGAACTTTTGCTGCTTGTATTTGCTCTCTTATATAATCCTTTAATTCACAGAACATTTTAATTATGTATATCCTGAACTCTTTGTCTCTCATTTCTTCTGCTGTGCTGGCCATGGATTCTAATAATGTGCTATCTTGATATGTTTGGGGCATTTTTTTCCCTTGTCTTTCATAATGCTTGTGTGTCTTCCCTTCTAGCACTATAGATCCTAGGCATTACTGTTTTTACCCTATAGGCTTATAGTGCCCCTGTTGGAATCCAATACCTCTCCTTTGAGGTGGAAAACAAAATATTATCAGATCCCAATATAAACAGTATATACCTTAAAAACTAATGTTTGCTACTAAGATGTTTACAGTTTGGTCATAGTGTACAGAAATGGTGAATTTAGTTATTACCTACAATATACTCAGTAGGTTTGCAAAAGGGTTTATAGATTCTGATGGTGGACAAAGAACTTGGGGTGAGGAGAATGATGATATTCTCAGGAGGTAGGAAGCGAGGATATAGAGTTGTTATATCTTAGGAAGTGTGAAAGAGAAATCTAAAGAGGAAGGTTAGTAGCAGGAGAAGGGTGAGGAAGTAATTTGGGGTAGATAAATAAGTGGGAAGACAGTAGAGTACATAAAACAAACACACATATATATTGAGAAAAATTAAAAATGTTAAAGTTGAAATTGGTGGGATAAAAGCAAATATATATATATATATATATATATATATATATATGTGTGTGTGTGTGTGTGTGTGTGTGTATATATCTCACAGCTGTACTATCCTATTCAGACATCCCAGTCCTCAAAATCCTACTTCATGCAAAATACTTGGTTTCACATATCTCGGGGATGTGAGGGCAGGAGAATGGAGAGGGAGAGGGGAAAAAACAATCTTGAAGGAAGAAACAGGATTGTTTTGGTTGGAAATCCATCTTTTCTGCTTCCCTTCTCATCCAATAGGTGAGGTCGTCTGTTGTTACCTGGTATGTCTGTCCTCAAGGTGGTGAAGTTAACAAGGGTGTCACTGTGCCAGGGTAGCAGCTGCTGGGGAGGGAGGGGAGTTAGAAACTGGGTACCTGGTCAGCTGGAGTTCCAAACTGGGATTTGCCCCCACTGAAGAGGGTGATGAAAATGACCCAAGATGGAGGCTCCTGATTTCAGTGGTGGGCTGTCGGGTTGTGAGGCTGGAGCCAAGAGATGGGCTTGGAGGATGAGTTCAGAGAAGAGCTCTTGCAGTATGCAGCTGTTGGCTGACTTCAGATCCTGTGTGAAGTTTCTTGGTGCAGACAGGCCACTGCACACAGTATTTCCACTGCTGCAGAGTCCCAAGATGGCGGCAACCAGGGAGCCCCGAGTTGATAGATGGGGGTCCACACGAGAGTGGCGGCCAGAGTTCCTGTGTGTGGGAAGCGGCCAGATGTCCTGTGTGCTAGTGGTGTCAGTGATTTCTGCTCAGGTGGGTGGCCAAAAGTTTTATGCAGGTGTTGGTGGTGCCCACTTGAGTACCTGATAGTCCTGAGTGGGCAAGTAGTTGGGAGACCTACTCTGACACTAAAGCCAGGAGCCCTGCACAGGCGCAATGGCTGTGATTCCCAAGCAAGAGCAGGAATATTGCTCACAGAGAAGCAGTGTTCTCACAACTTGAGTCCATGATCACAGAGTGACACAGAAAGCTGCCTCCCTCTGGCCCGCCATCTTGAATTCTCCCCTTTCACAGTCTTCAAATAGCTTCCAGCTGTGAACTAGCCTTTAATAGAAGGTCCTTTGAGGGACATTCCGGATCCCAACTGAAGAGTAATTTGAGTGGTTTTCAAGGAATGGCACACTTCCACAATGTGTCATGTATTTTTTATTTGTCCAATAAGGCTGCAAATCCTTATTTTATTGGGTACTCCTATCTTAAAACACATTATATTCTCTGTGAAATATCACAATCATGTCAACAGTAGGCCAACAGTAAGACTGATTAAATGATTCAAAGGCCCAAGCAAAGTCCAATTAGATCAACTATGGCTAAAAGACAGAATGAATGAAGGCTTCACTTGCTGGTGCAGAACTGGCCCTGAAATTTTGCCCCAAGCATACATGTCCACATCTGATTCGTGGCTGCCCTGTTGGTCACATCATGGGATTCTTTTTGATAACATTTTATTTAAAATTTTTGAATTCTACTATTATGTTTAGGATTTATGAGTAAGTGTGGTATTTAATTTTCTTTTTTTGTTCATTATTTAGATATCAGTACCAAGATTATGCTGGGCTCCTTAAATGAACCAGGTCTCCTTAAATAAACCACTATTAAAAATGAAACAAAACAAACAATAATAAAGAAAACCTCTGGAAAGATTTATGTAAGAATATCATTTCTTTTTCAGTAATACTTGTTTGGGAGAAAATTTATATATTCTGTTAACTTGGAGGTAAATAATTTAGCTCTCACTCTGGTCCCTCAACTAATCTCAGATATTATAGCAATTGATGTTTTGGATTTACTTGTTTCCTTTATTTATAGGAAATGACATTTTTCTCTAATTTTTTGTGTGCATGTGTGTATGTGTGTGTGTACATGTGTTTGTGGCTTTGGTGGAGGTGAAAGAGAGTCCAGCAAAAATATTTATTTTCTTCTAACTCACGGAAAATCCTTCTTTGTGTTAATGCTGGAATCCTTTCTTTGAGGCAGTTTTCTCTTTGGAAAATTCAGATACCTAAAATGGAATATTGGAAGACCTGTTTTGGGTGAAGCATGGTTCTTTGGAGGAAAGAAACTAGGGCCCACTGAAGAGCATGGAGATGGGAATCAGCAGGCTGGGTCTGGGGCTGTATTTTCTCCCTTCTTTTTTCTGCATGAGACACTTAACTTCTTTGAGCTTTAGTTTCAATTCCAGTAAAACAAAGAGAACCACGCCAGCCTTGCCAAGCTGACTGGATTAGTGGGAGGATCAAATGGGATTAAAAAAATATTATCTTATTTGTAAAATGCTATAGAAATAAAGTATATTACTTTTACTCCTTCACATAGAGCTCCCTGGAAAGTTGTCAAGGGAGAAACAAAAGGATGTCACAGCTACTGTTGCTTTTTCATTCCATCCTAATGAACACCCCGCACTTATATAATTCATAAACTGCCACTACAGCCTGGAAAGGGCTTAATCAGTTGCCTTCACTCTTAATTATTTTAAAACCTCAATAATGGTCAAATGAGCTGCATGGCAGTTTAATTAATTTACATTAAGCCCAAAGGTCTTGAGTGAGTGTTGAGGTTTATGAACACAAAGTCTAAGGGTTTGGCAGGAGCATGTCAAGCCTGAATGGATATCTGGGCTGGTTCCCGCTGGATCCTCCAAGTCAGAGAGAGAGAGTAGAGTGTGTGTGTGTGTGTGTGTGTGTGTGTGTGTGTGTTGCATTCACATAATCACATTTGTATCTGCTTATAACATTAGAATTAGACTTGAAGGCTTTGAAAATGAGCTCACTTCTTGTTACTCGTGAGAGAAAAGCTTTGGAATTGTCTACAAATTTCAGTTGCCTCTGCTTTCCCTTCTCCAGTTTCTATGGTTCATGGAGAGCGAGGTGGATGTTACTTTAATTTTGCAGAGGAGAACTGCTGCTTTCTGCTGCCCATCACATGGGTTTGGTAATTAGCATATTTTAATGCAAAAATCCCAATGGAAGACAATGCTATTCCTGAATTGTTTCAATACAAGTCATCTGCAACACTGAGTTGGCCTTGTTCAGTCGCATGGCTGCTCATTCCCAGCCCAGGAGGCTGCTTTCTCAGGCCATGTTCTGGGGGGAATTTATTACCCACACTACCATCTGTCTGGGTTGGGGTCATAATCAATCCCATCTTAAGACTTTTTTTTCCCCTCCAAATAGTCAAGTGGACAGGAGAAAGAAGAAGGAAGTGGATAAGAGACACCCATTTGACTCATTTTACTGTCTGCACTAGAACACTGTGGGGTCTAGGGAAAGAAAGCAATCTGATGTGAAAGTCAGATGGCCATCATTCCCACCCTTCTATAATGCTGCCAGTGGCACTGGTCCTAGCAAGAGACTAAGTGGCAGGCAGCTTTGTAGAATGAATCGGTAGGAAACTCTCAGAATTGGAATAATTAAATCTGCCACAACATCATTATATGTTGTGCAGTCATT
Source organism: Urocitellus parryii (assembly GCF_045843805.1). Taxonomy (NCBI): domain Eukaryota; kingdom Metazoa; phylum Chordata; class Mammalia; order Rodentia; family Sciuridae; genus Urocitellus; species Urocitellus parryii. The sequence goes on from NC_135531.1 coordinate 173,058,516, forward strand.
GTCAAAACATCCATCATACTTTGGTTAGATTTAGAAGCCAAATGTTGACAGGAAATTGATAATATGGCCAGTTTAACACTTTGAGGTAATTAGAAAATGCATGTTGCTAGGGAAGTCTCATGTGCTTGCTTTAAGACAGCACATGCCCCACAGTATAAATGCCAAAGGGTAGGGAATTGGTAGTATCTTCTATCCATGGCTGACTCAGCTGGTGCTAAGTGCTGGAGGTTAGATTTGGTCCTCAGGTGAACAAGTCAGTTACTTCTGATCTATTCTACTACAAGCCAGTTCTCAAATGAGTATTTTTGGTCTCAAGAAATTGCAAATAAACCATCAGCCTGTCATGTTGCATGTAGGTAACTCTTGGGTTGCTTTATGGTAGGAGGGGAAGGAATGGGGAGAAAGGAGCTGGCTCTTGGCTGTTGCGTAGTGGTCGGATACATGAACTTGAGAGTCATACAGATTTGGGTTTAAGTTTGCCACTTATTGCAGCATTGATCAGTGTGACTTCTCTGGGTTAATGTATTCATACAAATGACCCTAATCCAATAAAATTGCTTTCCTTATTAAGACGTTGGGACATAGACACACAGGAAAAGACCATGTGAGACTCAGGGAGAATCCAGTCATCTATCTACAAGCCAAGGAAAGAGGTCTAGAAGAAACCAACTAGGTTTAAAAGTTAACCTCATACTCCTTGCCTCCAGAACAGTAAGAGAACAGATTTCTGTTGTTTAAGGCATCTGTTCCCAAGTGTACTGGGAGTATTGGGAGTACTTTGTTCTTGTATCCCAAGGAAACAAATAAAACAAATAATAATGTACTACACATCTCCCAAATTGTGGGGATTAAATGAGTCTTGGTGAGAAGCAGGTATAGCAGAATCAGGCAGTTAGTGAAAAAGGTGATTGTCTGTCGTATTTAAGTTCAAGGCCTTGTGTTCAGACAATTTTTCCACTCAGTATGTGTTCAAAACATCTGGGGCAGAGCAATCCCATAGAACTTTCTTATCAGTAGCCATGGTATGAAACTTGGTCTAATGTGGTAGCATTTGAAATACGACTAGTGATTCTAGAAGCTTAATTTTCGGTTGAGTTTAAATTTAAGTTACAGCTGTTACTGTCCTGGGCAGTGCATATCTAAATCCTATGAGAAGATACTTATGTGAGGCACATTTATTTATTTTTTATTTTTTCGTGGTGCTGGGGATTGAACCTAGGGCCTTGTGCGAGTGAGGCAAGCACTCTGCCAACCAAGTTATATCCCCAAACTCACATTTACTTTTAGATAGCTAAATCTGCCTCATTTATCAGCACTGTGAGGTTCTTCCCAGTTCCATAGGCTATCTACGATGTTATCAATGTCATTCTCAGAATTTTACAATGTCACTTCTTCAGTCCCTAATACATTAATTAAATTTAAAAAATTATTTGCTATTTTCAGACAAATATGTTCAAATCCCCTATTGCTGCACACTTAGAAAAAAAAATTTGAAGACTGGCCTGAGTGGCCCATAGAGCTTTTGTTTGGGTATTTGAGGGGATTTTCATTTCTGCTTAGGTTTGCATGGATTTCCCTTGTGAGGAAGGAAAATTTGAAATGGGTAAGGATTTTCCCTAATAGGGCCTGATGCATGAAAGTGAGTTAGAGGGAGGAGAAAGTGGCTTAGACCTTATGGATAAGGAATGTGGATGAAGACCTTAATTTTCAGCCAGGTCTGTCAAGGGAGGGCCAGGTGGGGAAGAGCCTCTGCTTCAACCTTAGGGGAGAATTATTACCCCATGGCTTTGCATATACCTTACCACTTCAGAAGTAGCTGTATGGTAGGGGAGGAAGATTTTTTTATTATTTAAGTCAATATTTATTGGAATGACGACTGGGTAACATATCTGTAGGTAGGAAATATACACAATGAGCATAAATAAATACCACGGTTGCCCTCATTGAGGGAGAATTCGATCACATAATGATACAAATACTGTAATAACTAAAGTGAGAAAAAATGACTAGGTGGTATAATAGTGTATGACAGGCTGAATTCTAAAAGATGGGTCTTAAGTCCTGGAAAGTCCTTCCAGGCTGACAGAGGAAAGAAAGGACAGAAGATGACTATTTGTTCAATGTCTTAGTATGTGAGCAGTATATTAGTCATGGGAGGAGATGCAAATATAACTGATTGGGACTTTTCCTTTGAAGATGGGGTGTGGGGCTAAGTAGGGGGCACGTGGGTACCACATGGATGCCAGGACAGATGCTAGAATGCAGATGGAATCAAGTGTGAGGTAAAGAGATAGGGTTCAGCAGAGGTGTTGGGAAGGCCTCATTGAGATCAGGCTTTTGAGGGTTGGGCAGATGGGAATGAAGCCAGATGCTTTAACTTGTCCATGTGGGCTTGGACTATGGACATCAAAGCTGTCCATTTGACCATGTTTTCAGGACCCATGTAAGCCCAGTATTCTTGGGTAGTCTCCTGATGGTTGTGTAGTGGGAGATAAAAGCAGGAAGCCCACTATGACTGGAATTTAAAGTTTCTCCAGCTCAATGTTGGCATTAGAACCAATTTAATTAGGTTTCGAGAACGACTGACGCGATCTGAAAAGATTCAAGTGACTTTCTCAAAGTCATATCTGTTGTGCATGGTTTTTATCCTCATGGAGCTTAATGTTAAGAGTGTGGATGGACAAACATATGTTAATACTTCCTACAGTGCAATTAGTGCCATTGATGAGGTATCTTACCGGACATTCAGAAGAGGGGAAGGTTACTCCTATTAAGGGGTAAGGCGATAGTTGGGAAAACTTATTAAGAACGGGTGTGGGGGGGGGGTGTTCAGAGTTATGAGAAAGAATTTCCGGGTGGGGAAGAGTTTGAACCAAGTCTTATGAAATATGGGTTTTGTCCTGGGGACAGAGATTAATCTTGTACTTTTAGATCAGACTGATCAAAAAAACTCTACTTCTATTAGCTCAGGCTCTTTACAGAAACATGTCCCCAGTGAGAATCACTACATTGTCATTGCATCTTCCCTGATCAAGCTTTAGATCATGTTTTGCTTTGCAAAAATCAATGCAAATATTTATTATTTGGAATACATTATTGCAGGAAATCATTCATGAAATACATGAGGATCTTCTCTCAGCATGGAACCCAGGGATAGACAGGCCTGGCACTGGGGACTTTCTGTGGCTCTCCATGGCAATAGATCACCCAATGCACATGATCTTTCCCTCCGCTCTACTAGGAAGGTTCCTCTGAGTAGCTCCGGAGATGGGTGTAACCCCTTAGCAACTGAACAGCCCACATTTAACCTTTTTTGAAAAAGAACATTCTATAGCATCTCTTTGATGTTTCCTGATATAAAAAAGCAGGTGCGGGCTCCATTTTGTCTAGAAGCTCTATCCGTCCTGCCCCAGCTTCTGAAACTACTTTCTGTGTTCTGTGGTTTTTTTCACTGTTTTGTTTTCCTTAGCTTTTATATTTCTCAGCCAGCCCATTCCACCAAGGAGAACCCACTTCTACTGCCCGTGCAGGACGTGGGCAGGACAGTATAATATTGGAAATTCCTTTTGTTAAGTGATAAATGGCTTCCTTAAGACTGATTGGCTGCTGATCCTCCCCTCCACTTAATAATCATTGGTCATAAAAAGAGCTTAAGACGTGTTGTAGGAGCCATTGGTGTTAATACTAGGAGGATTTGTTCCATTATTGCTGAGTGTTCACCAAAGAAAAGAAGGCTCTTACAGGAAGGCCGGCTTAATAAAGGAAGGCTTTTGGGGAGATGTACTATGAATAAAGATTAATGAGCATAAAGCAAAGATTGTGGAGGTTTAGGTAGGGACAGGGTAATAAATGCCTATTTAGTGCCATGTTTCTGATGAAGAAGTAATGAAGGAATGAATGAACTCAAGGTGATATGAAATTATTCAGGAGAATGATTCCATGGTTAGAACAAGTCACCAAGGTACAGGTTCTCCAAAGATGGGCCAGCCATGAAAGTGCATAGCTCCTATTTTGAACTCTGTTGGTTCATATCATATAGAGTGGGGGAAAAGTTATTACCACTACTGTCACATGAGAAGGAAAGGTTTCCTTGAGGCTAATTGAAATTGAATGTAGCCACCAGACTGCTTCCTTGAAGTCAGCAGGAACGGTTGGTTGGCTGAGGTGTCCCCTGGGAATTTGATCTATTCTGAGTTGAAAAAAATAAGAGCTCCCCTCCTTTCATGTGAAATAACCCTAGAAAATCTCTTGAGCCTTCAATAGATTAACTGTGAGCAAAATTCAAGCAGAAAATAGAGGCGATAGACAGGCTTTGCTGTCAGTCGTTCAGCCAGGGTGTGGAATTGGATTTAATTCAGCAGAAAATGATTTTGAGGGTGAGAAGTCCTCCTGATTGGACTCCCAGGACCAAAGGAGAGTCGGCAACCTTGGTTGCCTGTTCCCAAAGTACCCAGAAGAAGGAGGGAGGAAAGGGGACAACACGCACAGGCTTCTTAGTGTCTGGAGGGAAAAGTCCGTTTTTCTCTGGCCTCCTGCCTTGCAGCCAGCCACATAGGGGCCAATTTCAGGCTGGTTTTCATTGTTTGGATTTAGTCATGGAACCCTCTGTAGTGGTTCTCATATGAATTCTGCCTTATTTTAAAAGGACGGCAAATCACAGTAATTTTCTAGAAAGTGAGAAGCCTGCTCAGCCCCCCTTTCCTTATGCACATTCTAAATGAAAAAAAAAAAAAAAAGAAGATGACGACAAAGGAGAAGTAGGTGGAAATCACATGTCCCCTCAGTACCAATGGAAGCTAGGGGGAGGACATGTCTTTTGGTCTGTCAGGGGCCCTGTTCATCTTCAGAGTCAGGCACATTCATCCTTTCCCCACCCCATATCAACTGGTGATACTTGAAAAGGCAGGTATGCCTCCCATGTCAAAAGGACCCTCCTCTGGGAGGAATACCAGAAACCACCGGTTCCCCAGGAGAGCTCATTCTCTTGAAAAGAGATGGGAGGAGCAGGGACAAGCAGAGCCTAGGGTTCTCAGATATACCACTTGACAGGGAAAGGAGTCAGAAAAGTGGAAACCAGAGGAGTGGGAAAGCCATGCTCCTCTTGAGTATCAAGCCAGACTGCAGAGTTTTCCTGGTTCTTCAGAATCTACTCAGGAGGTAGAAGCTCCCTTTACTCCTTCCCTCCCCATCCCTCCCCTACTTACTATGGACTTTGAAATGGACTGGCTTCTCAGGGACTTTACGGTAAGAAAAGCAGCTGCCATTCTAGTTTCTTTGAAAAGGCACCCAATAGTGTGCCAGAGGTTGAGTTTATTCAGTTCAGTGACCTGCTCTTGCATCTACTGGATTCCTGATACTAGGGAATTGGCAATAAACCCTACTCAGGATGGACCACATAATTTTCAGGGCCTATGGTAAAAGAAAATTGCGGGTCTCCAATTCAAAAAGTATTAAGAACTAATTGCAAGACAGCAACAGCAACACATTGAATCAATTTTAGAACCCTGTAAGTACAAGACTCCACATGACTAGACAAACACATGCCCACAGAACCCTATGCCCTCTGTGCTTAAGAATGTTATTTATAGTCACACATACGCAACCTAAATGCATGCACAACATGCTTAGTAGAAATTTCACTTCTCAGAAATGTACAGCTTGATTGATTTTCACAAAACAAACCCACTCATGTAACCAGCCTCTCGATCAATTAACAGAACATTACCGGAATATCAGAAACCACTTTGTGTTCCTTTCTGGTCATTACCCACTTCTTTAGTGATTGACTTCTTTCATTCAATTTTTTTCTTTATGAAGCTTATCCTGTAGTTGAATTCATTTACTTGCACTGGTGTTTTTTTAAACCATCGATTCCTTCACCTTATCTATTCTCTCTATGGTTGGTGAATATTTGGGTTGTTCCTAGTATTTGGCTATTACATCTAGTGTAGCTGTGGAAATTCCAGTACCTCTCTCCTGGGGCAAGTGAGTGACTTGTTTTGTTGGAATTGCTGGCTAATAGAGTAAGATTATATATATATCCTGGCTCTGTTAGTATACACACCTGCTTCACATCAAGCAATCTCTACCCTTTACCTTCTACTGGTTACATGTGGGTATAGAGTATTTTCTAGCTTTGGAGTGTTCCAGTTAAAGTTCCAGTTGCTTTATATTTTTGGCATCATTGGTTTTATCTTCTTTTAAAATAATCAGCTATTTTGATTAAAGGGTTATATACAAAATAATTAATTCTGAGGTAAAGTATGGGAAAAGTAAGTTTCTTTTTTTTTCAACTCAAATCACTAAAGGTTGATTTTGTTGAGGGCAGGGGGAAAGGAGTAGTCAAATCTAGCACAATTTATTGTGAAAAATACATACAAGAAAAATATAAATCCAACTTGAAAATATCTTTTCTTTCTATTCAAATTGATTTTAAACATTTATATAAACTTTAACATTGTAAAGAATATCATCCATTTTATAAAAATTAGTTGAACAATCAATTTTGCTCAAGAAAATGTGAAGGTTCTTGTACATAAGACACACTTCCTATTTCAGCCTCTCTCTACAGTGACTCCTTTTCTCTTACATCGTTTTTCTCTGTGTGATGGTCAACTAGAATCACAGAAAATTCAGCTACGGTTAGAATTTGGGAAGGAAAACCTTTTTGGACTCTAGGGGAGTCTGAGGAGACTTGATGGCAGTGATGGGGCTTGAGTTAGATTTGGGAAGAGCTTTGACAAGGTGGGGAGAAGGACAGAAAGCCCTCCCTGGTGTCAAGTCAGGCTATTCTGGCTGCCATGAGGATTCTTCCCCAGAAAGATGGTGGGTGTGGCCAAGGGGAGCTGTGCCAGAGTATGCAGATGGTTCCCAGAGGCTGAGAACCTTGGCTGCTACCACTGGTTTGCTTATGTCTTGGATATAGGAAAATTAATATGGCCAAGGTCCTTTTAAAGGGGAAAAAGGGAAAAGGCTGAAGGCTGATCCAAAATGAAGGGATGAGAGAGGGACTGGATTAGAATTCAGGGCAGTATTGGAAAACTAAGAGGAGTTAGAAATATTTGGAAGGAGAAATTGATAGTCCTTGTCTATATTCCCTGTTCTCAGGTATCACCACGTGCTGCAGCTGGGATGCCTGATTGTGCACGGATGGAGAGGCACTGGGGTCTCCTAGTGTCCCAGTCTTTCCCTCTCAATCATCAATATAAAAATAGGAATATTAGGTAGCTCTCCTGAAACTGTTATCTAAATAACCAACAAGATGGGGTTAGTATATATCGGGCTAAATATAGAGTGGATAAAAGTGCTTTGATAACTTTCAGTTAATCTCATAATTTTTCAAGGTGGAAAGCAAGTTTGTCTCCTCCTCCTCCTCCTCCTCCTCCTCCTCCTCTTCTTCTTCTTCTTAGGATATGGAGCTAATTTTGGAGTTTGGGGCCCCTAAATATGTTGAATTTATTGCTTGTTTGATGCTACTGCTTGATATAGCATATTTTGTATAGTTATTATTCTTCATGGCTGAAGTGATATCTTCCTGTCCAGATCTGCTAAGAAAATTGCTATTTACCAATTTGTTTCTCATTTTAATACTTGCATATTAACCTATTTTTACATGAAGTTGATTGTTTCTTTGTGGAGATTTAAAAGAAGTATTTAATTCTGCCCTTCCCACATGCCCACTTTAGAATATAGATCATATGTATCTAAAGCTCTTTGTCCAGAAAGTATGAGAGCATGTGTGGAACCATTTGCAAAGGCTTATGCAGAATGTAGGTAGTGGTGATGGAATGCTCAGGGGTTGCCCATCGTGGTAAATTGCCCACTGTGATAAGTCCTTTGCTCCTTGCTAGGAGCCTGATGGTGGCAGCTGTTAATGTGTGTGTGGGGGGTGTGTGCACATGAACATCTTTATTAAATCTGTGATGGGCAGGCAGTTTGAGGAAGTAGTGTATTTATTGAATGAAGACTCCAACTGGTCAGTGGATTGGAAGGGAGGTGCACATTTCTAGAGTGTTGGTTTCATGCCTTTGTTTTCTCTCTCACACACATACACACTCCATGATCCTCCTGACAAAATAATTACATTCACACTGGGCCTCCACTTTTAATTATCTTGTATGAGGCCACCTGACTTCCTTTCCCTTTGGCTATATTGTGGACATTACCTGTATGTGAGAGGTGTGTATGATATAAAGGAATTTTGTTATTAACCAAATTCACAATCCAGAAGCCCTCCAGACATTTCCCATGAGACATTTGAACTTGTATTATTTGGCTTTGAACAATTGGAAAGGCAGGAAAAGTGAGTATTTATACTAGTTCTCATTTAGGCCAAGTTTGCTTATCCTTGTTTATCAAAAACAAGAGACAACAATCTGGAGCAGTTTTGATTGGGTCTAAATATTTCTTCACATTTGAATGGGCTCCAAGGGCCTGGTCCAGAGCTGAAGCAGAACACCTGCATGTTCTGGAGGAAGGCAAGCCTGTCTGCATGAGCAGTGACTCTACTTTGGCTGGAGACAGGCCAGGATGCCATCATTCCGCCACAAGGGCTGTAGCCACACAGTTGCCTCCTGTGCCTCTGAGCTGATGGTTGTTGTCAAGATCTGGAACTAACTCACCGTGGGAATCAAGCTATGCCTTGAACAGCTCTGGCTACTCTACCTGGATATCTTAATTTTCGGAAGCTCGTTGTTCATGCGATGGAAGCAAAGAATTATCATAGCTAATGTTATGTAAATTATCATAGCTAATGTTACTGGTATATATATTGTTATATACCAGGCAGCACTCTGAGCACATCCTCATAGCCCCTGAGGTAGGTACTATCACAGTTCCATCTTACACATAAGGAAGTAGAGATGTAAGAAGACTTAATAATTTGTTAAATTCAAAGAGTAAGTGACAACATTCAGAAGATATAACAACTAGGATGATCCAAGCACTGGCCAAGGAGAGATGAGTCTGTAAGCACTCAGGACAGGTGCTCCCTGGAAATAAAGCTGGTTTGGCCAGGCTTGTTCTTGTGCATACGCATCACATCAGTTGGGGACTCAGTTCACCTACTTGGTGGCATCTTAGACACACAGGGAAAATGCATCCTCTTATCCCACCCTCTGCCACCTATTTTTCCTCCTTAGAACAGTCAGTATTAACTCCCTTCTGAAGCTGGCTTCATTCCTGTCAAATAGATTACTGTTCACCTCTGGGAACCTGAATACCATAAGCATTGTTTTTTTCACCACTACAGTGGTGCAATGATTTAGACTGAGAGCAACCGGAGGACATAGCTGTCTTCCTTCTTCACTCTGGCGAATGTGTGCCACGCATTGTAGGGACTCTCTGTTTGATAAATGAAAACAAAGGCAATGATTAGAAAACTAGGGTAGCACAGTAGATATAACAGAGTCTGACACCAGACCTGAGTTCAGGGTCCAGCTTTGTCATTTGTAAATTGTATAACCTTGAGCATGAGTTACTTAATGTAGCTCCTCCTCAGTTTTCCCACCTGCAAAATGGGCACAACATCATCCCTCTAGGATTATTGTGGACGATATCTGTTATCTATCTGATAGATATGTAATTTAAGATAATGTATATACAGCTCTTATCACAGGGCCTGGAACATGATAGATGCTCAGACAACAGGAGATAATGGGTGAAAGAGACCATGTATTGGACAGATGTGGGAGTTGGTGGGTGGGACAGGCATCAGAAGAGGAGTCCTGGGGCACATTCATAGTTTGAGAACTGTCATCTTGGAGCTTAGATGATTGAAGTGGGAAAAGGCAAAAGACTTCAGAGATTACAAGATATGTCCTGTCCAAAAGGACAGAGCCACAGAGAGTGGAAAGAGATAAGCAGATACAGGGAACACTTCACTGCCTTGTCTTGATCTTTACTTTTATTTCCTTGTATCATTTCACTGTCTGCTCTTATTCCCACACCCCCCCCCTTTTTTTCTTGCTTCCTCAGCTGATCTTAGTCCTGGGAAAGGCAGAGGCAATCACAGTGAAAACTTGAATAGACCTCTGCTGAGAACTATGACATCATGGATCTGTGCTTAATAGATGTACAGAAATGACCTTGTTTATAATGTGCACATGATGCCTCAGGAGCTACTCATACAACAGCCCTTGTTCAGGTCTCTACACTATATTTTGCATTTGTATTAGCTAACCTCCCTTTGTGCTATGGAAAGACACATCATGCAATGTGGTGGACATTACAAGTTCCAGTATTACTAGTTTCACATCCAGCTCTTGTCTCCGTCCAGGTGTCTGGGAGTCAGGCTCCCTTGGTAGCGAGGAGGGCTATGCGCTTGTTTCTGTCCCACACATCTCTCTGTCCTGAGGTATATGATGCTGGAGGAGGCTTTCTCTCAGGGGCAGAGCTGCAGGATTAAAGCAACCTGGACCCCTGAGTCAGGAGGAAATTTGGCTTGAAGAGGCACCGGTATCACCTGAAGCCTTTGTAGCATTAAGCCATAACATTAAGTTGTTGTTCCTGAGGACGGTCTAGCTCATTCTAATAGATACATCTGTGACAAAATACTGCAGTCTTTTCACCTTTCTTGTCATCGGTAGGTTTTATGTGGCATTTCTCCTGGGCTTTTTATATAGTGGCACACACTCATTAGTTTATAATTTTCTTGAAAATTGTGTTTCTGGTCTAGAAACTTATTCCCTTGTCATTTTCCCATTTGGAACAATATATAGATAGGCACAAATGTCAGAAACCTCTCCGAACTCGGTTACAAAACCCAAGTTAGAAGTTTGGATTTATTGTCCTATAAAAATCAACACCAGGGCTGACATTTATCTGTGGTGATTTGAGAGTCAGAGCCTGGAGGTCTTGAGTTCTTCCTTCTTCATCCTGTCTTTGGTTCTCCCAGTGGTGGGTTTTCTCTGCAGTTTGGCATTTCCGGATGGTCGGGCGTGTGCCGCCACCAGCTCCATGTGCTCTGGGATCTCACCCTCTGGTCTTTACAACTAGAGAGGAATGAACTTTTCTCTTTCAACTCGAGTCTGAAAAATCTTGGAAAGAACCCTGATTGTCCTGGTGTCTCTCTAACTAGATGGTCTGGAGGTATTAATCAGAGTACTTTATGAACACACCTTCTGTCACCAGGAGAAGGGAAGAAAGACTGTAAAGACTAAAACTCAGATATTTGTGGAGATGATTGTCATTGTATGGGGCCAGCATGTCTATTCTGATTTTAATGTGAGCTCTATGAATTTAGCTTCACTGACGGTTACAGCCTAATCTAATCTCACTGCTGCTGGACGTGGTGTGAGGGCGAGAATGTGGAGCTGGGGCTAGTATAGGGATAGCACACTGACATCCTTGTGCCCTGAGCAGAGCACAGCAGGAAGTTGTGGGGAGCCATTGATCAGACAGGGCACTCTTTCCCTGTGGGTGCCACCTGAGAATACTACATCGACCACTCCAGACAGCCTCTGCCAGTCTATCTTAGCTGTTTTTTAAGACGAGACCTAGATACCTTTCTGGTTGGACCTAACCTATCTCCACTCTGTTGAAAAATGTATGTACTTTGCTAATGGTGAGGAAAGACCACCAGCTTCTCTGTAAACAGAATAAGGTTCCCGGATGAATCATTATTGATAAAGCCTAGAGAAATCTAGGAGCCAACGTGCTACTTTGAAAAAAATCTATCATTGTCCATTGGTCAGCAGTGCAGTGTGGACAATTGTACATCCTGGGTCTGTCACACAGCTCAAGGAGGTACCAACACACCCTGACCCTGGTCTGGCTCACCCATCTTCTTTCCCAAATGGCTTCTTCTGTGACAATCCCTACACAAATTAACTAATATCCCGAGGGAATATGGAGGTGGGGAGGGTGGAGATAGGGATGTGGGAGTTGGTAAGTAACAACTACAGCAAAATACCTCTCTGCCATTGCTTGTTCTCATCTCCTAAAGACTACTTCCCAGAGTTCTGGATTTTTCTATGGAAATGGAGCTCCTGTGCTCAAGGAACACGAGGCTGATATTGTAGGCTGGTGAGCCCTGAATCGGGTCTCTCTTGACCTGTTTCTTTCTTGTGAAACGGGACCAATGCGTCCTTTCCAGGCCTTAGGGAAAAAAAAAATATAATGCTTTGTTTCTAATAAATTTATTTTACTTTTATTTATTTATTCTTGTCATGGGTAAATATCCTTAAAAAAACCAATGAGGACTTCAAAAGAACTCAGGATCAGATGTGGCTAAAATTAAGATTCTGACTGATGACATACCATATAAATGTCTTATGGACATATCAAGATGGTCTAGGCCAGGGGCAGCCAGCTACCTCCCTGGGACCAGATCTGGCCTGCTGCCTGTGTTTGTTAATAAAGTTTTATGAACACATAGTAAAGCTCATTTATCTTATATATTGTTTATGGTGACATTTACATTGCCCAGCAGCAGAGTAGTTGGAATAGGAACAAATGGCCGGCAAAGCCTGACATATGGGTGAATTTTGTCATTTACAGCAAAGATTTGTCAACCCCAAATGAGAGTAGCAGTTTTCAAACTGGATCCTGCATCAAAATCATTTGGTGGTAAAATTAAAATACAGATTTCAGGCCCTGTTCCAGAGTTTGACTCAGTAGATCTGGGATGTGGCCCATGAATCTAATTTCTATCAAGTTCCAGGTGATGCTTATGCCTTCTATCTGGCATCCTAAGTTTGTGAAGCACAGAATTAGGCATTACAGTTGGCAAGATGTACTTGTGAGATAGACTTTCCTGGAATGGAAGGGGTGGCAGCTGTGCATGGGTTGTTCTCCACCTTCTAGAGTAGGCTGGAGGGTGGAAGTGGTCTGGTTAACTCTTTTTCTATGAATCTTAGGTTCAGCTAAAAACAATAAATAAATAAAAGATGATATCCCAGGGATGCACAGAACAAAGGTACTGGCGCTCTGGTCATGGAGTTCACGCAGGGCACATATTTGGGGAACTCCATGAATAAGGTTGGCCATAAAACAACCTCTCCACTTAGAGGCATGTGAGCACTTTGTAAACCTGCAGCATCTGAGGCAAAGGGCTTCCTACATACAGCTAGCAGGTACCAACTTGTAGCTATATAATTACTAAATTCCAGATGAACATGCTGTGATTCGTCCAGGATGACTTCCTTCTGGTGTGTGTCAACTACTGAACTCTGGGAAGTAAACTTTGGGAGATGAAAACAAGCAACGACACACAGGCATTTTGTTGTAGTTGTGACTTAACCAAACCTCCACATCTCCGTCTCCACCCTCCTCACCTTCATATCCCCAAATCCTCTCTAGGACATCAGTTAATTAGCAGAGGGATTGTAATAGAAGAAGCCACTCGGCAAAAGGAAAAGATGGTGGAGAATTGAGTCCGACCAGGGTTAGAGCATGGGCGAGGGGCTGTCCACTAGATTTCCTACATTTACGTTTGGCTGTGGTGGAAGGAGGCTGGAGTCGTTTTACTTGTGAGGCATCAGGATATGAACTTCCTGAGGGAGGTCATGTTTTTGTTGGGTGCTCCTGAAGATCCTCTGCACACAGCCAGGAAGCTGAGGTGGAAGGGGGGGTTTCTGTGGGTCCCGACTCTCCTACAGAAATTGGACTTGGCTCTCTTTCAGGCTGGGTTTGAGTTCTTTAGGAGGCAGCTCCGCTGAGAAAACCAAAGAAGGCTGGAACTCACCAGGAGCTGTCCTTCCTCTCTTCCTTACCTCTTCCTTACCTGACTGAGCAGAAACACAGCCATCCTGATGTCTCCATGGGGAATCCCCATGAGAGCATGTTCATCCTGTAGAAATAGATTCAGTCACCCTGGTTCAGTACCAGATGTGAGGATTCTTAGGAGCCTGGATGACCCGTTATCCAAGGTCAGAGAGGTCAGGGCAAAGGCTTTGGAAGGGAAACTCCTGAGCACTTCTTCACCCCTGCCAAGGGGCTCTCCATGCACTGGGGCTCATCTATTTCCATGGAGCTGAATGCATCCTGAGGAAGGTGGGTCCCCAGATAAGCCAAAGGAGGAGACTTACATGCCTAAATTTTACAGGGTTCCTGCTCCTTCCTCGGGAGGACCCTTGCTTATCCTGCAAGATTCAGTTTTAGGACCATTTCCCCCATCTTCTCTGAGAAGTCTTCCTGACCATATTGGGGCTGGCCCCTTCCCTTTTTGAGCTTCCAGAACACATCTTTATCCTAGCACTTTTCATGTGGCCCAAATTACCTGGCTACGTATCTGTTTTTGCCTCTGCACTATATGCCCTTTAACTTATTTTAAAACAACATGTTCGCTCTTCCAAGCGCGTAACAACTAATGACTCCTTTAATTTTTTTGCAGCAAATTCATGAGGTAGATGTTATTCTTATGCCATTTTTCAGAAGAGAAAAACTGAGTCACAGAGAAGTTATGTAACTTCCTACAGTCACAAATGTCATAAAAGGAAGGTTTGATATTTAAGTCCTGGCTCTAGGGACCTAGCCACTGTGCTATGCCACTGCCATATAAGCGTAAAGCATCGGTATTTTATTTATTTTTAATTTCTAATTTTTAACACCAGGCCTGGAACGAAGGCCAAACGTTAACAAATGTCTTTGAAAGAAAGATGGGCCTGATCCATCCTCCCAGCTTGTCTTCCAGGTGAATAAACCTGGCCTTTACTGGAAATTGTGTCACCAAGTCCTAAAATTCCAGAGATCATGAATCAGGATGTCAAGACACCAAGGACAGGATCATACCATTGCAGGGGACCATGCTTTTGTCAGAGTCTGAATTATCCCTCATGGTTATCTATTGCCAAATGGCAGCACTTTTTCCCCATGTGACTGTATTTGTCACAAGAGGGCCGTGCAGTTCCCAGATAAGTATGTAATTTTCTGAATTTAATTTCCTTTTATCAGTATGCATTTTATGACCCACATATAGTATTTTTACTAACTTAAAGGTTTTTTTTTGTACCACTGTAGTTTAAGCAAATGAACCCATAATTCTTAGTAACATGAGAAATTAGGATTTCAGAAACACGTCTCTCTTGGGTCTACCACCTGCTGTCCCTTTACTGCACAGATTTAGTGAGCTCACCAGTTTACAGAATGTGTTTCCAGAGTTCAGTGAGGTGAGCCTGGGCCAGGCATTGTGCTAAGCCTTTTCCATATCTGACCTTGCTCAGTTGTCACGATTCAAACTTGGTAAGTACAAGATGGAAATTGGAACCAGGAAGTAATATTTAGATGTTTAGCCAAACATGAGTTTAGACTTGGTAGACCATACTGAATGTCTACCAAATGTCAAACATTCTTTCCTAGTACCTGGAATAGCATTGATCAAGGAAGTGAAGTAAACATCCTTCTTTCATGACCAACTGCACAGTTGCATATTTGATAATAACTACCTTCTATCACTTAGGACTTACATTCAGCTGCAGGTATCAGGTATTTAGAAAACGGGCTTATTCCAATCAAGAGTTTTATTTTTCTTCAATAATGTAGAGTCTGTAGGTACTCATTCTAGGTGTGGAAGGGAGCCTCCATAATGTCACCAGAGACCCTAGTTTCTTTTTTCTGCTCTACCTCCATCATGCTTAGGGCATGCCCATCTCATGGCCACAAGATAGCTGCCAAACCTCAACCCTCTCACTGTCATTTCTGGCAAGAAGAAGAGAATGTGCAAGGGCTGATGGGACATGTAGGTTTCCCTGATATGGAGTTTTCCCGGCATTCTCACCTCTTATCTTCCTCTTCTTTCTCATTGCCCAGATTTTGCGTCTTATACTCACCTCTAGATTCAAAGGATGCTGAGAAAATTAGTTACATTTTCAGGAAGGTTAAATTTACTGTTGTGTGTAGAGGTTCGGGTGAGTCTGCCATGCATCTTTGAGTTTTGGTTTACTGTTTTTAGTTTTATATAATCACTGGTAACTTGGAGCAGGCAGGGCTGCAACAGGAGAAGACCATAGCTGCCCACTCGTGTGGATTAAGGAACCCGTGGAAGACTCAGAGGCCAAGTCGTAGAGTTGGTAAGTACAACTTGGTGCAAGAAGTTGGAAACAGCATGTCTAAGGCCCACGTGACTTTCCTGCTCTCATCCTGCTTCATCTGAGAGCTCAGACTCCTGTAAACTGACAGCTCAGTGAGTATCGGAGTGGACAGCTCATGAATGTAGAAATTGAAACTGAAAGGGCTCCAGAAAGAATGGCAGGTAGCTGACACCACCTGACAGCTCAGGGATGCCTGAATTAATCAGCTTGCTGCTCTCAGCTTCATGGAACGGGGTCTATGGAGAGGAGACCACCTGTGTTTTTATGGCTATTGGTTTAGGAGGGAAAAAATGTCCTCCCAGCAGAGGACCATATGGCCTCCATGTGGCTATAGATTGTTCACATCCTAGGAGGGGTCAACCTTGAATCTCCCCAACCTCTGGGAGAATGAAGATTAGACTTGGTCATTCTAGAGACTAATAAAACATTATATCCATCTTCACCAGAACCACAGGTTGGGGTTGGAATGTAGGTGGAGAGAAAGTCCTTTCTATTGTGAAGACACCAATTTTAAGTCAAGAAGAAATGAACTCACCGGCGTAGGAGAGGAACTTTGGGGGCAGTATACGCATCATAATAAACAGATGAGAGACAGAACTTAATAGCCAAGAATAAGAGTCGTATAAATAAAATTGTATCCCATCTTTGGGACCTAATACATCCAGGAGCTTTACAACCATAGCCAGATTTAATCCAGGGAATAAACTCTAAGGCAATTTATAACTGAAGAAACCGAGACTTGGGGCGTGTGTGACTTCCACGGCACACAGCTAGTGTGGCCGAACTGTCTGGTTCCTAGTCCTGTGTCCTTCCCACTACACTATTAAACTTCATAAAGTACCTTAATAGTTTTAGTGCAAATGGAAATGGGCTGAGATTGGGTAGAATTTAAATGATCCAGTGGAGCATTTTGCTAGCTTTTTCCTGGGACTCTGTGGAAAATAGCCCTTTCAGTTTGTCATGACTACATTTTTCCAGGAGGTGGCGCCAGATAGCTTAGAATCGTTCCTGAAAGGATTGAGCAGAATGGAAATGAACTCCACAATCAGCAAAGTTGGGTGGGCTGCTCCTTAGAATGGAGATGGGTTTAGGCTTTCCTCACACTTGTTTAAGCATTGTCCATCAGCTCACGGAACTCTGGAGTGGTTTCGGGGGTGTCTAATAAGTGCAGTTGTGTGAAAATCAAGATGACTGGGATGTGGGGAGTGTTTGGGAAAGGGGCTGATCATTTAAAAGGTAAGACAGGCTTTTGGAAATGGAGATCTGCACTGCTGGATAACTGGAAAGAAACTAAAAAAATAAAAAAATAAATAAAAAACTGGTATAGTTTGGATCTGGCATATCCATATCCGTGTGCTAAAGTCTTGGTTCCCCGCTTGGTCTCATTGGGAGGTGATGGAAACTTCATTAGGTAGGGCCCAAGTGAGGTCTTCAGGTCACGGCGGATGTGCCCTTGAAGGGGATTGTGGCACCTAGATCTCTTCCTCTTTCTCTTTATCCCACTCCATGATGAGTGGCTTCACTCCACCACACATCCCTGCCACCATGTGCCATCTCAAGACAGGCCCAAAGCCTTTGGGCCAACCAATTATGTGGAGTTTTATCTCTTAAAAAAAAAAAAAAAAAGAAAGAAAAAGAAAAAGACATCACAATGGCTTTTCTCTGTCCTCTAATTCACTGAAACTTTCAAAACTGTGAACCAAGACAACCTTTACTCTTTCTAAGTTCATTATCTCAGGCATTTGTTATAGTAATGGAAAGTCGACTAATACAATAACCAGTACCAGTTATCAAGGATACAAACCCCTCCATAAAATCTCTCCAGCAACTTCATTAAGTATTATCTAAGGATTATATAAAGAGCAGTGTATCTAGGGCCTACAGAACAACACACTAGTAAAAGGTATCACCTCCCTCAGGTTTTTTTTCTCTGAGGAAAAGCTGAAGGAAAAAGAAAATGAGCAAAATAAGAGGCATTTGAATCCCAATCAGTGATCAAACTACATTAACATTTGTCTTCCCAAACTACTAGAAACAAGAATGCAGGTGGCCACCTTACCATTCGCCCTCCCTGCCAGGAAGTTGAGAGCAGCCAGCCGCATACAGTGCAAGGCCAGGCCAGCTGTCAGCTGAATTTGGGCTTCCGCAGCTGTCAGGTGATGTCAGCCCCTGCCCCTACTCCTGGAGCCCTTTCAGATTCAATTTCCACATCCATAAGTCAGTGCCTTCCCTGAGGCTCCAAGTCACCGTGGAGTTAGCCAGCCGCCCAAAGCTAATCTCCCTCCTTGGGGGGTTCTGCTTCCCCCTATGAAATACATTTCAAATTTAGAAAGGTACAAGATTTTTGTTTTTAAAAAATATGTTTATAAATGTTATTAAAATGATAGTAACTTGCAGCTTGAAGCCATAAGGAGGGCTTAAGATGTTTGAAGAGCCAATTCAGAGAAAGACCCTTTTTTTTACAGTATCTCCTTTTAAGTTATTGCTATTTGCCCCTGCAGATTTGTGTGTGTGTGTGTATACATATACATATACATATACATATGTATACATAGATTTTATATATATATATATAAATATACACACACACATAGATAGGCTCTTACATGCACACATACACGTATACACATGCACGTATCTGTATACTCACATCTACATGCAGTTGAAGTTGAGAGCTGTATATTCCCTAAGTCCTTGCTACTGAAAATGTGGTCCAGCAGAATAATCAATACCAGCTGTATCACCACCAGTGAGCTTATTGCACCTGCATCCTTTTGGGCCTCCCCCTAGACCTACTACATCTGGATCCATATCTTAGCCAGATCCCCAGGGGACTTTTACATTCTTTAAAGTCTAAGAACTAGTTCCCTTTAAGAGGCTTTTTAAAGCTAGCTCCAATAGTTTTCTCAACACTTGGGAAAGGAGGGGAGAGAACCTCAGAGCTGGACTCTCACTCTTGGGCACGTTATTCCTGATCACCAGCGACTGTGTCTCAGTTCCTTTGTTTGAGGAGAGGGACAGTGCAGTTGGAGTATCAGGGAGTTATTTTAGTAGGTAATAGTGGGCAGAGGCTCCATATCTGTCTTTGGGGGGAAAAGAGGTATGAATTTGGAACATATAGAGAAAATACTCCTCCAATGAGCAAGTGGTGGCTACAGAGTGTCCTGGAGGGACAGGTGGCAGGAAAGGAAAGAAAACAGTGGAGCCTGGGTGCAGACACATTAATTCAGGTAGTAGAAGGACAGAAGCTGCCTTGAATCATAGGCATCTCCTTTGGCAAGAATGGGGTGGGTAGGGCTGGGGATGTGGCTCAAGCGGTAGCGCGTTCGCCTGGCATGCGTGCGGCCCTGGTTCTATCCTCAGCACCACATACCAACAAAGATGTAGTGTCCGCCGAGAACTAAAAAATAAATATTAAAAATTCAAAAAAAAAAAAAAAGAATGGGGTGGGTAGTCTGAGCTTGGAAATTCCAACTTTTTCAGGCAAAACCCAGGCATCCAAAGGGATTCCCCATGGCCAATCGGTTCCAAGCGTTGCCTCAGACGCTGCTCTGGGACTCTCCCTGGGGACTCTCCATGCTCAGTGAAGCAATTTGGCAGGCTGGGTTGGGTAGCAGATGGATACAGCGCACAGATGTGAGCCCTCCCAGTCAAGAGATTCTTGTGTACATTAAACAAAGCTACTGCTGGCCCAAGGGAGCCATCCCATTCTCCCCCTGACCATCACAGATGCCAGTTATACATACCCCAGAGCCAGATCAAAGTCTGTTTCCATCAAGTATTTTAAGTGTTTGAGCTGGGAACTAGCTTTTGGCTGAGATGAGACAAGCATTTCTCTATTGAGTTCTCAACTTAGCACTTTGTATAGAACCTCTCTGGTTTGGCTTTCTTCTTTTAAAATAAGAGAAATATTAATTTACACAGTTTGCAAGGTCACTGGAGAGAGGGAGGTGGTACTGCCCTGCAGAGAGGCCGAGTTTACACAGACCAAGCAGGGACCCTGCAGGTGAGTGGGTTGGGTGGGATCGATGACTCATCCTTTGCCCATATGTGCACACATCATTTGAAGTCACATTTCGAGCATGTTTCATTTCCTGACCTACCCCTGAGTTTCCGAGGCCACCCAAGTCCTTGGAATTTGGTTTTGGCACAAGGGGAAGAAACAGTATCTCTCTCCCTTTTTCGCTTCTTTAATTCCCCTGTGGGCCTCAATTGCTCAACAGACTGAAGTTTCTATCTACAGGATGAAACTAGAGAGAAATAAAATTCTGAAAAAAAAAATTGGTTGTATGTCATCCTGAACTCCACTTGGCATGCTGGGCCTTGGAGTTGACTCACCACCCCAAACAGAAAGTTAAGATCCTGACAGCCTGTGTCTCTCCTTTGTGCCTCTGTGTTTCCTGAGCACAATTTAATACTCCCCAAGCCAGCCAGTGTCCCTTCTGGTTCCTTTCCCTGTGCAGTGTTGGCACTTCCTGCACGCCTAGGACCTTTCTGTCATTTAGTCTTTGCAGGCTGATTGGCCTGTACACTTAGTTCTGTGGGCCTTGGTGAGGTCTTCTGAGCACAGTGACCACCTGGGCCTGGCCAGCTGCATGAAAGCATGTCTTCTTGTCTTTCTTATTTGGATGTTTTGACCTCTAAGGGCTTCACTGACCCTGAAGGTCTCTTCTCCCATGACTAACCTATTCCTAGAGATAGTAAAGGATTCAGCTTCAAGCCTTCCTTTCATATGCAAACCAACCTGTCCAGAGCCCACATCCTACTTCTCCTCTGTCAGGACCAGACATCACTCCAGGGCCAGGTACTAAAAATCTGGTGACAGCCCCTAGGTTAGAGCCCTCCCATGCCCATTATTCAAACCGGCCAGTCCTAGCCTATTTACCCTGCCTTGCCTGTTGCCTTGAAATCCACAACCAATGTTTTCCCCTAACTCACTTGTTCTCCTGAGTGACCCTAGTGCTATCCTGTGTAGCTCTGTGTGGCATGGTGCAGGGGCCCTCCATGTCTAGCTGTGACGACAAAAACATCTCCCTTTGTGATGGTTACTTCATGCTTGCATCACTTACTTTACCCGATTAAACCAAGCTTTGGATTCATGGAAAATACCAGCTCCCTGCTCCACTCAAAGCTGTGGCACTTCCGATCCAATACACCCCAGCTCTTCCTGACTTCCAACCTGGAGATACCAACTCCCCCGTCTGTCACCCTAAAGACATCCGGTGCCAGTGACTTCTAGAATAAGGACTATAAGCATAGAGCTTAACTGTTCCTGATCCACTGGGATGCATTTTCCTGAGCTGGTGCTGTTACCTTTGAGGGGAAGATTTCAGGAGGATAACTGCTGAGCTTGGGGGAATATGTTAATTTTGATAGATATTTCTAGATAACTTCACCAAAAAAAGCTGTCACCACTTACATTTCCATCAGTAAGATATGAAATGAACTCTTTCTCTGCAAAGCCCTGGGGACCTCTGCATTCTTGGAATCTAATCCCTCAGCATCCAGGTGAAGACACTCAGCTGCCAAGTCCCTGGGGTGCTCCAGGGGATAAGTGGGCTGTCAGCAGCTCCCAGGTGTTGCCACCACCCAGCACCCAGGCTGACTATGAGGGCAGCAAGCCTCCCACTGGTCTGCTCAGAGAGGCCTGCAGATGGTTTGACCTGAGAATGCTGGTGACACAGCCTAGGGTCCCCTTCCCTGCTGGCCGGGCTTCCCAGGGGTAATGGGGAAGACATTCCCTCTCAGATGATTTCTGGTAATTTGCTTTCATGATTAATTGTATATCAAGGATTTTATGGTTTCCCGGTTGATTCATCTTTTTTTTAATGTCTTTCTCATCCATTTTCCCCAGCACTTGACTTGCAGGTTAGGACGGGTGTTTGTGGCAATTAGAGTAGGGAGCAGAATTTCCTGGGGCAAATCAGGTACATTGCCATTTGTTCCTTGAGATCATGCCAGCAACTTTCTTCTTTGGAAAAAAAAAATTGATATTGTTTAAAATCTCACAAATCAGAAATAAACATTTACTAGATTTTTTTTTAAATTAAAAAAATGTCTGTTTTTTGGCCTGTAATCTGCATACTTCAACCCTCAAACAAACAAAACTACAACAACAAAAATCTGTGTAACACTCTTTGTCAGCATATTGGTTTACAGCAGGATTTTCTACGGATGCATAAGTTCTTGTCAGGCTTTACATTGTTTAACCAATACCCTATTGTTGGTTGGTTTTCCCAGACTTTCGCTATTGTAAAAACTTCTATGGCAAACGGCTTTGCACATATGTCTGTGTAATTGTCCAATTATATTCTTAGGCAAAATGCCTGGAAATGAGATTACAGAATTGAGACATAGTCATGTTTTAAGAGCTTTTGAGTTGAATTATACTCTAAAATATGTAGTAATTTACTAAGATTTTCTCCCAAGAAGTATTTGAGTTACTGTCTTCCTAAACTCTTCCAAATAGTTGAGAATTGTAATTATTCTTGGCCAATTTGATAACTGAACTAATATATTTACCATTAAGGGTGATAAACCTCTCTGCTTACTTCCAAGAACTCCCTTTCCTTCACCATCTAACATGAGGGAGTAAGAGCTTGGGATCAGATGGACCATGTTCATGGGACTCTGGGCAAGTCACTTAATTCCCCTGACTCAGTTTCCTCAACTCTAAAACGAATATAACTTAAAAGGAAATTGCACCACTGGTTTGTTGAGTCACCCCAAGCCATTGACAAAGGTTTAAATTTTATTCTGTATGGTTTCTTCATTGATATTAATTCTATGATATGATACATATGAGAAAGTTTTTCATGCTTAAAGAAATGTCACTTTTAGCTCCACATTTGCATAAATGCTTCAGGGAGCTTGGCTGCTCCTTGCTTCCTCCGGGGCTGATTGCATAAAAGGCCCTAGGCTTACGGGAAATTGTAGGTTTGTCTATATTTAAGTCAAGATTGCTTCTGGGAGAGGTGATGTAGAATGCCCACCCAGAACCAAAATGCCTCCATATCTCATCCTTCTCTCAGGGACTGCTGCAGATCACCAAAGTTAGTACTTTTGCCTCAAGGTGGGAAAAACTCTATAGTGTAATTTCCATTCCAGAGTTCCCTACAGTACAGACTTACCTTCATATTCACCTTTTCCTGAATATTTAATTTCTTCCCTATCTTTCTTTCTTTATTCCCTTTCCAGATTTCTTTTAGAAACTGTTCTGTATTAAATCACTTACATATTAATTTTTACCTTGGAGGCTGCCTTCAGGGACCTTAATCTCAAGAATGGAGCCTAACATTTGTTTTTTCCAGGATATATGAAGAACTAAAAAAAAAAAAAAAAAAAAAAAAAAAAAAAAAAAAACCATAAAAACAACTCAATAAGTGGACAAAGAAACTGAACAGACACATCTCAGAAGAAATACAAAGAGTCGGCACATGTACAAAAAATGTCTAACATCTCTAGCAATTAGAGAAATGCAAATCAAAACTACACTGAGATTCCATCTCACTCCAGTTCAAATGGCAATTATCAAGAATATAAGCAACAATAAATATTGTTGAGAATGTGGGTAAAAAAATACACTAAATACATTGCTGGTGGGACTACAAATTGGTTCAACCACTCTGAAAAGCAGTATGGAGATTCCTCAGAAAACTTGGAATGGAATCACCATTTGACCCAGTTATCCTACTGCTCAGTATGTATCCAAAAAATTTAAAATGAGCATATTATAGTCACACAGCCACATCAATATTTATAGCAGCACAATTCAAAATAGTTAAGCTAGAGAGCCAACCTGAGCCCTTCAGCAGATGAATGAATAGAGAAATTGTGGTGTATATATAAGCAATGGTATACTACTCATCCATTAAGAAGAATGACTTTATGACATTTGCCAGTAAATGGATGGAACTTGTGACTATCATCCTAAGGAATAATTTTTTTAAAAAGCCAAAGGTCAAATGTTTTCAGTATTTGAAAGCTAACCCACAAAAAGTGGGGTGAGGGGAAGAACAGATATTAAGTAGATTAGAAAAAGGGGAATGAAGGGAAGGGAGGGGCATAGGAAAAGGAAAGAGAGTGGAATGGATCTGACATCGTTTCCCTATATACATATATGAATACACCTTAGTGAATCCCACCATCATGTATAGCCACAAGAATGGGGTTCTAATTAGTATAAGGTATGTTCCATGCTGCATAATTATATCAAAATGAATTCTGTCATATATAAAGTGAATCAACAAAAAGTGCCTAAAATTTAATAAGTTATTAAAATACGTAGTGTATATTTTCCCCGGCTGCTTCATTATTTCTCTTAATAGTTTGTTTATTTGAATCAGGAGGCAGTGTTTTTCAGATATATCAACGAGATGGTTTTGAACATCCTTCCTAGCCTCAAGCCTCTATGCTTTTCTTTTCCACTATAGTTTTTTTTTAAGTTTGTTTTGCTTTTGAGAAATAAAACTGTTTGTTCCAAGTTTATAAACTAGATTCCACTGGTGTTATGCGCAACGTGTTCCACTGTCCTCTTTCCTGTCAACCGGTGATGACTTCTCAAGTGAACCATGTTCAGATTTGATTTATTGTTAAGATTCCTTCATAAGAGGTGTTGTATTCTCTCATCTGTAGCTTAATTTCCACTTGTCCTTCTTTTATTGGTGCTGAAACATACAGATGCTTAGTATTCAATCTGTTAATTTGATGGGGATTGCCAAACAGTGATATAACAATTCCATTATTTCTTTTTTATTAGTTGGGATACTTTGAGAAAGTCCCCCTATTTGGTTAACTTGAAGTACAGTTTGTATGGGGAATTTGGTTTTATTCTTTTTTTTTCCACCTATTTTCAAAATAATGATTTGGTTCTCTAACATCCTTGAAAGCTTTCTCATCTTATTAAGTTTCTTTTTGAATTGTGATCAGCCCAGGGATTTATACGTATAGAATGCTTTTCATTTTACTGCAGTTATATCAGTTACATAGATTTGTAAATGTAAAAGGTATCCTGTCTATTTTAGTTTGTAATTTCCTGTTTGAAAAACTCAGAAGTATGCCTTGCAGATCTTTTAATGCTTTTATATAAAGATCTACCTCATTCTTTTTAATTGTTGCTGAAAATGACACAATATACATGTCTTAGGAAAGTGTCAAATGTAAACACATCAGACTTTTGTTGCTTATTAATTTATATGGTACTCAAGACAATGATGGAAGTATAGAATTCTTATCTTTTGGATAAAAATATAGAGCCAGCCTAGAAAAGATGACCAGAGACTGAACCCCAGAACCCAGCACTCTTGGCCTGGAGAACCCCTGCTCTTGACCTCTGAATCTTTGGCTGGTCCAGTGATTACGCTGCCCATGATGGACACTGAGCAGTTGGACAATTTATAACTGTTAATCATCTTCATTGTCACTATAACAAATACCTGTTGGGCTGGGGATGTGGCTCAAGCGGTAGCGCGCTCTCCTGGCATGCGTGTGGCCCGGGGTTCGATCCTCAGCACCACATACAAACAAAGATGTTGTGTCCGCCGAAAACTAAAAAAAAAAAATAAATATTAAAATTAAAAAAAAATAGCTGAGTCAGACAACTTAGGGGAGGAAAAGTTTACTTTGGCTCACAGTTTCAGAGATTTCAGTCCATGGTCCCAGGGCTCCATTACACTGGGCCTCAGGTGAGGCAGGACATCATGGTGGAAAGGAGGTGGCAGGGGAAGTTGCTCAGCTTGTGGTAGCTAGAAGCAGTGGGGAGAGGAAGGGGTAGAGGGAGAGAGATATGGTGGTGGGGTGGAGCACTAGGGACAAGAAATATCTCTCCAAGGCAAGCCTTCGGGAACTGACTTCTTCCAACCATGTTTTATCTTTTTCCATCACCTCCCAGTAGTCCATTCAGGAAAATGAAGCTTAACTTTGTGTGCCTAACCAGGAAAGAGGTGTTCCCCCCTGGGTTTGAGTCGCCTGCAATAAAGAAAAGGCCTTTCAGAGAGACATACCAACACAGCTCAGAGTGGAGTGAAGAGGAAGAGACAAATTGATAGAGAGACAGGTCGAGCCCTGATGATGTGAGTTGAGCCCTTGGATCCATGTGCCTCAAGTTTGACCACCCCTGGATTGACAGTCAGTTTTTCTGAAGCCAAACTGTGTCCATTTTCCGTTATTTTGAAACTAAGATCCCCTAGTATGTCCCATGTCTCTCCCTTTTAAGTTAGAGTGTTAGAGGAGTAAAAAGTGTTTGCAGGGAATGATCTCTGTTGGCTTTTATTTCGTCCATAGATCATTGCTTTCTTTAACACTTTGACAATGATTCAGTGTGGAAAGAGAAAAAAAATTAAATCAACAGATCCATGTATATGTAACCTCCTGTCCCATCCAAAGAAGGCTCCAATCTTGGGTATGCCAGTTGTTAATTTGCTTGACCTTAAGTAATAGAAAAACCCATTAACTAGAGCTTAAACCAATGAAGATTTGATTTTGCCATTTGACAAGTACTCCATAGGTGGTTGTTGGTGCTGACGAGGGGAGTAAGGATTGTCAGGTCAACTTCTGTAATCTCCTTTTATTTTATTTTCTTTCTTCATATTGTGGCTTCATGGTCATAAGGTGCTGCTGCCACTCCACATATCACACACACACACACACACACACACACACACACACATACACACACACACACATTTTTAAGACAGAAGTTTGCACCACTTACAACTTCTCTTTTTCTTTTAGAAAATGAGTTTTCCCAGAATTCCTAGGTAGTTTTCTATTCATGTCTTACTGGACACAACTCAGTAATGTGATAATTCCTATCAGGGAGGGCTGGGAAAACATGTTGAGTAGTCATATTGATGCCCCCAGCCCATATCTGGGTTCTTTTAGAAAGAAGCAGGTAGGTATGTATGTGAGCTACTCAATGGATGTGTGTCTATTCTCCCTCAATCCCTTTTATATGAGCTCTTTTTCTAGGAATTCACTCAATCAACCCCCACCCTAAAAAAAAAGGTAGAAAAATCTTCAATAAGCTTCTGACAGTCCTTTTTTGCCAACCTGTCAGATCTATCTAAATTCCAACCAAAAATCATTTGGTACCTCCCTCCATATTTGACTCATTTGACAAGAGCATGAAGATAAAGATATAATAGGAAATATAGTGCCTAGCAAAGTGTTGGCATCCAGTGAATATTAATTCCCTTTTTTCTCTGTCTCTTCTTTATCAGTTTTCTCTTCCTTCTTTTCTCTTATGGTGTTAGGAGAGGTTGCTGTAATCTGCACTGGGAATTTAATTGTTTGGTTCATGTCCCAGAATGAACCAGAGGAGGAGTTCAAAGAACATATCAATGCCCAGTTCTCCAAGAAGCCAGAAATGTCACACATCTTTGGTTTAATTCAATTCACAAGTTGCTCAGGCGAAAAACTGGAATCTATAGCAAACCAGGCCTAATTAGTTCAGGTGCTTGCTTCATGGATCTGCTTGTTATCCCGTAATAACAGGATCAATACTGCCTGCCTGGCATCGCATCAGAGGTTCTAGAAGATGCAGAGGAACTCGAGAGGTTATCTAGTCTGGAGATGACAAGGGGAAGTTATCCCAATTTCTATGGTATAATCTGATCTTCATCTAGGTGGAAAGATCTATGTGGTGAAGGCTGGTAAATCCAATGGCAAAGATGTTTTGCCATGCCTTTCCCTTTTTTGAGAGTAAAGGGAAAGGAGCACTCAACTTGAAATCAGAATGCAAGTTTGATTTTGATTCCAGTACTTGATTAGCTGTGCTTTTAGGAAAAATGACTTAACCTTTCTAATCCTCCGTCCTTCCTAGTAAAATGTGTTGTTGTAAAGATTAAAGAAAACTTGTGAAAGTGTGACAGGCAGTTTACACAGGTGTTTCAATTTACACAGGTGTTTTATTGTCCAAATAACAGAATCACCTTCTGTAGACCCAGCGCCGCAAGATGTTAGGTCACTAATTCTCATAGTAAAATGATGACGTGCAGGTGCCACTCCTCCAGATGAGAAGGTTGCAGCTCCAAAGATTTGATAACTTTTCCCAGGTCATAGAGTGAGTAAGTGATGGAGCCAAGATTTGTAACCAGCTTGTTTTATTCTGGATCTATTTTATTTATTGATGTCCTGCTTATCAGATAACCTTTTAAATATTCCCACCCTAAAATCATATGACTTTACTTGCCATATTTTCAATTTAATAGAAAGCCAGAGTCTTACACTAGGTGCAAAGGCTTCATCATGTATTTAACAGTGTCAACAAATTAGAGGAGATCAACCAGTGAACTAAAGTTGATTGCTCTATAAGAAAGTCATTGGTGCTATGATAAGCCCACTCTGTCCAAAAGTGTATCATCAGGAAGTGTAAGTCTACACAGTTCCTCTTACCCCAGTGTTTCTGGGAGTTCTGTTCCTTTTCACCCTGTGGGCCCCTGGCAACTGGCTCACCTTCCCTTTATGAAACCATAGTGGAGAAGGCAACGTTTTTCTCCTCCATACTGTTGTCTTCAGAACAATACAAAATCCCCTTTGCTTTCTGAGTGCCACAGAGAAAAAGAAAAGGTTAATGTAATGCCAGCTACTTAATGAATTATGCAATGATAGGAAAACTCTCAAAGCTGATGGGCTTCAACCCTACTGAGATGCCACAGGTGCTGGGCTTCACTCTCCCGTGTCCTCAGGCACGCCCCGTTGCCCCCTTGGGAGCATCCAGCCTGATTTCCTTTTATTCTCTTCTTTTCCTCTGGGAAGAGACTGTCTTCTACCTTGAGATTAACACAATTGGGTGGACAAGAGACAGGCTTGGCATCTGGGACCTACATGGTTTGAATTTCATCGCTGCCACTTGCATGATTTCACTTCTCCCCTGAAACTTTCCTCCTCCAATGTACATAACAGAGATACATCCTGATGGGTGTGCTATGAAGACTAAATGAAAACACTCGTGAAGTGTGCTCATCGCCGGGCCAAGCATGTAGCAAGCCAAGAATAAGTGGTAGCTAGTAATTATAAGCACCAGCCTGTGAGGAATTCCAAGTCCTTATCTCCAGAGTTTTTCTGGATTTTTAATTTAATTTTATTTTTTGGTTGGAAAAACGGCAAAATAAAACGAAAAAACAAAACCCAGCCAACCCCAAGTTCAGAATCAATCACTATTCTGTATGCTTGTGACAAGAGGGATGATTCACATTTAGAAAGATAAATCACTTCATTCATAGAAGAAAGCCAGAGAGCTAATGATTGAAAGGCTGCAGGAAAGTCCTGTAAAGTGACTGAGGACATAATGTGTTTCCACGGTGTCATTGGGTAAGGTGTGTGTGTGTGTGTGTGTGTGTGTGTGTGTGTGTGTGTGTAAGGAAGTCAGCAGACAAAGGACTGAAAGATTTGCAGGGGTTTTTCCTTCTCCTTTTCTTTGATCTGAGATCAACAGCGCTGCTCTTTGAAGGGTTGGTTTCTGATGCTGCTGATGAGCTGCAGGTGGCTTTCTGAGCAGTCATGTGGTCATTTGTCATTCTCCATTATATAGTTGGCCAATTTCAAGGTGGAAGTTTTGAAACCTTTTTGGCTGATTTATGAATTTAAAATGTGACAGGTACATTTTATGTCTTTATTTGGGGCCATGGGATGGCCCTGCTTGCTTTAAGTGAACTCACTGAGATATCTATCAAAACATTTAGGATTGCTAATGGGGATGATGTTTGTAGACCACCCCAGAGGTCACCCAAACACCAAGAATCATTTACAAATGAACAGCTGTGTTCTGTACACAGAATGACTGTGGGTGGGGACCAAAAAGCACAAATAGTCAAAATTTCCCTGGTGAGTGGGATGCTATTTTTGTAACTTTCAAAGCATGATTTTTCCCTTATTTGTCATATGCATTAGTAAAAACAAATCAGGAAAAATCAATTAAATTCTTTAGAAATGTTAGGTACTACCTGAATTTGTTAATATATTAGTTGAACTTGAAATTCCTTGGGCTATTTATTCCATTAGGTTATTTCATAGTAATTTAAAAATACTTTCTGATTTTTAAAATTGAAGTTATTTTGATATTTACACTGCTCAAGGATTCAATATACTCTTAGCTTAAATTGACAGTTACAATTACTAAATATTTTGTTTGGACCAGCTGTGCTTGATAAAATGTTCTGTGACGATGGCAGTGTCTACTGTCTGTGCTGTTTGATGTGTAGCACCTAGCCACATGTGGAACTGGGTATTTAAATTGGTTTAACTTTATTGAATTGTAATTGCAGTTTCAATCAGATGTGGGGTAAGAGGCTACTTTATCGCACAGAGCAGGTTTGAGACATTCTTTGGGGAGGTATCAGAGGTTCAAGGTTTTATAAACTTGGCTGAGGTCATGTAGTGTTGGGGTTTAAGTGTGCAGAGTTTAGCTCCCTCAGCCTGACACTTTGCAAGAAGCTGTGGCTGTGATTTAGGTCAGCTGAAGGCATGCCTCGCTAGGAGAAGGAAAGGTCCTTTTCCCCTTATCACAAGACACAATCTTCTGCATGGTTTGGCCTAGAGGAAGAAGCTTCCTGCATACTGGACCTGGGAACAGTACATTCGGGGATTAGATAATGTCTACAAAGAACTTTGGGAGGGTACTTATCAAATGAACAGGAACAATTTGGATTTAGCTCTGTGTACCCACTGAGGCATGATATTTGGGCAATGTAGATGAAGTGTTACTGAAGAATTGCTTGCTTTGTTAGAAGAAGAATATAAAAGAAACTTACAAATAAACCTCAGCATGCAGTTGCAATTGCTGCCTTGGCTCTGCATCCCCTGTGTCCCAGTGATTTCGCGACCCTTACCCAGGGACCCGAACGCACTAGACGTTCACAATGTAGAAGAAACTCGTGTCTCTTTCTGGTCTTGAGAAGCAGCAGGATGATGAGTCCACTGGCTGTCTTTCCAGCTCCACTCAAGTAACACAGTCACAAAGCCTTTCCTGGATTCCTGGATGCAGTGCTATTCCCTTCCTCCAGTTACCTGGGTGTTCTTGTCCATGCCCTGCCCTGGAATTCTGTGTGTGCTGCCCTGCATAGCTATTTGTATCCTGCAGGTTAATGTTCTGCCTTCCCTTGACTCTGTAAGCGGTATCACTAGGCCACTGGAATGTCCTGTCCTTGCACAGTGAGAAGAACCAATGCAAATGAAAACAAAACAGAAAGATCATGAGCCAGGACGTGTGAAATCCAACCTGAACTCACCTTCACCAGCTCTGTACCCTCACCTCTTCTTATTTTACCTCCACTTCCACTGCTTTCTAGAAACCCTTTACTCTCTTGCTTTAACAGTGTTCTGCATCTCCTACTGATGTCTTCTGGCTGCTTTGACTCTCCCATTCAGTTTCCACATAGGGACCTCTCTCTGGTTTCCTGCACCTTGTAAATTTCTCACTGTGCTTCTGGAAGACAATCTCTCAGGATTGCTATGGTCTGAATATGGTTTGTCACCTTGGAAATCCATATTGAAGTGTGACTGACATTATGGGAGGAGGGTCTTTCAGAGGAATTTGGGTCAGGGGAATAGTGAGTTCTTGTACTTATGGGGCTAGATTTGCCATTTTGAGTGCAGGTTGTTCTAAAGCAAGTCTCCTTGTCTCTTCTGCAAGTTCCCACCTGCCCTTCTGCTGTGAGTTGAGACAGTGTGAGGTTCTTACCAGAAGCAAAGCAGATGATATCTCATGCTCTTGGACATCCTAGCCTCCAGAACTATGAGCCAAAATTCTTCATAAATCACCCAGTCTCTCATGTATTCTTCTACAGCAATAGAAAATGCACCAAGACAGGGATGAACACAGGTGTCCTCCTGAGTCTGATCCAGGGAGAGATCCTGCCAAGGTGAGTCCTGGTGCCCTAGGATTATCTTGCTCCTTCCATAAATACATATTGATCGCCTAATATCAACAAAGCCTATTTTTAAAAAGACTGCAAATTGTGCAGCCAACATGGAGAGCAGTATGTAGATTCCTCGGAATATTGGGAATGGAACCACCATTCCACCCAGCTATTCCACTTCTCAGTCTATACCCAAAGGACTTAAACATGGCATACTACAGGGACACAGCCACATCAATGTTTATAGCAGCACAATTCACAATAGCTAAATTGTGGAACCAAACTAGATGCCCCTCAATAGATGAATGGATAAAAAAATGTGGCATATATACACAATGGAATGTTACTCAGCAATAAAAGAGAATAAAATCATGGCATTTGCAGGTAAATGGATGGAGTTAGAGAAGATAATGCTGAGTGAAGTTAGCCAGTCCCAAAAAACCAAATGGTGAATGTTTTCTTTGATATAAGGAGGCTGCTTCATAGTGGGATAGGGAGAGGGAGCATGGGAGGGATAGACGAACTCTAGATAGGGCAGAGGGGTTGGAGGGGAAGGGAGGGGGCATGGGGTTAGAAATGATGGTGGAATGTGATTGTCATTATTATCCAAAGTACAGTTATGAAGACACAAATTGGTGTGAATATGCTATGTGTACAACCAGAGATATGAAAAATTGTGCTCTATATGTGTAATAAGAATTGTAATGCATTCTGCTGTCATATATAAATAAAAAAGATGAAAAAAAAGATATTTCTGTTTTGTTTCAAATTGCTCCTAAGCTGTAAACCACATGTAGTTTCTTTGAAAAACACAGAGCCACAACCAAATGGCAGCACTGTGAGCTGAGCTGTCTATCCAATCTGTTTCCTCCTCTGCTATTTGGCTTGCAGTGAGGTGCATGAGCCTTCCTGTTATCAGTACCCAGCGACAGTATAGAGGTTTATGGAAAAAGGCACAGCTTAAGATAAATGATTCCATTTTTTTGTCTTTAGAGTGTGGACACTATGACCCCCAGGAATTTTCTGCTGTGAAGGATAAGGAAGGGGCAGGGATGAGAGAAGAGGCTTTGCTGGCCTGGCGGGAGGGGTGGCATCCATTGGCAGTATTCTATGAGAGCATGAGACCAGATGCTAAATGATTTGGATATAGATGAAAAGGTGCTATCAGAGGATGACTCTAAATCAGGAATAAAATTCTTTAAACCAAATTCTTTAAAATTTGGTCTTTCTTTTGAATGGATATCTCAGTTGTAAGGTGCCAGATAGTCTTATGCAAGATACATGTACATGCACCCAGGAAAAAGTCTGTGCTTATAAAGAGATCTAGCAGAATAATGGATTATTCTTATATTCAGATGTGCTAAAAATGTATATTTCTTTTACTGTCTGTTCTTAATATGATTTCCCTTATGAGAGACCCATTCCTGTGGGAGGTGGTGAAACCCAAAGGAGAAAATGCAGTCCCATCTGGGAATCTTAGCCTGAGCCAATATTTGAACACTTTCTCTAGGTAACTTCATTTCTTTGGGTAAATGCTGCCTTTCCAATTTCTGCCACTCTCTGCCCTCTTTTCTTCTCTTGAACCATGTGGTTCCTGTATGTAAGGAAGGGTACAGCACAGGTGCTCAGGCAGTGAAGGGGAGGTTGGGGATGTCCCATCCACAGGGCATCCTCTGGGGACTAGCTGCAGATGCCATGGGGCAGCTCTGGTGCATATGGGATTGGCAGAGGTGCTAATGAGGTATCTACATGGTGTGAAGTGACAGTATTCACTGCTGCCAACATTGAGACCAATTTCAAAATTTGTCTTATGGCTTTAAGGATCTCAAGCTTTTTGCTGGACCCTCAGGGCTGAAGTCCCTCACTAAGGTCCTGTATGTTATGTCAGTGGCAAAACACAAAGACAACTCCTGCTGTTCGTGCTGGAACATCACACCAAGCAGTGGCCCAGTGGATTTTCGGGATGTGTGTTAGTTCACCCAGCTGATATCCAAAGTACCACAGACTGGGTGGCTTTAACAACAGGCTCTCATTTTCTCACAGTTCTGAAGCTTAAAGTCTAGATGATGTGCTTGCAGGGGGCTTGGTGACGCGTCTTGCATTGGCTCGCCTGTGTGCATCTTCCTGTGCCCTCACAACATAGCCTTTTCTGGTATCCCTAGTATCTCTTTCTGTTCTTAAAAGGATACCAGTATTCTTGGGCTAGTGCTCCACCCTTATGGCCACCTTAACTTTAGTTTCCTTTTTAAAGGTTTTGTTTCCAAGTACGGTCACATTGAGGTTAAGGCTTTGACACATGAATTTTGGGGAAGACACAGTTTAGCTCATGAGAGGGGACTTCTCTTGGAAGCTACGTGTTCCTTCCGCAGCAGTGGCAGCTGCTGCTCACTTCAGTGTCTTGCTCCCTGTCTCCTTCCTCCCATGCGAATGTTTCTAAATTAACTGCTCCTTGCAGGGAAGTAGTAAAGACCCAGAGGTCAAGTTCAGCATCCTTGTCCCTCTCCCTTCTCCCCATAGTCACGGATGAAATTCTGTCACCTGAGTCCTCCAGCTTTCATTCCTGTTGTGCCAAGATATATTTAGATGCTTCTTTATCCCTGAATAATATGGGCCTTTCAAGCTTCTTATCAAACCAGAATCTATTTTGACATTGCTCTGAGAACCAACCCCTTCCTGAAGCTCTGAGGCCCCATGCCTGGAAGCTCCATGGCAGGGAGAATGATAGAGCAAGACAGAGTAAAAATTATCTTTAAAAACTCTCCTTCACGTACCCAATAATATTTATGTATGCACATACAAGGGCTTCCATGCCATCTCTTTTGCTCACTTTGAATCTGACAGAAATCTTTGTGTGAATGTTAGCAATTGTCTGTACATGTGAGTAATTAGTTATACTTTAATAATTATCAGTATGTCATATTCTGTATTGGATTATTGTAAATCACGGGTGACAGGGATGTCTTACAGGAGTGTGGAAATGAATGGAACAGAGCAAGGATATTTATCCAGAGCTAGATTTGGAAGGGAGTCAGCCATCATCATTGTATTTTGGCAGAGACTCAAAGGCAGCAGAGGAGTGGCAAAGGTTTATTATGTAAAATATGGAAAGCTGCAGGTATGCCCTGATGGGAGGCTATTAGCCTGGGGAAGCTGTATGTGGGCTCACTAAAGGTGGAGGTACCCTATGTGGTTGGTTAGCAGTGCTTGTGTCTTTCTCTGCTTGGTTCTAAGTTGAAAGTGGGCACAAAAATTAGGGAAGCTCTTAGTTATTACTCAGGGGCCATCTACTTTGGTTTGGGTCAGCAGTTGCAGGGTTTATTGTTTGCTTCCTGGACTGGTCACTAGAGACATGTCAGTTATAGATAAGAGGCTGTCTGTCTGTAGCTGCATGACGGGATAGCTGCATGATGGGGTAGCTGGGTCAGCTGCTGCTGATTGAGTCAGAATTCTACAGTGATACATGATGTGGTCATTGTCTGCATATTCAATCTCTCAGGAGGTAGTTGAATCCCCTTCTGCACCCTTGTCTTTCTTTCAGATACTTCTAGATGAATTGATGCTGAGGCTCAGAGCAGGCACTTTGAGTGGCTCTTATATGTGAGAACCACGAGGTCTCAAAAGAACATATCAGGTCCCACTGTGTTCCCCCTGACTCTATCCACGCTCTTCTCAGGATCCAGGCCCATTCATGCCTCCACCTCCTGACTTGGCATTTTAAAAGAAATGTATGATGCAGCTATCTCACCACTGAAGCTATATCCAGAGGAAATGTAATCAGTGTGTTGAAGGAATATCTGCACTCCCAAGTTCACTGCAGCACTATTCACAATAGCCAAGAGAAAGAATCAACCACAGTGTCCACTGATAATGTGTGGATAATGTCACACACAACATACACAATGGAGTACTATTCAGCCACAAAATGAATGGAACCCTATCATTTGCAGCAACATGAATGGAATAAGAGGACATCAAATTAAGTAAAATAAACCAGGCACAGAAAGACAAATACTGCATGTTCTCATTCATCATGTGGAAACTAAAATGGTTGATCTCAGAGCAGTGGTCACAAGAAAATAGGAGGAATATGGGAGAGGATGGATAATGGGTGTCAAAGTATAATTAGGAGGGTCAAGTTCTAGTGTTCTGCAGTACAGTATAAAGAGACCATAATGCACAAGTTATTGTTAATTTTATGAAGAATTTGAAGAGGAGTTTGAATGAAGACAGAAATGCTACTTACTCTAATTTGATCATTACCTATCATATACATGTATTGAATTATCACATTGAACCCCATTACTATATAAAAGTATTATAAGTAGATTAGAAATAAAAAATGGGGGAGAGGGATTGGAGATGGAGCTCAGTTGTATAGTACTTGCCTAGCATGTATGAAGCCCTGGGTTTGATTCCTGGTACTGCCAAAAAAAAAAAAAAAAAAAAAGTATTGTTTTAGAAAGTAATATCTGTGGGGTTCAAAATGCAAAACAGTAAATATGAGAGTGAAAGACTTCCTCCCACTGGGTTCCATCTACCTCATACCTCCACAGTGGCCCCAATAGGTAACCGCTTTGTTTTGTGTTTTTAAAAAATATATGTGTAGGGGGTCTGGGGTTGTGGCTCAGCAGTACAGTGCTTGCCTAGCATGTGCAAGGTGCTGGGTTCAATCCTCAGTGCCACGTGAAAAAAAATAAATAAATAAAATAAAGAGATTATGTTTAACTACAACTAAAAACAAAAATATTTTAAACAATATATGTGTGGGAAACCCCTCCCAGAGTTAAAAAAAAGAAAATGGAGCATATAATATATAAGAGTATTTTTCCTGCTTTCATATAAAATGGGTACAGTATTATAATACTGTTTTATATCTTGTTAACTTAATTTTCTGAAATTTTTTTGTATATTTGTATATAGAGGCTACCACATTTTCTTCTTTGTTAGAAAACCTAACTGCATAGCAGTTTTTTCTTTAACATAAACTATTTAACTATTCTTCTCCTGGGAAACATGGCGCTATTTCCAATGTTTTCTTTTCTTCTTTTATTTTTTTGGTACAAAAAAACTATAATGAATAAACTTGTCTTCATGTCATTTTTACCTGTGTAAATATATCTACAAAATAAATTCAAAGAAGTAGGACTCATTGGTGGAAGGAAATATTCTTTGATACTTTTGCTAGCTGTGGCCGTGACGCTGTCCTGGGGAGTTATACTGATTTCTATCCCCACAGCAGCCTGTGGGATGCAGACTTTATCTAGTCATTCATTTCTTAACTAACTCTCATGGAAGACTTTCCGAGTGGCAGGCATGGAGCTGTGTCTGATGGAGGAAGTACTTCTCCCTCCCTGTCCCTAGGTGCTGGCTTCAGAGACTTCCATTTTTGGTTTCATGGATGAAAGTGTCCCCTGTGGGTGGGCTGCAGAGCCTTCAAAGGGCATGCTGGTGCCATCATCCAAGTTGAGGGGAGTTGCTCCAGGCCTCCCCCAGCTGAGCCTACACAGCTGTTTCTGCTCTGTTTGTTTGTTCCTGATGGCTTTTGACCCTACCTACTTGGAGTTTCCTGGTAACCATTCCTGAGGCCCGGTCTCCACTTTGCTCCAGCTTCTTTCCTAGGCTTTCTTCCCTACCCCCCCTCAGACAGGTCAATTTTTAAGTCTGGAGTTTCAGGCACGAGGACCAGGTTGGAGCAGAGAAAACAAGAATCTGAACAACACAGTGATCATAAACTTCTAAATGTTTTTACCTTTGGTTGTTGGAGTTGCTTCATGCCTGTCTGGGCTTATCATTCGAATCTTTGTTCATCATCCAAATCTCTACTTCAGCTCTGGAGTGGAGGTCCCAACTGCATATAGGAAGCACCCATATTGAGTAGATTAAGCATGGGTTGGGAGTGCCCAGAGAGATGCAGAGAGTGTTGGCAATCTTTATAGCTCCAGTCACTTGCTGTATACAGGAATCCTGGGCCCAGGAATCCAGAACTTTTAGATATTTTCAAGAGAAGGTAGAATCCTCTATTTTTACGTTAAATGATACAACACTAAAAATGTTGACAACTAACTCAGCTTGAAATAACATCCCTAACAGCTCTAAGGACTCCAACAGCACATACAAGAGTAGGGGTTAGTTGGTCTGTAGCTGAAACAACTTACAGCTCTGCCTCAGAGTCTAGTGTCTCAGTGACAGCTCAGCCATGTCATCTTCTCTGTCCCATAGCTGTATGGACCTGGATGAGAGATGATTGGCTGACCTTTAGAACAACTAAAAATGCTGCAGTGAGTCTTCCTGGACAGTTCTCTGTTCATGAAATCTTGATCCATTTTAAGTACATTAATTTACAATAAAATTTTTATGACTCTCTGAGACTTTTATTGGGGGAGGCCCACCCATCCTCACTACATTTGTCCTGGGGCTTGAAACTCCTCTAGGGAGGAATCTGCAGCGATTGCTTCTCACAGGTATGGCCATCCTCACTGCTGCTTTCAGAAGCTGAAGCAGTCTCATCATGAGTCACACCTTTATCTTTATTCTTCCTCTAACAGTCTTCTGAGGAGCTCTTTACTTAATCATACCTCTCTTCTTAATTCCTGCCTGGAACAGGGCCCCACCCCACCCCCTTTTTTTTTCTGGGATCTGGAGCCTCATATTGGAAAGAAAATTTTTGATTCTAGAACCCATGTTATCTCTCCAAGTTCCAGTTTCCTCAGTTGTAAAAGAAGGTCAATAATAATGCTCTCTTGGCTTCACAGAGAGGTAGTGAAAATCAAATTGCTTTATGTAAAAATGCTCTCTGAACTGCAAAAGATTTCAAGGGTATGAAGGGGTATTTTTCCTATTTTTTATTTATCGCACAAGAACATTCTAACTATAAAAAGGAAATGCTGGAGACATAAAAGGATCTGCTATCTCACTATGCTAACTCACGTGTAGTCATATTTTCCAGTATTTTATATTCTCTTCCAGTTCTTCTCCACATTAAAAAAAAAAAAAAAAAAGCAGACGGATTCTGAGCTGAGCTACCTCTCCCTTCAGGCAGCGCTCTGCCCTTCTGTCCTCTAGCATATGGGAGGGGAGCAGAAACAATCCCTTCACAGGATGCCAGGTGAATGATTTATTACGGAGAATTTTGAAAGAAAGCTGACACTCTATGCAGAGTTAGTGGTTTCATGCAGAGATATACAATAGACCAAATGGATAAAACATACCAAACAGGTATAATTTATAATAGACAAATACTCAAGGATGTCTTCTTCACAATGATGCCTTATTTTATAGAGTTTTCATAATTTTAAAAGAGTTCTCATTTGAATTATATCATGCTCTTCTTGCAACAGTGCTAGAAGGTGACAGGACAGACCAGACATATTTATTATTATTTTATGGCTGAAAACAAAAAGCCCCCACAATTCTAAGGAATTTGTTCAAGGTTACAGTTAGTTGTTGTTAGGACTGGGCTTGTTATATGGATCTGATAGATGGACTTTTTGTTTTCTAAGTTTCTATCAATTTAATTCTGTGCATTCAGTGACCTCAGATTGGTGCTTCTTTTGTATTAATCCCTTCCTAGTGCCATTCACGTAACAAATACTCACTGATTGTTTGATTAAACAGGTATGTTTGGAAGCCACACTGATTGTTTGATTAAACAGGTATGTTTGGAAGCCACACGAAGGTTATCTGAATATCATGCCCATTGTAAAATACAATGTACTGTAACCCCTTAAATGAACCCAGTGGGCTTCAGACCTGGCTGCTTGACATGTGCTTGAAAGATGTGGGTCACAGACTGAGATTTCAAGGTCCATTGATTGTTATATTATTATCTGCTTTGTGTGTTGTCGTAAAGTTTGCTAACTACTTTCCAATCTGTTATTTCATGTGTCCTCAGTGCATCTCTTGGAGGTGTGTTGAATGAGTGGCATCTGTTGCCTGTCATCAGGTGTGGAAGTCTGAACACTTCTGCTCATTGCATCTTGATACTGGAGTTGCCAAGGAAAATACAAAGTAGTCAAGCCCTGGACAGAATAATGCTTTACTCATGTAAAGAAGAGACAGGGCAAAATTGCCTTTGATACTAGTTGTTGGTGCCCCAGGGTCAGGGGGTCTGCCCAGCAGCTGACCCAGGGCAATGGGCCTGGTC
Organism: Urocitellus parryii; assembly: GCF_045843805.1. NCBI lineage: Eukaryota > Metazoa > Chordata > Mammalia > Rodentia > Sciuridae > Urocitellus > Urocitellus parryii. The sequence goes on from NC_135531.1 coordinate 173,098,544, forward strand.
ACCCAGTCCTCTCATGCAGCAGAAGGACCTCTTCTCTCCCCAAATGAAACAGATGTACTAATGCAATTGGCCAAATGTTACATGATGCACATGCTTAAGGAGAACAAAGTGCATACATATTGAGTATGAAACAGGGAGACAGAGCCCACACAAGGCGAGAAGCCCAGCACAGAGTGTGCAGACCTCGTCTCTTGATAAGGAGGCACTCTAGACCCAAGGTCCATTCTCATGCAGCTTTGAGTAGGTGGAAAGATTGTGCACAGGAGACCACCTTTCCCAACAAGGTAGTCAGGACAGCACTAACTCAGATATGTACAGACCCTGCAGCCTTTTCGATGTTCAATATTCCATTTGTATATCCAAATAAGAGGTCTCAAGTCTCCCTTCTGTGTTGCAGTGAGCCCACCCAGAGGTTCCATGAATTTTCAGGGGAGACCAGCTTAGGGCTGGAATGTAGAGATGACAGGTTCTGTTTGGGGCTCTTGTAAGGGAACTGTACAACCTCATTGTCATCCTCTGCCCCTCCCATCTGCACCCAGAATGCTGTCTGATCCTCAGGACTGTGTGTGCCTTCCAGCACAGGTAGCCTTTCTTTGTCCCAACCATTTGCCACTCAAGCCAGATGGTTGTGTACTGCTGACGTTAATGGGAAATGGAAAGCAATTACACCCCAGGTGGGAAAACACCCCAACTCCAGGCAGATGCTCCTGTTCATAGAAATCTATAAAATACTTTGCACCAAGGAAAATTTCTTGTTCACCTGCTGCCTTATTATGAGACTCTTTTTACTGCCTGCAGTATATTCTCTACCTTCCCTTTCTCTCACTTCTGATGATTTCCAGCTCCTTTATTTGGGACTTAATGTTTTTCTCACTTTGATTTTTTAGAACAGTCTCTTTCTCCTGTTTCATAAACTTTCTCCTTCCAGTCCATGCTCTGAAAACTCATCAAGGTACTTTCCTGAAGAGCACTCATCCCAAGTTGAGTTCTGAATTCTTGCTAAAAGTGACTGCAGACCCTCCTTATTTTAAATACATATTTTCCTTTCCTTCTAATAACTGTTTCCATTTTATAGATGAGGAAACCGAACCTCTGAATCTTTAAATTGTTTGTATGAGCATCAGAACTATGACCTTGTTCTGAAGTTTGTCTGTTCCACCCTTCTATTTGTTCAGCAGGATTCAATGTTAATAGTATTTGTTGTGATTATATCAAGTTGTATCTTAATTTACTTTTATCCATTATCAGCGATTACTTCAAAGAATACATTGACTTTCCACTATTCTGAATTCAAGGAGGAAAATCTCAATGATAAAAAGCAATGAATGTCAGGACTGTGGTTAACACAGCAGACTCAGGCTGTTTATATTCCTTGTAAAAATAATTGTCTCATTAATCTTCACCTCACCCACCTAGTCCTGTTGCCAAAGTCAAGTTAAGGATGCAGATGAACTGCAAATATATCATCATGCACAAAGAACAAAGTACCCACACCAGTGTGGTTTGAGGGACCATGAGTGCTGAGGGGTCAGATGCTAGAGATGAGGGAGATGAAGGTCCATCCTCTGAGATGGACCAATGCTCATTCACAATGGAAACATGCCATGCATGTGAACAGGCACAGAGAGACCTTCCTACCATGGGAGTGCTAATGTCCTGTGGAATTCGAGTCCACCAGATTGACTCAATGTTGAATTAAATGGTAAGCTTTTACTCCCTTTTTAGATAAACATTTATTTTTCAGTGGTCATCCTGCTGTCACAGAAGCAGTGACATCAGAAAATGCACACAGATAACAGTTTTTGCTTCAATGGACAAATTACATCACAGGATATTAATTGGAAAAGAATGTATCATGGCAGATCATTGATTTATGAGCTCAGCTTAGGAGAAGGAAATGAAGACAACAAATCCTCAGAGGTTGATTAGACATATTTAGGAAAGATGAATGGATGTCTGACACTAATTAAGTTTTCTTATTCAATAGTCATTTATTGAGCCAGGTACAATCCTAAAAACAGAAGGAGCAACAGTGCAAGACACTGTGCTTACCTTTAAGGAGAACATGGAAAATGGGTGAATAAATTAAAACTTCACAGATTACGCTCTGAGAGGTAATCCAGGGGTGCTGTGAGAACATGGAGAAGCACCTTCTTGGTGAAGAAGGATCGCTCTTCTTGCAAGAGCTTCTTTAAAGCTGGTACCTGAAGTCTGTGGAGTGTGCCAGGCACAGGGAAAGGTGGAGATGCCACTTCAAGCAAATGAACTCAACTGGGTATGCAGTGGCAGAGGAAGAGAGAAAGGATGGTTTGAATTTTGAACATATTGAGACTGATGTGTTTTGGGAGCATCTAAGTAGAGATGACGAGGAAAAAGTAATGAAAACTTATGTACAGGGCAGAGGAATAGTCTAGGGGGGAAATGTAGGCTGGGGAGCAGACTGGGGGGGGGAAATGTAGGTTGGGAGCCATGTCCCCTCAGTCCTGTAAGCACTGGAATTTCAACTGAGCTCTTAGGAAATGCAGGATGGGATAAAGGTAACCCAGAAGGACTCCAACATTTAAAAGATGGACAGAAGAAGTAAAATCTCCAGAGGAGGCTGGGAAAGAGAGGAAGAGAATGACATGATGCTACTCTGTTCACATTTTACCTGGAGGAACAGCCACTACAGTCTCACAGTAAAGACTCTCCAACTAGCCCCACAGAGGCCATACACACAGCACTGGAACCAGGCATTCTGGTAGGATGTGGCACCTGCCACACCCAGCAGGTCTGATGGCCAGATTCAGCTTGTGGGCTGCTAGTTAGGGACCCCTAAACTCAACTTACTGTTTAATTTTACAGACAATGAAATCGGCAATGGGTTGACTCAACTTTTGTTATTGTCAAAGCAAAGGGAAAACATTCCAAGGCAGGTTCATTTACATATACGCTACAGCTTCCATTTTAAGTAGACTTTTGTAACCTGTAAATTTTGTTTTTTAGGCATTTTGACGGAATATAAGATGTTCATTTAATAAACTAATTAAAATAATCATTCAATAATAATGTAATTAAAAATCTTCATGCTGATCTTAAGAAACGGCAGTCTCATGTATCCTGTGCTCTCTCTCTTGTAAGCATAAGGTAGTATGTTTGCGTTATAGTTGGTAGCTTCATTTCCCAGATACAGCAAGCAAAATCCCAGGGACTGCTCAACCACAGCTGGAATCTTTTGACAACATGGTAATCTCTTTTTCTTTTTTTACCCCATTATTTACTTTTTTAAAATTTATTTATTTATTTATTTATTTATTTATTTATTTATTTATTTATTTGTGTGTGTGTGTGTGTGTGTGTGCTAGAGATAAAACTCAGAGCTTCAGGTACGCTATGAAAGGGCTCTACCCACTGAGTGGCATCCCCAGTTCAACAACGTAGTATTTTAAATTAGCAAAATTCCTCCAACTCTGTTCATACCTTTGGGGAATCTGCTATGAGCTGAGTGGTACTGTGCAAAATATGTTTTGTTTTTGTTTTTCATTTCAATCCACGTAGATACTGGTGCCAGAGGGTGATTTAATTCTAGAGCAGAAATAAAACCAACCATCTTTCATATCTTGAAGAACACTTTACAATTCTCTGCATAAGCTACTGAAGCTTTGGAGTCAATAACAAATGCTTCCCCTCCCCATCAATATTTGGTTTGGTTTTCTTGTTTCCCTTTTCTCACTTTATTTTCTCCCAGTCCCCCACCCCCCTGCTCCCCACCACCCCACCTTCTTTCAGTACAGGGAATTGAACCCAGGGGTGATATACCACTGAGCCACATCTCCAGCCCTTTTTATTTTTTACTTTGAGATAGGGTCTCAATTAGTTGCTTAGGTCCTCACTAACCTGCTAAGGCTGGCCTTGAACTTGGGATACTGCTGTATTAGCACCTGAGCTGCTGGGATTACAGATATGCACCACCATGCCCTGCCTACTTCTTGTTCTTATTTCCATTTTCTTTCTTCCCTTCCTCACTTTTATTTTTCTGTTTTCCATTTCCACTCTTCTCCTCCTCCCCTTCCTCCTCCTCCTCCTCCTTCCCTTCCTCCTCCTCCTCTTGCTCCTCCTCCTACTCTTCCTCTTCCTCCTCCTCCTCCTTCTCCTCTTCTTCCTCCTCCCCTTCCTCCTCCCCTTCCTCCTCCTCCTCCTCCTTCCCTTCCTCCTCCTCCTCTTGCTCCTCCTCCTCCTCTTCCTTCCCCTCCTCCCTTCTCCTCCTCCTCCTCCTCCCTCCTCCTCCTCTTCTTTCTTCTTTTTTGGTTCTGCTTTCTTACTTCCATTGTATATGCCGCTTCCTTTTCTTATTTTCATTTTTTGTTCCCTTCCTGTCCCACCTTTTTCTTATGTCACTTTTCTTATGCTTTTCTTATGTCACTTTCTTTCTTTTCTCCCCTTTCTATCATCCATTTATTACTTCCCTTTGCTCACTTCTTTTTTCTCATGTTTTTTTTCCCCTTTCCTCTGACCTTTGTTGTTTCCCTCTCTCACTTTTCCTTTCTTACCACCTCTTTTAAGCTTTTCTTTCTTGTGACCCTTTAATTGTGTTTCTCTTCCTCCTGCTCCTCCTCTTCCTACCCCCCTTCCCTTTTGCAGTGTTAGGGAAGTGTTCAGGAAGCAGGTTTATTTAAGCTGCAATGGTCCAGAGGGGACTAATGACTAAAATCCCTGGACCCTGAGTCTGGAAATTCTTTGACTTTTATACCCAGTGGAGAGGGTGGGTTTACCTAACAGAGGTACGGTGTGTGCCATTTTCTGAGGCTAGACGGAGGTTTCACACGTTTTTACCAAGGAAAACAGAGGTAGTGAATTTTTGCACTGCAACAAGTTTGAGACCAGAGTCTATCACACCTTTGGTCTGCAAACCTGGCATTTACAAGAAAGAGGGAGCTTTGAATCACACGGAGCTCTCTGCAGAACTCCTGTCACATCCTGTTGACATTCTTTGCAAAACATTTTTCCGACAAGAAGAGAAGCTTAATTATGATAGGGATCTTTTGGGGGCTACTCCAGATGTACCACCAAGTCTTCATCCCTTTCTTTGCTTCCATCTTTCTTCCTGTTTTTATTCTTCCCCTTATTTCTTCTTGTTACTCTCTTAGGATTCCTTTCATTTTTTCTCTTGCCCTTTCTGTTTTTCCTTTGACTTTTCTTTCTTACCATTTTCTTTCTTTCCCTTTTAAGTTTCTTCTTTCTTTTTTAAGTTTGTTTCCCTCCTTTTTCTTTTTTCCCTTTCTTCCTCCTTTCATTCTTTTCTATTTATCTTTCTTCCTCCTCTGCTGTTGTCACTGATTCTTTGATATATATATATATATATATATATATATATATATATATATATATATATATATATATAAGCTTTGATAATTGGAGTTCAGAGCAGTGTCTTGCATCTGCTTTCCAATAAGCTAGACCAACTTTCAAATCCTGCATCTGCTACCCTTAACTGTTAAGCCTCCCGGTGTTTCCATCTTCAGATAATCTAGTTGTTGGTTGAGTTGCCCTATTAACTTCCAAATCAAAATGGCTTGCACCCCACTGTGCACAATGAGGCGGGGGGGGGGGGCTGAAAGGGACTGTGGCGGGGATCACATCTCTCCAGATTTTAGGTGAGAGGGTTGCTTTGGCTTTCTCCATTGGACTCTGAGCTCCTGTGTCTGCCACATGGCTCAAGAGATGGGTCTTTCTGAGACAGCAGCAAAGGACAGGTAGCTGATTATCAAAGAAAAGTAAATGAGTTGCTACCAGCTCACCTGCCTATAGCACTTCCCTACTCAACTGGTTGTTAACACCTCTAGGGGAGGAGAAAGATCCCAGGTTCCAACTCAAGAAATTACCCCCTGAGGCTATGCTTTCCTGCTTTTGGGCACTTCATCTGCAGGGAAGAAAGGAGGTGGGGGTCCATAAGCAAACAAGACACCCCTACTTTAGTCCTCTTCAGAGGAGTCTACTATCTGTTCTCTTTCTACACTTGCCTCAACATCAAGGATGTGATCCTGATTTCCAAGACTGGTATTATTTTCACACTCTTAAGCTTTGTCTTTCTCCTCAAAAGCAGCACCTCCAATATAGACTGCCACTCTCTCTTGGCTTCCTTTTGAAAACATCTTTTGTCTGCTTATAACTGACTATACTGATGGATTGAAGCCAACAAGGAGGTCTACACCTCCATGCTTCAGTGTGGGTGTCTCTGTAAAGCAGAGGTGGCAGACTTGTGGCTAACAAACTAAACTTTGTCAGAAAACAAAGGCATCCACAGACGTGTTATATGTAGCTGGTTCACTGTTTCATAAAAACTTTTGAGTTAATTGCCTGCATGGGAGATTTCATATCAAGATGAGGTACCTTTTCTAGTCCCCTCACTGGGGAATGAACCCAGGGGCACTGTACTACTGAGTTGGATTTTCTTCCATTTTTTTTTTTTACTTTTTATTTGAAGACAGGGTCTTGCTAAGTTGCCAAGGTTGACCTTGTTACCCTCCTGCTTCCGCCTCTTGAGTTGCTGGGGTGACGGGTGTGCACCACAATGCCTAGCTTCTAACTGCTCTTAAACAGGAACCAGGTGATGCTGATCCCTCATTTCTGCATGATTGGGTGCACTTGAGTGTGACTTCCTCTCTTTGGGGAGCCTGGATGTCCAGTTCACCACACTCTACCTAGCTGCATCACCTGTTTTCTTACTTATCTGGTCCCTAAAGGCACTGGAAGAAAAGGACCTGTTGTCTTTAATAATTATTTCCCAAAACATGTTGCTTATGATCTGAATCCTCTAAATGTCTTCCTGGCTCAGATCCTCCTTGAAGTAATGGACATGGGGCAGAATAAATCTTAGGACATGAAATAGAGGAAATGAGTTTGTCAGGAGAAAAAAAAAATAGGTGAACAACATTTTCTCTTTAAATAATGGTTTGTTAATTTTTCCTGTTGTCCCCATAGCCTGTCAGGGCAAAGTGGTGCTTTGGGAGAAATATAAAGTCAAATAAATAAAACCCTTAAAGTACTTTTAAAATTTTCTTCTAAAATCTTTATCTTTGTTAATTATAATTTTCTTTCCCAAATATGGCACTGTGTTTAATTCTTGCCTGTTGCCTGCTTCCAGTCAATTCTATTTCCTCAAAAGAAAATTTCTAACATTCTTTGCAGTTAGGATTTTCCTCTTTCCTATGTTGCTTAGTACTCGTGCGCCATACAAAGTCAGTTCTTTCTTGACCACATTATATAAAACTGCAGTCCCTGGTACCATCTGCCCCCTTTCCTGGGTTTTCTGTCCTTTTCTCCATAGTAATTACCACCATCTGACATGGTATATTACTTTTACGTTATTGTCTGTCTCTCATCATTAGACCCACAAATGTAGGATATTTTACTATTTCAATCTTTCCTGGCTTTTTGTGCAACCTCAGCAGGCTCTCAGGAAAGATTTGTGAAATAAATGAATCTTGGGTCAAGGAGGGAACTAGCCTCTCCTGTGGCTGCCACAGAGACCCAGCTCCATCAGTTGGGTCCTAGAAGAAGACAAGCAGCACTTGAAGCTGGGTGATCTGGGGACAGTTTAATGAAGGGACACTGCTTACAAAGATGTGGGTGGGGGTTAAGAAAATGAACAGAGAATAATGTGGGATTAGCAACTGCTACTACCATCTTTGTTCCTGAAGGAATAAGAGGAGGGACCCTCTCCCAGAATCCAAGCTACAGGATAGCTATGCAGAAAAGACAGCTTGATGGAATTTGTGACCTCTGCAAGAGGGATTCAGAAACATGCCCTGACTCTAGAGGAAGGAGTCAGGTCTCTTGCCCTCACCTCCACGTTGATTGAACTCAGTGAAATAGAAGAAAAAGCCTGACGGCTGGTTTTTGAGTGTGGAGATAGACCAATGGAAAGGAGCCTGTGTGAAAACTGTTGTGGGCTTCCAGAAGGATCCACTTCTTATCCAGAATAGTCATGGTTAGCAACAGGAAAAGGATCTGTGGGGATGCTGGAAGCAGGGCCTCCTAGTCCAAGGTAGCAGGCAGTCAGGACACAGGTAAGCAACCAAAAGTCAGAGTACCCAGCTGACAGCTGTTCAAAATGTATGTGAACAGTCACTCGCGGGTCAGTCTACAGGAGCAGAAGAACAAGAATGAAGAAAGTGATCTGAAGCATGGGAAGCTGGAGCTGTGGACATGATGGTGGGGCAGGCAATGGTGCTTTTGTCAACAACATCTACTTGTTGAATAGTTTTTCAGTGTTCCCGTGTTTCTGGTAAAAGGCACTTTTTTTTTTTTTTTTTTTTTTTTTTTTGATGTGCTGGGGATTGAATTGAGGGCCTTGTGCATGCTTGGAAAGTGTTCCACCACTGAGCTATTCCCAGCCCTTCAAATGCACTTTTAGTTGTCTCTTAAATGACATGCCATAATCAGCTTCTGACGTGGTTTAATTATGCTACATCTTTGTCTTTACTTTTCTGCAGTCTGTCCATCTTATTTTTTCCTTCCACCTTTTAAAAACTTTTTATGTATTTTAAGAACAATTCATATTATTTTGGGGATGTTAAAATTTGTACACCTTCATAAAGTATGATTCAACAGTTCTTCCTTTTTTTGCGTCTCTCTCTGTAACTTTTCCCAAACCATGCCAGGGGCCTGAGCCCTATGAATTTTGTACAGAACTTTTATTATTCTGACGACTGGATAGTTGGAGACAAGTGTGACCTCTGCTCCTGAAGACTTTGGCTGGGCTTCTCTGATGTCTTTTCAGGTGCTGTAGAAAAGCCAAATATGTCTTTGTGCATGTGCATTAGGCCTAATCTTCCCTGTTCTAAAAATTTGAATATGACCCAGGGGGCAGGCTCAGCATACAGAGAACAAACTATATAAAGCTAATGCTTTCCTTTCTAAAATGGCATCCACTTCAGTGTCCATATGAAGCAGATTGATCTTGCAGATGTTTATGCCTACCCAATTAACCAGCATTCTACCACCTGACAGCTGATAATTCAGAATTTGCTGATTCGGAGATTGCTTATGGCTACAGAAATGTAATCCGCTCACTATGTATAACCAGTGGCTCCTTTGCTTGTGTCTAAGCCCCCACAGGAGCTATCGGCCCTGCACGTGCTAGGTTTTTGACAAGGCATTTTTGCACATACAGGATTAAATTATTTCACAGGGGAAAAGAAAAGAGCCAGAGATGGGAATATTGAAGGCTCTGAGAAAGGGGAAAACAAGGTCATAGCAAGTGCTTTTTCTCTCCTGAATGCTTGAGTACCACAGGAATCCTTATAAGTTTGCTGGTTTAGGAAAATGACTCCAATGTGTCCAATCATTTCTTCCAAACTGCCTTATTCATAGACCAGGGCCTAACGATTTGAATGAAAAAAAAAGGGGCAATATAGGTCAGGTCTCAGGAAAATTCTTAGGTCGTTGAAGTACTGTGGCTATCCCTCCCCTGGTTCTTATATCACCTTTTACAATGAAGCTGGGTCAGCTTTTCATCGCTGTGACCAAAATACCCGACGAGAACAACTTGGAGGAGGCAAAGTTTACTTTGTTTCAGTCACTGGCTCCATTGCTTTGGGCCTGAGGTGAGCCTGAGCATCAAGGCAGAAGAGCATGCTGGAGGAAAGCTGTCAGCTTATGGAGGCTGGGAAGCAGAGAAGGGGGGTGGAGAAAGGGACTGGGAAGAAACTAAAGCCTTTCAGGGCATTCCTACATGGCTCACCTTCTCCAGCCACGTTCCAGTTCTATCTGCCTGTAGTTACCACTCAGTAGTCCTTCCAAATGATTAACCCATCAGATAGATTAATCCACTGATGAGACTACAGCCCCATAATCCAATCATTTCCTAAAAACCCCACCTCTGAACTTTGCTGTACTGGGGAACAAACTTTCAATATGTGAGCTTTTTTTTTGAGGGGGCGCAGGGGGCAAGAGAGAGGGATTCCAGGTCCAAACCATAACAGAAGCCCTGAACATGTTTGTTTATAGTTTGAGCTGCCAGCTGTCTTCTCTAAATTCAAGGCATCTCGATGATAGGGATTCGGTTTTATTCTGCTATGGAGCAGGTACCCAGAGTCCTGACTTTTGAGTTCAGTAATGATCTGTGCAAGTCTGGCACTAACATACCAGCACTTTAAAGAATGTTTTCTGATGCAAAGGAGAGAGAGGTGAAGGATACAGTTATAGCACCGTGGAGAGAAACATCACAAGAGAAGAGGGACCTGGGCTGGCTGGGGCATACAGATCTTGTCAGGCTAGCTTGGCATAGTGACATGTCTTAGAGACTAGTTCTGTATGGAGGAACACCACAAAGCAAGATAGAACCTAAAGTTAAACCAGGAGCACAATGTTGGTGCATAGGCCATGATTTGGATGTCCAAGAGTATTACCCCAAACAAATCACTGCTGATCTGTGTGGGATCAGCTTTCTTTCTGTGGATATCGCAGAAAAAGTGGTGAGACCAGTTCTGGGCCTGTGATAGAAGGAGTGGTGGTAGTGGGCAAATTGGATCTTCCAATTATTCCTCTCTGCTTGGCATTTGGAAGTCACATGGATCCCTTGGGTCTGACAGAGCCCGTAGGGTCTCAAAGAATCTTAGTAAATGTTGGCCTTAAGGGGTAGCATCTGGACTTTCTGTGGTTAAGAATGGATTGGCACTCCAGTGATTAACTAGAGAAAATCAGAAGAATTTTTTTTTCTCTAAGTTGAGGAGGCCAGATATAAATTTTCACATATAAAGTCTAAAATAATTATGGAATATTGAGGTAGAGATTCTAGAAGACAGAGAGAAATAGGGACCTAAATTACAGGGTGAAACTGGAATCAGAAACATAATTTATAAATCATCAGCACATTGATAAGACTGTATTCTTCTTCTTTATATCCCAATACTTGTGGAGTAGGGGTGAAAGTTAATATTAAATGAATAAATTGGTGAATAAACGAATGAGTGAAGTTTTAACTACAGAGTATAATTAATCTCTAAAAGCAAATATGCTGAGACTTTTACATTCAGATGAGCTTTTCCTACTTCAAAGTGATCAACTTGAACTCATTCCCACAATGTCTTTATTGCCCAGGGCAATTTCAAGCTCTTATAGGAAATTATCTGCAATGAGAACACATGCTTTTACTTACCTTCAATAGTGGTGACTTTTTATCCTCTGAGGGTGCCTGAGGTTTCAGAAAATAACCCAAAGTAATTCAAAGCCACATTTGGTGAATGAGTTGGGGAATAGGAGAGAGAACATGATTTTGATCATTAATAGTTTTAATAATTCCAAAGTGATGAAGATAAATTTTTAGCTCTGCACTGAAATATTTGCACTTCAAACCATAGCCTCCCAATGGTGATTATTCTGCAGTCCAATATCATACGGATTTTAGTGGGAAGAAAACAAAAGGTTAGCTGGACACAGTGGTACTTGCCTATAATCCAAATGATCAATTTATAATCCTAGTGACTCAGGAGGCTGAGGCAGGAGAATTGCAAGTTCAAGGCGAGCTCCAGTAGCTTCATGAGGCCCCAATTCAAAATAAAAATTAAAAAGTGCTGGGAATATAGCTCAGTGATAGAGCCCTTGATTCTACCCCAAGTACTAAAAGAAAGAAAGAAAGAAAGAAAGTGTGTGTGTGTGTGTGTGTGTGTTATCTCTCTCTCTCTCTCTCTCTCTCTCTCTCTCTCTCTCTCACACACACACACACACACACACACACACACACACAGAGAGACACATATAGTCAAACATAGACATTTATAAAGCTATAAAGTTTAGTTTTTGGTGATGGACAAAAGTATGCATTCTCAATTTCCTTTTCTTTCTTATCAGGATTTACTTTCTCTTTCTTCTCCCCAATCCATTTAGGGTTCCTTGCATCATAAGAGCCACATTATTTAAAGTGCCCTTAGTAGAGACAGTGTGGCTGACAATAGGACAGACTCTGAGAACTAGTAAATGGTAAGAGAGGTGGCCACTCACTGTCCTTTGATCCTTCTGTCCTTTGTCACTTTAACCCACAACTGGATCTAACTGGGATGAGACTGCTTGGTTAGGTGGATACTGTGGTATTAAATTTTCATAAAGAGAACTTCACTCCAGTATTGAGGGGATGGATGGCTGAGAGGAGCCTGTGTGAGTGATAAACTCAGGAGACCTGGCTTCTAGTTCTGCCAATGCTAATAATATTTTTACTCTACCCCTACTCCTGGTATTGTCGCTACTGTTACTACCATTTCTGTAATTCAGGTTTGTACACTGTTTTGTACTTTATAGAATTTTTCTACCTGATATGTTTGAGTCTTTACAACAGTCCTGTGAAATTGGAGGATACTAAGTGGTCCCTTCTCAGTGAACTTTCAAGTACTCAATCGAGAATCACAAGGCAAGTCACATGAGCTCCTGAGACTGGACATGCTAAGATCCACTTACATTATCAACTTTATGCTCTGGTCTATTATCAGGATGTACAAGAGTCCCCTAACCTACAGTTTTGCTTTCTAAGTTTTCCAATACCCATACTGAGCGGAGTCTATCAAATGACCTCTTAGTCATTTAGTAGCCATCTTGGTTTCACATTCGGCACATGACAGTACACAGTAGCCTAACAGGACACCACAGCGCCTCTGTCCTTCAAGTTATGTGCTTTCATCATGTGGGCATTGTGTCTTACACTATCACAATAGGAAGTATGATATTTGGAGAGAAAGTCGGAAAGCATCTTCACATAACTTTTATTATGGACCATTGTCTTAATGGTTTCATTTTATTATTAGTTATAGTTAATCATTTTTGTATTTGTTCTCTTTAGGAATACATGATGGTAGTGTGTATTTTGACATATCATACATACATGGAGTGTAATTTCTTGTTAATCTTTGACTGTGCCTAATTTGTAAATTAAACTCTATCGTGGGTGGGTACGTATAGGAAAAACCATAGCATGTGCATGGTTTAGTGTTATCCAGTTTCAGGCATTCCCTAGTCTTCAAATGTATCTCCCATAGATAAGGAGAGCTGCTGTACTATGTCATCATACATAGAGTGATTTTGCATTTCATGAGGTCTTTCGAAACGGGATTGAAGGGGATCATTCCTGCATGCTAAGAGTCAGAATATGTGCAAAAAGCAAGCACAAGTTACATTAAAATTAAATACTTTAGGGGGAAAAAAGTCATGGAAGTGTTTATTTGGAGCATATTTTAGTCTTACTACTTTTCCCCCTAGGCTGGGTAGAACCATTACTCTTATCTGAAAAGTTGCCATGGAAACCGATTTGTACTGTTCTCTCTTTGCCATAGTATTTTTCTCAGGCACTCGCTATCTCTCAAAAATCTTAACAGCAGTGAAACAGACATCAAACCCCAGAGGATTGAAAAATGGGATTTGTATTTCTTCTCCACACCCTCACCCTCCTCCCTTCAAAGGCATGACTTGACAAATTGGCGGCTCACAAATCCTACCAACAACGATCCATTTTCCACGCAGACAGATGCTGACAAGAGGGCCTGCCGTCCCATCAAGGGGAGGCCTGTGATTGCCAGTCTGTGGGGCTCTCGGAGCCTGCAGTCCCACCTGCACAGGATCCAGGTGCTCTGCCCAGGTCCTCACACTCATCACATTTAAAGAGACATGAGAAACACAGAAATATTGTCCATCCCATCAGAACAATCGAGCTGATGTCAGAAATGGGAATGAGGGTCTCCTTCCATCTTCCGTGCAATTCCCCTTCTCCCTCCCATTCCCTCCCACCTCTCGTCCCTGCTGAGTGGTAATCTTCTTCTTATGCTCTTCCTCCCTGCTCTGTTTTGAGTCACCCCCCTTATGGAAGGAGACCCTCATTGTTATACAAAATTACATATATCATGGTGTGAGGGGGAAGAAAAAAAAGAGAGCTAGAGAGAGAAATGTGTCACAGTAGATTGGGTAGAGAGAGGTGATGGGAGGGGAGGGGAGGGGGATAGGAAGGGCAGCAGAATACAACAGAAACTAGTATTGCTGTATGTATAAACGTGGCTGTATAACCAATGTGATGCTGCAATCTGTACACGTGGAAAAATAAGAAGTCATACCCTATTTGAATCAAATATATGATATGTCAAGATCATTGTATTGTCTTGAGCAACCAATTTTAAAAAAAGAAATGGGAATGAGAAAGAGAGGCTTGTTTTAATTTCAGGGTTCTGAATTCACTGACTGAAAGGAGGTTACAGAAACAGGGGAAGAATCTGAAAGCATTGTGTTTAGTACTCATCTTGTGGGTGAATTTTTAATCACGGTCCTTGGAGAGTTCTGCCACTTCAAACGTATTTTCCATTATAGGGCAATGAGGTATTTTATGAAATGTTCTTGTTACTCTCGTTGCCTCTGTGTGGCCTCTCCAGACTTCCCACGAATAAGCATCCTAAGAGATGTAGGTGTTAACTTCCTGGCCATTGATAACTCAGCCTTAGGGACATGCAGCAGCACTTGCACCAGTCTCTGTTCAAGCACTGATAAGCCCCTAAAGATAGGTGACATAGACCCACCTCTTGCAGAGAGGACTGAAAGAATTGTGGCCATATACCAACAATTACGTGAAAAAGTGGTCAACATCTTCAGTCATCAGAGAAATGCAAATCAAAATCACAGTGAAATTCTATCTCTAGGCAGAATGGCTACCCTAAGAACACAAATAACATCAAATGCTGGTGAGGGTGCAGGGAAAAAGGAATTATTATACACAGTTGGTGGAATGTAAATTAGTACAGCCATTATGAAAACAAGTATGGAGATTCCATGAAAAACTAAAATAGAACCACCATTTGATCCAGCTATACCATTCTTTGGTATTTATTCAGAAGAATTAAAGTCAGCATACTTTAGAGATACATGCATATTCATGTTTATCACAGTACAATTCACAATAACTAAGTTATGGAATCAGGTGAGGTACCAGTCAACAGATGAATTGGATAAAGAAAATGTGGGGGCTGTAGTGGTAGCTCAGTGGCAGAACACTTGCCCTGCATGTGCGAGGCACTGGGTTTGATCCTCAGCACCACATAAAAATAAATAAAATAAAGGTATTGTGATGTCTATCTACAATTTAAAAAAGAATTCAAAAAAGAGACAGCTGAAAGAAAGAATAATAAAAAGAAAATGTGGACACAATGCAGTTTATTACAGCCATAAAGAAAAATGGATAAAACTGGAGAGTATCATGTTAAGTAAAACAAGTCAGATTCAGAAAGAGAAGTACTGTGTGTTTTCACTCATATGTGGAAGCTAATGGCAAGAGAGGGTAGGACATTATGAAGGTAGAAGGGAGACTAAGGATCTCAGGGAGAGGGAAGAAGAGAGGCCAAGGTGAAGTGAAACTGACCCAGTTGTGTGACAGGCATGAATCAATATGACACACTGAAACCCACCATTCTGTATAATTAATATGCACCAATAAAAAAGAATTGTGGTCATTTAAAAGACTTCAAAATTAGTAAAATTTTTGGAATACTGTGGCGGACTTCTTTAAAATGTTTCTTTCTTGATGTCTCAGGATCGTCATTAAGAACATTGATTAAATGGAAAGCAGCATTATTATCTCTAAGTCATATTTAATAGTGTTTCCTTTAAAATCTACTTTTTACTGAGTGCTCACTTTGCTCCAAAGTGCTTTACATATTTTCTCCCAATTAATTTTGGTAATAATTAGCTGGTAGGTGAATGGGGTTAGCTGCATCTCAAAGGTGAAGAAGCTGAGGCTCAGACAAACTGCCAGAAGTCACACAGCTAATGGCTTCAGAGACAGACAGCATTAGATTGCAAAACCCAGTTTTTTAGCAGGAAAATGAGAGTGTTTCCTTTATTCTTTTGGGGAGGTAGTTCCTTCACCTCTTCCTGCTCTGCTTTCTTGTCTTTCGTGGTCAGGTTGCCACTTCCTCTATCCTTTGGAATTCTTTCCCTGCAAAGGTGAGGAACAGTCATATGCTGTCTCCTTACTATTTCCTGTACCTTTTATTGCTGCAGTTCTGACAAACTCAGAAGCCATTTTTTGCTTTAGGAGCTTTACTGCCGATACCCACAGGAAAGATGGATAGAAGACAGTTGCCATTTCCATAGGAAAAATGACAATCTTAATATTTAGTCCCCATTATTTGGACTAAGGCTTTGACTCTCACTTGAAGTTCTGACTTCTACTACTGTGACTGGTAGGTTGGCAGGCCTACCTTTGCTTATAGACATTTCATCAGTTAGATCCAGAAGAAGCTTGACCCACAGCCTGTACCTTCCCAGGCTTTTACTGAGAACTTCTCTGGAGTGTCTTGGGACATGGGCAACAGGTTGCTGCTCTTTGTGTTTTCTACTCCTGCCTCGTCATCAGGCGGCCATTAGGCTATCTTGTTGCTGATGGACTGCACTAGTGTCCTCTACTACCACCAACCATCTGGCCTTAGATGGTGAGCAGTGGGTAGAGAGGGGACACTGGTTACCCTGCTGCCAGATTCCCCACTGCACAACCAAGGCCAGGCTCCTTCTGATAATTAATTGGATATTTAGAAATTCCAGAAGAGTCATGCAACTCAATCATAAGTAGGAGCTCACACTAGATGAGGTCACCTCAGAGGGTCCACAGACAGCCTGGGGCCCTTCTTGGCTTGGCTGCTGCCTGCCTTCTGTCCTTGGGGCCAACACTTCCGTTCACAGGGAGGGCTCTGCAGTGTCTGCACTTCAAAGTTCTGGTTCCAACAGTCCCTATAGGCCAGAGAGCAACGTTTTTCCCTCACACATCCCAGTCCCACATCAGGAGTCTTCATTTCCTGCTCTAAGAATGACTTCTTTTTGGTGAAAATGGTGATGGGAATGAAAATTCTTTCCTGGACAGAAATCCAGCCCTACCTGTGGCTCTTTTTTGGTTTCTCATTGCCTTTTCTATTGGCCTGCTTCTGAGATTTTAAAAGAGTATTCTTTTGGGGATGAGGTAGCCCAAGAATTGAGGTGATGAAAGGGGATCTGCCTTTGTTAGCTTATCACCCTCCTCCAGGATCTGCAAGAGGGAGCTAGAAGTTCCAGAGGAGAGGGTTGTCAGTGTGCCTTGCATGTAGTCTACCTCCTGACTGGAGAGGAGATGACGTGAGGAAAGAGTTCTCCCACCTTAAGTCAAACTTTAAGGACACTGCTTGGAGCACTTATTATGTGTCTTTTGAAACCGAAGAGTAAGGCACCAAACTTTTACTCAATAAAACTTAGAGTTGAACTGTGGAGAGTGAAAGTTGGAAAACTCCCACAGTCTGGTGGGACAAGGATGAGTATGTGTGTTTCCTGCAGGATTAAGGTGGACCCACTGGGTGGGAAGCATGCATCAGTCTCCTTATAAAGGATCCTACTTGAGGGGACCAAGTAGAGAAATGAGGTGACTCTAGCAGAAGGAAAGACCATAGGAACCCAGGGGCTGAGGTAGTCAGAGGCGATGTCATCCATATCAAGAGATCTGCTGGCGGGAGACCTCCGCATATGGGATTTGTTCTCTGAAGAACCTTCAGAAAGCCTCATCAGAGAGGGAATCAGCACTTGCTCAAAGAGAAATATCCAGAAGACTCTTGGCCCATCACAACTACAGCAACCAGGTAGAATTGTATTTTCCATTTTTTTCCACCCAGGTCAACCTTTAAGTAGTGAAAATATTTCAGCTAGTAAGGAGGAAAGGAGCTGATGGGGAAAATACTAAACTTCTTACCGAGTCTCTCTTCCCTTCCGCTGACTTCTAAGTCTGGAGCAGAAGCTCTGACCGCAACAAAGAATTGAGGTTTTCATATTATACTACAAGGAAAATGTTTTCATGATACTGAACTGAACATTTTAATACCTAGAAGAATGAGACTACTGATTGTTATCTGAGAGTATCTTAAAAAGCTATAGAGTCTCTATCCAATTTGTATAAAAAAGAATCATAGTCCAAAACCAAGTGGGATTTATTCTAGGTACACAAGCCAAGTTTCACATTTGAAAGGGAGAATCAGCTATTGTAATCGATCTCCATCAACAGTCTATGAAGAATCATGTGATTATATGAATTGAAACATAAAATCATTTGATGAGCTGTAATATCCATTCATGACAAAAAACCCTCTCAGCACAGTAGGGATAGAGGAAACTTTCTTAGATAAAAATACTACAGCACATCATGCTTAATGATGAAACTAGATGCTTTCCCTCATTAAACTGGGGATAAGGAGAGCATTTTCCCTCCAAACATTCTGCTTCAACATCATGGTGGAAGTCACAGCTAGTGCAATGGGGCAAGAAAAGGAGATAAAATGTATAAAGATTAGGAAGGAAGAAATAAAACTTCTTTGTTCAGAAATCACATGATTGCCTACATAGAATGTCCCAAAGAATCAGCAAGAACATAAAGTACTCCTTGAACTAATGAACAATCACAGCGAGGATCCCAGGATGTGAAGTAAATATGCAAAGGTCAGTTGATTTGCAATATGTCAACAATGACAGCTGGAATCTGAAATTAAAAAAAACACAATACCATTATATTAGTGCCCCCAAAGAGAAAGAAATCCAGAGGTATAAATAAAACAAAATATGTGCACAATATTCAGAAAGCTAAAATTTGGATAAAGAAATAAAAGAAGATCTAAATAAATATTTGGTGCCTATGACTTGAAGACTCAATATTGTTAAGATGTCAGTTCTTCTCAACTTCATCTATGGATTCAAGGCAATTTCAATCAAAATCCTAGAAAGATATTGGGTGGTGTAGCTTGGTGATAGAGCCCTGCCTAGCATGTGTGAGGTCTTTAGTTCAAACCCCAGTCTCACTGAAATTAAAAAAAAAAAAAAGTTTAAAAAAATAATGGTGTACTTACTCTAAAGTTTATAGAAAGCTCAAAGACCCAGAATAGCTAGACAATATTAAAAGAAAAAACAAAACAGTACTTGATGTTAAATAGTGGGAAGTTTCTCTTTTAAACACAGGCATGAGACTAGGGTGCTCACTCTCCTCACCTGTATTTAATATAGTACTGGGAAGTCCTAGCCTCAGAGAGTAGGCAAGAGAAAGAAAGAAAATGCATCCAAATTAGAGAGAAAAATATAATATCTGCTTGCAGATGATTTGGGCTGTGGGTGTCTGTGTGTGTGTGTTATGCATTTATAAATGATGGCACCAAAACACTAATCAAAACAAATTAAAAAATTAAAAACAAATAAGTTCTACTTTTATATACTAACAATGAACTACTGGAAAAAGAATTAAGAAAACAATATAACTTACAATAGCATAAAAAAATCTTAATTATAATACATTTAACCAAGGAGATGAGAGAAATGTACACCTAAAAGTGTAAAATATTGATGAAAGAAATGGAAATCACAAATGGAGACATATCCCTGTTCATGAATTCGAAGGATCAATAATTGTCAGAGTGACCACATATGAAAAGTGATCTACAGATTCAGTGCAGTCTTTATCAAAATTCCAATGGCATTTTCCTCAGAAATAGTGAAAACAATACTGAAATTTTATGGAACCACAAAAGATCCTGAATAGCTGGAGCACTCACTCTTTAACAAAAACAAAAAATCCGGAGGCATCACGCTTTCTGATTTCAAATTATATTGCAAAAGCCCGGAGGTCAAGACATTATAGGACTAGCATAAAACGTACACAGAGACCAAGGGAAAAGAATAGAGGGCCCAGAGATAAAACCAGTCTTAAACAAGGCTCTAAGAATACACAGTGGGGCAAGGATGGGATCCTCAATAAATGATGCTGGCAAAACTCTAGATATTAATATGCAAAAAAGGATGATTTTCTTACATCATACACAAAAAAATCAACTTAAAATGGTATAAAGATAAACCTAAGACCCGAAATCTTAAAATTTCTTGCAGAAAACATAGGGGAAATGTCCAGGTCATTGGTCTTGGAAATTATTTTTTGGATGCAACACCAAACGTCTAGTAGACAAAAGCAAAGAACAATGGAACCACATCAAAGTAATGAATTCCTGCACAGCAAAAGAAATAATTAACAAAGCAGAAAGACAACAGAATTGAAGAGAATATTTGCAAACCATGTCTTTTATAAGGAGTAGTTGATATCCAAAATGTATAAGAAACTTATACAACTCAATAGCAAAAACAAACAAATAAAACCCAAATCTATAAATGGACTAATGATTTTTATAGATGTTTTTCTAAAGACAGCACACAAATCATGAATACTTATATGAAGATGTGCTCAACATCATTAATTATCGTGGAAATGCATATTATAGTCACTGTGAGATATCACCTTAATCCAGCAATCACACTTGTATGTATTTACTCAATTATGATTTTGTCATAAAAAGCTATTGTTTTTGTTTGCAGCAACTTCATTAATAATTACCCAAAAGAGGCAATGGTCAAGATGTCCTTCAAAAAGTGAATGAAACATCACTGTGGTACATCCATAAAAATGGAGTGTTTTTTTTTCATTTATAAGAAATGAGATACTAAGCAATTAAGACTTTGGGAAAACAAGTACATGTCATTAAATGAAGTAATTCTACCCCAGAAGGCTACAAACTACTTTATTCTAGCTACCTGACGCTCTGGAAAAGGCAAAACTATAGAAACACTAAAAGCATCAGTGATTTCCAGTGAGGAGTTAGTGAGAGATGAATGGGTGAAGCACAGGGAATTTTCAGGGGGTGAACTATTCTATAGGGTACTGTAACATTGGATATGACATTATGCTAAGGTCAAAACTCAGAATTTTGTAGCACAAAAGTGAACCTTAATGTATGAATATTAAAAAAAAATAATAATTTAGGAAGCTTAGGGATTCCAGGAAACAATGTATAGTAAGTCAAGAAACTCTGACTATTTTACAAATGGATGGAAGAATGTCAGTGACGTAGATGAAACGGAAGTTGGAGTATGAACCTACGTAGTTTTGGAAATGAACGGAGACTTAAGACTAAAGGTGGAAGGTACTGCACTATAGATTATCGACTAGTTGAAAAAGTTGTTTCTTGCTACAGGTTAGCAATTCTGACATTGCTGTACATGAATACTAAAACTAGTCAGTTAAGTGAATCCCTGGATCCCGATAGAGGGATCCAGGTTTCTCACTATTGCAACAGGAATGTACCGATAAGTGAGAGGAAGAGGTCAAAATAATTCATTTGGTAACAAAGTTGGAGACATCAGTAAGAAATAATATGTAACTTAAAATGGAAATAAATGTTTGCTATGGAAATATTTATAGATGTTAGAATACACAATGTCTCTATTCTGTCAGCTGAGAGGGCCCCAGAGAAATAACCTAGGAGTGATGAAGGTATCTAGTGCCCAGATCTTGGTTTTTAAAATCAGTCTCCAATAAAAGAAATCAAGTCTCCTTGGGAAAATGATTGACTCGAAGACTGGGGCAGGAAATATATAAGATGAACCTGAAGCAGCTTGTAATATCAGAAAATAAAGAGGGGCCCAAATCAAAAACAATAATTCTTTAGTGAGGTATGTAAGGGGGCACAGGAACCAATTGAAGGATCTCCCAGGGGTCACACCCAAACAATGTGAACAACAAAATAATAAAGTAGTATTGGATCACAAACCAAAGCATAATATGTTTACTAATTCATATTGGTGTAAATTATTGAATGCATTAGTAAATGTGTGAGCAGAAACCAATCTCCTATGCAGAGAAATTCCAAATAAATTATGTAGATTTTCCACCCTAAAGACAGAGAAGCATAACTCTTCACTCTGAAGAGTGGGATGCACAGAGTGTCTTTCTTTTAAGGCATATACTATGCAAAAGGGGAGAAAAGCAATAATCTCACAGTGGAGAAATCCAACAAACACTGCCTTAGTCAGATTGTCAATGTCAACATCAGGAGCCATATATCATGCCATTTGTTTGTACCTTTGATATAATGCAGTACAAATGGCACTTTATTTTGTAATCTTCCTCTTAAAAGGCAAGAACTGTAAGTTATGGAAAAACACCAAGAAAATTCCAATAGAAGAGCATCCTGCAATATACCTGGCCAGAACCCCTCCAAGTTCTCAAGGTCATAAAAAGCAAGGAAAGTCTGAGAAACTGACAAAGTCAAGCAAATCTTTAGGAGGTACAACAGCTAAATGGAATATGATTTCCTAGATGAGATCTGAGAATAGAACATTAGGTAGAAACTAAGAAATCTGGATAAAGCATGAACTTTAATTAATAATGTACCATTATTGGTTCATTAATTTTAGCGAATGTATCATACAAGGTAAAATGCTAATAATAGAGGAAAATGTGTGGGAGGGTACATGGGAACTCTCTCCACTATATAGTCAATCTCTCTGTAAATCTAAAAACTTTTCCAAAAAGCAAAATCCACTAGAAAATGAAGTTATGACTTTTATATCTGTTCATGATCCCAACAGTTCTGGGAAAAACAAGTCCACATAGCTTGAAGTTACAAGATGGGAGCTCAAGGTCTTCTCTGACGTTAATCCTCATGTGACCTTGTGGTGGTCATTAAATCTCTCTAGAGCTGGAAAGTATTATATTAGAGTGATTCAGAAAACATAATTTGGGGGAAAGAAAAGGGGAAATAGTATAAGGAATTAAACTATGAGATTATGGAGGCTGACAAGTTTCAGGATCTGCAGGATGAGTCAGAAGGCTGATATTTCTGTTACATCTGGAGGCAGGAAAAAGTCAATGTCCTAATTTGAAAGTGGTAAGCCATGGGGAATTACCTTATTTGGGGGAGGGTCAGACTTTTGTACTTACTGTTCAGGTCTTCTAGTGCTTGGACAAGGTCCACTCACCTTAGGATAAGCAATTTGCTTTACTCATCTAAAACACACTCACAAAAACATCCAGAATAATATCTGACCAAATATCTGGGCACCCTTTGGCCCAGTCATGTTGATAAATAAAACTCACTGTCACAATTATCTTCTCACTTATGCCTTGGTTTGTGAACAAGTTGGAGAACTGATGTTGCAGACTTTGTAACAACATAGTATTATTGATTTTGAATGGCTATACAGACTGACAACTCCTTCCTGGATAAACCTTTCTAAACCTTTTCTATTCATACTCTTTAGGAATCTTTGATATTTTTATACAATTGTATTATCTTCCCATATCCTGTGTATGAAGAGCAGTCTGATGTGCCTATGAACCTCAAGAACTCTGGCCCCCCTGCCCAGTCTCTGATTGCCTACACGTCTCTCTTTCTGCTTCAGACCTCATGTTTTGCCCTTGAGTTCCCACTTGCTCTTGCCCTTGGTTCATCATGACTGACTTCAACTCCGACTTTGCGACTGTCCACTTGGCCCATGGACTTGGTTTTCCTTTCCACCCTTGCTGTCTGCCCATTCTGTTTGTTTCCTGTGAACCAAACTCTGATCAGTGCCTTCCTGTCGAATGTTTTGGCAGGTTCTTCACTCTTGGACTGCTTACCTTTGTCCTTTTTATATTTTTAGGAGAATATTCTGCAATTTCTGCAAAAGGAAGAAAAGGGAAAATGTGATAATTGGCCTGTTAGTGACTGTGATGCTGCATGTACCAGGTCTCTTGAGCCCTCAGGCTCTCTCAGGAGCCTCTGTACCTAGCCACACAGGAGATACAAGGGAAGTCCTGGCTGGCACCCAAGTGAGGGAGCTGCTTGCTCCTGAGTGGGACAGTTTTACTGATCTGATATTACATAAATGATTTTCTTTCCACTGGCTGCTCTGGTTTTTAAGTAGGAAAAGTTGTTACCCTAAATGACTCACATTTGTGACTTCCTGTTGCATTGCATACTCAGTAATGTTCCCATTCTAGTTTGATAGAGATCTCAGCAGAATCGTGGAACAAATGGGTCTAACCCTTGAGATTAAAAGCATAACGAATGTTGATGTCTGATACATGTCCAGCCTTCCTCGGTGACTGTACCTTCAAGTCTTTGCCTTGAAGCTTGGGAGTCTGGCTTACTTTAGATCCTGCTGCACGTGTTTTTCCTAGCAGCTGCTCAGCGTGCAAATGAGAACTCTTTCAAGGAAATAGTTCTATGGCTAATGTGAGCCTCCATTCTTATCACAGAGAGAAAAATGCTTATCTCGAAGTCTTACATAATTCAAATGAGAGTGCTGCATAATGTGGCTCTCTCCTTTAAATTACAGGGAATCAGTGGTCTGTCCTTCTGAAAGGTCCTCTAGATCTAAATGAAAATGACTCAAAGTGAGGAATGTCTAATGATACTTGTTGCTGGCATGCTCTCAGCATCCTTATCAGGCAGGGCAGCCAGCAGGAGCCTTCAACAGTTCAGATATTTTTGCCCCTTTGAGATCTCCTTGAGTTGCTTATATTAATTAGTCTGTTGCTAACATTCACATCAGATAAATATCGGGGAGAAACATTTTGGTAAAAGGAATGTTCTGGAACTGTCCCCAATGAAAGAGAAAATTAGTCTGAATATGCCCCCTCTTATCGTTTGTGGGTGAACCAGATTCTTTATGCAAAGAAGATTACAAGAATGGCTGCTTCTTTTAGCAGAATATTTCTCGGCCTGGAGGCTAGGTATCAATTTGCAGGGATTTAAAAAAAAAAATCTATGATTGTGGCTAGTCTGCCAGTTTATTTTCTTCTGCTGTGCCTTCTGGAAAAACACAACTAAACCTATAAAACAATCCGTTCTCTGGAGGCTTCCCAACCCCCCTCCAATTGTTTTATGTGTGAAGGTTGTTTAAAAAGTGCAGCCACTACTCATGTACAGGGGAACGGAATTTTATTAGTTTCCAGGTTGCTACCAAGTCTTTATATTGTCTGTTGGTGAGGCTGATTCATAGTGGGGTAGGGATGGGGAGCATGGGAGGAATAGACGACCTCTTAGATACGGCAGATGAGTGGGAGGGAAAGGGAGGGCGCAGGGGTTTAGCAAGGATGGTGCAATGTGATGGACATCATTATCGAAAGTACATGTATAAAGACATGAATTGGTGTGAACGTACTTTATATACAACCAGAAATATGAAAAATTGTGCTGTATATGTGTAAGAAGAATTGTAATGCATTCTGCTATCATTTACTTTCAAAAACCAATTAAAAATTTTTTTAAAAGTACCATTTTGGATGAAAACACTAGTTCTTTTGTCATGGTTTTTACAAGAAATCTAGGGATTCACTCAGGTTTCATTGTTTTTTGTTTGTTTTTTTAAGTGCTGATTATAAATGTGACTTCCTAAAAGAGTATTAAAGAGAGGAGGAGAGGAAAAAAGCAGATATTAGATAATACACTTCTGTATCTTTTGAAATAATGATAATACTTTGCAACTGTATAAGAAGGATAGTCACCTAGTGCCTTGGATTGACCCAGTTTTCTCCTTTTATTTCATGTCGTTCTGCAGAATAACTAGAATGTGCTGGGAATGCAATATCCCGAGATAGAAACTGCCTGAAATGGCTCAAACTGTGTCCTTGTCCCTGTTAGGGACATGTTACTTCTTGAGTAAGGGAGGAATTACACAGGACAGCCCAGGCCTTATTTTTATTTTATTTGTTTAACCTCCTTGGAAGAAGGATATCTTCAATGCTTAGTCCAGTGATTTAAGCTGCCCCTGTGCTACATTACCCAAGTGGGCTGCCTTTCAGGGTCCCTTAGCTATCATGCAAATGGGACACACACAGTTGAGACTCCCTCTGCTCTGGCAGCTTTTTTGAGCATTGGGGGATGACACACAATAGATCCGAGGCTTCTCTTGTCCTTTGTTGCCTATCTGTAAGTAGCGAATCCCCTTTGGGTAACTTGTATATGATGTGTTCTGTTTCACTGAATTCAGACCATTTGGGAAATAGTACACAGTTAACCTATTCTGCGGTATCTTTTTCAAGACAGAAATGAACCTGACTCTCATTGAGATGGGTCAATAATTCTTCCTCAAGCTTAAACAACCATCCTTAAACAGTCATGTTCTGCTATGAGGCTTTGGAAGAAGGCACCAGTTTATTCTCCTACTTCTAACATCCACAAATTCTTTGACCTCATTTATTCCTGTTTTCTGTGCTCAGATATTGTTCTGAACACCTGCTACCCAGCTAATTGCCCTGCCTATTTTTGGTGTTGCTTATCCTGACATCTGGAATGACGGAATTCAACTTTTGCCCCTCATCTGTGTGTGTTCACCGGTATGGAATGATTGAGATGGCTACTCGGGAATAGCCACAGGCTGGCCCTCATTTCAGGATGACTCTGATTACTTTGAGGCCATTTTCCACTACTCTGCTATCAGAGCTTGGAATGAGAATTTGGTAGATTTAGAAGATGGGGTGCTTCTAGAATTTCAACTTTCTGCTTCTTAATGAAGTGGCACAACTATGGAGTTAGAAGTAAAATTTTAGGATAAACGAAGTTTCAGAAATCAAGGGAATGGAATGGGAAACCCAAAATAATTAGCTACAAATTTATCCTTTTAACTTTATCCTCAGTAAATACATAAAGTAGGATTGTCAACTATATTCAGCATCAAGGGAAATCAGTTCAAATCCTATTGCTGTTTCTGACTTCACTTCTGATTTGAATAGTCACTTACTTTCTCTGGGCCATAGTGTCATTTTTTATCAGTGGGTGTGTTGAACTGGACCTTTGGATTTTAGCTTGGGAAACCATCATTCAGGGTTTTCTGAACCTGTTCAAATTGGACAGTTATGAATTTTTTTCCTTTTAGGAAGAGAGTCCAAAACTTTCATCAAATTCTAAAGGTCTTTGAACAGAAAAATATTATGAAAAACTGTACTGGATGGTTACCATGGTCCATTCCAATCTGGATGTCCCAGAACTTAGGAAAATTTTACACCAAAGAGACGTGGACCTCAGGCCCAGTTCACACCTCCTCCCTGGAACTTCATCTAACTACACCAGTCCACACTGACCTCCACATTTTCTAATCTCCTATATGTTTCAGTTAAATCCCTCAATTATTCCTTCATTTATTAATTCATCAAATATTTACTAGGAAGCCAGTTAACACTTAGAGATTATTTATTATGTGTCAAGCGCCGTCAAATGGAGCCAAAGGCTCAAATTTGCCACACTTAATGAGCCAACAAGCAATTCTGAATCTCAACTATACTTTGGGTACCAATGAGACAAGTGGTTTTTAATATTGGCTGGATATTAGAATCACTGGGGAGTCATTAAAGCTCTCATGTCCAAGCCTCAGCCTAGACCTATTAAATCAAAATTCCTGGGGGTTGGGATAGAGTGTTTTATAAAAATTTACCCCTCACTTTCTCTCTGCAGTTAATTAAAAAATGTAGCGAAGGTTGAGAACTATTGATTGGAATGGTGATCCCTGCCTCCAAAATGAGACAAATGGGTTAAGAAAGCACAAGAACAAATTAGGAAACCCATACAAGGTTATTTCTAATTATCAAACTATATGTTACCTAGTGCATAGGTATAAAATCTAAACCATATAGATATTGTGGACCCTATACACATCCATTAATTTATTCAAAAACACTTATTGCACATTCAAAATATGTAGGCAATGCACCAGACAATAAGTATAGAATGATAAGCCACACAGGTCCCTTGCTCCTTGGAACCCATTCTGGTGGAAGAGACACCACATTAACATGTAAACACATATCTTGATAAAAGGGTATCAAAGAATGGTTAAGGCCTGTGTAGAAAACAAATCAGATAATAGACCCAAGTGTAAAGGAGTAGTGGTGGACTAATCTAGGTCAACTGGTTAGGGAATGTCTCCCTGAAGAGGTCAACTCGTAGTTGATGCTTTGATACTTAAAAGGAACCAGCCACATGAACATATGAGGGAAATCACTTGGTAGAGAAAATATCAGGTGCAAAGGTCCTAGGTAGCAATGAGCTTGGCACAAAGCCACTGGGCTAGAGTGAAGTGAGAAAGGGTAGGAATGGGGAGGAAGGCTGAGAGTGAGCAAAGACTAGGTGATTGAGCTTGCAGGCATCATTTAAAATTCATTTTAAATGATCTTGGGCATTTTCACAATTGAGCATTTATTATTAAGCAGTATTACTATTAGGTAAAGAAATCCTTCCTTCACATATCACTGCCTGTTGAAGTGTCAGTTATCATAGAATCTTGCGAAGTAAGAACACAGTTTCTATGTGTACAAGGTTTACTGGTACCCTGCAAAGAAAAGATGATTCTCTGATTATTTTAAAGCTAGCATTGTTTTCTTAGTTTCATTGTGAGGTAAAGATCTCTTTACCCAGCTGGGCAGGGTAAAGAGATCTTGAGCTATCAGATTATTGTTCCTAACCTTTCACTTAGTGTCTAACCTATGCATCAACAGGATATGAGCAAACTAGACACTGGTATGTTCAAACAGAGGTGGTAAATGGTGTATTCTGCTCAGCTTACCCCTACTACCCTCAAATTCCCGTCCACTGCAAGTCTCAGAGAAGAGCTAGTCTTTCCTTGTGATTCTACCAGCAGAAACAAATTACTGAGCTGAGATGAGCCAAGATGAATCTGGAAGATGTGATCAAAGTCAGGTGAACTCATAGCCCTTGTACAAGTAAGCAAGAAAAAACATTTTGGTAATCACTGGTAAATAGGATTGTCTGTTACTACAACAAAAATTGACTAATATAGCCTCTGAGGTTCTAAAAATACAGTTTTTTTGTGAAATATTTGCTAGCTGATTAAATGTAATTAGAAACATGATCTCTGGAGCCAGAACTCATGAGTTCAAATTCCAGCTCTGATACTTGCTATCTCTGGGAACATGGGAAAGCTACCTTTCTATACCCTAGGTTCATTATCTTGAAAATAGATATAATAGGAGAGCATACCCTAAAAGATTTTTGTTAACTAGTATTTATATGCTAATATTTTTTTTCTCAGAATTGTGCTGTAGTAGATAGTATTTGGTAATATTATTCCTCAATATGTATTTTTTGGTTTTATTTTGACAATAATCTTTTGTTGTGTGTTTTGAGTTTTTTCCTTTCATGTTTTATTTAAAGTGATTTTTTTATCAACCACAGTTTATTTTGTCAGAACAACTTTGTGCTCAGTACTTAAAGTCATTCCACTGTATTTAGTATTTCCCTGTGTTCAATAGACCTGTTATTTATTCTCATCCTCCAGGTCAAAGATGAAAAAATTCATCAGAACCATGTTTTGTAATATATATATATATATATTAATGTTTTATCAAGTGGAAAAATACTTTGATTAAATGGAAAATAATCAGTTGGAAAAAAAAAAGTAGAGAATGAAATGAAATGCCCTGTAGCTGAGGACATGCCAATATTAGAAACGGTGAATACTTGATGGGGAAAGAAACACCCATATTTAAGAAAAGTGCTGAGCACTCACTTAAAACCAAGAACCAACATCAAAAGTCAAACATACCTTGTCACCTTGGAGGAAACCCCAAAGCTCCGAAAGTCAGTCTGACAGTACAAAAAGTTGCTTTCCTCCTTCTCCTTGATGATGCCTGTTCACTTAAGCTTCTATTATACAATATTCACCTTTATGTATAGCTCACTAGTGTGTCAATCAAGCTGTCTCAGCCCAATATGAGACCCAATGCAAGCAAAGGCTTTCTTTTTATTCCTTTGTCTTTACCCGGTGCCAAACCTAAGCCATTTTATCAGCCTTTTATATGCAGTTCCTAAAGAGACGTCTGTTACCTAGAACTTCTTTTCCATTTCCTGGAGTTTTCAAAAAATATCCTCTGTCCTTTAAAATACTTTTAAATTAAGAAATGTAGACCTCTCAGTCAGAACTGATACTGCCATGATGCAACCACCGATTGCCTAGGTTTTTATGTTTGAAACATCATCAAACAATGGATTTGAACAGAAATGGGAAACTTGCTGGGTTTAGCTCTGTGATATGTTCTCTTTTAATGGGTTTGTTCAGTTGCACAGACTTTTCCATGGGCATGAATGAGAAGCTTTAGGAGCAGAGATAGAATCACTGCTGAGGAAGTCTTATTGCTACCGATAAACCTCGACTTTGGGGTGAGCTCATGATAATATAGAAATAATAGCAGAACTAGGGAAAAAAAAGACCCACAAAACTTAGAGATATTGGGAAACAGTGTGATAGACTGGAAAGTTCAGAAACCTGAGAACAGGTTATCTGTCCTTTAGCCTCATGCCTTCACAGAAATACAGTGTTGCTGGGTATCATTGGAGATTGGGTCCAGGACCCCTTCAGATATCAAAATCTGCAGACATTGAAGACCTTCATGTAAAATACTGTAGTCTTTGCATACATCCTACTCACATTCTCTTGTATACATTACCTAATTTCTGGATTATTGTAATACTTACTACAATGTAAATTCTATGTAAGTAGTTATTATACTATATTGTTTAGGGAATGCTGACAAGAAAAAAAATGTCTGTTTAGTATAGATGCAAACTTTTTTTCAGATGTGGTTTGTTGAATCTGTGAATGTGGACTACAGAGATATGGAGGAGTCCCTGTCTTTACCTAACTGTTCTAGGTCTGATTTTCCCCATCTGTAAATATCCTTTGAACAAACAGAAAAAAACTTTTATTCTCATGCTGTATCCGATGCAGAATTAGACTTAGCATTTTGTTGTCATGTTTCTTTGTTTTCAGTTAACTCTGAACATTTATTCCATTTTTTTTCCTTGACTTTCACTATGTTGACATTTGAGGAGTACAGGAAATTTATTGTATAGAATATCTCTGTTTGTTTCTAACATTTCTTCATGCTTAGACTTAGGTTTTACATTTGTGGCCTGGCTACTGCAGAAAAGAAGGTGAGTCCTTGATGTCAGGTCAGAAGGCAAGTGATGGGCTGGAGATATAGCTCAGTGGTAGAGTACTTGCCCGGGAAGCATGAGGCCCTGGGTTCAATCCCTAGTACCACCAAAGGAAAGAAAAAAAAGGCAGGTGATGACCATGTCCTGGAGATGTTAACACTGACTGATCACTTGTATAGGGTGGGGACTTCCAGCTTACCCTGATGTGAAATGTCCATGTACATTTTTTTTATTAGTTGCTCAAGACAATACAATGATCTTGACATATCATACATTTGATTCAAATAGGGTATGAATTCTCATTTTTCCACGTGTACAGATTGCAGGATCACATTGGTTATACATCCACATGTATCCATACAGCAATCCTAGTGTCAGTTGTAAAGGACCATCCCTGACTCCAAGGATCTCTTTGATTTCACTCTTATCTTATCAAGGATGTTCTCCTTATCTGATACTGTTTTTTTGTCCATGCAAGCTGTGAGAAATGAGCCTCCTGAAGGAAGAAACCCAGTCTTATTTTCAGTGCCAGGCACACAGCTGGAACTCAATTAATGGGTCAAATGAACAGTGCCAGAGGGTTCTTTTTTTGTCATGAAATAGAGACCCGCTCAGGGAGGTTTTGTATGGATGCAGTGATCTTCTGTAATCCAGACTGTCCAGGAATAATTTCTGGCTGAGTTTCCTGGAGGCAAGGCTTCCTGAGAATTGAGGCAGTATGAGGAACACTGTCTCTACCTCCTTGCTTCCCCCTGCCTCTCTGTGCACTTGCTGTTCTCTTCCCTCTCTCCTGTGGCTGCCCATTATCAGTCAGTTGCACACCAACCTAATGCCTGCCTCCCTGGTGCATCAAAGATGCCTTGTGACTCTCACAGGTTGGTTGCCATGGCTTGCTGAGCTGCTGTCTCTGCCTGTCCATTGAATTCCTTAAAAAAAAAAAAAAAAAAAAAACTGGATCCACTGAGCTAAATCTGTTGAAACCAGGCCCTGCAAGTCACAGGTGACCAGTTTTTTTAGAAGGTGTGTGAGACAATGAACAGACGAATCAGTCAGGGCCTCAGCAAGAAAAAGGCCCTAAAGGAGGAGAATGTGACAAAGGGACTATGGGAAGGGTGAAGGAAAGCACAGGGGATCATGCTGGACAGGAAGAGGAATGCTGCAAGGGTGAGGCAGGGAGCAGTAAACAGAACTCATGGACAGAGAGGGACAAATCTGCACCCCCAGGTGAGAGAGGAACCGGGCTGCAGTGACTCTGCTGGGAAAGGGCAGAGGGAAGGCAGACACCCTGGCCTTGTTACCCTACTCCACCTCCACAGTCTGTTCCCTATCAGCCAAATCCAACTGGAAGACAGACAACAAGGAGGACATTTGGCATAGATCATGGAAGAGGGGGTGTGAGGGGCAAATGAAGATGTCCAACAGAGGGCCTTGCCAGTCTGACAAGACAGGACAAGACAGGGACACCAAGGCAAAGGACGGTTAGTTACCTAGAGACACAACTCACACTAGAAATCAAGTCTCATATTAGACAGGCCTTTCTGAAAAAAAAATATTATAAGGCATATTTCATGGAAAACAGTTCTATATGCACATATTAATAACTGATCTTCAATTTGATTACTGTAGATGTAACTGAGTAGTCTCTAGATAGAGAGTAGCCAGGTGTTAAATAGGTTTTTGAAGGCCACTTTGTCTTGAACAGTGTTCTCTGAATACTCAGAATTGCTGCCACTATAGTCATACTTTTGATTTAGGGCGATTTTTTTTTATTAAGAAAATGTGTGTGTGTGTGTGTGTGTGTGTGTGTGTGTGTGTGTGTGTGTGTAGCTGTTCTTAGTATCTAAGGGAGATTACAAACGACTGACTTTATTGTGCATACACAGATAGTGACACACACACACAAGGGAGAAAAGAGCCTCCCTTGTCTGGTTTGCTCTCGTCTGTGATATTAATCACAGATGCCTTAGCAAAAGTTAATTCCACATTTCTATTAAATGAAAAGGGCTTAAAGAAACTGAACCTGAGATGGAACATGAGGGCAGTAGTGGAGAATTGCTGTCTGATTGTTGGGCATGGGTACAAGGTCCCACTTGAGGACAGCAAAGCACCTTCAAGGAAGGGAGATAGAGGCCACACCTGGGCTCTCTTTAGAATTCTGCTCAGGGAATGTTTTTGTAGGAATCTTTAAGTCAGTAGGTGGACATGCAGTATCCCCAATAGTACATCTCCCATGAGATTGCTCCTCTCATCTAAATGAAACTAAACATAGTTTCATTTTCCTTTCCTTGTGTGATACCCAACCATGCTTTTGTGCACAGGTCAGACCCATGCCAATGATCCTATAGCTACAACTCCCCATGTTGGTGCAAAATATCTCCATAGTCTCAACAGTGGTCCCACTTTGCTGGACAATAACTGTGCTCAACACATGGGGGTGATTATGCCTCTCATCTCCATGACCTAAGAAGAAAGGACTCTGAGTTCTGTACTTTAGATAAGGAAGCTGAGACAAGCCACAGTTATTTGAGTGAAATACCTGACCTGGGGTGTGCTTTCTTCCCTGGCTCCCAACTTCTTGCTAATTGACCTCTTAGTATGCACTTACAGTAAATCCACTTCAATCTTTCCTACCTTACATCACTACCTCCTAAGTACTTCCAGAGTAAAAATGATCCTTTATTCTTCACTATCTTTCCTGGCTTGCAGCATGTGGCTAAGAGCAGATGAGCCACTAAATAAGTGTTGATTGTTGGGAGAGGGTCTTTCACCCACTCCACACCTGGCACCAGCACTCTCCCCCGACTTCAGGGTTGACAATACGAGGCCTGGTTTTGTCTTCTTTCACTCTTATTGGCCTTTTTGTGAGCAGTTCTCAGCCTCCTCCTTTAGAGATTATCTGCAATGGTGAGAAACCTCAAAAGAGAGCAAACCAGACTAGGGAGGCTCTTTCCATTCACCATTCGCTTCTCACTGGCTAACATGGTGTATCTCCAAGAGTGAAAATCCTGCTTCCTGGCTGAGCTGTGGATCTGTAGCTGAGGCTCCTGGCCTACCCACTCCCACCGCTAGATAGCGCTGCTCCCAAACGTTTAGAGGCTTCATCACTGGTTTCTAAAAAAGAAAAAAAAAAAATGATAGCAGCTCACAAAATACACAAAGAGTTTCTCAACAGGATTACTTGGTGTGAAAAGGTACCTCCCAGGATTAAATTAAGAGCTTTTAGAAACAGTTGGTGGATGGAACAATTTAAACCATTTCTGTGTTTTCTTAATTCCCAGTAAGATGATTAGCCAGCAAGCAGAAAATTGGTGAAATTCCTCTGAAAAGAACCAGGTTGCTGCATTAGTACCCTTAATGATGCAGAAATCATTTTCTTCCCCACCCCTCCTCCCTGTCTTTTAATCCTGAAATATAATCTTGCCACCTGGGCAAATGGAAATTTGAACTTAAAAAAAAATAGCCAGTAAATTTTATGAACAAAATAGTGTGGGTTAGATTAATGTCTAAGTCGCTGAAAGATATTAAGCAGTTGAAGATACTTTTTTCATGGTTTCCTTTTTTGGATATAGGGAATGTAGTCAGAAAAAGCACCTGGAATCTCCTAAAACAGGAGACTGTATCTGCAAATATAATTTTTAAAAGAGAAAGTATATGAAGGTACTAAACTCTGTTAACGTGTACAATTAACACATGCCAACAAAAAAACACAATATTTAGAAAGTGTAAACTATTAGTGCTATTTTTATTGCAGTTGTCTTATTGACTATGTGGGACTTGTTTATTGAATTGTGGCTTTGATGATTACCAGGCAAAGTTGTGTTTAGGTGAGAAAATAATCACAATGAGAGCGTATGGAGGTGGGGAGACAATATCAACAGTATATCTAAATGGATTAGACATTTTATTTTTTTTATTAGTTGTTCAAAACATTACATAGCTCTTGACATATCATATTTCATACATTTGATTCAAGTGGGTTATGAACTCCCATTTTTACCCCGTATACAGATTGCAGAATCACATTGGTTACACATCCACGTTTTTACATACTGCCATACTAGTGTCTGTTGTGTTCTGTTGCCTTTCCTATCCTCTACTATCCCCCCCTCCCCTCCCCTCCCCTCCCATCTTGAATTAGACATTTTAGAACAGAGAAATAAGAAAGCTAATGAAGAAATGAGCCATCTCTGATTTCTGCCCTTAAGAAGTTACAGTCTAAAAAAGAGAAAGAAAATATCACCACCTACAAGTAGTAATTTGGTGAGAACCAAATGTCAGTTAATTTAGGGCAAAGTATGGAGTGAACCTGTTGCGAATAGACTGCATTTTGACCCAACTAATAGGAAAATGTCTGAGGGTAAATGGACTTCAAGCATGAAAAAAAATGGAATAGACATGATTTGGTGAAGCCAAATTTGGGAAAGAATTTGGGTGTTGGAAGAAACATAACACCTCTGAAGATTCGCTGCAAAGGGAAGATGGGAAGAGATGGCCTGTTGAAATCAAGTCTCTGCAGCATGTTTTACGTTTAGGGTGGAGACTATCTTTCCTTAAGGATGCCAATTCACCTTTCGAATTAGGACCACTGCTCACCATTGAGGAAATATCAATGGAGTTGTAGTTTTCCAGTGTGGCTCTTCTATTGAAAGCTCTCATTTGAAAAGCATGATGCCCTGCACATAGGAGCTTTCACTCAAGACGGAGTCTTTGGTTTCCTTCCCAATCACTCTGTGTAAATTAGATTTTCTTTAGAATGAGATTCAGGGTACTTTTTCTCCCCTATTTCCCATTTAAGAAACCAGTGTGTGGTTGATTGAGAACTAGGAATGGAGACACAATTGTTATTGGAAATAAAATGTGAGAGTGGAGCCAACCAGAGAGCCATGGGTCTTTTTCAGGCAGCTACAAAAGTTGGTGCACAGTCTGCTCTCGGTCTTAGTTTCTCTGTCTGTGAAGGGGAAATAATATTCCCTGATGTTGCCAACCACACAATTGTGGAGTGGTACTTTAAGTGGAAACTCTCTAAGAAGTGAGGAAGATGATTCAAAACCAAAGATGTCTATCTTTATAAAAAGTATCACAGACATTAACGTATCTTCATTTAAATCTCTCCTACCAACATTCACAGGAAGTGATTCATTTTAATTCTGGATCAAATGTGTATTTATGCCCTTTGTATCCATAACCTTACAAAACTAGCATTTGTTGAACCCTTATTATGTACCAGGTACTGAAGCCCTTTCCTTCTATCAAAGAGAAAAAGAGATACAAAGATCCGAGAATAAGCTCTTTAGTATTTTTATTATTACATTATGTTTTTTCTTTCTTTCTTTTTCCTTTTAAGAGGTAGGGAAATACATAAAACTAATGGTGAGAAAGGCATGGATGTAAAGTTTTTTAAAAAGATGTTTATTTGGATGCTCATTTAAAGGTATCCAATCACATCATTGCCAAATAAGTTGGGCCCCAAAAGGCATTGCATTTCCTCTAGCATCTCAAGGCTGCATGTGGCCCTTTACTGGCCTCTTGGGTGGGGTGCTAGTCTGGGGTTCACCTCTTGAAGCTGTTAGTGCCCAGTGAAAGAGAGTCAGTGGAGGTAGCAGAGGCGGCTGCTATTGCTTGAATGTGACTTGTGGTCAATTTTAAGTATTCTAATTAATTGCACTTTTTAATTGTTCACATTCTCTAAAGTTTCTGAAATGAAGGGCACTGATTTTAAGAAAGGAAAATCAGCCACCAGCTGTTCAAGTCTGTGTGCTTTTCTTTCAATTTTCTCTTTTGGGTCAGATGCACACTGATTTTAAGAGGAGCTTAAGAAAGGGATTTGGCCCTTGGCCTCTGAGCCTCAGGGGAAGGGTCATGAGATTTGTGGCACAGACTAAGCTCAAGAACAAAAGCCTGAATAAGCACACACACATGCAATCTAGAAGTAGGGCTTGGGGATATTGAGAACTTTGGAATTGATGATTCTGGCAAAGCTACCTGAGGACTAGATGGGGAGTCAGGGGTCCTGGAAGTCAGCATCCAGAGCAACTGGTGACTATCACAGCCCAGGGTCAAGGGTAGAGCCATGGGGGAATTTAAAACAGGATCAACCGAGAGAGTCTCTTTGTAGGTCTTCATGTCTGTTGGACCTGGGCCCTGAGCTTGCAGGTGAATTCCCACTTCTATATTGCTGCCTACCTGCCTCACCTGTCAAGCATACTTCATAAAAGTAAAGGGTCACAGAAGTCAAGGAGATGATGAGCTGCAGCTGCTTTTCTGTGCTCCTGGGGCTGGTGCAGATGTGCTCTGCCTAGGACGGACACCTGAGTGTCCAACTCCTACTGTGCTCCTAGACACTCTCTGTACTAGGCAGTTGCTCTGAGTCCTCTGAGCCTAGTTAGGTCCCTTGCCTCTTTCATCTAGTAGCCATGACACCATCTTTTGTAATGATCCAGTTGTCTCACTCCCTTAGATAGTAAATTTCTCCAGGGCAGGTACCCCAGTCCCTGGCATGGTGGTTGGCATTAAAGATGTCCTCAGTATATTCTGAGAGAAAAGGAAGACCAGATAAGGCTTTTCAAAAGTTCAAGTATTTGGATGCCATCTTCACAAATTTCGCCATATCTGAGGGCTCTTTGTATTTAAACTAACATTTTTGATCAAATTATTTTTTGAGGGTTTTATTATGTATTTATTTTAAATTTTACTTTTAGATACAAATGATGGTAGAGTATATTTTAACATCTTTATACAAACATGGAGTCTATCTTATTATAACTGAGATCCCAGACTTGTGGATGTCCACGAGGTTGAGATTCACTGTGGTGTATTCATATTTGTACATGGGAAATTTGTGTCAGATTCATTCCACAGTCTTTCCTATTTCTGTCCCCCAACCAAATTTATTTTAAATCTCTTTTTTAAAATAACTAACCTTGCTTTTCAGCACTAATATTTGTGGGATGACAGCTTGCTCTGCTAGCAATATTTTTTCTAGTATACATTAAAATAAACACACACGGATTAAACAATTATACCTGAACCCTCACCTTGCACACCACTTATGCTCAATGTGCAGGCTTTCGGGTCCCTACTGGTCCCAAGATGGCTGAATTTCCCTGCTGCTCTCCCTATTGACATCCTCATCTCTGCTATTGCCACCCTGCCACTAGCCTTACCACCACCCCTACTGCCTGCCTGATTGCTTTTGACAGCTCTGAGGTCTCTCTTCATCTAAAACAAATCCAGCCATCCTCCTTTTTCCATGTGTCCTTAACTCTGTAGGACTACAATTCTGTATGAGCACAGTGCCTTTGAATCTTTGATAAGGTATTAAAGATTAATAAAGTGATACAAAGTAATGCCAACCATGGGCTCCAGGAAATGGAATTTGGGGCACAAGTGGGAGATTTCTTCAAGGAAGAAATTTAGGATGGAATAACCTTTTGGCATCACTTATGATGAATAGTCTTGACATTTTATTTAATTAAAAGTGATTAGCAGGTATGGTGGTAGATGCTTGTAATTCCAGTAATTTGGGAGGCTGAGGCAGGAAGATCACAAGTTTGAGGACAATCTTGGAAACTTGGTGAGACTCTGTCTCAAAAAAAATATGAAAGTGGGGGTACTGGGGATATAGCTCAGTGGTAGAGCACTCCTGGGTCCAATCCTCCATATTGAAACAAAAGTATTTATTGTGTGACTCTAATCTTCTCCATTGCAGGATCACACCATCCCAGCTCTATCTTTTGGGTCATTAGGTATTCTAATTCCTTTATTTGGATTCTTCTTATTTTCTTTCCTGGAGTTTTCTTGATAGGGTATAGTAGAGTAAATCAATCAGTGACTTCTGAGGATATAAAGGCTCAGTGCCTGGGTTTGTGACTATAATTGGACCTGTTTCCTGGTCACATGTCTGTGAGTACAAGGAAAATAATCAACTGCTCTATGAAAGCTAGAGTCAGGAAGGCCTCTGGGGTAGCCTCTGGGGTCATGAGAGCAGGTTAACACCTACCTCTGCGAGTTCCTAGCTCTGTGACTTTGAATAAGTCATGCATCTTCTCCCTTTTTTATGTAGAAGAGGGAATATAATATTTTCTTTATTCCATTCACACAGGGATATCAAGAAGAGGAGAACAGTGTGCCCTCATACTCATGCCCACATCATCTCAGGGTGCCTTATATACAGTCTGTGTCTAACTGTCCTGTAAATGTTGACTGACCCACTCAGGGTAAACAGCTTCTCCTTTCTTAGACTGAGGTCCATTGTATCATGTGGTCCTTCAATGAATGCTTCAGAATTGTGCAGAGTCTGGGGTAAGATAGCCCGCATTCCAGAATGCCATGAACCCTTAGAGGAACTGTATTTGATGCATAGATATCTGCAGTTGACATTGATTATGTTATTTCTCTTACCCTTTAAATTGGATGAAACATGACCGTAATATTTAGCCATTACATTCCAAATTCTCCTTGTGTTGACTCCATCACTTTAAAAAGCCTGTAGAGGAGGCTGTCAGCCAAATCTTTGGCAGTGTCTGCCAGGATTGTCTGAACGCCAAATAGGAGCCTCTGGGCCAAGAGTGGTTTTTGGCCCAGAGAGACCACAACACCTCACACCAACAGGGAGGGGAACCCACTGCCCATAAAACTCAGTAGAAAGAACAAAAAGAGACATTGAAGCCTTATAACTCAGAGAGAGTTTCAATGGTGTCTGGCAGATAAAGGCTCAAATTCGGGAATTTTAGGTCGGATTGTTGTCTCCAAGCACAGAGGTGACCTGCCCAGGGACATAGTGACCTCATTTTGTTCTGGAGAGACATGGATAGGTATCACAAGACTCTCATCTGACCAGGACTGAATGGTAGCCTCTGTTGAGAGGATAGATGTCTGACAGGATCAGTCAGGATGATGTAGAGTGTCAGGAGGGGCCTGACAAGGACAGGGAAGCTATTCACAAAGAGCCTTCCTCTGTGATGCCTGGATCCAATCTGATGTGTCCAGAGGTTCATTTCACAGGCTTGGTCCCCCTTCCCTACCCCAAAGCAAAATGATGTAACAGTGATAAAAACCACCACAAGCACCCTTTCCTGCATAAATCCATCCTTGTTATTTGTGCTAGGTTTGGAATCTCTGTCATCACAGACCACACCTAATCCAAATACGTGCCTGAACTCAGTTCTTGACCTACAATGTGATTAGTGAATTATGCTGGTTGGAGATGGAGGTAATATATCGTCAGCAGGCTATTCAGCTGGAGGAGGGAGCTCTTGAGTGTTCCCATAGGACCTGAATGAAAACATGATGTCTAATATTTCAGCAAGTGCCACCCCCCACCACCCAGGACTATTGCAAAACTGGCCATTAGGGCTGCTACTGGAATCTTGGCACATTCTTTCTGCCTTGTCGCTGAGAATTATGTGTGGAGTTATGTTGTGGCAGTGTACTAGAATGATACTAATCATGTCCAACTCTGTAATTTCTTTCCCACAAGGGACTCTGTGTTACTAACCAACTTCAAGCCTATCACAAAGATCAATTGATTTCTGTGACTCAGGATGGTATTTCTTCTTTAAAAATCATACATTTGATTACAATTGACCCACCTTTAGTCTACAGATAAACTCAGACCAGAAACCAGTCAGTCTGAGGGATGATATTCCCAGGATTACTTCTTGGTTTGAGTTTTATCTATACAGAAAGAACTGAACGAGTAGGCAGCATAGAGTAATTGTGCTTTGAAGTAACATTAAATCTGACTTAATGTAAGTAGTTTAATGACATGAAATGGCAAATGTCTTTTTGTTATTAAAAATTGGAGGGTAAGCTAGATAACTCCTAAACATAGTTAAAACTTCAAATAATACCAAAAGATAGTCAAAGTGAAGTGTCACCCACCTGACCCTTAGGCAGCAATTGTTGCCTGACTCTTTTTGTCACTGCAAAGGTTATCTATGTATATAGAATGCAGTAGAATGTAAGCTCCATATCTTACATTTGTTCTTATTCAGCACTGTATCTCCAGCTTCCAGAATAATATCAACCATATAGAAGGAGCCCAACAAGTATTTGTCCAATAAATGAGCAGTGTGAAAACACACACACACACACACACACACACCACACACACACAAGTGGTATACTGTAAATACTGCTCTGAACCTTCACTTTTCATTTGATGCATTTTGTAGCTGTACCTATAAAGTTCACTCATCCTATCAGCAGTTGTCTATTATTCCATTCTATACATGCACATGATTTCTTCCAATTCCTTAATAATTGTTGTTTAGGTTGTTTCTGTCCTTTTTCTATTGACAATAAGTTGCAATGATATATATATATATATATATATATATATATATATATATATCCATACATATGTTGTCCATATATGTCTATACATATATTGTATGTCTACCCATGTATGTCTATATATGTATTATACATGTATGTTTATATGCATATATACACATACATACACACATATGTGTATATATGTGTGTGTGTGTGTGTGTATTTAAAGAGAGATTTTATCTACAAGATATGTTTCTGATTAGGCTAGGATAATATCTATAAAATAAAATCTTAGAATTACTTGGTCAAAATATTTGGTATGAAATGACTGTTTTTGTTTATTTGTTTTTTTTTTTTTTTTGGCACTGAGGATTGAACCTAGAGGGACTTTACCACTGAGCCACCTATCCAGCCCTTTTTGGTTTTATTTTGAGATATTGTCTCACTAAGTTGCTTAGGGCCTCACTAAGTTGCTGAGGCTGGCTTTTAACTTGTAATCCTCCTGCCTCAGCCTCTCAACTCACTGGGATGACAGGTGTGTACCACCATGCTTGGTTGAAATGATTGTTTTCTAAGTAGCTAACCATTGTAAACTCTAAGGAGAGTCTTAAAATTTCATTAGTGATGAAAAGCCTTGCCTGGCTGTACCTTCTGCTGGAACTCCCTTCCCATGGTCATTTAATTAGAGAATTCCTAGTTAGTTTTCCTGAACCACCTACATGTTACCAACTCTGTGGAAATCTTCACTAACGTCTCCATAGAGAATGAATATCTACCTCCTTCATATCTCCATATTACTAGACACATATTCCTGTGGTTGCAGTCATTATAATAAATTATTGTCTATTTATATACTGGTTTTCCCAACTAGACTGAAAAATCCTTGATGAAAAGGGCTGTTTCTTATTTCCTTTCTGTATCCCCAGAAAGTGACTGGTCCAAGCCTGCTATATCATAGGTTCTGATAAAGATTTATTCAATACTGGGAGTAACAGTGGATTTCACAGTTCATTGTGGAGAAGAAAACTACCGTTTTTTGCTCAAGGCTGAAATTTGGACAGTGGTGGAGATAAGAGACATATATGATATTAGTCCTGGGAGACTCAAAAATAACACTGGAAAGCTAGATGGGTGTTAGATCCAGCCCCACCAGGAGAGTGTATGATGTACAGTAAGCTCACTGGGCAATAGGAGTCAAGTGCACAGAGTGTCTGTAGGTTAAAGTTGGACAACTGGTCTGCAACCTGGTGGATGCAGATACAAAGAAAAAAAAAACAGGGCAAGTTGAAACCCAGGCAGTTATTTGAGCAGAGCAGAAAGATGAAAGCAGAGTGAGGAATTAAGATGGGTTGTCTGGGCTCCAGGGGATACTATCTCTAAGGACCAAAATTAGTGGCCTGATCCTTCCAGCCAGAAGAAATGAGAGCATATGCAGACTTGTTCAGGGGAGTGGGTGCTTTGTGAAAGGAAGCTTATTGGGTATTAAATGAAATGGAACTTTCCTAGGACCTAGAAAAAGTGTATTGATTATCTAATGCTGTGTAACAAATTACCCCCAAACATGGTAGTTGCAAACAGTAAACAGTTATTATCTTGTGGTTTTTATGGGCTAGAAATCCAAGAGCAGTCCTCCTGGCAGTCCTCCCTAGGCTCAACTAGTGGAATTTACTTCTGAGCTCATTCACATGGGTATTGGCAGGCCCTGGTTTCTTGCTGGAGATGACTGGAAACCTCTTTTCCTCTAGGCAGGGCTACTCCCTAGACTGTCTGAATATCTTCAATTCATGGCAGATTGCCTTCCCCAAAATGAGTGATCCAAAAGAGTGATCCCAAGACAGAAATCACAATTTTTAAGAACCTAATTTAAGTCTTAGAATCCAATAATCTTTTGTAATCAAATCCACTGACAGATCATCACTTCTGCCATTTTCTATTAATCATATACACCAATCCTGTGGGAGGAGGCTCCAGGAGGCTATGAATTTCAAGAGGTGGGGATCACTGGGTGCCATCTTGGAATCTGGCTGCAGAGAAATGAGCTACACAACACCCTGACCTCATTGTAACTAGAACTGCAAGACCAGAAGTTGCAGAATCTGTTGTATTACTGACTCGTTTATAGGCTTTTGGGTCATTTTCTCTGGCACTGCTGCTAATTTCTGCACATCTGTTCTATCCTCTGCTAGA
This sequence comes from Urocitellus parryii, assembly GCF_045843805.1. NCBI lineage: Eukaryota > Metazoa > Chordata > Mammalia > Rodentia > Sciuridae > Urocitellus > Urocitellus parryii. Next base: position 173,141,770 of record NC_135531.1, read on the forward strand.
TTTACTCATGGACTTACTCTCCTCATTCCATCAGTTGACTGGCATATGGTCTTACAAATGTTCTCTGGTCTAACTTTACTCATGCTCATATAACTTTATGTCTCCTTCCTAATTCTTAGTGCTTCAGCTACTTAATTCTAAATTTCCTAAAGATAAATCTAATTATTTGAACTTATTTTTTTTTTTTTTTTACATCAAATCATAAGAAGGAGGTCAGCATAGAGAAGCAGTGAGGTTAAGTGTCCAGCAGGGGCCATCAGTCATGCCTGGGGGCTGAGATTCAGTGGTTCCCAATAGGATCCCTTAGGTATAAATATGCAAGGCTTTGGCCAAATTTCTTAGGGTAAATGCTGGGCAACATCTCTAGTGATTAAGAATACAGCCACAGTAGGACCTAATTCTTGTTCCTAATTTACTAGCCATGTTTCTTAGGTAAACTATATATGCCATCTTGTAAAAGAAGGAAAATATTATAGTATGGTGTTTGAAAGCATAGTCACCAAAGTTAAATGAGATTATGCACATAATGTTTGGCATGGTGCTGGGAACATAATAAGCTTCAAAAATGCTAGCTATAATTTCTAATGCTATAGCTTCTTGTAGATTATATATCTGGGGCCAATAGATGGAGGTGAAGGAAAGGCCTCTATTAGCTCCATTCATTCAACAAATAATACTTGTTAATAATGCTTTCTATTTGGTGAAATTTGCTTTTTGGTCTTAAGATATGTGTTGACATTTGATCTATGGTTGACTCATTCTCATATCAACAAAAGATGATTTGAGCTTTTTTTATTTTTAAAATTTTATCTACAAGTGCCTGGTTTCTCTAGAACCTTCTCTCACTTTTCATAGATAACATCTGTGTCTCTTCTACCAGGAAGAGGTAACAATGGGTAATGGAAAAAATCCTGGACTTGGCTCAAGCTGTGGATTTGAATCTTGGCACTGCCTTTGACTGGTTGGCAAGTTAGTTGCATTCACTGAACTGGTTTTCTCCTCTCTAAGATGGTTGTAATAAAACTTACTTCACCTCACATAAAGCCATAGGGTGTGGTGAAGAACTCAGACTCTGAAGCCAGACCACTGAGTTCAAGTTCTGGTTCTGCCTTTTACAAGATGACTCTGGATGAGTTACCTAGCCTCTTGGTGTCCAGGTTTCTTAATCTGCATCATGATAATATCAGCATTGTGCCCATGGGGTTGGGCTGGGAAGGTTCCTTGGGCTGATGCAAGCAAAACTTATAGAGCAACCTGGTGCATGGTAATTGCTACATAAATGTTATCTGTCTTTATGCAGTTCTGTTCCTAAGAACCAATAACAGTGTTTAACTAGCTCCATCAGAAATAAGAGCAAAACAAAGATCAGAGATATTTAGAGGTTGGAAGTCATGTGTTTCTTTTTGTTATCTTATCTCTCCCAGGAATGTTTTGTATCAGTCTTCTCTCTTACACTGTCAGGAAAAGCATGGTTCAAGGTTGCTACTACCTAGCTCTATGGATCCACAGCTTCTTGAAAAGGGAGTCACAGTTACATGTTATTTTCAAGAATTTCTGACTTATTCTTTTTCTCTGTGTGTGTTTTAAATATGTTTCTACTTTGTTTCATCCTCTGAGTTCCAATTTCAGTCCCCAGTAATGTTTTCATTGAGTGTTCTTTTCTTACAAGTCTGTCCTTTCCAGTGGCTTAAATTCTCTTCTCAGTGAAGGAGGCTTACAAACATGAAAATCTGGTCAATCTTTCCTCTCTGAATTTGAATCCTTTGAGAATTAGACTCAATGCATGTAAAGACGTTTTTTTAAAGCTAAATTCTTGTGTCTCTTCACCTCTGTGAATGATCCTGCCCTGGCCTTGGGCACCCAGAGACCAGGGACATCCATTCTTTGGTTCAGCAGTTTCAACACCCATTGTAAGAGAAGAATTGTGCAAGGCATGAAAAACACAGATAAGTGCCCAGCCCCATCCTTGGGCTTCATGATGAGGGAAGGATGCACGTGTTGTGAGAGTGTGGCACGTGTGGGTGAGCCCGAGGAAGGAGGCATCTGATTTGCATGGGGACAGGAATCACTCAGAAGAAGCTTCAAGGAGGAGGTGAAGCTTGACCAGAATGTTAAAGGTGGGAAGATTTTCAAAAAAGTGAGGTAGGAAAATTCAAACAAAGGATAGTTTGAGCCAAAATAAGAGAAGAGAGATAGCCAAGAGCTGTAAGGACCTGAGCACCTCCCTAGCCAGGCGCTCCGCCAGGGGCCCTTCCCCGGGCCTCTGCAGATCTGTCTCTGGCATTTGTCTTGCCTCTCATTCCCCTGTACCCTATTCATCCCTCCATTGCTTTGTCGTTGTTTTGATTTGATTATTAACTTTTTATTATGAAGCATTTCAAACAGGCAAAAACGGATAGAATCATGAACTCCAAACACCCTTCACCGTTTCAATGATAATTCTGTATCTCCACCCAGAACCTCCCATCGATGTTATATTGACTCAAATCTCATACATTACATCATTAGATCCACAAACATTCCTAAGAGAAAGGTAAGGAACTTCCAAGAAGCATAACCAGGACAGAGTACTCATAATTTAAAAACAAATGAAAGATAGTTTCTTGATATTATCATATATCTAAATCTTAGCAATGGCTTTGTTTTTCACATTTTGTTAACCAAGATTTGAATAAAATATATATTTGTGCTTTACTGAGCTTATCTTGTTTTAATTTTGTGTACTGAAGATTGTATCCACAGGTCCTCTACCACGGAGCCACATCCCCAGTCATTTCTATTTTTAATTTTGAGACAGGGTTTCACCTAATTGCTGAGGTTAGCCTTGAACTTATGAGTTTCCTGCCTCAGTCTCCTGAGTTTTTGGGATTATACACATGTGTAATCATGCCTGACTGAGTGTTTTTCATTTGTAAGTGTTTTTCATTCTATAGGTTCTCCATTCATCCATCTCTCTCTTATCTCTTTCCCTTGCAATTTATTTGTTAAAGAAATCAAGGCTTTTGTCATGAATTCCCACTGTCCTCTACAGTTGGGTATTGCCAATTGTTTCCCTATAGTGTCAACATGTTTGTTTTCCTGTCTTTGCATTTCAAATGAATTGGTACGTATATTTATAGAGTTGATATATGGATTAATTTTTTTTTGGCAAGACAACCTCAAATGGCACAGGAGGTACATAACTTCCTTCTTTCTCTTTTGATAGTTATTGCTTACAACCATTCATTCATAATAAGCAGCAAGATGGTAGTATAATAATTCTATCATTTTTTTCTTCATTTATTGGTGGAAATATTTTCATGAGGATAAACTCCTCTTCATTTAACATTTGTGGGGCAGATTTAATGTGGAAAAGACCAGATAAATGCATGATTTTTTTCCCCTTATCAGTTAGTTTCCTAGCATTGTTCAGTGGGCACAATCAGTCTTTCTTTTTAGCATCACGGTGAAATAGTTTATTTAATATTTATGATAAATTGCAATCAATTGTGCTCATTCTCCTGATTTGATGCTGGAATTTCCCTGGGTTTGTTCTGTGGTAGCTTCTCCAAGTCGGCTCTGAGTTCTTTCTACACAAAGAGTTCTTCCTATCAAAGTAGTCTTTGATAGTTTCTTATTATCTGACATAATAAAAGATGTTCCAGACCTATCTTTTATATCTCTTGCTCCAGACTTGAAGCCATCCACATCTCCAAAGACCCTTGACTTCTTTCATATTATAAAACATATTATATGGAAACACATTATAAGACCCCAGTTGAATTCTAGAGTTCTCCATTATTTTGAACCTCGACTAATACAGCAAAATTGACCCATCGGCATCTGATTCATAAATATAGTTATTTACTGAATATCTATGGGGATACATTTTGAGAAATGTGCCATTTGGCAATGTCATTGTGTGAACATCATAGAGTGTATTTACGTAAACTAAGATGGCTACATCACTAGTACTGCACCATTATATATGCAGTCCATCACTGACAGCAACATCTTAGGTGGTTAATGACATTTAACCACACATTTCATGTGTGTTGCCAGATCCACCTGAAGTCCAGAACTACCCATGTCCCAGTTGCATGTAGCTATTTCCACTGGCTCTCCTTACTTATCAGCTGGATATTTCAAATATGCTTCCCAGCCTCCTCCATCTGCTTTCCCAGATGTGCCCCACTACTCCCCTGCACATCCAACACAAAACAGCCAAGCTGACCCCCTAGTTGTTTCATGACTGACTCTCCTATTTCCCTACCTCTGTGCTTTTGCTCATGCTTTTCTGTCACTTGGAACGCCTTTCCTCTCTACTCAGGGACACGGCTGATTCCAGGTCAGGGCCAGGACATGTACTGGCCTTCCCCTAAATGCTATCTCTACTTTGGAAACTTGGCTAATCACCTCATAGTGGATGTCCTCCTTTCTCCAAACTCCCGTGCCTCTGTCTTATGGCATAGATGTGTCCACTTTCCCAGTGGGATCATTCATTTCAACAAGGCTGAGATCCTGGCTGATTTTGTCTTTAATTTCCCAGTGCTAATAATATGCTGACATAGCAGAAGCTCCAATAAATGTCGATAGGATGAAAGAATGTACAAATGACTAAATGAATAACGTATGTTCTGCTTGGTGTTATGATTAGAAGGTTTCTGTTGTCTTCACACCTAAACTTCATCTCCCCAGGTCAAAATGAAGTAGGATTAGGGCTCCCCCATTCACTTCTCTTGAAGTCCCTAACGCAGTGCCCAGTTTAGCATAGTATAGCTACTCATTGCCTCTTGCTTGGAGTTGAAATGTGTCAAGAAAGAAAGGATTTTAAATCCAAAGGCTCACTCTTGCTTTAGTCAATAAATATTTGAGCTTTTGTCTGTTTCTGCCCTAGTTTAGTGGCAGAGGATCTTGATGCCCAAGAAGCTACAATTCCATTTTCTCAGTTTTGCCGTAATGCAGTTCAGGACAGGCCAGCTTATTTTGTTCTTGCCTTCTTTCCTTTCTCTTGGAGGCATCCTGTGTGATTGAGACTCTTCTCTGATCATTGCAAAGTCTCAGTGTGGCAGTAAAAAAGCTTCCCAGAATACAGTCCAAGAACAAACAACCAGTGACCCCGGGGGATGATAGCACAAAAATGCTATTGACAAAAGATGGCCAGAGAGCGCTTGCCTTTATTTGGACAGAGTGAGGAAAGAACTCTGTGTGAGTCTGTTAGCCAAGCACACCCTGGGTGTTCTATTGCTCTTTCAGGGAGTGTCATGTGCTGGTAATATCTGGAGCTCGGGAAGGGATCCAGATCCCTCGGTGGCTGCACAGAGACTTCTGATTACAGATGTACAAAGGATGATACGAGGTGCTGCTCATCCTGGTGGCCAGAGTTGGGTTTGGTTTCCATAGGTTGCATTTTTTGGCCATGCACATCACTAGTAACCCCCTGAGAAATTCAGAAGTCATAGGACATGATGGAATCTGGTTGTCTTGAGACCTTCTTTCTAGTCCCTATTCTTTTAATAACTAGCTGTGGACATGGGACCATTCTCTCACTTTTTTGTTTCTTAATCTTATTATTGACTAACTATCTGGTCTTAGTTATTCCTGAACTCCATTCTAGCTCTGAATGGACTTTCTGGCTTTCCTGCTGTTGGAAATTCTGCTGATGTGAGTGATTTTTAAAAGAAATGGTCCATAGAATCTGGAGTTCTTAACTCTGACTGTGGGACTCCTCACAATGTGGAGTTTTGAACACAACATAAGGTTTCCAAAACAACAGTCCTTGCTTTCTTGACTAACTACGGAGGCCCAACATTTCAGTTGATGCTGCTTCTCCCAGATAGAGTGGACACTCATTTATGCAAAGGATATCAAAGGAAGAGATAAATGGCTAATAAGAAAATATTATTTTCTTTCCCAAACCTCTTGAATATTCATTTCAGCTGTCTGAAGTGGTTGTTATACAAAGATTAGGAATTTCCATTCCCTAAATGCCTCCTCTGCTAGGCATCGGGCTAAATGCTTCCCATGTGTCCCTCACTGAATGCTTAAAGCGGTACACTCAGGTAGTTATCCTCAGTTTACATGTGAACCTAGTAGACAGAAGTTGCTCACTAAAATGCTATTATGAAGGGGGAAAATAAAAAGAGAAGAAGGTCAAAGGAGAAGAGGAGAAACAATGTGCTACAATTGAAATCATTCACTCAAATCCTATGGAAAATCATGCTGTGAAATTGGGTTTGTCCTATTCCAAACTTAGCGTTTGATTTCTTCCTGATTGTTACATTCAAAAAGTCCTATTCATCTCTCCTTCCTTTCACTTAGCATTTCCTGGCATAAGTCATCAAAAGGCTGTGTGAAAAATGTCAATGTTTTCTGCTAGAGGAATGAGATGGCAGCCCTAACCCTGTCTTTCTCACCTCCCACCAGATTACTTGGTCAGATTAGCCTCACCATTAGCTAGTTTGGGGCCAAAGACACCTATTATGGACACATTTTAAGAATGGACTGAAAGAAATTTAGGCAGTTCAGGTGTTGGGAGAAGTACCGCAGCAAGGGATGTCATCTTGTCTTTGTAGGGAGAGAGGCTTTGAAAGAGGTATGATGAACTGAGTCATTTTTGTTGACCAATATTCCCCTTCGGGGTGATTTTTTTGTATCTCAGTCCTGTACTGAGATACAAAATTTGACAAATTGATCATAGTTCATCTCTATTATATCGTAAAACCTAACTATCGACCAGAGAAGTACATTTTTGGTTAGCTCTGAGGAGCCTTGTTCTGGGAGTCCTCTCCCCACTATTTGCTGCTTATAATTAACAACTGGACTTCTCCCAACATTCAAGCCTTGCCTTAGCCGAGGAAGATACACTCCATCATAGGCCTATTAACCATAGCTGTGGTGGCAACAGGGGTGTCTGCATGGACATTAGAGTGCCATCTTTAATTATCCTTTCTCTATGATATGGGTCACAGTATGCAGGTTCAATTTCAGTGTGAACTGGTCCACATTTTTTTTCAGAGCTCTGGTCTACACACTAAACCTGACCAGACAGCTTGCTGTGCTGGGAGGCGTACATGGGACCAGAATGCTAACGACTTGAGACAAAACCTTTGTCTCCATGGGTGAAGTCATTCATTTCACAGGCTCCCCCTGACCCAGGCTCTCTACCCCATGTTTCTCTCCAGTTGATTGACATCTGGGAGGAAATGCTTTCTTCCTTAAAGAGAAAACTGAAATAAGGAAGAGAGTATTAAGAGAAGTAAAAAAAAAAAAAAAAAAAAGACTGGGGCCACATTGCCTCCACTCTCCCTGCCTGCCCCTAGACCCATGCCACCTCCTCACTGATTTGATTTTGGGTAGAATAGAGAGAGTGGTGCTAAAGACTCCTGAGTGCTTTCCTCCAAGCATGGGCAAACCCCTCAAATTTCAGACCCCTTTGTATAGCTGATACAAGAAGGAGATTCTCTGACATTTGAATAGAAGTACAGAATGATAGATTTTCAGCCCATTACAATTCATTCCTTGTTGTACCATATATTTACTTAGGACCTACCTGGCTATGGATTGGGACAGGGGAAGGACTGCCATTTTGACAGCTCCAACTTGGCCCAGTTTCAATCCCATCAATGATTCTTTTCTGACTTGCTGCCACCACGTCCCCACAGTTGGTTTTCCAGCTATTGTGTCCAATCTATTAGGATCTTATCTGCCGTGGGCCACCTCCCAGAAGCAGACTTTCACCATTCTTACTAAAGACCCTGACCTTGTACCCGCTCTCAGCCTTGGCCCTGTGTGACCTTCTGAAATTGGGTCCCCTTATGGCTATATATTTTCACTCATCCCTAAGCTCCATATCTGAACTTTGGATAGCTGATTTTCCTATTTCTTCAATTCCTACAATGGAGACTGGGTGGTACAGGCCTGGCTGGTCTGGTTCTATGGGGCTGGGCAGTAAGAGGATCCCTTAGGTACAAACAGTGAGAGGGTGAAAGTTAGAACTAAGGAGAAAAGAGAAAGGAGATCTCATATAAATTTCAGGAGCTACATTGTCTTATCAGTCTGAATTAATGTTCAGAGGAAAGAAGATGAAAATGAGCAATGGTGAGAAGTGAGCCTATGGAACAGTCCCTGAGCCTCACATATTCCTCCACCCTTGAGTTTTGCACATTTCCATCAGAGATTTTATGGATGGAGCAGATTCATTCACAAAGACTGGGACTGAGGGCAGGTTATGCGTCCAGCAGGTAAACCCATACTTCTGTTTCAGATCACTACTGAACTTGGTTTTAACACTGTGGTTTAATAATTGGAAGAGTGAAATCACAACAAAAGTATAGGCAACTACATATCATATCTGTTTTCTTATCCTGGGGTCCTCAAAGAACTGGATGAGAAGAATAACTTCTCTTCCCTTTCTAGATGCCAAAAGTCTGGCTTTAGTTTTCTTTAGCAGTTGACTTTGTCAAGCTTACTCCAATAGAACAGCCTTTTGTGTATTTTTTTTTTTCCTGCCAAATCCCCTTGGCCTCTGAACTAAAGCAAACTCCACTGAATGTTATTGCTGAATAGCTCGTGGCATGTTTATGATACGTATGACTTTCTCTGGCTGACCTCACTGGAGGGGGCTGTTTCTTAGCCAGGGACCCATTTAGAGTGGCAGGGGATGAGAAATTATAGGCCGTCCAGCCTAACCTCAGAGGTAGGCAGATCTGAGAGGCATTAAGGAGGAATGAGATCACAAAACATCTGGAGAAATATGAACTGACAAAAACTAGCCATTGTGGTTTCAAAAAGGGTAAATTTTATTTGACAAATGCAGTGGGGAAAAGAGAGAGAGAGAAAGGAGGAGATAATTTGGAAAGCAGAGGGTTACAAGACAGTGGACATAAACTACTAGGATTTCCAAAAGGTTTTGACAGAGTATTGCTAAATGGGCTCACACGTTGGGTGGCACCTCTAGGCTTCCCAAAGGGGTGAACCTCAATCATTGCAATAAAGAGCTCAAGTCAACCGATAATTAGACTTTTCTTTTCCTAGGGGCACTCTCCTAAATCCTCAATTATTATACACTTGGGTAGTAAGACTACAGCCAAGTAAGAATGTGGAGTTTAAGACTTCCAACTTTCTCTGCAAGGTGCTTAGTGTAATAGGTTCGCTTGGAGTATCTACAAAATCTGTTCTGCAAAGATGGCTCTGGGTTGCTTAACTAGGACCATCAAGACACTGAGGAAATGACTTTCTAGGTACAGGTCAGTCAACTTTGACAGGCCGAATGCACCGGTGTTTGTAAACAAAGTTTTATTGGAATACAGCCATATCTATTCATTTACATATTATGTATGACTGCCTTTGTGCTGCTGTGGTAGAGTTGAGTAACTGTAACTGTGTGTTCCACAGAGCCTAAAATATTTGCTACGTAACTGTTTATAGAAAAGGCTTGCCAATCCTATTCTGATTTATCTGTAACCTTTTTCTACCCATCATGTAGTGGTGGTTCCCTATTACTTCCCTCTGTTTTCTTTTGTCCACAGCACATGCCACTCTCAGGAATATCTTGTTCAGTTGTTTAGTTATTTTCTGACTGCTTCCTCCTACTGGAAAGAAAGGTCCTGGAAGGCAGAGGTCCTTTCTGTCCCGCTCATCACGGTGTGCCCCTAGCTCAGAGCATATTGAACTTCTTTAATCATCATCGCAGGAACAAATAAATGAAAGTTTGCAAAAGACAAGTGGTGAAACAAGAGGATGAGAATAAGGTTATAAACATGCTGAGTGGCTTGGTCATATATTTGTGCTTTCTGCTTAACTGGTCAAACAACATGAGCCCCACATTCTCTAGAAGGAAAATACAAGTAGATCTACCCACTCACTCTCATGACAAATCGTCATGACTCACTCTAGCCAACATAGGAGAATATTTTCTTCAATGACTAGTGAAATTTTCAAGCCATGGATATTACATACTTATCAGTGATGGTCTGCCCCTTCTCTAAGATGGCTCCTTTGTCCTCTGTGACTGCTCCATGCCCATAACCACGATAAGCAAATGTGTCTCCCAATGTCTCAGCCGTGCCCCTGAGGTGGGGTAAGTGGAAGGCAGCAGAGACACCATACCCATGCAATGATCTAAATTAATCATGCTTGCCATTTGAAACTTGGACTTTGCCTATATTATATTTGTTTTTAGCTCTTAAAAAGTAATTAGGAAATTAATTGCTATAATTATATAAACTTGAAAACCAATCATGCAGTAAAATAGAGCTTTATGGTATTAAGGAAACAATAGTGTGAACCTCTTAAGAGTTAATTTGAAAAATCCCAATATTTCTTGAGTGCTTAGAGAATAATCTTCAATATAGAAGGACATAAATCTACCTCCTGGGTTATCTTTTTCCTGGCACATTCCTCATGGGAGCTCTAAAACAAGCACAGTTCATTGGGTAGCATGGTATTTTTGAGCTATGCCATCTGGAAGAAGACAGAGGTGCTTATCTGTAAGAAAATTCTCTTTATTCCATAGATATTTTAATTTGTCTTAAAATGACTGTCATGGGCTACTAGGGTCAAATCAAAAGGACTCAGGAGCCAATTTTAACCAAGCTTCACTGGTGCAACATAAAACAATTTGAGCATAAAATAAGGATAATAATTGTAGTGGATTGGCACTCATTAAATATGATTAAATCCATGAGTTAAAAATGATATTGGAAAAACAACAACAACTAGCTGCTCACCATGGGAGAGTGCTAGGGAACTCACTCACTATTTTGAACACAAAAGAGAAAGATTTAAATACTTATTTTGCCTCTCCTACATAAGCTGTGCTAATGGATAACAAATAGTAGAGAATGGGAAATTAATTTTTATAAAAGTATCTAATAAGTTGAGAAGAGATGATGGAATAGAAATAGCCCCATTATGAAACCACCAGTAAATTAGTGTATCACACCATTTAGCACAAGTGACTGACAGCATCACAGAGATCACTGGACATTTGTGCCTCCTTGACCAAAGAACACGGAACTACCATCAAAGTAGTCTTTAGTGGGTGAATTTGAATCTGATCAAGGCTCTGGATACAATCACCAATTTACAGGAAATGCAAGGAATGAGAGGATCATGTTAAAAGATATCACATGAATGCAATCAGCAAAAACCAGCTTGGAAAGCTTTGCAAAAAAAAAAAACAAAACTTTTTTTTTTTCTTTAGCAACTAAATAGAGAAGGAGGATGAAGAGAGGGAACTTACTGATAGAAAGAAAGTCAAGAAATTTATCAGCCAGTCATATGTATGGACTTTCCGATCCCATAAATCATAAAAATAATCAACATTTTTCAACTGGAAATTTGAACACTGACTACATGAGTATTAAGGAATTATTGTTAACTTTTATGTGTGATTTTGATTTTGATTTTGTGTTTGAAAGTCCTTTTCGTGATATATACTGAAATAATGTCATGCACGTGATTGGCATGAGAGTAATACATGGCAGAGAGTGAGGGTGCTATGAAACATGATTAGTGAATTGTAAATTGTTAGGTGATGGGGTTCAGGGAGTTCATTATACTCTTCTTTCTACTTTTGTGTACGAATGGCATGTCTATTATAAAATATATTTTTTAAAATGACTATCTTGGCAAAAAAGAGCCAAAGTTGTTCAACTTGTTCTTTTAATGGCAAATAGGGAAGGAGGTGACACTTGAGTATAAATTATTCATTTAGAAACTTATCTGCATGTACCTATACTATATAAACAATGTTTTATAAGTAATGTAGTAAATGTTATTCATAATAGTATTATATATATAAGTTATCATGTATAAGTTATATAGATAATGATAACATACAGAAGTTATCTAGATAATCACTAGGTTATCTAGGTGATTTAAAAATATTTAAATAATCAATCCAGTGATTTGCTTCTTAATATAGTACATGCTACCAATTCATCATGGAATAACATACAAAGGCAGTACAAATCCCATCAGTTGATTTGTTTCTTTCTTTACCCCAAAATCCACTATGTGCCCACATGTAGTCAGGCCCTAAGGATACAAATCATCTCAGCCATGGTTTGATCCTGGAGAAGCCAATTTTCTCCTGGGGAAGATGCATGTGTAAGAAGCTCAGAAGAGCAGAGTAGCAGCCCCGTGAGGCCTGGCACCTGAGGCACAGGGAGTGCAGTCAACTCCACCTGGAGATAAGGGCGGGGCCAGCTGGAAGGCAGCCTCCTTATATGAAAGCAGAAAAAGAGAGAAAGTAGCCAGGTGTTCTGTGAGGGCATTTACCTGGCTTTTGCTTAATAGGGCTGGATTATAGAATGTATGGGGAAGGGCGAGAGGGATGGGTCTAGTTGGTGAGAATTTTGTGCTAGAATTTTGGAGGATGTGGAAGAAGAAAAAGGTGATCTGCTCCGTGCAAAGTCCTTAACCTCTCATCTCAGTTGCCTGCATGGCTCTTGACTGTGACAATTGATGTGAAGCAAATTTGCTCTCAGGAGATGCTTCCCAGAATCCCATCTGCACTCCCTTCCTGCCAAGCTCTGTGCTTGCAGCCTGGCCTTCCTAACCCCCTGCTCTGTCCTCTGTCTCAGCCCAGGCTTCTTTTGCTTCTCTTTCCCTCTAAGTCTCCAGAGACCAGAGGCTCTCTCTGATTTTCTTTGCCTGCATTAGCTACAACTGAATGCTACTTGAAATTGATTCACCAATGACCTTCATGCCTTTTTTTTTCCAGTTGAGTTTCTCAACTAGAAAGTACTTTGGAAATTAAACAATTTTAACTCATTTCCGTCCTTTCCTTCCTTCTTTCCTCCCTCCCTCCCTTCCTCCCTCTTTTTCTCCTTCCTCCTTGCTCCCTCTCTTTCCTCCTTCCTTCCTCTCTCTCCCTTCCCTCCTCTCCTCTTTCTTTCTCTCTTTCTACCTGAAATATGATATCAAAGTGATCACTTATCTCAGTGAATTTGGTTTAATTTGCCCCTTTAAATAATAATAATAACATAGTCCAATGAGGGTAATTCCTTGTCATTTATTGAGAGATTTTTTTTTTTTTGGTTAAAGCATAACATTAGCATTCTTAGCTGTTCACTTATTTATACTACAGGAAACCAACAGTTATGCAAAGCTACTGCCAACATAATCACGAGCTGCTGTGTAGAGTCTTAAGTACCTCATGGAAAAATAACTCTGAATTGGAATTCTTCCCAAAAGGCCAGCTTCATTAATGCTTCAACAACAACTGAGGTAGGCAAAAAAAAAAAAAAACCAAAGCTGGAAAGAGTTATAAGTATAAATGGCTGTAAAACTTTTCAGCAGGGTGATATTTAGTGTAAAAAATGTGAGATATTAGCACAAAAGCTCTGGCAATAGTAGTACAGTTGTGTCATGTCTTTAACTCACCTAGAATTAATTATAGGTTTAAAATGCTTTATAGTTTAATTAACAAACAGAACATGGCCTCAAGTCTGTTTTATTAACCTGGTTGTGCCTTGTATCTCAAAATAGTCTGGAAACATGGGAAACATGCTCTATGTCTGTGCACATGTGTATGTGTGCCACACAGAAACAAATGTGGAGTAGAATGGACATTGTGGGCTGTGGGCTGTTGACGAAACATACATTTCAATCATGTGCCAGGTAAGTCATGCACCAGCACTAATTCTAACCTTTAAAAGAACTTGCTTTTTTTTTTCTTTTAATGTTTTCTTTTGCTCTTTCTTTTAAAAAGATGCTTCCAGGAGCACTGCCCGATCATATGCTCTTTTCTTATAAGTAAAAATAAAGAGCAAGGAAGCAAGAGTAAGAGCTTTGGAAATGAGAAGTGTTTACCAGGTTACTGGGAAATTTCCATTCTTCCTGAGTGCTATGGTATGAATGTTTGTATTCCTCCCAAATTTATGGGCAGAAGCCTAGGTTATGCAGACAGTGCCCTCAAGAATGGAATTAGAAGAGGCCCCAGAGAACTGCCTTGCCTCTTCTGTCCTGTGAGGACTCAATGAGAAGGTGCTGTTTGTGAACCAGGAAGTAACCCTCACCAAACTCAATCTTCTGGCACCTTGATTTTGGATTGCCCAATGTCCAAAACTGGGAGAAAGAAAGTTGTCTATTAGCAGTGAATCTGTGCTGTTTTGTTACAAGCAATCCCAGTGGACTAAGACACTGAGCACATAGGAGAACAATAATAACACCACCTTTCTGAACAAAGCCATGTCTTTATTCTGAGAGCAGATGGACACAGGTTGGGTTTCCAGGAGTTCAAATGTGTGTAGCAGCTCAGACTCTGATTGCTGTGTTCATATATTGGGGCTTTTTACACTTCCCGTCAGCAGTTACTTGTCCCTCATCTATACCCACAAACCTATTTACACGCCTAGTTAGTTGTCCTAGTCCTCTGGGAACTTTGAATGATTTCTGATCAACTTGCAGTCTTGATCCCACAGTTCCAGGAGAGTGAAGAGAGTTCAATATGGCGTTGATGACCACAGTGGCCCCTGTTGACTGAGGCTTCATGTAAATTCCTGAACTTTGACTTTATTCACTGCTGACCACAGCCTAAGGGAAGGGCCAATCATCTCCTTCACACCAGCAAGAAAACCAAACTTGGTGTGACCAAGTCAGAACACAGACTGGTGGGTGGCTGATCTGGGCTGCAGTAGGGGCAGTTGCCTCCAGAGCTTGGCTCTTTATATCACAGGGCTCCTGAAACCACAGACTCCATCCAGCTTCAGTCTTCACCAGGAGAAAAAATAATTTCTCTCCATATTACTGGATGCATGGGAAGTCTCTGACCATGAATCACATTTATGCTGTTTTTCTAATTAAAAAGTATTTCTAAATTCTTTAGAGATAGAAAGAATGAGGTAAAATTTCTTTTCCAGATTTGAAATTTTTTTATTGCAAAAGTGATAATACTTCTTATAAATTTAAACATTACCAAATTGCAATAAGTGAAAAGTTTCTTTCTTGCTTGCTTTAAAAAAATTGCATTTCTGCTAACTATTTATAAACCCGATTCTGTTCCCCAGATGGGATAGGGGTGAATAATTTGGACCCCATGTCTATATTTCTCTCTTTCTCTCTCACCTTGGCAGTGGACAGACTTTGGAGCCGAATTCTCTGGAATTTGACCCTGATTGTACTATTTATTAGCTAAGCAACACTGTGTTAGTAATTTCTCTGTGCACAATTTTCTCATCTATAAAATAGAGATTGCATGAGTTAATAAATAAATCAGACCAGATATTGGCATGTGATACGCCCTCAGTAAGTGTTATATATCTCTGTGTGTATATACATATATTAATACACATGGGGGTGAGGGTATATAAATTATTTTGAGTCTTGCATTTTTAACTGAACAATGTACTATTTCAGTATTATAAAACTACTTTTTAAAAAACTTTTTACCCAGGTTTATTGCATATATGTAACATGTTGAGAGACTTCTAGATGTATTCCACATTTTACTTTTATAAACAATGCTGCAGTAAACATCTAGGTAAATAAATATCTGTGAATTTTTCTGAGTATTTATATAGGATACATTTCTAGAAATGGAATTGCTGATGAAGATATATGCACACTTAAAATTTGGTTGAAACTGCCAAAGTGCTCTCCCCAAAGGCCATATAAATTTACAATTCAGAACATCAACACTGGATGTGTCTGTTTCCCCACAACTTTGCCAATGCAAATAATGAGTGTATTTTAAAATTTTGATCATATTGTTAGAAACCACCCATCTGATTATTTTTAATTACTTTTTTATTAGTAGTCAGGTTAATTTTTTAAATGCATAGAATTACTATTTGTCATCTCCCATGAACTGGCTATTATTTTTTGGACAAATTTTCATCTGGGTGTTTTTAAATTAATTTTTTTTAAATTTATTTTTTTAATGTTGGTTGTTCAAAACATTACATAGTTCTTGATATATCATATTTCACATTTTGATTCAAGCGGGTTATGAACTCCCATTTTACCCCGTATACAGCTTGCAGAATCACATCAGTTACACTTCATTGCTTTACATATTGATAAACTCATGTCTGTTGTATTCTGCTGCCTTTCCTATCCTCTACTATCCCCCCTCCCCTCCCCTCCCCTCCCCTCCCCTCTTCTCTCTCTACCCCCACTACTGTAATTCATTCCTCCCCCTTGTACTGTTTTTCCCTTTCCCCTCACTTCCTCTTGTATGTAATTTTGTATAACCCTGAGGGTCTCCTTCCATTTCCATGCAATTTCCCTTCTCTCTCCCTTTCCCTCCCACCTCTCATCCTTGTTTAATGTTGGTCTTCTTCTCGTGCTCTTCTTCCCTAGTCTGTTCTTAGTTACTCTCCTTATATCAAAGGAGACATTTGGCATTTGTTTTTTAGGGCTTGGCTAGCTTCACTTAGCATAATCTGCTCTAATGCCATCCATTTCCCACCAAATTCTATGATTTTGTCATTCTTTACTGCAGAATAATACTCCATTGTGTATAAATGCCACATTTTTTTTTATCCATTCGTCTATTGAAGGGCATCTAGGTTGATTCCACAGTCTTGCTATTGTGAATTGTGCTGCTATGAACATCGATGTAGCAGTGTCACTGTAGCATGCTCTTTTTAGGTCTTTAGGGAATAGACCGAGAAGGGGAATGGCTGGGTCAAATGGTGGTTCCATTCCCAGCTTTCCAAGAAATCTCCATACCGCTTTCCAAATTGGCTGCACCAATTTGCAGTCCCACCAACAATGTACAAGTGTACCCTTTTCCCCGCAAACTCTCCAGCACTTATTGTTGTTCTACTTCATAATGGCTGCCAATCTTACTGGAGTGAGATGGTATCTTAGGGTGGTTTTGATTTGCATTTCTCTGACTGCTAGAGATGGTGAGCATTTGTTCATGTACTTGTTGATTGATTGTATGTCCTCCTCTGAGAAGTGTCTATTCAAGTCCTTGGCCCATTTGTTGATTGGGTTATTTGTTATCTTATTGTCTAATTTTCTGAGTTCTTTATATATTCTGGATATTAGGGCTCTATCTGAAGTGTGAGGAGTAAAGATTTGTTTCCATGATGTAGGCTCCCTATTTACCTCTCTTATTGTTTCTTTTGCTGAGAAAAAACTTTTTAGTTTAAGTAAGTCCCATTTGTTGATTCTAGATGTTAACTCTTGTGCTATGGGTGTCCTATTGAGGAATTTGGAGCCCGACCCCACAGCATGTAGGTCGTAGCCAACTTTTTCTTCTATCAGATGCCGTGTCTCTGATTTGATATCAAGCTCCTTGATCCATTTTGAGTTAACTTTTGTGCTTGGCGAGAGAAAGGGATTCAGATTCATTTTGTTGCATATGGATTTCCAGTTTTCCCAACACCATTTGTTGAAGATGCTATCCTTCCTCCATTGCATGCTTTTAGCCCCTTTATCAAATATAAGAAAGTTGTAGTTTTGTGGGTTGGTTTCTGTGTCCTCTATTCTGTACCATTGGTCCACCCACCTGTTTTGGTACCAGTACCATGCTGTTTTTGTTACTATTGCTCTGTAGTATAGTTTGAGATCTAGAATCGCTATACCACCTGATTCACACTTCCTGCTTAGTATTGTTTTTGCTATTCTGGGTCTTTTATTCTTCCATATGAATTTCATGATTGCTTTCTCCATTTCTACAAGAAATGCCGTTGGGATTTTGATTGGCATTGCATTAAACCTATAGAGAACTTTTGGTAATATCGCCATTTTGATGATGTTAGTTCTGCCTATCCATGAACAGGGTATGTTTTTCCATCTTCTAAGGTCTTCTTCAATTTCTCTTTTTAGGGTTCTGTAGTTTTCATTGTATAAGTCTTTCACCTCTTTTTTTAGGTTGATTCCCAAGTATTTTATTCTTTTTGAGGATATTGTGAACGGCGTGGTTGTCCTCGTTTCCATTTCAGAGGATTTGTCGCTGATATACAGGAATGCCTTTGATTTATGCGTGTTGATTTTATAACCTGCCACTTTGCTGAATTCATTTATTATCTCTAATAGTTTCTTTGTACACCCTTTTGGGTCTGCTAGGTATAGAATCATGTCATCTGCAAATAGTGATAATTTAAGTTCTTCTTTTCCTATTTTTATGCCTTTAATTTCTTTCGTCTGTCTAATTGCTCTGGCCAGTGTTTCGAGAAGTATGTTGAACAGAAGTGGTGATAGAGGGCATCCCTGTCTTGTTCCAGATCTTAGAGGGAATGCCTTCAATTTTTCTCCATTCAGAATGATGCTAGCCTGAGGCTTAGCATAAATTGCTTTTACAATGTTGAGGTATGTTCCTGTTATCCCTAGTTTTTCAAGAGTTTTGAACATAAAGGGATGCTGTACTTTGTCGAATGCTTTTTCCGCATCTATCGAGATGATCATATGGTTCTTATTTTTAAGTCTATTGATGTGGTGAATAACATTTATTGATTTCCGTATATTGAACCAACCTTGCATACCAGGGATGAATCCTACTTGATCATGGTGCACAATTTTTTTGATATGTTTTTGTATCCGATTCGCCAGAATTTTATTGAGGATTTTTGCATCTAGGTTCATTAGAGATATTGGTCTGTAGTTTTCTTTCTTTGAAGTGTCTTTGTCTGGTTTCGGAATCAGGGTGATGTTAGCCTCATAGAATGAATTTGGAAGTTCTCCCTCTTTTTCTATTTCCTGAAATAGCTTGAAAAGTATTGGTATTAGTTCCTCTTTAAAGGTTTTGTAAAACTCTGCTGTATACCCGTCCGGTCCTGGGCTTTTCTTAGATGGTAATCTTTTGATGGTTTCTTCTATTTCCTCAATTGATATTGGTCTGTTTAGGTTGTCTATATCCTCCTGACTCAATCTGGGCAGATTATATGACTTAAGAAATTTATCGATGCCTTCACTATCTTCTATTTTATTGGAGTATAAGGATTCAAAATAATTTCTGATTATCTTCTGTATTTCTGAAGTGTCTGTTGTGATATTGCCTCTTTCATCCCGTATGCTGGTAATTTGAGTTCTCTCTCTTCTTCTCTTCGTTAGCATGGCTAAGGGTCTGTCAATTTTATTCATTTTTTCAAAGAACCAACTTTTAGTTTTGTCAATTTTTTCAATTGTTTCTTTTGTTTCGATTTCATTAATTTCAGCTCTGATTTTAATTATTTCTTGCCTTCTACTTCTTTTGCTGTTGTTTTGCTCTTCTTTTTCTAGGATTTTGAGATGAAGTATGAGATCATTTATTTGTTGGTTTTTTCTTTTTTTAAGGAATGCACTCCAAGCAATGAATTTTCCTCTTAGAACTGCTTTCAATGTGTCCCATAGATTCCGATATGTTGTGTCTGTGTTTTCATTTAACTCTAAGAATTTTTTAATTTCCTCCTTGATGTCTTCTAAAACCCATTGATCATTCAGTAACCTATTGTTCATTCTCCAAGTGATGCATGATTTTTCCTTCCTTCTTTTATCGTTGATTTTCAGTTTCATTCCATTGTGATCAGATAAGATGCATGGTATTATCTCTACTCCTTTATATTGACTAAGAGTTTCCCTGTGACATAATATATGATCTATTTTTGAGAAGGATCCATGTGCTGCTGAGAAAAAAGTGTAGCTGCTTGATGTTGGGTGGTATATTCTATATGTGTCAATTAAGTCTAGGTTGTTAATTGTATTATTGAGTTCTATAGTTTCCTTATTCAGCTTTTGTTTGGAAGATCTGTCCAGTGGTGAGAGAGGTGTGTTAAAGTCTCCCATGATTATTGTATGGTGGTCTATTAGATTCTTGAACTTGAGAAGAGTTTGCTTGATGAACATAGCAGCCCCGTTGTTTGGGGCATATATATTTATGATTGTTATGTCTTGTTGGTGTATGGTTCCCTTGAGCAGTATGTAGTGTCCCTCTTTATCCCCTTTGATTAACTTTGGCTTGAAATCTATTTTATTTGATATGAGTATGGACACTCCTGCTTGTTTCCGCAGTCCATATGAGTGATATGATTTTTCCTAACCTTTCACCTTCAGTCTATGTATATCTTTTCCTATCAAATGCGTCTCCTGCAGGCAGCATATTGTTGGGTCTTGTTTTGTGATCCATTCAACTAGCCTGTGTCTCTTAATTGGTGAGTTTAAGCCATTAACATTTAGGGTTATTATTGAGATATGGTTTGTTCTTCCAGCCATAGTTTGTTTATTAATGCTATTAAACCTGATTTGTTTTCCTCTTTGATTATTTCCCCCCCTTCACTGTCCTACCTCCCACTGTTGGTTTTCATTGTTGTTTTCCATTTCCTCTTCCTGTAGTGTTTTGCCAAGGATTTTTTGAAGAGATGGTTTTCTAGCTGTGAATTCTTTTAACTTTTGTTTGTCGTGGAATGTTTTAATTTCATCTTCCATCCTGAAGCTTAATTTCGCTGGATACCCGATTCTTGGTTGGAACCCATTTTCTTTTAGCGTTTGAAATATGTTATTCCAGGATCTTCTAGCTTTTAGAGTCTGTGTTGAGAGATCAGCTGTTATCTTGATTGGTTTATCCCTAAATGTAATCTGCTTCCGTTCCCTTGTAGCTTTTCAAATTCTCTCCTTATTCTGTATGTTGGACATCTTCATTATAATGTGTCTAGGTGTGGATCTCTTATGATTTTGCACATTTGGCGTCCTGTAGGCTTCTAGGATTTGGGATTCTGTCTCATTCTTCAAGTCTGGGAAGTTTTCTTGTATTATTTCACTGAATAGATTGCTTAATCCTTTGGTTTGGAGCTCTGTGCCTTCCTGTATCCCAATGACTCTTAAGTTTGGTCTTTTGATATTATCCCATAGTTCTTGAATGTTCTGCTCATGGTTTCTTAGTAGACTTGCTGAGCTATCTATGTTCTTTTCAAGTTGAAATACTCTGTCTTCATTGTCTGATGTTCTATCTTCTAAGTGATCCACTCTGCTGGTAGTATTCTCAACTGAGTTTTTAAGTTGGTTTATTGTTTCCTGCATTTCTAGTATTTCTATTTGTTTGTTTTTTATTACCTCTATCTCCCTGTGAAATTGATCTTTTACTTCCTGGATTTGTTTGTCAATGTGATCTTTCATTGTCTGATTTTGCTGTCTCATGTCTTCCTTGAGACTCCAGATCATCTGAAGCATGTATGTCCTGAGCTCTCTATCTGACATTCCATCTGTTGCAGCTATTACCTCTTCTAAAGTTGAGTTGACCTGCATTGCCTGTGGTCCTTTCTTTCCTTGTCGTTTCATACTGCTGGCGTTTCTTTCTGCTTGGTGAAATTGTTGTGTCTTTGATATTTTCCCTCTATTTATTTATATTGCTCTTGTATAGTTGAAAAATCACCCTTGCAGGACAGGTAGTGGCTGTGATCCTCCTCCAATCAGTGTGATCCGTCTACCATGCTGGCAGGCCCTAGGTCTGCTCTGCTGGTAGGTCAAAGGTCTGCCTACCCAGCAGGCGCCAGGGGCACCTGTGTCACTCCGTAGGTTGCTGGGCCTAACCTCCCGATGGGTTGCAGGTTCGCCTAGCTTGCAGGCACTGGGGGAGGGGCCGGTTCCGCCCCTCAGCAGGCTTTGGGCCCGCTCTGCTGGTGTTCACAGTCCCGCCTACCTTGCAGACACTGGGGGAGAGGACGGGCCTGGCCCTCAGCCGGCCGCCAGACCTGTCCTAGTGGGTCCGGTCCGCGTTCCCCGCAGGCGCGTGTAGCTGCTCTGTCACTTGGCTGGTTGCTGGGCCTGACCCGCCAGCCCGTGGGTTGCAGGTTCGCCTAGCTTGCAGGCCTTAATTTTTTTATATAGTGCTGGGGATTGGACCTCAGGCTTTGTGTGTGCTAAGCAAACACTATACCAAAAAACTACATCCCCAGAACTACACTGATTTTTAAAATTCTTCTATGTGAAGGATTTTAATCTCTTATCAGTCACATTTGAAATTCTTATACAGATAATTATATGAAATCTCGTTCTTTCTAGATCAGAAACTTCTCTCCTATTTCAAATTCATACAATATAATTCCTCTGGCACATTCTTTTAGTAGGTTTTTTAAAAAAATATTAAAATGTATGCCAAGGAAAGGGTCGAGGGCTGGCGGGGGGAGGGAAAGGTAAGGGGAAATACCGGGAATAATACTGATCAAATTATATTAATATATTGTGTGCATGTATGAATATGTGATAATGAATTCTTATTTATAATCATAATGCATCAATTAAAACGTATACAAAATAAGAGCTCTATGAGTGCCATGGTATCCTTAAATAAATAGGAAATTACTAGAGAAGTTGAAGAAAGATCAGGGGAAAATATATTTGGAAAAACTAGTACAGATTCACTCATTCTTTAGTCAAATGGTTAACATAGATCTCTTGAGGGTTATCATATGACACATACAATATAGGTCATTAATGGCCAGTAGAGTTTTCTATCATGGTTCAGCATAGTGCTGTTAAAGGTAGTAGCAACTAGCCTCATGTGGCTATTAAAATATATACCTAATTAAAACTAATTATTGATCAATAAAAAAATGGCTGATGTGATCAAGGGAGAGAATTTTTATTTTTTTAATTATTTTTTAATATTTATTTTTTAGTTGTAGTTGGACAATATCTTTTTATTTATTTATTTTTATGTGGTGTTGAGGATGGAACCCGGGACCTCACATGTGCTAGGCGAACGCTCTACCACTGAGCCAAAACCCCAGCCCAGAATTTTTGTTTTTTGACTTTAATTAAAGAGCTACTTGTGCCTACTGGCTACCACCTAGGATACCATGGGTAGAGATGGTGAAACAGCAGAGGAATAATTGTGCACATGTGCATGAGTGTATGTGTGTGTGTCTGCACATATGTGTGCATATGAGGATGTGATTGATGTGTGTGCATGTAGGCACATACACACATGGGTACAGCGAGAAAGATAATGCATGTGAGAATGCAAAAGGGGTAGCCAGATACTTTGTACTAAAAAAGTTTATCAAACTTTAGAATAGGTTCAATGTTGTATCTCTCTGATTTAAGGATAGGATACAGAAGACTTTTCAATGAGAGAGAAATTGAATTTTTAGGCTTTGAGATTCCTAGCTCTGAAAATGAGAATGGATGTATCTTTAGTCAATGGCCCTCCTTTTTCAAGCTTTTAATATGTATTTTTGCCTAAATTCTGTACAGCTCAGCTCTTTCCTGCATACCATGCATCTCTTTTTCAGGAAGACTGTACTGATCTACAAGCCTACAGGCCTCCCTCTGTATTAACTTCTCCCTTAGGGGAAAAAGGTGAGCTTCCTTTAAAAAATAAGCTGAGAATATTCCAAGGTGAAACATTCTGGATGTGGATTGTGAAATATCTCCAATATTTTCTATAGAGTCCCATTGTGTTTCAAGAGTTTGGAGTCAAAGTCGTTAACTCTTTTGATACAGAATGATTCAGAGATGTCCTGTGAATGCTCATTTGATGATGTTATCATGCAGATGTATTTGCATGGTGGAAATCCCTGCAGATTCTAGGTAGGGAAACCTCAATTTTCATTTTCAAAAGAACATAGGCCCATTGACCTATTGTGTAACATGCAAAAAACATGCAAACCAAAGATGGTTGAAATTATAGCAAGGTTGTTCTTGTGACTCTCGGAGCAAATGAATGTACATGAAGAAAGTAGTTGTCTGTGTGTGCGAGAGAGAATGGGGAAATGCCAACTTAAGTCCAACAGCATGAATACGCAGGTGACTGGAGCCATGACAGGTTGTCAGGCATATGGATGCCAGATTTATTATTAAGGTAAATTGTATATGTTAAATGTAGAGCCAGCTGGGCACCTGTCAAGTGGAGACCGGAAAGCAGACGATTCAATACAGAGGAGATAACACCTTTATAGGGAATCAGTAAGCAGGGTGCCTATGGGGGGAAAAATCATTTTGCAAAGTGCACCTGCATGCTTTTTTCTGTGATAAAATTGCAGGATAAAAACAAAAGAAGTGCTGTGGAAGTGTTAGACCTTGAGGTTTACAGAATGTTTGATGTGGCATCTCATGAAACTTTAATCATGAAATTCATTCAAATTCATTGAGATAAGTGGGATGATAGGAACTGACAAGAAGCAGAAGCTGTCTCATCTCAGGGTGGTGATTTATGGAGAGCCAGAGAGCAGGATGCTTCTAGCTTACCCTTCCAGCCTCACTTAACAACTTCATTAATAACCTAGATAAACAAGCCATCAAGTTCATGAACAGCATCTGATATTAAATTGAGAGGTGTTAGGAATAAAAAAAAGAAATCTCAAACAGACAATGGACCCATAGAGAAAAAAACAGAAAATAGTAACCCCAAATAAATAGAATTATTTTTGAGTACAAAAAAATTGGAATTGTTTCTGATAATGTCCAAACACATTTGAAGAAAAAATGGAAGCCCACCAAGTACTAGCTAGGAATTATTTTTATGATTACTGATTCAAGATAAATTCTTTATTTAATGCTTTTAGCAACTTTAATGTGGACTGTATCACTCTCTATAAATGCTGCAAACTGAGGATCAGGAAGCAAAAGCAATTCTCCAAGAACCACACAGATAGAAAATGTTAGGGTTAGGATTTGACTCTCTGTTTGCAGGCTTGTTAGCCTATGAAAACTAATGCTTTCTTTTCTGTGTTCTTGCTACTCCAAATGTGGTCCATGGATCTACAGCATCATCATCACCAGGGAACTTGTTAGAAATGCAGAATCTTTAGACTCTTCCTAGAATTTTCAGATGATTCATCTGCATATGAAATTTGGAGAGGCCCTGGTCCACTCTCAATGCATGGGAATGAAAGATCCATATAGAGACAACCCTCTGTGACTGACTTTCTTCCTGACAGATATCATCATTCCAGTTCACCCACAGACCTAGTGCCACCTGCATCTCAGTCAAGGTAACCATGACCCTCACAGCCACAGTCACCCACATTTTAATTTTGTAAGGAAAGAGATTCCAGAGCAAAGAACTCTAACCTTGTCTTCATTCAGGTCCCGTGTTGACTGCTCCCCTAGTACTTGTCACTCAGCATTGGATTAGTTGGTTTAGGTGTGACATATTGGAGGGAAAGGGTTGGTCCGTTATCCAATATTGTTCCCTGTCAGCTGGCACAGAGCCCCGCAAGGCCTGGAGAAGATGCTCAATACAAATTTGTTGAATGACTATGAAGTGAATGGATGAATGTGTGAATTCTGGGGGATGTTTTGTTCTACCTGGGCAACATCTCCTTGATGACTTTCCCAAGGCACTTAAAAATCAGAGGTTTGTTGAAAACATCTGGAAATCTCTTAGCTGGCACCTCCACCCCTAACCACAGGTATATTTTTCCTTCCAGTTCATAGCAGATGTTCTCTTTTGGCAAAAACTAAAGAAAGGAAATCTATAGTATCCTCTTAACAGTGAATTTTTTTTTTAAAAAAAGTTGTAAATAAGAAAAAAAAAACTATTTTAACAGATGGGATTTTTATGTTTTCATTTCTGCATGTTGCAATTTGTGGTGGAAGGCTGAGGTCACCATACATTCATTCCCTCATTCAACAAATATTTATGAAATCCTCTGACATGCTCCAAATGTTAGAGATATTCAGATGATCGATATACAACCTACCCACCCTTATGGAGCAGAGAGACTGACAAGGGAGATAAGAAATAAATTGCATTAACTAATTCAAAGTAGTTCATGAAGTTCAATAAACATTTATCATCAAACATCGAGTTCCAGCTCCACACTCTGCTGGGAAAGATACGTAAGACAGAACTTCGGTCAGAGCAGATCCCAACCCAGGAAAACCAACACATTAACAGATCATCTCACTGTAGTAAAGACAGAGTCAGGAGTGCCAAGATGCTAAAAGATCAGACTAGGGGGACACTGAATGGAGGCGGGGAGAAGCAAAACAAAAGAAGGTGAGTCTTGTGAGAGCTTTTAGATACGATTCCTGTGCTGTCTCAAAACTAAGCAATAGAGTTTGCCAGGTGAAGGGAGAGTGAATGTTGAAATCAAGGTTTCTTTACTTGAATGAAGGATCAAAACACCTGAGTGCCAGAATAAATGGTGCATGGGAATTCTGGAGAGGGAGAGGTCATGTGTGTCTCAGAGACAGGGCCGGGGAACATGAAGGCTAAAATACTGGAACTGGGATGGGGCAAGGACTTTCTGTACTATAGAAAACGTTTCAGTAGATGAACAACTGACTCCCTTTCTCCCTTTCTCATTCTTTCTCTCTTAGTTCTTCAGCATTTGAAGTCTTCAGTACATTAAAAATTGTTATAGGCAGAAGAAATCAAACGGCTTAAAATGAAAAATGAACATGGAAGCATTAATATTTAATCACAGGTATAAGTGTAAATGCAAATATAGAAGTTATAAATATAAAAGAAAATTACAAGATTTATTTTATGCTTCTATATGCTATTTGCTTGAGTTGGTATGTCCAGCTGGTGGATAAAATATTGAAGATGGCCATCATCTACATTTTTTAAGCCTGTTAGTGTATTTCTGTAACTAGTTATATATATATATATATATATATATATATATATATATATATATATATATATATAATGTCCTTTGAACATAGGTTCAGAAGTCAAAATTTAAAAGCCACTTTGAGGGGGCTGAGATGTGGCTCAGTAGTTGAGTGCTTACCAAGCATGCATGAGGCCCTGGGTTCTATGTCAAGCCCTGCAGGGTGGAGGAGAAGCCCTTTGTGAATGCCAAGGCTGGGCCAAATGGTTTCCTGGTCTAGCTTCACACTACAATGAATTTTCTTTTCTTTTCTTTTTCTTTTTCTTTTTTTTTTTTTTTTTGAGAAGGTAACTGCTGAGAATTTTATGTTTTTACTGATATTGTGGTTTGGGTGGGACACTGCAGTTATAGATTACACATTTAACCTATTCCTGTTCCTAAAGTATTCTATCATATTAGAGTTCAACATGAGGAAAGCGTTTACTCCCCAAAATCTTCCATTCTCACAGGCCCTGGGATGATAGCAAAGAGCTCTTCAAAAGTGGAATGAAATTGGCCAAATTATGCTGTGAATATATCTGAATATATGATGGTGAATTGCATTCTTATGTCTATCTATAGAACATCAATTTAAAGAAACAATAAATAAATAGAAGGAAGACCAGAGCAGAGGAAGGGGAACAGGGGGAGAGAAAAAGGGGAGGAAATGTGAAATTATTGGGGATTGAATTTGAGCAAATTATATTCCATGCATGTATGAATATGACAAAATAAACCTCAACATTATGTATAACTATAATGCAGTAATAAATACATTTTTTAAAAAAACCCTTTCACAGCTTCAGTCTCTGAGCAAGGAAAGCTTTCTAGTATCTTCCTAAGATATTGGTGGAGAGATTTTGAAAATCCCAAGGTACTTTAGAGCAGAAAAGCTCCCCAATGAGATGATGGTAATGGGGAGCACCCCTTTATATTCTCCTCATCTTTGCTCTTCACAGAATTGACATGTGATCTTGAGGGTCCCCTTGGTTTTAATTTTTGTTGTGTTTTCAAAATGTTCTTTCTTCATGCTCTGTGGTTCTCCTCTTTGGTAACATAGAGGGTCCCAGAGGTCTTATGTGATGAACAACCGCTCGTGAACATGAGCAAGGGCAGACTCCTGTCACCATCCCTTGCTGTGCCTCCCTAAATCACAGCCAAATCCTTTTTGTGAGGATTTTCAGGGAAGCCAAAGGTTATGTTCTCCACTTTCTTTTGTAAATATGTCCCAGAACATTTGACCCAGAGCCTGGTTCCACTCACAGCTGGAGATCAAGTCAAATCTGTGGTGTTTATGAAGATTTAAATCGTGTATATCCAATTTCTTTTTCCCTAATCCCCAAACTGTAAAGATGTACAATTCTTTTTATAAGAATTAAGAGTTTCTTTTAAAGGTAAAATCATCATTCACATAAGAAAGTGTAATTCTATATAAAATCTGTACTATACAATGACTTTTTTTTTTAAGTAAGCTCAAAGAAGTTTTCTTTTTTTTCCTACTCAATGATGATTCCCCACTGTGACATTTTTCGTGTACAGTTCAAATGACATATAATAGGGACTATGTTAGTTGATTTACTTCCAGAAACTCAAAAGTAGTTGACTTGGTAATGGAATTACCAAGAATTGACAGTTGTGCCTTTATAAGAGAATAGAATGGAGATAATTTTCATGCTGTTTCTATATAATTCTCAGGACAAAATCCATTTAGAAGTAACTTTAATGGCAAAACTTGAGCAGATTTCCAAAGTTGTTTCTCATTTTACCTAGGTTTCATGAATTAGACATATATAAATACTTAAATTTAACTACAACTGTCAAGCTGAATATAACATACTTTATTATAGAGAATATCTCCTTTTATTTCCATATTTGGTAGCTACTCATCCCTCAATTTCATTAATCCATAAAACGCTTCTATTCAATAATTCAAAATGGGAAAATATAATATTTTCATTTTTAGTGTAATTTTTAAAGCAAAATTGTATCCATGTGTTTGTGCTTGTTTTGGCAAGGGAAGGAGAATGATTATTTTCATTCCCCAAGATTGCAGAGTAAGATGATAAACAGCAAACGCTTTTCTTATGAGCTTACTCTTCTTTGTTTGGAGGTGCACTGTGTTATTAATAGGGTATGAAGTTGAATCTAACAGGGTCAGTTTGAGGCTGAAATTTAGACTGTGTCATTAGCTACTACGTAGTCTTACACAAATCTGTGAGTTCTCTAAACCTTGTTTCTTCATCTGTAGGATAGGCATAAAAGCTAACTCACGTTTTTGTAAGGATTAGAAATATTACATATATAGTTATTATTGTAACTACCCACAAGTTAGTGCCCAACAATTACATGCCAATTAAATGCATCCTTTGTATGATAGAAAAATGTATAACATAAATGCTAAATAAATTTGTTTTCTATGTTAGACACAGAATTATGTATTAGAAATTCAAAAGGAAGAGGAAATTCTAATCCTTATTCTCAAAAAGATCATGATTTTGGCTGGTGGAATTGGTCCAAAAGAATCATGAATATCAAAAATTATAAAATAAGTCGAACCCTGTTTAGACCTCTTGACAGGAAATTGTGAACAGTATCTGAGAGCCCAAAGGTGATAGTAATTAATTCTGATTGGAGAAAGGGAGTGAGGGTAATCTGTGGGGTATCAGGAAAAACTTCACTTAAGAAAAGTAAGATTGAGAGGAATTTTGAAGAAGCAGCAGAATTTTGGTTAAGTAGAAGACGGAAGAATAACCCAGAAACAGCAGATGTCATTTAGAAATGTACTAGGGCCTAGGATGCAGGAGTGTACAATTTTCCAGCAACAATGAATATAGCAGTAGGACAGAGGTGGGATTGAAGAGCCAGCTACAAGAAAGCTGTGACTGATTTTCAAAGAGTTTGAACTTTGCTCTAAGAGCAATGGAGGAGCAGTGGGTATTTCTGAGTGTGGAAATTATGTCATTACATCTAACTGTGAAAGATACTCTTTGGTGGTGGTGTAAACGAAAGTGAGGTGGCTGGTTGGGGGTAACTCTATTGAAATGGGGTTGGCAAACTTTTTGTCAAGGGCCAAAAATAATTTATTTTTGGTTTTGAAAGTCTTTTGATTTACATTGCAACTTACTCAACCCTGTATGAAAACAGTCGTAGACAATGTAAATGAAGTGCTGCTGTGTTTCAATAAAAATTTATTTACAAAAATAGATAGCTGACTGGATTTGGCCACAACATCCAATGTCCAAGGGAAGTAGGAGCTCAATAATTTTTGATAGAAGTATAATATGATATGACCTTATGGATGATTATTTCTTCAAAACGTGCATATCTTCTGGCTAAGTGATTCCATTTCTAGTCATTTACCATAAAGATATAATCTAAAGTGTGTGTATGTGTATGTGGTTGTTCATTATAGAACAGATGAGACAGGATAAAGGCCTACACTGGGTAATGAAAGAAGAAAAGCAAAAAAAAAAAAAAAAAAAAAAAAAAGAAAGAAAGAAATCTGAAATACTGTGGGCATAGTAAGTTTTGGACATATGTTTAGCATTGATGGAAGCATGGAGTTTAAGGGCATTGAACAAGCATCAACACTTTTAGATGTCAGGGTAGATGTTCATACTGAATTATTATATTGTGTGCATGTGCAAATATGTAATAATGAAACCCACCATTATATACAACTGTAATGCACCAAGAAAAATGGAAAGAAGGAAGAGAAATAAATATTGAAACAAGTAAAACTATTTTTAATTGAAAAAAGTCATTGCAATAAATAATTTGGTTTGGGTATACAAATAAGTAAATAAACTATATTCTAACAGGTAGTTTGATATGGGCATGCAAAATAAACATGTATTATCCCACGTACAGGCAGAAATCACAAAGGTAAAAATGGTTAGATTTAACGACATAAACAACAAAATGATAAAGAAAATTGTTACACTGAATCAGTGAAATTTCTAATAGTAGACTATTTTTTTTTTCGCTCAGAAAGGCAATTTCATGTGATCTAGCATATACAGGTAAAGAAGAATGTTTACAACAAATGTGAGAGAGTGGAATAATGCCTTTATGTAAAAAGAGCTCTTAAAACCCAGTGAGGAAAAAGTCAAACTTTACAGAAAAAAGAAACTGGACAAAAGAAATGAATAGGCAATTCACAAAACTTAAAATATTTGAGAAAATATTCAAACTCACAGATAAATAAACACAGCAATAACTGTGAATAACTCTTCAACTGGCAATGCAGCTATTTTTAAAAGCCTCTGTTGGAAATTCTGATAATTTCCAAAATCCAAAGGAAATAGGAACTTGATAATTTTTGGTAAGATTTATAATGACTATGAATATTTGTTCAAAATGCACATATCTTTTGACTGAGTGATTCTATTTCTAGGCATTTACCTTAAGTGCATAGTCTAAAATTCTATTTCTAGGCATTTACCTTAAGTGCATAGTCTAAAATGTGTGCATATACATGAGGTTGGTTATTATAAAGTGTTCAAAAAAAACAAAGATTAGATAAGATAAATGACTTATAATTATCAAGTGAAATGTCTAATTTGACAGCTATTTAGTCAAATATTATCTTGAATGCTTCTATGAGGCTGGGTTTTTTTTTTTTTTTTTTTTTTGGAGTAGATTTATACTAAAACCAATGTACTTTGAGTCCAGCAGCTCTTTTACTCCCCACTGTGGATCAGCTTCATGCAGACAGTTGAGGACCTGAATAGAACAAAGACTGACCTCCTCAGGGCCAGAAAGAATTCTGTCAGCACACATTTGGGTTTGAATTGCAGAATTAACTCTTCCTCAGCCTTCAGCCTGCTGGCCCACACTGCAGATTTTGGACTTAAAACCTTTGTATTTTCTCTATATGTGTGATCTGCCCTCTGTATCCCTAGTTCTGCATCTGTAAATTCAACCAAATACAGATTGAAAATATTGGGAAAAAATAGTCTGCACTGAATATATAGACTATTTTCTCTTGTTCTTATTCCCTAAGCAATGCAGTGTAACAACTATTTACAAAACATTTACATTATATTAGCTAGTACAAGTATGCAGAGAGGATTTAAAGTATAAAGAAGGATGTGCATGGGTTATATGCAAATGAGGCAGCTTCTTATAAAAGGAGATTGGGGGGGGGGTTTCTCCTGGAACTAATACCCCACGGATACTGAGGGGTAATTATATGTGTATATACATCCTATTGGTCATGTTTCTTTGAAGAATCCTGATGAATTCAGTATGAAGTTTCTATTTAATAGTTTAAGAACATTGAGAGGATTTATTTAAATATGAATACGGTCGTGCACATTATCAATATATACGTTGTTAGATTCAGAGTTCCTAAAAAGAGATTTAACTCTAGCAGTGGACCCCTGCTGTTTTTGTCCACTAACTCCTTCTTTGTTTTGTTCTTCAACCTTCCACCTTTTTACATAGCTTTCAAACAGGTGTTATTTTGGCTGGGATGGAGTTAAAAGTGCATTGACTTCATGCCCTCTGGTGAAACTGCCTGAAATTATTGCTTCTGTTAGCCCCTTGCTTTTTGCTTTACTGCTTCAGGAATCAGAAGAATAAGGTGCATGTTATCTTGTCATGTTTCATACACGGCTGTCTAAATTCCTTAACACCTAGATGCATGTTACCAGATTCCAAGGTTTCCAGCCACTTGAGCTGAATTGCTCTTAAATGAAAATTGTAAAAATCATAACATCTCCCTGTGCTCTGCAGAAGCTACATTTAAAAAGCCACATATACATGTGCTTCATAAAAACCAGGCTGGGACCTCTCTTCACAGACACCATCATGTAACAACATATCATAGTTGATGGCAGCTTCAATTACTGCCTCATTTGCTTTTATAAGCATTACTTCATTTGATACTCACCAATATTCTCATCCTAATTTTATGTACATCTATATGGAAATAGAAGCCCTGAGAAGTTAGATGTATAGGAATACATAGCTCGCCATCATTGGGGAAGCAGCGATCCCCATGCTTATCTTTTTACTCTAAATCTCATGTTCTTTCTCTTATCCATCTTCCTTCAGTTTCAGTCTTCAACAACATTTACCTATTAAATTCTATGTCCAGGTATTGTTCTAGGTCTTAGGGATGTTAGTCAACAAAACAGACTTCTTCATGGACCATTTCCATAGACCATCTTCATGGAGCTTATGGTTTTAATGAGGAAGATGATAACAAAAATAATTTCAATTATGAGAGGTGCTATTGAGGCAAAATGTAAGAGACCTCTGTTCAGCCTTGTCTCAGAATGATATAAACAAATGTATAAACAAATATTCTAGATAATGGAGTCTTGCCCTTTCAAAAGCAACAATTCCATCTTGGAGGGAAATCCTTGAAAACTCATAGAAACTTCCTGCTTTATTAGGAACAAGAAAGACACATGTCCCCTTGGACCTCAGTTCATCGTAATGCACACTGTTTTGAAATGGCAGGGAGTTCTTGTATCTCTCAGGGTCTCTACAGGAAACAGATGGTACCTTCAGGTGGAGTATTAGGGGAGAGTTAGATAAAGGGAATCTCTATAAAGGTGTTGGTAAGGTTGAAGGAATAGGAGGTGATGGAGTTATCAGTCCCCAGATTGCATAGCTATAGAAAAGGGGTGCCTGACAGGAACTGTAACCCTCATCTAACCTGTGTTGATAGAAGCAGGGAGGAAGTCGGGGCCCTCTGATCTGCTGAGCCCAAGCAGGAGTTAGAGGCAAGGGGGCTCCCCTTTAGGGTAGAGAATGGGACGAGAAAGATGCAGGAAGTGGCATAGCTCTTCCTGGTTTTCGGTAGCAGGCCTGCTTTTCTGGCTCTGTTTTCAATTCCAGGGATCTCAGGAATGGTCTCCTTGCTTGCATGTACTTTTGCCCCTTTACACAATCCCCTTTCCCCTCAGTGTCCAAAATGATTTTAGAAAAAGGCCATAAGACAAAAAATTGTGTCCCTCACCTCCCCACTGCTTATGGCTGGTCAATTGCTTCCCAGTGGCCTTAGATTAAGATCCAGACTCTTAAATAACCTGTGAGGTCTCACTTGCACAGCCCTGTGCCCTTCCTTTTCCAGCCTCACCAGACACCCTTTCCCTTCCTCACACATGGTGCTCCTCAGCCTTCCCCTTGATATCTGTGCCACGTTTGCTCTTTTTTTTTTCTTTTTTTTTTTATTGGTCGTTCATAACATTACATAGTTCTTAATACATCATATTACACAGTTTGATTCACGTGGATTATGAACTCCCCCTTTTACCCCATATACAAATTGCTGTATCATATCAGTTTCCCTTCCATTGCTTGACATATTGCCTTTCTAGTGTCTGATGTATTCTGCTGTCTGTCCTATTCTCTACTATCCCCCCTCCCCTCCCCTCCCCTCCCCTCCCCTCCCCTCCCCTCCCCTTTTCTTTCTCTACCCCTTCTACTGTAAATCATTTCTTTGATATAAGGGGAGTAAACAAGGACAGGGTAGGGATGAAGAGCTTGAGAAGAAGATTTACATTAAACAGGGATGAGAGGTGGGAGGGAAAGGGAGTGAGAAGGGAAATTGCATGGAAATGGAAGGCGATCCTCAGGGTTATACAAAATGTCATATAAGAGGAAAGGAGGGGCAAGACAAGATAATACGTTTGCTCTTGCTTTAGGAACTTGTCACTTTCTCTCAGCCTGAAATTCTGATGATCTCATAGTGGGTGGTGCCTTCCTCTTCCTTCTTTTCCTTCTCCTCCTTCTTCTTCCTCCTTCTCTGCTTCTTCCTCCTCTCGCTTCCTTTCTCCAACCTCTTCCATCTACCTTGATTCCTCTCCTTCTCATTATATTATTAAAGTAATCCACTTTTTGAGGTATAGCATCATATAACAAAGGGCCTAGATTTTAAGTATATAGCTTGGTGAATATTCCCAAAACACCATCACCCAAAGCAAGACTGATAGCATTCCATCCCCTATGAGTCTGTCTATCTCATGCTCCTGCCAGTCAATATCTGCCTCTCCCTGGGAGGCAAAAATCATTCTGAGTGCTATCACCTAGGCCCTTTGTACCTGTTTTTGAACCTGAGATAAGTGCAATCATATAGTATGTACTCCTTTTTCTGGAAGATGAGCTGTTTGATATAGAGTCTATGAGATCTTTCATGTCGTTACCTATACCAGTATTTGGTTGGTTTTGCTATGTAGTATTCCATTTGTGGGCACATCAGAGTCTGTTTATCTTTCCATTGCTGACAGGCATTTGATTTTCTAATTTGGATTCTTATGAATAACACTGCTAGGGACAATCTGCTGGGCATATGCCAGAGTATAATTATTTCACATTAGGGTAGGGGTATTTTTAGCTTTAGTATATGTTGCCAAATATTTTTTTCAATAATAGTTGTATTACTTTACCTTCCCTCTAGCAGTGTGTAAGAGCTTCCACTGTTTTACATTTTTGTCAGCACTTGGTATTAACTGTTTAATTATACTCATCCTGATGGGTGTGAGGAAGTACTCTTATGGTTTCAAATTTGCAATTTCCTGATGACTAACAATATTGAATCTCTTTTCATATGTTTATTGGC
Source organism: Urocitellus parryii (assembly GCF_045843805.1). Lineage (NCBI taxonomy): Eukaryota > Metazoa > Chordata > Mammalia > Rodentia > Sciuridae > Urocitellus > Urocitellus parryii. The sequence goes on from NC_135531.1 coordinate 173,176,804, forward strand.
CATTTGGATAGGCTCCTTTATAAAGTACCAATCAAGTCTCCTGCCTTTTTTTTTAATGTTTTATTTCACTGATAGATAGAAGTTCTTATTGTATTTTGGATATGAGTTTTTTGTCAGATGCATGGTTACAACTATCTCCTCCTAGTCCTCAGCTTGACTTTCATTCTCTTAATAGTGTCTTTTGATAAACAGAAATTCTGTAACCAAATTCAGCAACCTTCTCTTTTGCAGGAGTATGACTGGGAAAACAGGCTTCTCTCTGACCTTAGTAAGAAAACATTGACTACATCACTTCTTATTAGAGCCTAGGAGAGGTCTGCAGTGGCCTTCTTGTACATTTAGCCCTCTTGGCCTGTCGCTGACCTCTCTGGGCCTGGAGTATGCATACTCTTAACATGTGTTGTTTCATTTTTCAGGCTTGTTTTTGTGGTTCCAAGATGGCGGCTTCACCACCTGCATTTGTTGATGTCCTAGCTGAGGAAGAAAGGAAGAGCAAAAGTCTTGTGGTGCCCATGGGTGTTGAGTGACAGCGGCTTTTGGTTCAGATTGCATTTAAACTCATAAGCCCCAGTCAACTTTGATGGCATCAAGGACAGGGTGACAGAGGTAACACAGCAGGATGTGTGTGGTCACAAGAGACTGGGCTAGGTGGGTAGAGACCATCTCAATTATAGAAATTCAGAGGCTCTGGGATCACTTCAGCCTTATAATGAGCTTATGGCATCCCCTGTAGTGGATTCTGAAAAGCTCTGCCCACATTTCCCACTTTAGAACCAAGGCACTTTTCTCTCCCCTCCCCCATGCCCCAGGAATGTTGTCTGTGTGTGGCTCACTCCCTCAAAATGGAAATCTCTGACAGACCACCACCCATCCCCAGATCCGTGGAGGCCTCTTGCAAATATGTTATAATTCAATGTCTCCCTCTGTCCACGCTCTACACTCCTTGCTTTCACAGTGCAGATCCTGAGAGTACTCTTCCAGAAACTTCCTACCTGTCCATATCCCCTGAGGAGTCAACTCCTCTGGATCTGTCAGGGACACAAATGGATATGACTTGTGGAAAGATTTTCTGCTGCATTTGTAGTTCATCAATACTGGCTCTCGGTTATCATAGTTATCAATAAAGTCTCAGTAATGAGGTACTGGAGTAGGAATAGTGCATAGACTTCTGCTGGATTCCCCTTTGTCTTGGATCCAGTGTAGGTATTCTCCTATTGACTCCCTTATTCCCATAGGCCATGTTGACCAACAGTGAAATCCTCAGGCTTTCTTGAAACTAATGAGTGACCACAGAACCAATTGTCAGTGTCATTACAAAGTAGTTGAGTATGTGTGTGTGTGTGTGTGTATGCCTAAGTATATATGCATGCTTGTTAATATACATATATACACATATAGGCATATTTATACATACATTTTTATGTGTACCAAGATAATAAACTATTAAATAAAATGAATTCTAACTTTGATCCTCTCCAAAGTAGGAAGGCCAAGTTCACGTTTAGGAATTTCATATTCTTTGGAGTTTTGCAGCCAAAGGAAAACCAGCCCCAACCCTGACCCAGGAGAGATTCCACCCTCCTTTTTCTTCCATTCCCATCCCCTCTAAGCTTTACCATGGCCGGTCTTCTTTGGCACCTTCTTCTTCTAGTGTTTCTTTATCATTCTCACCACTTAGCAGTTATCTTCTTTCATTTTTAACCTTTTTATTATCAATCTTACCTTTTAAAATTGGTGTTAAGAAGGGCAAAGATCTCATGTCTCTTGCTCACCATTCAATTACTAAGGTTGGTACAGATCCTTGTTAAAGGACTACTGCAGACATTGGCAACAAGTGGAGTGGGACTGTAGTTAAGGGGAAAAGTTGCCCTTTTGGCTTGCTTCTTGGTTTTGTTCCAGAGGCATGGAATGGTAGGGTGACCAACCCATCACTGGAATTTCCTGGTTTTGACATTAATGTCCTGCATCCTTACAATCCCTCAGTCCTGAGAAAATGGGGACACTGTCAAGTATGATCAGGAAGTTGACTAAGGAAGAGATGAATTTCTCTGACAGTTGAAGGGTCAGCTCTTTCCTTTTTAGTACTTACTTACAATGATTAAGAAAGGAAGAGTATTTCTCAGAATGCTCTGAAACATTTATGCTTTATTCTCAATACATCAGAATTGGATTAAACATGTGATGGAAGAGAGCCAATCGCAAAAGTCACACTGAGGTTAAAATGTGAGTCTTGATAAATAGAAAGTAAGCCTATGGCACCTCCTTTTTAGCAGCTTCTCCATCATTCTATTCTGAATAATGTATGGTTTACTGTCCACCCTCTGTTTATTTGAAAATTTTATGGAAACACATAAGTTGTTGACATTTTAGGCACCACTAATGAGGAAAACTTACCGTCTGTTATGCCAAATTGAATTGAACAGAAATTAGAGTCTGAGGAGGGTCTGGCAGCAGTGGCATAGTGCCCAACAGAGTCACAAATTCTAGTGAAAGAAACAGAGCTCCAGGAGGTTGAATAGAAACTATTGTGTTGGGGTGTGCCCTAGTCCAGAAGTGACTCTCTGCTTAATCAGAATGTTTGCTCCTGAGGTGCCCCTCCCAGTGGGGTATGGGTTATGATTGCTTTCTGCTGAGGGTGTCAGAAATCTGACTGATGATTGCTAAACTTTGTGAGGGTTTTAATTTTTCTCACGTAAAATGAAGTTGGAAGGTAGCCAGTCCTGGCTGCACATCTGCTGTGTCGTGAGGGACCAGTTTCATATTGCTCTTTAGCTACTCTTAACATGTGTTGTTTCATTTTTCAGGTTTGTTTTTGTGGTTCCAAGATGGCGGCTCCACCACCTGCATTTGTCCATGTCCTAGCTGAGGAAGAAAGGAAGGGCAAAAGATTAATAAGTGAGCTCTCTGAGAGAACTGTCCAGAGACATAAATCAAAGATTTATACTTTTATCTCATAGCTAAGACTGTGTGACATGGCCACCTAACCACTGCACTAAGAATATGTCCATAGCTACCTAGACATCTTAACGTCTAGGGCTCTGTTACATGGCCCCCTAGACTTCTCATTGATTAGAACTAGGTCACATGACTACCTATGGCTTCAAAGGCCAATCTAAAGTGAATTTTCCAGCTTGGGACAACACTACCTACCAGCCCCAATCTACCCTAAATCAGGACTCTGTGAGTGGGGAAAGGGAGAGAGAGAGAGAGAGTGAGGAGGTACCTACGGATGTTTGGCCCAAGATGAGACCCTACCTCCCTCTTCTGCCAGAAAGTAGATTAAAAATCTGTCTCTCACTGGGGCATCTGCTTGGGTGGTGGGCAGGTAGAGAATGTGAGCTCCAGGTCACATATTTCATAAAGTTCTTTAGTAAAATGAAATACCAAATGAATGGAAATTAGTAGAAGGAAGACTTCATGAGACCCTGCCATGCTTAAAACAATGTTAGTTAAGTGCAATACAAGGGGAAAATTATCCAACTTTTATTTAGAATAAATGAATTAGAAATAATTTATAATCTATCTAGTGTATGGTTCATGCATCAACTAAAATTGTGCTTCTAGCAAAGTTGTGCTATTGATATGAGAGCAAATGACTGCATTATTTCTGTTTAGATGTACATATTATCTTTGGTGATATAGGACTAATCATTGAAAAGTTTAATAATCAACTAACATTCCTTGGGCACCAGAGAAGGAGTGACCACTCTGGTCTAGAAAGTCTCCCCTCATGGGCTAAGGGAGGCATACCTGTATCCTGGGATGGAACATTTTGGCAGTTGGAGAACAAGGTGCAGGAGACACAGGAGCAATACAATCTGGGACCTGGGATAACTAAAGAGGAACTGAGGGAAAATAAACTGAGATGATTAATTTTATGTGTCCACTTGACTGCTTTAAGGGATACTTAGATACCAGCAAAACATTTTTTTTTTTCTGGTGCGTCTGTGAGGGGGTTTCTGCAAGAGGTGAGAATTTGCATTAGCAAGGAACTGAATAGAATAAAAAGGTGGAAGAAGGACAAATTCACAACATCAGTAATTTACAGGACCCTGAGATACATACTTCACATGAAAACATGCTAAAATCTCTTCTTTTCCTTTCTGCAATTTCTCTAGCTAGTCTTTCGATGAGACGTGGCCAAAGTTATCAAACTAGCATTGCACAGCTTCTCCTGTGAGGGGTTCTTCTTGACAACCTGTAATTCTTAGTCAGATGATAGCTTTGCTTGCCACTGACCTTATGTTCCCTTATGGTCACACAAACTTACCAGCAGATTTCAGTGGGTCTTCACTTAATGGCTCAGACAGTATATTGAAAACAAACCATGGTGAGGGGAAGAATATTTAAAGTTGACTATTTGGTCCTGATCCTCAAATCTAGTCATCTAATTTCCTTTCCCAGAACCAATAAGCAGGGCAACTGCTTCAAGGGTTTCTACCCAGTGGCCTTCCAAGAGTATTCCTGTTCTTTCCTAATGATTCTTTTTCTCTGCTGGGTCAGTAATGCTCTCCAAAAAAGCAGATGTTGAAACTGATTCAGGAGCTCAAAAAATTGGGGGGGGGGTGAGGATGAGGAGGTGGGGTAATACCTGTGAAAAATAGAAAGAAAAAGCAGAAGTAGAACTGGAAGAAATTGGGCTGAGATGTACACTTTCAGCAATCTTGGCCAGCCCAACAGAGAGTGTCTGAGCATGATGCCCAAGAAAGGGGCTGGCAGCGAAGAAGATGGTTGGTTTTATATTCCCTAGCTGTCATAAGACCAGGGGCTACTAAGGAAGAATGTGACCTTGGCCCCAAAGTGAAGGCAAATCTTGAAAGTGCTAACAACCAGAGACCATCAGCTAAGCAGCTTTACAGCAGTTCTACTTGAAGGAAGATCCAGACCTCACCTCCCTGCTTTCACAGCCCCTTCTCCACATCCCTCTGCCTTCAACCCTTCCTCTCCTCCCCAGAGTTCTCCTACCATAAAGCTCTCTCAAAACCATAAATTTCTAAATCTCCCTTGCCTCTCACACATTTCTTGGACTTGGAAACCTATGTACTGCCAGGCTTTTCTCCCTGCCACCATGGGCTGTGGACAGCAAAGTACTGTTTTAAGGCTTCCCAAGGTTGGGGGCCCCAAGAAAAGAGGATGAGCACTGAATCTCTGGAGGCTGGGAAGAGCCAAGAGGAGAGCTTCCACACTGGCTGCAGCTCATCCTCAGCCAAGGTGCTTAAAATGCAGCAAACCTCACAGCTCCAAGATGGATTTTCTTCACAGGCCCTCTATTCACCTAAGAACTATAAATCAGGTCATGTTATGCTAAGAAGGCATCTGCTTTCTTCTCAGAGCATCCTGTGTTTGCTGAACCATAAAGCAAGCTATGCCCAGTGCACCAGGCCCCAGGTGACCTTCCCCAAGGAGGAGGAGACTCCACGCAAGTCCACTCCAACACACCAGAGTGACCCCATTTCATCCTCACAGTCATCTACAATGTTTTCCATTCATCATTCAACCTCTCTGGTTCCCCAGATGCAGGAGGTTGGTGATAGGCTGAAGGTATGAAGATACCAGGTCGTGGAGTCAGATCTACCTAGCAGTAAAACCTGTGCAGTAGAAGGTTCAGGCTTCATGGATCCGTCCATTCACTTGTTCGGCACACTATTCCCCTGCACTACAATGTGCCGGTCAGTTCTTGCTTCCAGGCATCTTATATTTTAGCAGACACCCAATGTGTTTCATTAGTAATAAATAGGACAGACCTAACATTGCCAGGCCTGAGCTGAGTTGTTCTTGTACGTGATCTTCTCACAGCACCGAATAAAGGAGATGCTGTTTTTAATCTGTACTTTGCTGCTCAAGAAGTGAGTTCAGCTAAGCTAAGCAACTTGGTCAAGGTGATACATCAGGTGGGGAGGAGCAAGGAGACTTGAATCTCAGGTGGTATGATTGCCACACTATTAAATAGCCACTCCTGTAGAAAAGGAGAGGATGAGGAGGTGTGAGAGGTTTTATGCTTTTTGATTTTTTTGTTTTGTTGTACTGGGGTTTGAATCGAGAGGTGCTGTACCACTGAACTACATTCCCACCCCATTTTTAAAATATTGAGTGAGGGTCTCCTTTAATTGCCCAGGTTGGCCTTGAACTTGCAATCCTGTCTCAGCATTCTGAGTAGCTAGGATTATAGGTTGCATCATCATACCCAGAACACAGAAGATTTTTAAAGAAAAGCATGGCCTGGAGGGGAATTAGTACAGGAAGATGTGCCACAGTCCAGGACAGCACCCAAATGCAATGCATGGTAAGCCCCAGAAGAGCAGGACTGCCAGTACATGGCTGGCATCTCTGGCCAGTCCCTAAGACACATTGCTGTGATCAGAAAGTGATAAGGGATGTCCCTGCACGATCAAGGGAATTCTGCCTAAGAACTAATTTTTATAAGTTAAACTTAATTTCCAAAAGTTTCAAGACTGTATTGGAATATTCTTCCAAGTCCATGAAATCAACCATTGGTTACAGACAATGTGAATGCCTTGTCTGGAATCAGGGAATGAGAAATAGGTGATCCCTCTTTTTTCACAGACCAAAAGAAACATGTGTGGCTTTCTGTACCCTGGGGTATGTCCTGGGTGATTGTTGTGTAGGGGAAAATGTCCTCCCTCATGCCTTTTCTACAGGCCACCCCAGCAAGCAGTGGGTTTGGAACTACTTCTAGCTGAATGTGTAGCTTTTGTTGAAATGACACTATGTGAAACCTCGGACCAGAAGATAAATCCAAGAGCTGCTCCTCTAGGCACGACAAATTCCTGCATCCCTTCCCATAGGTGTCTTAAGCTCAGGTGTCTGAAATAGCTCCATGGAGCAGAACTGAAAGCCATAAGGAGAAGTCAGTTTCCAGGTCTGCTTGCAAGCACAGTTTCTTAATCTGATGATACAGTAACCGTTTACGAGCATTTGGCAGCATGAGAAATTGAAGCATCAGCTAAGCTACAAGACAGTGAGTAATGGATGTGAGAACATTAAAGTGAAGAAGGTGTCAGTCAGCATCTAGGAGCTGTGTTTTCAAGTCTGGGGGGAAGGCCTGAGCATACACAGTCTTGGACCAGTCCAGCCTGGAAGCAAGCAGGGTCAGAAAGAAAGATAACTCTGAGGGAGTGGATTTAAAGACGCATGTCTGCTTCCTAAGAGTGCTTGTGGGGAATTGAGAGGGGAAATCCCTGTTATCAGTTTGGCCTGAGATTATGCAATAATGGTGATTTGTGGGTGTAGGATGATGTTACATTCCAAGCAGATGGTCTAAGATATGCTATAGTCACAACCAGTCGTAAATTAGGATGTGGCTAGGGGTAAGGTTTTCAGCCAATTATAAGATTTGTGCTGCTTATTTTTAGTGTTTCTGGTTTGGAACCTAGAAGAGAAGTACAAACTACATTTGGGCTGACTTTCATTGTAACAATAAGACAGTAGCTTTCAAATAATTTTAGCAATTGCTTCTGAGTATTTTCTTTAGCAATATAATCCTGTTTTCAAATTAGATCATACTTGAAATTCCATGATATTCAGTAGCCAATGCAGGATTTTTATCAACATAAATTTTTAAGTCTAGATGTGTAACATTTATTTTATGTTAACTGGGGAGGGAAATGGGGCTGTGTTGATGATCCATGATATTTGAAATCAGAACTTAATATCCCAGTCTTTTATCAGTTCCAGTATCCAACTGGTTCCAGATGTTTTTCTTTGTTACCACAGATTTGCAGAAACAGGTTTACAAAGATAAAGAAACAGTAAGAGTTAAGTGGGTTTAAGTGGTCTTTTATTCCCAGAATTATCTTTAATGAACTAAAGGTAGCTGAAGGCATTTCATCCCAAGTTTTTCTTCAGAATAAATTATGTTGGTATATAAGTTAGCATGCCAGTTTTTTTCTCAAAGTCTAATTTAAATTTTTTAAAAAATTTGTTCTAATTAGTAATACATGACAATAGAATTCATTTTTACACATCATATGTACAAATGGAGCATAACTTCTCATTCTCTTGATTGTATATGATGCAGAGTTCTACAGTAATATAATCATATATGCACAAGGGGAATGATGTCTGATTCGTTTTACCCTCGTTCCTACTCCTATGACCCCCTCCCCTCCCTTCACTTCCCTCTGTCTAATCCAAAGAAGCTCTATTCTTCCCTATTCACCTCCCTTATTGTGAAGTAGCATCGGTATATCAGAGAAAACATTTGGCCTTTGTTTTTTTGGGATCATCTTATTTCACTTACCATGATATTCTCTAGTTCCATCCACTTACTGGCTAATGCCATAACTTCATTTTTTCTCTAAGGCTGAGTAATATACCATTGTGTACATATACCACAGTTTCTTTATCCATTCATCTGTTAAAGGTATCTAGGTTGGTTCCACAGTTTAGAGACTGTGAATTGTGTTTCTATAAACATTGATATGGCTGTGTCACTGTAGTATGCTGATTTTAAGTCCTTTGGGTATAAACCAAAGAGTGGGATATCTGGGTTAAATGGTGGTTCCATTCCAAGTGAGTGACCTCTGCAATGATAACTACAGAACAGTAAATGAAGAAATTGAAAAAGACCTTAGAAGTTGTAAAGCTCTCCCATGTCCTTGCATAGGTAGAATTAACATTGTCAAAATGACAATACTACCAAAAGTGTTATAAAGATTTAATGCAATTCCTAGTAAAATCTCAATGACATTCTTCATAGAAATAGCAAAAGCAATCATGAAATTCATTTGGCAAAATAAGAGACCTAGGTTAGCCAAAGCAATCCTCAGCAAGAAAAGTGAAGCAGGAGGCATCACAATATCAGACCTTAAATTATACTACAGAGCCATAGTAAAAACAAACAAACAAACAAACAAAAAAACAGCAGGGTATGGAACCAATGGACAGGTAGAAGGCACAGAGAAAAACCCACATAAATACAGTCATCTCATACTAGACAAAGGTGCCAAAAACATACATTGGAGAAAAGATGGCCTGTTCAAATGGTGCTGAAAAAAACTGGAAATCCATACATAGAAAATAAACCCCTATGTCTCACTCTGCATAAAACTCAACTCAAAAAGGATCAGGATTTAGGAACTAGACCAGAGACCCTGTGCCTAATAGAAGAAAAAGTAGGCCCAAACCTCCATCATGCTGGCTTAGGAACTGACTTCCTTAATGAGACTATTAAAGCACAAGAAGTAAAATAAAGAATCAATAAATGGGATGGATTCAAACTAAAAGGCTTCTTCTCAGCAAAGGAAACAATCAATAACATGAAGAGAGAGCCTACAGATGGGAGAAAATCTTCGCCACACACCTCACATAGAGTATTAATCTCCAGGATATATAAAGAACTCAAAATACTTAACACCAAAAAAAAAAAAAAAAACACCCAAATCACCCAGTCAATAAATGGGCTAAGGAACTGAACAGACACTTCACAGAAGAAGAAATACAATTGATTAACACATATATGAAAAAGGTTGAACATCTCTAGCAATTAGAGAAATGCAAACCAAAACTACACTGAGATTCCATCTCACTCCAGTCAGAATGGCAATTATCAAGAATACAAGCAACAAAAAATGTTGATGAGGATATGGGGGAAACGGCACACTCATACATTGCTGGTGGGACTGCAAATTGGTGCAACCATTCTGGAGATCAATATGGAGATTCTTCAAGGTCTAATTTTTTAAGAGAATTTAAAAAAAATTTTTTCTAAATATATATATATATATATATATATATATATATATATATATATGATATCAGAATGCATTTCAACTCATTGTACAAAAATGGAGCACAACTTTTCATTTCTCTGGTTGTTCAGGGTGTAGAGTCCCACCATATGTGCAGCCATACAGGTACCTAGAGTAATGATGTCCATCTCATTCCACCATCTTTCCTGCTCCTATCCCTCATTCCCATCCCTCCCTCCCCTTTGCCCAAAGTTCCTCCATTCTTCCCATGACCCTCCTCACCATTATGAATCAGGATCCACTTATCAGAGAGAACCTTCAGCCTTTGCTTTTTGGGGGGTTACCTTACTTTTCTTAGCATTATATTCTCTAACTCCATCCATTTACCTGCAAATGTCATAATTTTATTCTGTTTTAATGATGAATAATATTCCATGGTGTATATATACACAGTTTACTTATCCATTCATCTATTGAAGGGCATCTAGGTTGTTTCCACAGTATAGCTATTGTGAATTGAGTGGCTATAAACATTGAATAGAAGAAAAATTAGGCCCAAATCTGCATCATGTTGGATTAGGTCCGGACTTCCTTAACCAGATTCCTAAAGCACAAGAAATAAAATCAAGAGCTAATAAATGGGATAGACTCAAACTAAACAGCTTTTTCTCAGCAATGGAAACAATCAATAATGTGAAGAGAGAGCCCACAGACTGGGAGAACATCTTTACTACATGCAGATCAGATAGAGTGCTAATTTCCAGGATATATAAAGATCTCAAAAAGCTTTCCAACAAAAAAATAAATAACCCAATCAATAAATGGGCTAAGAAACTGAACAGACACTTCTCCGAAGAAGATATAATATCAATCAACAAATATATAAAAAATGTTCAACTTCTCTAGTGATTAGAGAAATGCAAATCAAAATTTCTCTAAGATTTCATCTTATTCCAGTCAGAATGGCAATCATCAAGACTACAAGCCATAATAAGTGTTGGTGAGGATGTGGGGGAAAAGGTACACTCATATATATCTGGTGGCACTGCAAATTGGTGCAACCTCTGTGGAAAGCAGTATGAAGATTCCTTAGAATACTTGGGATGGAGCCATGATTTGACCCAACTCTCCCACTCCTCAGTCTTTACCCAAAAGACTTAAAATCAGCATACCATACCGACACAGCCACATCAAGGTCTAATTTTTAAAGAAAGTTTAAAAACTGATTCTTTGGATGTGATTCTTAGGATGTGATACCTAGCACTATTCCTTTCTCCTGAATAGTTTCTGTTTCTGAAGTTGCACTTGTCTCATTCCTGGGTAGTTACAGAATCTTCTGGGGCAATCCAGATATTGTTAGTGCTCCACCATTCCTGGATTTTCAAACTGACTTCCATAGTGTGATTTGGATTTCATTTTAAAAATATGCTGCTCATTTTCAAAGTGTCATCTTTAGAAGCACATGTCTTTTTATCACATTGGAGACATCTAATGCACTGACTGTACTGCATGCCAGCCCAGTTTTTTTGGAAAAGACTTTGCATAAACCATGTTTTGTCACCTATGGTTAATGAAAGCATATACGGAGATTAATTTATGATTTATACACTATGTAGCAGAGATTGTTCCTTGTCTATGCAATGTCCATTTCCTATTCTTTCTTAAAAATGAGACTTTATAGTACACCAGGTGAAAAACATTTTCCTGCCTTCTTTGCAATAATAGTGGCCACATGGCCCAAGTCCTACCAATGAAATAGAAACCTGGGAATTCCTTAAGGGAGATTCTTTTTTATTGCCTTCCATAAAGCAATTCTCCATTCTTCCCATAAAGAGATTCTCTATAATTGCCTGCGTCTTCCTTTGTCTTAGAATGTGAATTTGAAGGCTGGGACTGCAACAGCCCTCATGGACCACGAGGTGATCTTAAGGATGGCAACTTAAGGATTTAAGTGTCATGAAGAGAAAAAAGTGAGTTCTTAGTGATGGCAGAATCATTATACTTACTCTGGAGTCACCACCTCCTGGTTTATTTCACTTCTGCTTGGTTAGGTTGTGTTTTTCTATAGGCAAACCTAATTTTAACTGTTGGAATCAGAAAACCCAAACATAAAGGGAACATTTTATCTTTAGGTTGGTAGATGTACAGTTAGGATTCTTTTGATTACACGTAATAGACACCCAAGTAATGGTGCATTGAACAACAAAGTAATTATTAAACGTAACAGGAAGTCACAAGGTGGGAAGTTCCAGAGTTGATTCAACAGCTCGGTATCTCACTGTGGATCCAGCCTCTTCCCATCCTTCTACTCTTCCAATCTCAGCATTTAGGAAGTGTTTCCCTGATGATTTCAAAATCCCTACACACAACCACACTTAAGAAAGACAACAAAGAGTTTGACCTACTCACCTACCCTTGAGCATCTCTCTCTTTCTCTCCTTTAAATCAAGGAATAAATATTGCCTGTATGCTCTCAAGCAGGCTTCCCCTCATTATCCAGACCTGGAAATCTTACCACCAGGACACTCACTTAACAAAGAAATAGATTGTTGTGATTGAATTAAAGTAAACCAAGTTATTCATGAGGTAATATGTACTTTGCAACCTAAATAAAATTGGGATTCTGTAAATGAGGGAACAAAGAGTCAATTGCCTTTGGATAGGTGCCATTACAGACTTCCCTAAGAGGTCTGTCAGAAGGGCAGTAAGGCTGGGACTTCAGCTAAAGCATTGTGACCCTAATTGAACCTCATGTGAAGGGCTCCTGGAGCTCTGAGTTAACTCAGACTGGCACAGTGGGAGCAGAGTACAGCAGGCAGGATGTTCTTGTGGAATTTGGCTTTCACTCCCACACCCAACCTTTGCTAGTGTAGGGTGAGACTACAGGACCCTGTGCCCTGCAAAATTCATTGACCCTCAGCCTCTTTCTTCTAGCATG